>NC_139218.1:99427741-100056074 GCF_055691185.1 Crinia signifera | reverse complement strand
AATTTACTAGACATTCATTATTAGACATTCAGAAAGTGAGAGATTTGGTAAGAAATCTCCAGATTTTTAAAGTGGCAATCATTTGCACTGCAAAATCAAACTGGTTTTGCAGTGTAAATGATTGCCCCTTTAAAAAAACTGGAGATTTCTTACCAAATCTCTCACTTTCTGAATCTCTCATCTTATTAAATTTCACCCACAGGGTTTGAAAATGAGAAATTGCACAGTAACATTATCAGCCGTGAAAAACAGGTCCAGTTCAAGGATAAAGTTTACAGGGATTGATTTTTAAAACCTTGGATAGTCCCTTGAAAATTATGGAGAACTGGGACCAATGTACAGTATGCGTTTCTATATAATGAAACAAATGATCAAATTTACTGTAAGCAAAATGCCAGCAAAAACAAGGATTTTCTATTCTCTCTATTTAAAAAGAGCCTTCGCTTGTTGAAAAGGTTCAGAAGTCCTGGTAACAGAAAAAAATGCTTTATTTTTTTCTTATACGTATTACAGTTTGCTTTTTTTTTTTATATATGTAACCATTATTTTTTTAATGTATGTGTGACAGTGGCACTGGAATCCCAAGTCCACATTAGCCTGGTAATGTGGTGTAGTGCAGGTGTCACCAGAAAACTGAGTAAAGTTTTATTTTTTTTTAAATATTTTTATTGAAGCATCAGGTGCCAGGTTCACATACAATTCAATGGATAATAATACAGTAGTACAATAATTGAAAGTCAAAGTTTACACAAATATTAACATGAAGTACAGTATACTCTTTGAGGACATCAGAGCATCAGGATATTGGAGTGACAAATAGTAATACAGAAAAATTTACAGAAACAAAATATTTGTTGCAATAGTCCAAAATCATTCACGTTTTGAATAGTTGATGTCTTGCCCCTCCCCACTGCAACCCCCACCCATAGAAGATATCCATAGAACATTTAGGACTAAGCCCCAGTCTCTCTTAGCTCACAATTGGATTGGATGATCAATTGCACCTTACATCATTTAATTAATTTAGCTGAACTACAATGAAGGAAACATTGTGCCATTTCAATATATATTATAAAATGCATTTACAGTATGCTGCATTGTATACTCAAAGGTGGATAGATGAGTGACCTTGCAGTTATACCTGTTAGCAGAAATTACAATACTATTACTGAATACTGACAAGCAAGTCATATATATTTTAGCTTTGATACATCTATATACTGTATATGCCACTGGAAAGGAAAGTTTGCTTTAGAACATGCAGAAAAAAAAAACAGTTACTACAAGCTTTAGTGGAGCAATGTCAGGTCTCAATGTGTAAATTGCGAGCTTATGCTAATCTTTCTGCTGTTTTCTTTTACCCTCGTCATTGATTGCCTGATGCCGCTCTGGCACTTACGTAGAGGCAGAGTGAGCAAGGTCTAGGAATGTAGATAGGAGTGGGAAACATTTATTACTTAGATCATGATCTGTAAATGGAAGGGAGACTAGTCATTCTGTACAAGCTGTCATTTGGGCAGCCACTGTGCAATCTGTCAGCCTTCGCTGAAGGCGCCCATGTTTGTTGAGAGAAATCTACTAACGGAGGAGACAAAACAGAGTTTGCCAGATGAAGAGAAGAAAATGTGATCGGATAAATAATGAGCAAATATATATTCCGCTATTATTCACAAAAAAATTGACTATATGCACTGTTGGACCTCATGTAATATACATTTGCTAATTAATAATGCCATCATTAATAATCAGTTGTTGTGATGACACTTGTTTTTATGCTGTGCAGCCACTAAATTAATTAGAAGTGGAAATGGGACAATCAAATCTACCGTTTGTCGGGCAAACTGTTAAGGAGCGTCATCCAAATGTGTAAGATCCCTAGAGCCAACTAGAGGGTCTTCTGCCTATAACAGCCACCCATTGAGCCCATAGTGTTAAATGTATTCATGGGTACTTAGGATGCCACCATGACTTAAATCTCAGCAGTTGGGGGCTTACCCAATTGGTAGAAGACCACAAAGTATCGGCTGGAGCAATATACAAAAGGGTACACAGTACTGGAAACAGAGGGGTTAGCAGGCAGATACTGAACTTGCTTACAGCTGAGAGTGACACCATGGGTTGGTATGCAAGGACAGTGCACATGGTGCAGCTGCACTGCAAGATGGTATCCACAGCACAGTGAGGATGGAAATTATTGCAAGTTTAATATATATATATATATATATATATATATATATTTATTTATTTATTTATAGGGGACCATGCCATGTACTATCTAATAGCAAGCCAAGGTCAGCAATGTTTAAGACTGGTCCTTGTTAAGTAGATATGTTTTTAGCATAAAGTAATTTAGAGAATATATATGTTCTTATATAAGAAATGCACTTTTAAAAAAGATCTTCCCACTAAACGTGACTTCCTAGATCTGGAACAGAGGATCCGTGAAATGGTTAAGTCAGAGATTTCTGTTCTTCAGTCGGACATTTCCCAAATAACAAACAGAGTCTCGGACATTGAAGATCATATAGATGAAGTTTCCTCATTTCAGCGCAAGTTATGTGACACTGTTACATTGCAAGCTTAAGGCGCTACGGAGACGATCTCAATAACGGGGAGGAGAATAACTTGAGGATCCGAGGTCTTCCTAAGGATATGCAGGGCACAGGTATTACCCTCACTAAAATCTTTAATGAGCTGATTGCTGCTAAAACGGATAATATCATCCTGTTCGTTAGGGCTCACAGAGCGCTTCGTCCAAAGGGCTTACCGTCGGAGGCCCCCAGAGATGTCATTTGTCGCCTTCATTACTACCATGTGAAGGAGGAGGTTCTCGCTAAAGCCCCCAAACTAGAACATTTGGAATTTAACGACTCCACGATTAGTATATTCCCTGACCTGTCCTGGCACACGCTTCAACAGCGCAGATTTCTCAAACCCCTGACTTCTCTTTTGAAAGATAAAGATATACAGTTTTGTTGGGGCTTCCCTCTCAGCATAATAGCTTCATATGAGGGTCGACAAGTGTTACTTGCTACACCTGAAGATTTGGACGGCTTCTGCTCGAGCCTGTCTATATCGAAGCCTAACCTGCCTGACTGGACCCAATTCCAACACCATTTCGACCCACCTCAAGCCCCAGCTCCTCGGCCTTCCTGGACCCCAGTTGGTACTAGGAAACATGGAACCCCACAAGTGTCTCTGAGTGGTGTGGGTAACGGGACATGATTCCGGACACTACCACCCTGTTTTCATGCTCCTTTGAGGTATCGGTTCATTAGTTCCTTGTCATCTCGGGTTATCTGGTAAAATGACTTTACATTATTTATTATTTATTTATTAACAGTTTCTTATATAGCGCATACATATTCCGCAGCACTTTACAGAGAATATTTGAACATTGACATCAGTCCCTGCCCCAGTGGAGGTTGCAATCTATATTCCCTACCACATGTACACATGCACACAGACATTCTAGGGTTAATTTGTTGGGAGCAAATTAGCCTACCAGTATATTTTTGGATTGTGGGAGGAAACCGGAGTACCCTGAGTAAACCCACGCAAGCACGGGGAGAATATACAAACTCCGCACAGTTAGGGCCATGGTGGGAATCAAACCCATGACCTCAGTGCTGTGAGGCAGTAATGCTAACCATTACACCATCCGTACTGCCCTTACATCCATTACTGACATTTGCTGTGATCTATCCCGCGAAATGCCTGACTTACCTTCCCTTTCTGCCGTAATGTTTTATTTTTTATTTTTCTGTTTTTCTATTTTTTATATATAGGACCTAAACATACTTAGACGGTTCATGTAGTATGGTTTAACTTAAACTTTCCCCTGTTGCACTACTTATGTATTGGAGGTGTACAGTAGCTTTAGACATACATTTGGCTAGTGTTTGTCTCCACAGTTCTTTATATCATGCTACTTACATTTGGGAGTAGCGGTGTGACTATCATACCCCAGGTGGGTTTGTATGCCTTTCTATCCAGTGGCCCTTAGGTCAAGAGTATTTCCTCCTATGACTTAACGGCGGCGGAACGTTCATATTTCTAGTTCTATTTTGAATTTAAAGTATCATGTGCTGGTTTTTAATTGTTGTTTTCCCCACCTTGTCACTCTTCTTTTCTGTCTCTTTAACCCCCCCCCCTCTCTTCTTTTTCTCTCCCTCCTGTCGCTTTTATGAACTGAAGTGCTCATTCGAATTCAGGTCCTGGGCCTTATCCTAAAGACGGTAAGCCACATATTCCCTTACGATGCAACATTAGCAGTACACTAGATTCCTATGATGTCTTCTGATCTCAAACTTTGCTCTTTCAATGTGAACTGGCTTAATATTCCCCAGAAGAGATCTACATTATTGAGGGAACTTCACACTGAGCACGTAGTAGACGTAGCTTTCATTCAGGAACCACACTTCAAATCCCAATCTCCTCCTAAACTGGGTAATTATTACTTCCTACAGGTTTTTCGCAGCGATAACTCTTTGCGTAAATCACTTGGAGTAGCAATACTGCTCTCGCGCCGTCTCCCAATTAGTGATGTCTCACATAAAACCATTGAGGACGGTAGCTGTCTGGTCTTAAAATGCTAAATCTTTGACCAGCTGTATACGTTTGCCAACATTTATGCCCCCAACCGTAACCAAAGACAAAGACTGAGGCAATTGGAACCATTTAAAGAGGGTTGCTTAGTTGTAGGAGGCGACTTTAACTGGTCCATAGACCCAGGTATGGACTGTTCTCCCACATTATCTAGACCAGTGGTTCCCAACCCTGGTTCTCAAGTACCCCCAACAGTGCACGTTTTCCAGGTCTCCACACAGAAATACAAGTGCTATAATTAGCTCCACCTGTGATCTTTTGAAATGCGCCTGAATAATGAGTGCACCTGCCGGGTGACCTGGAAAACATGCACTGTTGGGGGTACTTGAGGACCAGGGTTGGGAACCACTGATCTAGACGATGACCCAAGATCATCGTCGGCTTAGCCGTGTCCTCCATGAATTTCAGTTAATTGACTTTGGAGAGCCCAAGACCCATCAGAGAAGGATTACACCTTCTTCTCTTCTCCCCATAACTCATACTCGCACCCAGATTTCTTCCTGTTTGAGCATAGGCTTCTACATCTTTTCCCCTCAAGTGACATTGGTCACATCACCTGGTCCGATCACGCTCCAGTATATGCTTCAGTTAATCTCTCCTCTGCCCCTGCAAAACCTTGGACGTGGCAGTTTAACAACAATTTACTACAGGACTCCAGATGTAAGGCTAGCCTTGACTGCGCTATAACAGATTATATTGCAAAAAATGACACAGCTGATGTTAATCCAGTTTTGGTTTGGGAGGCGCATAAGTGTGTTATTCGTGGCAAATTTATACAGTTTGGCTCCCAGCTTAAAAGGAACGTCTCGCACAGAGACTTCAGCCTATTGACAGGATTGCCACTCTAGAAGCAAAACATCAGATCTCACTTCGATGCGAAGGCTCTTTTGGAATGGACAGGCCAGAAAGGCGCTTAATCAATTTTTATGGGACAAGACTAAATTAGGCATGATTAAATGCCATCATAAATTTTATTTATGGGGCTACTTATTATAAAGCTATATATATATATATATATATATATATATATATATATATATATGTATATATATAGCTCCTTCTGGACCTACCTACAAATACGACATTATATCGCCAAATTGCATCCACCTGCCAAAGGATGGTCCCCGACTAGTTTTGGGTAATTGTATCTATCTGACTCTCTAGCACGACATTTGATCTCCTTATTATATAAACAGTGCCTCTCTAACCCCCTTTGCAACCCCACACATTTGTATCAGCATGGCATAAAGAGTTAAATAAGGTACTAACCCCAGAACAATGGTCCCGTATTTTGATATACACGCACATTCTAGCTCCTCTTCACTTCAGGTCTTGGAAAAACAATACAAGATTGTTTCGAGATGGTACCATTGCCCTGACAGGGTTCATCAAATGTTTCCTAGTGTTCCAGCACATTGCTGGAGATGTGGCCACTCACCGGGTACTCCCCTCCATATCTGGTGGCAATGCCCCATTATAGCGGCATTTTGGGAACAGGTGCACTCACTTACTTCACAAATCACGGGCATGCCAATCCTTAAAACTCCTGAATTCTGGCTGTTTAATTTAATGGACATTCCTGTTTCCCAATATAAGAACTCCTTGTTACTGTACGTCATTTCATGAACGCAGCCAGAGCTACTATCCCATGTTTTTGGAGGTCAACTGTACAACCTCCTCTGTCAAGATGGTTTCAGAGGATTGATTATTATATGTTAATGGAAGATTTAACCTCCGTTTCTAGGCAACCCTCCTCTAAATGTACTAGCACTTGATTGGAGTGGCTCCAATTTGAGGAGACGATTGAATATAAAAACCACATGTTACCACCAGCTAATACGGCACCTTAGGTTAGGTTAGGGCAGCGACAGGATCCCTCTTCCCCTTCTCCCCATCTACTTTTTTCCCGCTCAACTATCCTTTTTCCTTTTTCTTACCTTTACACCGTCTCTACTACATTAATTCGATATTACGTATATGGGAATACTGTTTATATTTGTTCATGTCACTCTGATTTGACACGTTGCTGATTTCTACACCTGTGAATTGAACTTTGTACTGGGTGGCATGTTTTATACTTGTACGATGTCCCTTCTACCTCTAAAAATTTCAATAAAACAGATTTTGCAAAAAAAAACAAAAATGCACTTTCATGGCACATCGATTCTTCATGTCCATCAAATTAAAACAGAAGATGTCCTTAAAATACACTTCCTATATTTTGGGTGGCAGCTAGTAGTTCTCCTGTGAGATTGTTGTTGTGTAATCTCGGATTAAATGAGTCTCTAAAGAGGGTAAGAAACAGCGCTATTGAATAATCATGGAAATGATAATACAAGGTAATATGCATACTGCAAATTCTAGTACAATATGCTTCTCCTTTGCCCCTAATTGCAAAGGGGTATGGGTCATTGTGTTGAGCAACCCATGAGGAAGCTCCTATGCGGTGATAGGTAAGCTCTATGAAAAATGTTTAAAAACATTTCTCCGTATGTGGCAGAAGGTACTGTCTTACAGGATTTTGTCAGTGTGGTAAGTAGATCTTTGATTTCATAATTTGGAAATTTAGATAACCACTGGGACATCCCTTTGCTTGATGTTGAATGAGCCATATTGACCCTAACGTATTGGTAGTAAAGGGAGATCGCTGAGAACAGCCAGCGTTGAGCTTGCAGGAAGGCCAGAGGGTATGCTGCTAAGGTACTATATTTTTCGATGGCTGCAGTGAAAGTTAGGACCCAATGTGTATCTTTATTGACTAAACAATTTAAGTTAGATACAGTATACCTCCCACCCTCCATATTGTAAAAGGATATACAGCAAATCCATTCTGAAACTCAGGATCATCAATGAAAGGGAGTAGAAGCAATTTGTGGGAGTACAGTCTTCATGTCGGACCCAGTGCCAAGTTCTCTTGGTATTCCAGAGTAAAGGGTTGTTTTGTATCTGCATGGGGACTTCTTGATCATGAGGAATTAAAACAGCGTCATCATAATAATTATTTTTCTAAAGTGGTATTAGCATAATTATCCTAGACGGAGATCCAATCCGAGATATATCATAACATAGCGGCAGGGCTATGTTTCAGCAGGCTCCAGCAGGAACTGTGGCCCTTATTCTAGTTCACTCTTTCTGACAAAATATTTCTTAGATGGACAAAACCATGTGCACTGCAGGTGAGGCAGGTGTAAAACCCCACCCAAATCTAATTATCTCTGCACAAGTAACACCTGCCTCACCTGCAGTGCACATGGTTTTGTCCATCTAAGAAATATTTTGTCAGAAAGAGTGAACTAGAATAAGGGCCTCAGTTCCTGCTGGAGCCTACTGAAAAATATCCCTGCATAGCGGCATGATTATACAACTGAATATAAGGAAATCCGACCCCACCATTTTCCCTTGATTATTGCAGTTTTATTCGGCTTATTTTATGTCATTAACCATGCCAAATGAATTGTCTGACAAGTTTGTATATAAGCTGTATATCTTTTAAGGTAATCAGTAGAGGGAGGGACTGCATAAGATACATTAATCTTGGGATATAAATCATTTTTTATTAGGTTTAATCATCCTAAATATGACAGTGGCATGTTTTTTTTTCCAGATTTCAAGTTCTAAAATTTGTTTAATGATAGGTGTATAATTAAATGTATAAGTTAAATAAATTGTGAGGAATATACAGTAACCTGTAAATAGGTAAAGCTGTCTTTGGCCCAGTGTAGTGAAGTAATAGTTAGATCTTGGGGTAATGTTACTGTATTTCCTAACAGCAGGGCCACAGATTTTTATATTTATTTATTTATTAACAGTTTCTTATATAGCGCACACATATTCTGCAGCGCTTTACAGAGAATATTTTAACATTCACATCAGTCCCTGCACCAGAGGAGCTTACAATCTATATTCCCTACCACATGTACACACACAAACAGACATTCTAGGGTTAATTTAGTTGGAAGCCAATTAACCTTCCAGTATATTTTTGGATTGTGGGAGGAAACCGGAGTACCCAGAGGAAACCCACGCAAGTACAGGGAGAATATACAAACTCCGCACAGTTAGAGCGATTTATTGTGAATCCAGATACTTCTTCATAATGTTTTAATAAAGTAAAATCATGCGACAAAGACTCAGGGGGAAATTTACTAAGGCAGATACGCCTAAAACATTCGTATTTGTATAGTAAAATACGATTTTGTTAGGCTTATTCGTATTTTTGGCATTTACTATGCCAAAAATACACATATTCGTATTCGTATTTATGGCAGATTCGTATTTGTATTTACCCACCCTCTCTCTGCTCTCCTCTCTCTCGCCGCTCTCTAAACATGTACACTGGCACCACTAACACCCCCCACCACCTCCCATCCCTCTCCTGTCATGGTGCCTCCCTGTCATTTTCTCCTGGATCCGCCCATGCACACGGATATTCATTCCCTTGATACTTTACATCCAAAAGGCATAAATCAAGACTTTGAAATAAAATGGTTCTTATATTTCTCTATTAAATTCTCTTAACATGGTGATTTATACTTTTATAACTCCTCTCTACTGTATTTTATCCTTTTTATCCTTCCTTTTTTATCTTTAAGAAAATTGTTCTTATATAGCCACTATTTGCACGTTGAATCAAAATGTCTACCTCTTAAATTGCAAACCCTAATACATTGTTTCCCAATAGAAACAAGGAAAAATTTCTGCAAAAAAATCCTTTTAAAATGGCCACCAACTTGAAAAGGGATATTGCCAACCTATGCCATCCATGGACAATGGCCTGGGTATCCAGAGGAAATAACCTCCACCATCCACTACTACCACATCTATACCAACAAAGATGAACGCGAGAATTTCCGCCGACCACCATTGCCGCACAGTGCCAACCAACACTGCTGTGTCACATCACATCCGCCAGACCCGCCGAGTATACCCCAACAATATTACACTAGGACCACTGGTCTTTCGTTTTTAATTTATTTACATAAAAAAGAAAGACGTCCCAAGAAGAATCGGTCGGTCCTGGCACCAAACAAGGGAGTCATCTTTATTTTAGAGAGCCTCAATTAGGTGGAGGGTTTCTTTTTTCTTTATAAATGGATATTCATTCCCCAATTGCAGTCACGCATTCACAATGCGACTGCTGTTCATACGCAGTCGTTCGATAATCTAACAGATTGCAAATTCTCTCATTAGTGATCCATGCCTCCAAAGGCTTACTTGATATGCTCATTGCTCTGAATAAAATATGTTCTGCATATTTTTGGAACACATAATTCAGGGGTTTCTCACGGTTCTCAGCAAACAGAAATAGGTTCTAAAAGCAAACCAAGACATATTTTGATTTTGGCCTGTGTTGGAAAATATTTCTGCACTTTCTAGAAGCATTAATACATTTGCAATTGTTACAGCAATGTTTTAATTGGTCCAGTTACTAAAACAAATATTCTCTTCACTAAGTACAGTAAGAGATTATATTTCAGAGTTTTCGCTCTTCTAAATATAGCATCAGGTCATTATTGTGTATGGCATATAATATAAAAGGACTCAATCCCATTTAAAAATATACCAGTGATTCAATGTGTTTTATATTTTTTCAAAGCACTGAATGGTGTAGTGAATAGGCAAAACCATTATCAACCTGTATTTCTTCTTGCAGCTAGTTCATGAGTCCTATAATGGAATAAAGTGACTGTCAAGGTTACCTGTCTAGTAAAAGCAATTTTTCAAACTTCTTGGGGTAGCCTTGTTCTTTAAATATATCCTTACATAGTTCAGACTTCCTCTTGAATGCTTCAATATCTATAAAATTCCATTTAAGTCTGTGAATTGTGAGGGTATTGTGCTAAAGTAAGAGTCTTCTTCATTTGTCAGAACGACAGATGGAGTTTTTATCTATCATATTTACAAATTATATATTTTATAGTTATGATGAGTAAACTTTAAATTTAAAATGTTATTGCTAAATCAATTGATGACACAAAAATGGATGAGTGGAGGGGGGTTTAAGAGGTTAGGATTAGGCTCCAGGAGGTGAAGGTTAGGGTTGGGTAGTGGGGGATTATTAGGTACTAAAAGGTGACATTAGAGTTAGGCTGCATTGGGTTTGAGTTATGCTGCAAGGATGGTGTTGGCTATGGTTAGGCAGTAAGGGAAGGGGGTTAGGCTGCAAGGGGCACCAGCAGGTGTGCTGGGCGCAGGTAATGTGAGGGGGCATGGCCATTGCAGGGAGGTGTGCCCAGCCACCCTCCTTAAGAATGTCTTAAAATTAAGCTTCTATGCAGCAGCTGCAAGCACCGAACATGGGTGCGCCGGGTGAGTACCAATAAGTAGCCAAATCAGCTGAGGGGGGGGGTTTGTTCACTCCAAGCTCATCCCGCAAGGAGAAAGACAAAAGAAATGTCTGCAACTGCCTCACTCCCCAGTGTACCATACAGCAACGTATCATCCTTTCATTCCTGCACCATGTTTCACAAGCTATCGGCAATCCGGAAGGTGGGGCAGTGGGACCCAGACACTAAACAGTTTGAAAGGTCAGGGCAGAGTGATATCACAAGAGTTAATTGGAAGGCATGGCAATAACGACAGCTATATAGGCAAACTGGGAGATAGATACCAACTTTATCAAGTTAGTAGAATGTATAGGAGACATTTTAAATGCATGCGGGACTAAAGCTGTGTACACACGGAGCAATATGATCGCTGGCAATACATTGCTCAGCAATCATATTGCTCAGTGTTTTCCGTTTTCATCAGCGACCAGAGATGGTCGCTTATGAAAATGACACACTGTCGGAAGAAAAGGCAGGTGAATTCGACCAGCAACCATTAAGGGATTGAAAACAGGAGCGCGCACCTGGTGATTTATCGCCGGTGCACACTCCAACCGCTGGCAATATGGCCGCTGAGCGACCATATTGCCAGCTATTTCATGCACGTGTGCACGCACCCTTACAGTACTTTTGGTCATGGCAACGTCATTTTTCTTACAAAAAACAAAAGGGAAGTCACATACTTACCATGCACCCAACTTCAGGTTTACCCCACAGTATCAATCAATATGTGTACTAGCATATATATTTTAATATACAGTAAGTGGAGTTTGTCTGTTAACGAGACGATTCTAGCAATAAAAGCCCCAAAGTATTTCACACTGCAGTTCGTTCAGATAGGAAATCATGTTCTCTGCAAGCAGACAATACAAACTGTCAAATCCTGCGATGTTCAGTGCCAGCAGTGTTGTAATAATAATCCAGACAGCTGTCAAACTGTCCTATTTAGAACGCATAAAAAAACAGACATATCATCAAATACATTTTAAAAAAGAAATAAAAATACCTTGCTTCGTTCCCTTCCGGGGTCATAAGTTCCAGACCATGTGATGACCTACAAAGATTGATGCAAGATGTTTAGCAAAACTGAATGAAACACATTTTAAACACATACAGTAACTTGTATAATTTGTGATAGCAAGATTTTTTGGTACTTGTTTCCTAGCACGGCCACAATCTTATGGATCGTGTACCTTTAAGTTAAGGTACACGATCCATACGATGGACCCGATTTCCTTTGAAATCAGGTCCATTTTGCCGGCTAGGACACAATATCGGGTGCATCGCGTCGGTCGGGACCATTAACATTGGTCCCGACGCGTCCTCCGACCTTTTCATTCCCCTACTATCCACGTCGGCGTGGAGTTGAGAATAGAATAGTGTGGCGAGCGCAGCGAGCCACTGAGCCTGAAGCGTGGCGAGCGCAGCGAGCCCCGCGAGGGGACGCGCATACCTGTGAAGTTATACGCGACATTTCAGGTGTACTGTAAGCAGAGGCCCCCGATATTTCCATAGGCTTCAATGTTAAAAAATATTTTAACATTGAAATCGTGTCGGGAAAGGTAAAATATCGGGGGCATCGCGTCGGTCGGGACCATTAACATTGGTCGCGACGCGATGCCCCCGATTTTTCCATAGGCTTCAATGTTAAAATATTTTTTAACATTGAAAACGTGAAAAAATGTGAAAAATGTGAAATGGGCCAATATGACCCATTTCACATTATAGATGTCCCCGTCGACACCCCACGATAGACGCCAACCCGAAGCGTGGCGAGCGCAGCGAGCCCGCGAGGGGCGGCGGTGCGCGTCCTCCGACCTTTTCATTCCCCTACTATCCACGTCGGCGTGGAGTTGAGAATAGAATAGTGTGGCGAGCGCAGCGAGCCACTGAGCCTGAAGCGTGGCGAGCGCAGCGAGCCCCGCGAGGGGACGCGCATACCTGTGAAGTTATACGCGTCCCCTCGCGGGGCTCGCTGCGCTCGCCACGCTTCGGGCTCGGTGGCTCGCTGCGCTCGCCACACTATTCTATTCTCAACTCCACGCCGACGTGGATAGTAGGGGAATGAAAAGGTCGGAGGACGCGCACCGCCGCCCCTTGCGGGCTCGCTGCGCTCGCCACGCTTCGGGTTGGCGTCTATCGTGGGGTGGGGTGTACGCCGTTAAATTTGGGGGGGTTGGGAATATTTTACATTGAATCCAATGTAAAATCGGGTCCCAGGGACCCGATTTACATTTCATTCAATGAAAAAATCGGGTCGAAAATCGGTCGGTCGCGTCGATCGCATCGCATGCGACCAAATCGCATGCGATGCGATCGACCCGATTTTTCCGACACGACCACCCTGATGTAAATCGGTGTGGCCGTGCTAGGAAACAAGTACCGATTTTTTTTTATAAAAATAGAAAAAAAAAAAAAGATTTTATTTAACTGGTATATCACCCATGTCAGTTGATTTTTAGAAATAAGTCAACTATCACTGCATTTGCATATGTTGTATTATAAAGTAGTAACAAACCCCAAAATAGACATTTCAGGTGTACTGTAAGCAGAGGCGTAACTAGATATTCGTAGGCCCCATAGCAAAAGTTTGTAAGGGCCCCCTATTTAGCAACGGATGGTGATAAATGTATGCAAAACATATTAGTTTGACAGTAAAGATGGGCCCCCTTCAGCTCTGGGCCCCATAGCAGCTGCACCCCCTGCACCTATGGTAGTTACGCCCCTGACTGTAAGTAATTAAGGCAAATCACTATTGTATTGCAGTTTAATACCAAATGACCTTTTTTTCCACAGAACTGTGCTAATGCGTCATATGGTACACAGCAGGGGTGGGGCATACGTTTGGTACATAAACAAACCAGTTTAAAAATAAAATTGTTAACGTTTGAGCTAGGGGCTCAGTGTTATTATAACATGTCAATCTACCATAAATAATATATGATACCCTAGCCCTGCCTCAGTCACCTCAGTATATAGATGTAGCAGCCAAAACATTGTTGCTGCGATGCGTATGCACTTGCATATCAATCAGTACAATGACTAAGCACAGTGGCTAATAGACATACAATAGAAGTCTATGCACCTCGGGTTCGAAAATACGCATCTACTCACATACATGCACCTCAGCAAACAGATTGTGGGTGTGAATAGTCACAGCCTACATAACGGCTGCTACATCTGTACATAAGTACTCTCATGGCAGTTCCACCTTACTCAAACACACACCCACATACCCAGCCACCTCCCACTCACACACACCCACATACCCAGCCCTGCCCCAGCCACCTCCCACTCACACACACCCACATACCCAGCCCTGCCCCAGCCACCTCCCACTCACACACACCCAGCTCCAGCCACCTCACACACACCCACATACCCAGCCCTGCCCCAGCCACCTCCCACTCACACCCACCCACATACCCAGTCCTGCCCCAGCCCCCTCCCAATCACACACACCCACATACCCATCCCTGCCCCAGCCCCCTGCCACTCACACACACCCACATACCCAGCCACGCCCCAGCCACCTCCCACTCACACACAGCCACATACCCAGCCACCTCCCATTCACACACACCCACATACCCAGCCCTGCCCCAGCCACCTCCCACTCACACACACCCACATACCCAGCCCTGCCCCAGCCACCTACCACTCACAAACACCCACATACCAATCCCTGCCCCAGCTCCCTCCCACACCCACATACACAGCCCTGCCCCAGACACATCCCACTCACACACACCCACATACCCAGCCCTGCCCCAGACACCTCCTACTCACACACCCACATACCCATCCCTGCCCCAGCCCCCTCCCACTCACACACCCACATACACAGCCCTGCCCCAGACACCTCCCACTCACACAGATACCCTCAAACCCAGCGCTGCCCCAGCTATCTCACTCCCTTTCACACGTGATGCGCTCACTAGGTCTACAAGCATTAGGTCGACAGTCACTAGGTCGACACATGAAATAGGTCAACATGGTCATTAGGTTGACACAAACATTAAGTTGACTTCGAAAGGTCGACATGAAAAAGGTTGATGTTAGTTTTTCATGTTTTTTTCAACAAAGGAGGTTTTTCATACTTTACTATCCAAGTGGGCATAGTGTGAGAATATAACAGTGTGCTGGCGAGAGACACCAAAAACATGAAACATTTGTGTCAACCCTTTTAATGTCAACCTATTTAATGTGTCAATCTAGTGCCCATAAAGTCCTGTTTTCACCCCCATAAGCTCCTGGCCCTCCCTCCATTTGCAGCAAATGGCCCGACGAGTGTGTAACTCGCCATATACATGCGCAAACACATATCCGACCATCAGGGATGGGGCCGAATTCAGATCGCTATGACCGATTCTGAATCAGCCTCCTTCAGCGATGCTGAGATGAACAGAGATTTTCTTTGTCTCCATAAGCAGTCCTAAAAGTATATTTCTCCAAACAAATTCTGTGAAAATTGTATTATTTTCACATACAGTATATAGCCATACCTCCCAACTTCAGTGAAGGCGGAGACGGGACGGTGTGCGCGCCGAAGTCGCGCTGTGATTTTGGGGGTGTGGCCTGCCAAAAGGGGTGTGGCCTATACTTGCGACGCTGCCGCGAGGCCACGCCCCAATTTTTCGCCACAGTGGGGGCATGCCCAGCAGCTCTGTGAGCTGCTGGCCAGCCCCTCTGCCTGCAAGAATAGACGCTGTGCGCATGCGCACAGCATCTATTCACGGACCACAGGGGGGACTCCCAACTGCCCCCCCCCGCCGCGGGACACTGCCGGCGGCGAGAGGGACGCGGGAATGTCCCAAAATATCGGGACATTCCCGCAATAAGCGGGACAGTTGGGAGGTATGATATGCAGTAGCTGTTGTGTTATAGACTAATGTATTTGTTAGACCAGGGCTGGGCAACACCGGCCCTCCAGATGTTAATGAACTACACATCCCAGGATGCTTTGCTTTAGTTTTGCTATGTGGCCATGCTGAAATTGATGCAATACATGCTGGGATTTGTAGTTCATCAACATCTGGAGGACCGGTGTTGCCCAGCCCTGTGTTAGACACTAAAATTTTGTGTTATAATAGCATACTTTGTTATGTTATGGCATTACATATGCTGACAAAACTTACTTTTTTCATACAAAATACAAAAGCCGTTTTTATACTCAAAAATAAATATTGTGCCCCCAGTTACTATTATTATTGATCAGAGTGTAAACAATAAAATGTGTTACCTATCACAACAAAAGGATCATCATCCTTATTATTGCTTATTTGTAGAGCGTCACTGATCCCATAGTGACAATCACCTCACAGATATTACATAAAGCAATATGATAAACATAGTAACAAATTCCATTAAGCGTGATAGTTCTTAAGGGGTTTACACATCGAGAGATGTGCTGAGTGTTCTGAGCGATGTTAGATCGCTCAGGGAGCTCAGCAAGATCGCTCACCACACAGCAATGTGTCAGCACTGTATGCTGAGCGATCTGTTAGGGCCAGTGTTCTCCGGTGTGAACACTGGCCCTGCCCAACGATTAATGTGTGGTTTACAAACTACAAGATATACATGTAAAGTAATCCGCGTCCCCTCGCGGGGCTCACTGCACTTGCCATGCTTCGGACTCGAACTCCATGCCGACGGGGATAGTGGGGGTATGAACAGGTCGGGGGGGCACACAACACATCTTCTCGCCACGCTTTGGGCTGGTGTGGATAGTGGGGGTTTGAAAAGGAGGCATTTACCAGTATGTAAAATGGAGCACTGGCAAATGCCTCCTTTATTGTGCATAAGACGCACTTGCACCCACATACCCCTTTGTGCACGAGACGCTCGTGCTACCGAACCCCCTAACCCCGTCTCCCTGAAGCGGACAGGGTTGCCATACCCTGCCGCAATAATTACTGAGACACAGGAGCGTCTGAGACGCACCTGCGTCTCAGACAGCTGGAGCGCCTCTCCGCCGGTGCCCGCATGATCCCTTCTCCGCCGGCGGTTACCAGCGCTGTGTGAGAGTCGCTAACTCAGCTTGCCATGGATCCTGGGGACAGAGCCATGGATGGCAGGGATAGAGGCGGGCTGCCGTGGAGTCACTACACTAACTACACTAGGCAGCCGTTGGCCTGCTGCGGAGTCACTATGCTAAGTATGCTAGGCAGCCGTTGGGCTGCGCTGACAGCGTAGCTTAGCCTACACTGAAAACGTAGCGTAGCCGTGCACCGTGCACCGTGCTATTACACAAGTACCAAATTGAGAAAGGTGAGTATCATCTCTGAGCGTTTCTGTCTTTGTGTGTCTGTCCCTATTTATCCCCCTACCTTCTGGGTGGACAGTGGTGACAGTGGTATGATGTTAAGTTTTCACCTAGTTTGTGCATATCCAGTGAGAATTCAGGCTCTGAGGCCAACAGTGCCGAAGCTGACTCTTAATTAAGCCCAAAGCTCCGATTTGGAGGCACGTCTTGGGACATGGGCACTTTGGTCTGTGCTCAGTAAGGACTGTTCTGTCCTCATATCCTACCTTCTTGATCATCGTGCCTGGGACATGCGGGCTACCAGGACAGTTGGTTTATCACAGCCTTATAATGGGAGGGTGCAGGCACCGCCCCTCCCACACGAGACACAGATATTTTTATTTTATAGAGGTGGTTTACGCAGACAAGCTGAAAGCTCAGACAGTTTGAGCTACAGTACTTATCTTGATTGTCAGAATGATAAAAAAATCCAATCATTAACTCAATAGAAAAAAATAACACAGCCCTTTATATTAGACCTACTTATAGTAAGTCCTCTTACGTAGCCTCCATACAAACAACTGGGACCGCACACCTGGGGCTAAATTTAATAGCTTGTGAGAGGCCAGAGGTGCAGGGCGTTGTACGAGAATGTCTGTATTTTTAAAGTGGTAGTCATTTACAAACTGAACTTGTTTTGCGTTATAAATGATTGCCGCTTGAGCAAAGTCCTGCATCTCTTGATTCTCGCAGGCTATTACATTTAGCCCCTAGTCTTCATCAGTTCGATTTTGAATATATTGAAGAATATGTTACAATCTAGTGTAATCTACAACAATTACCAGCATGCATCAGAAGTCATTGACTTTTCTTGAATGCTGGCATGTGTAGATGTTTTCAAATATGTTGGTACCCTTCCAGGAAATTTGTTTGTACCCTTTCACTGAAATAACTTGAAAGTGACAAAAGGAATTGGCATCTAGCAATGTTTTTTTTTTTACAAATTTAATAGAAATCAGAGTTTACATTAGACGTTTGAGTAAACCAAATAATTTACTTAATTAAATTAAAGAAAATGGCACGGACAAAAATGACTGGACCGAATATCAAATGATTAACCAAATATTTTTGTTGCACAATCTTAAGAGGCAATCATAGCAATCAAATGATTTCTGTAAATCTTAAAGAGACTTAGTGGCCCATTTATCATTGGTCGCATTGTAAAATGCGATCCTAACGGTGGTTCGAAAGGAGCCCATCCCTGCGATGCGCTCAGCCGGAAACGCTGACCGCACTTCCCCGGCAGCAGTGCGGTGTGTAGCCCATAGGCTAAAGTGTGCTATCGCCATCTCAGAATGGCGATAGCCCAAGGATGCGAAGCCGGGCTACCCAATGTTACATACATCGGGCAGCTTTGCATCCCATAGTAACCTATGAGGGATGCGGCCGGCGGCGGTGCAGGGGGGATTGCAGCAGGGATAGGAGATTCCTTCTCCAGTCCCCCTTTGGTAGATTATGGTGATATTTAATATTTGCAGCTAACCCATTTTCGGGGATTTAGCTGCAAATATTGTTTGATAAATGTGGCTCTTATGCATTTGCCAATAGTTGTCCCACTCTTCCTGACCAAACTTCTCTAGTTGTCTCAGATATGACAGGTGTCTTCTCCAGACTGTACGTTTTAGGGATGTATGGTAGGATTCAGATCAGGGCTTGTGGAAGGCCTCTTCAGAACAGTTCAATGTTTTGTTTTTATGCATTCTTGTGTGGTTTTAGCGGTATTCTTTGGGTCATTATCCTGTTGTAGGACCCATAACCTGCACCTGAGATGGGGCTTGCTGACACCAGGCAGTATGCTTCTCTCCAACATGCCTTGATAGTCTTGACAGTTAAATTGTGCCCTGCACAGATTTAAGGGGCCCCATGCCAGACACAGCAAAACAGCCCTAAAACATAAGACGCCTCCATGTTTCACAGTAGGTATGGTGCCATTTTCTTTTACAGCTTAATTTTATTATCTGTAAGTTAATGTGACTTTTCAAAAAGCTTCAGTTTTAATGTATCTGTCCAAAGCAGAATCTTCCAGAAGCATTATAAAGATATGCATTTGAGAAAATTACAGTTTGGATTATTTTATTTGTACTTTCAAAAGTGTAGTCCTCCTGGGTCTTCTTCAATGGAGCCCATTGTACTCAAAAACTGTCAGATGGTGCGATCAGACACTGACATACTTTCCTTTTAACTTCGAATTGTATGTCTTTAGAAGTTTTCCTTGCCTTTTTTCTTTAGCGTTCTCACTATCATTCTGTTTATCCTGGTGAATTAGCCCAGTGAGGTGGTGTGAATCTGGCAGCCTTGTGGGATGCCAGCCGTTTTTCTCATAGGGGCTGTCAAAACCATGCCTTGTAGATGACAACCCCTTTTAAAAAAAACTCCTAGTTTTGCTGGCATCAGTTGCAGCTGTCGGTCTTACACCACATTACATCCAGCCCCAGAAATATACATGCCCTATTGTTTTAAAGAAACATTTTTACACTTTTTTCAGGAGTTTGAAGGACCAAGTTCTGAACTTCTTCTAACGGGAAATGGGGGGGTCCTCCAAGTTTCAAAATTTTTGCCACAGTGAGAATAACTGTCAGATATCAGAATTGGAAGGCTCTCCATTTTTATACTGCCTAAATTGCGACATTGCCGGAAAAGATGGAAGCACCTTGATAAAAAGCACTAGACAATAACCGATTTCAGGGACCAAATATGCTCTCTGAACTTGAGACATGTATGCTCAGTGCAGGAGCTAGAGATGAACGTCATGCAAGGTTGCAGAATGAAGATATTTAATGCCAATATATCAATTGACAATGTTTGAACCAGTGACACTCCAGGGAATGACACTCCAGGCACCACAGTTCAAAATTCAAATAGCGGAGAAACACCAGCTTTCATTGAGTCAGTTTGGAATGGCAGTTGGTGTGACTCCCCTATTGAAGTTTGAATTGTGCTCTAGCCCTCCCTCTGAAGTGCATCTGGTTTAAATATGTGTCAGGAGTAGTAAGTATAGGAATATTAGTCACCCGATACTAAAATCAATGATGCCAGAGTTGTATTCCTTCTAGTCAAATTTCATTATTATCAGTATAATAATACCATACTCTGTAAACATTATAATGAGAACACAGCTTTTAATTTAATCGATTTTCAGAAGAAATGAATCGTTGTTTCAGTGAGCTGTATAAGTGAACCAAATGTGTCCACATCTGCATATCCAGTTTTACCATGAAATGCAATATAAACTGCCCACAGATAGGGGTTTGACAACCTAAACACAACAGCGGTGGTCTTATTTATCAGCCTCTGAACCACAAGATACAGTAGTAAATCTCTTCCTTCTCTTCTTTCATTTTAAAAAAATGTTAGGGCTTTTACAGTAAAAATATCCAAGGACACCAGTCACATTCCTGCAGATCTTGATTTTCCATGATTGAACATCCAGACTTATTATAAGATAAAAATCGATTTACGCAAAAAGGGCTGATGTTGCTAAGAAAAATTATGCAATCAATAATGGACTGGTAATAAACTAGTGCCACAATTTATGATGCAACAATTAAGAATATTTAAGCAATTGTTTAAAAAAAAACACAACTCTTTAATTCAACCTCTTTGGCTTCAAGATACATTTATTTACTATTTATTTACAAAAAGAATTAACAAAGTCCATTTAGCAATCATTGAAACACAAAGACCTCAATAAGCAAAGTCCAAACATCTCAATTAGGGCAGTTACCACTAATTGATACTGTATATTCAACCAGTAAAATGATTGACATGAGCAGCATGTACACAGATGCAGAGAGACAGATAATCAATTATCACATTAAAGGGCCACTATGCTGTAAATAGATTATATCGTTAGCTGACATGCTACAAAAGATAACAGAAAGACTGGGACAGAGATCACATAATTATAGTATTCAGCAATAATAAAAATGTAGATGACAGGTATAAGCCAGAGATACTGTATGCAACATTTCTGCAGTCACATTACATACAGATTATCAATGTAAACAGAATGACTGTTACATTTTACTAGTGGGCACAGAGTGTCTGCTATTACAAATGGTTGCAGAGGGCCCCGTACCTAACAAGGCCTGATATTTTTATGGGGACCCATAATCACAAAATGTCCCTATAGTGAGCCTTAAGTATACCTTAATTCTTATTTCAGCTAGAGAACAATTGATGGCACATTTACAATACTTTAATCTCCTCTTTGCAGTCATTTTTCTGGTTTTGACCATAGGGCTTAAGGGGAAGATTTTCAGTAAATCCCTGACACCTGGAACCTGGGTGTTTTGCCTTTTCAATGTTTTTGTAAGGAAGTGGATCAGTTCAGTGAGATACTGGTGCATTTGGTTATGCCAAGTAACTTGCTGGGGACAAACCCTGGTCTGATGTTGACCAGGAGAGGAGAGGAGCATAACTAGAACTGTGTGGGCTCCAAAGCAAAATCTTGAACCCCCACCCCGACCCCTTCCCTCACCATTGTCACTAGAATGCCCATTAGGGGGGCAAAAGAAAGAGTAAGGGAATGGTAGAAAGGGAGGGGTATGAGCAGTAGAGAGAATGTCAGGGATGGGGAGAGAAAGAGGGGAACAAGAGAGTGAGTGTGCCAAGGAGATACAGTGGGCAGAATGCAGCAAGCAATACAAACAGCTTACAATGCCTGCTGCCAGTGTCCGCATGCATACCGGCGTTTAGTAACATCGTATGCATGAAGGAGTTGGTAAAGGGCGGCTCTTGCGGTAAGATCATTCCGATGATAGGGCTTTGGACCCGGAGTCCTTTCTGATGCATACACCACTGGGGATCAGCACAGCAGAAATCTGCAGTAGAAGCCCATAGACTATGGGCAACGTGGATGTGAAAATAGCATTGCCCACCACATATAAGCCCTGGAATGTACTGCATTCTTGGTGCATACTGTATGCAGACTGTGGCAAAAGTTTAAAAAAAGAAATGCCATTTTCAGAGGTATGGCTAAGTTTTTAACTTTTGTGCATCTTGCCCAGTGGGAGGGAAAGAGAGAAATAAGGTCATATATTAGAGAGGGGGGATAGACTAGGTGCAGTGAGAATATTTGGGACTGATTCCCCTCAAAAAGCTGTAAATATTAAGTATCCTCCAAATGTATCTATCAAGCACTGCAGAAGGAATCTCCAATGCCTGCTGTGATCCCCCCTGCCCCAATGGCAGCCACAAGGGGTGTAACTACCATAGATGCAAGGGGTGCAGCTGCTATGGGGCCCAGAGCTGAAAGGGGCCCACTTTGCCTGTCAAAGTATCATGTGCTGTATACATTTATCAGCGTTAGGTGATAAATAGGGGCTCTTACAAACGTTTGCTATGGGGCCCACATGTATCTAGTTACGCCAATGGGCAGCCGCATCCCCCATATGCGATCCCATAGTAAATAGCCACAAAGAGAGATGAGACAGAGGAAAAGTGACCCCCCCCCCAATCTCTGTTATTACTGCCCCCTAATCTCTGTTGTTATTACTATTATTGTTATGAAAATTCTGGGCGTTCCCAAGGAAATGAGGCAGGGGCGTGGCTGCTGGGGGTGGATAGCTGACATCACTGAATGTCAGCTGCCCGCTCTGTCCTCAAACTGGGCACACGCAAAGCTAAGAAACCCGAGAGTGTCTTAGTTTTGTGTGCCCATTCCACATCATTCGATGGTCGGTGACCATCGAATGATGTGGTCCTCGCTTCCTAGGCTGCAAATGGATGTTTATGCAAATTAGGTGAACTTCACATGCGAAGGGGGGTGGGCGGTTGGACAACAGGCCGGTGGCGTTTAAATCACACGCAGCGCTGCAAACTTTGCAGCGCTGTGTGTGAACCAGAATTAGGCCCTCAGCCTGTGTTACAACATGTACAGCTCATTTGTGCCAACATGATACCAAATGACGAATTTAAACTCACACTTATATTATTGCTCCAACATAATGAAACTAACAAACTTAATTTTCCATGAGAAAAAAAAGCTAACAACAGCTGTTGTCAGTTTCCGCTATGTAACTGTAATGGTTATACTTGTCTTGTGGTTTGTTTTGGTGGTTTAGGTAATTTGTACAGTAGCTTTATTTGTCATATATAACTTACAATTATGTCCACGCTGCCTCCCCTGCCGTCGCCACCGGTCCACCTCCTGCCCCGAACTGGGCAGTGTCTCCCTGAAGCGGAGACGGGCAGGGAGTCGCTGCCCAGCCACTGGGACACGCGTGCGTCCCAGTATCTATCGTCGGCGCACTCCAGAGAGGAGTCTCTGCCGAGCGCTGGGCAAAGATAAAGCCGGCTCCATCTGTAGTAAATAATAATGATGCATACATCCTCAGTACGCCATCCCTTTATTATAAGTTAGGGGTGGACCAAATGACCAAAGGATGGCTGCTTGCTAAGTATATTATATGTGTATTATATAGTATATAGTGACAATTGAAAATTATATATTTTAATTGTAGGTTTGTATGTTTTATGTATTTGTAGGGGGTACAGGATATTGCTTTTGCTCCTATAACTCCCTCTGTGGTAATTGTCTGTTTGGGGCATTATTTTAAAGCTTTGTGATTTAAAAATACTATGTGGTAGGTTTTGGCAAACAGGATTAGGAAAATTGTCAAATTTTGCGACAACAACCACCAATAATGACTTCAGTTTACACAGGACACTGAAAGAAAGTAGTAAATGGGCAGCACGGATGGTGGAGTTAACTATGCAGAGATTGTATATTCTCCCCGTACTTGCGTGGGTTTCCTCCGGGTACTCTGGTTTCCTCCCACAATCCTAAAATATACTGGTAAAAATTAAGCCTAGAATGAATATGTGTGTGTAAATAAGTACATAGAGGGCAGGGAATATAGATTGTAAGCTTTACTGAGGCAGGGACTGATGTGAATGTTCAAACACAGTATTCTCTGTATAGCGCTGTGGAATATGTGTGCGCTATATAAATAACTGTTAATAAATAATAAGGAATACTGCCACACAACGCAATGATGATGTTGGTCGATTTTGTTTTTTTAAGTTTTCAAATAGACCTTTACACCTGTGTCTTCACATGGTCAATCATTATTGCCATATTTACCACCCAATATTAATTAAACCCAACTTTTAAACAAAATAATTTATGCAATCTTGACAAAAAGGATCCCTCCTTTTTGGTTAGTTGCAGGTCGTAATGTAGGGCCTACATCTGGAAATCCAATCTGACTTCATAGATGAGGTGCTCGTGCCTCGGCTGTAGGTAAAGGATTACGCCAATACGAGAAGCCAATGCTTTCTCTTTCAGGTTGTTACATAAAAAAGAAACACATCTGCTTCACTACACAACCATATGTGCATAAACCAATTTATTCCTCTTTAGTCTACGTTTAGTCTAGGGTCTGCTTATCTATGTGTAATTACATGTGTCTACACATACACTTCTACTTATTCATAAAAAACCTAAACCTTGTGCATATTACCATAACTAGGCTGTAAAGGTCTTTAGAGATGGGCCCTAAAGTCATGAGTTATTGGCTGACATTATCAAGGGAACTTAATACCGCTCCTAATGAGCCATACACCCAATCATTTCCCAAATGGGACTAGGAGGAAAATGAACAAATGACTGGAGATTATTGTGCAGGTGTTCTGTGTTATGTCTGCTTTGTGTCAATGAGCTGCACTACATGGTTACATATCCCAGACCTAGCAGGCCGGCTGGCTGCATCTGTTTCTGGAAGCCTCAGAACATTAAAAACTGAGAACAGGAATAGACAGTCTAGCAGGCATATTGACTTAAGATGTTTGATTTGAAAGTGGTGCATTGGATAAACTCATGTCACACAGGGCAAGAAGAGAGTTGTCTGAAAATATGTAACATTTTTAGCGGGTAAAACGCATTTCACCTATAAGAATAGGATTGACTTATTGGCATTCTATTTGTGGCACAAACTTTCAAACTCTTTTATATGCCAAGAATTAATTTGCATGTACCCATATTATTGGTGTATATCTACATAGTGCGTACATTTGTCAGTTGGGGTTTCTTTGTCATTAGGAAACATTTCCTGGTGCTGAAGACTCAGTTGCCGCAGGGATACATGGGAGTCTGCCAGCCTTTACTCGCTTCCTTCAGTGCTTGCCAGTGCATTGGGCTCCAGTAGCCAATTTGCAACTAGCAGCCACTTATAAGAGGAATTTCTGGAGGGTTGATTGGTTGCTTAGAACTGATTGTGCACCAGCATCCATTGGTTACAGTCAAATTATCTTGTCCACAGGTTCTAGTCAGGTCTCCGGCACCACTGGTTTCATTCTGGTCTCCAGCAACAACGGTTCCAGTCCAGTCCATTTGTCTTTTCTATCACTTCCATCACTGGTTCCAGTCCATTTCACAAGACTAGTTCCAACAAGCAAAAAGATTCACAGGAAGCCGGCATCTGGGGGTGTTAATTGGCCATTTAGTAGCAGTGCTGAGAAAAATGCAGGTGTGGAAGAGAAAATGCCAGGCGTGCCTAGGGAACTGCAAGTGCGCCCAAGTGTTTTACGGGAGTGGGTGAGATGTCAGCTATGGCCTTGAGCAGGCTGATTTCATTGCAGCCGAGTAAGTCTTTGGATACCCCCAGCTTGTGTGTGAGTGGTGCCCAGTGGAAAAATCTGCAAAGTCTTTACTAGCGTTACACATCTATTTGCACACCATACACATTCATTCACAAGGTGGGATTTCACTATAGCGGGAGCGGAGTGTAGCAGCGATCAGGTCTGAATCACGCCCAATGTTCATAAAAGTTTGAAACCTGAAAGTCAAACCTGGCAATATGTTTCATATGGTATTTAGTAGATTTATACAGATCTTGGAACAGCTGCTTTTCAGAGCACTGGAACAGTATTCATTTCTCCTGTAGTTGGTATCTGCTGCGGTTACTCATGTTGATTTGAATACCAAAGCACAGTGGGGCAATCAGGGCACAACAATTTTACTTGGTGAGGTTTTTACATTTACTTGGGAAAGATCTCCTTTGAATAGTAATTCTAGAAAGGGTGTATAAGCATCGGATCTAGCTGTGTGTGTGTGTAACCATTGCAAAAATGTCAAGGAAAATTATGTCTTGACATAGCATGTTTCGGGCATATGGGCAAGGCATTGATAAAAACAGCAGCCCAATCATTTTTAAATTTTGGCACCTACAGTATGTTCATGTATATAAATTTGTTCAGTAATAGAGCAGCTGTTTGTATTTGGTATTTTAGTAATAACGGGGTAGATGTATGAAGCAGTGATAAAGAAGGAGAAGTGAGCCCGAGGAGACGTGGCCCATGGCAACTGAAGTAACACCTATAATTTGCAAAATATAAAATTATACAGAGCAGCTGATTGGTTGCCTCTGGCTCACTGGTCCTCCATTATCACGGCTTCATACATCTACCCCAATATGTCTATACCATTGCATAGCCGGGAATTGATAGCCGAACAATGACATTTGTTGTACATGGGGGCTTAAGGAGAAGGATAAACATAAGCTGGAATGTACAAGACAGAGCGGCAGGATATAGTCAGTGAGGTACTTGGAGAGATAGAAGTGCTAGCAGCAATAGATGAAACATATTAAATACATTTGATGTGCTACTTTGAAAATTGTGAACTTCTAATTTCAGCAAGTTTTCAAAAACTTGAAAGAGTGGGAAATAGGCAAAGAAACAGCTAATCTCTTGTTTTTAAAATCATATAAAACAGCATATTTGCTTTCAACTATAATAGGTGTATTAACAATCGTGAAGCTTCTTTTGTAGGATTTACTGCCATATAGTGAGAATAAACAATTCAGAAGCTGTGGATGTCTATTGATTTCTCTGTATGTTCTGATTTATAGATCTAAAGAAGCAATGGTTTTGACATTGATTATTATGTAGCTGCTAGCAGAGGTGCAGGACAAATGGACCGTTGTAATACAGCTTGCAAACTCTGCTTCTAAAGGCAGTCCAATTTAACACGTTTTATTGAGATAGAAATGCCGCAGTTTCATTCTGAAGCAAAAGTGTCAAAATAGCGTAGAGTATATCGGTAAGTCAAGATTTTTGTCATAACCACCGATGGTTTAAAAATCAATATACAATAGCCTTTTGCATCCCCTTTAAATATGTCAGCTGACTGTAAGCACTGTGCTGGTATGTGTCTATTATACTGAAGCAGCGCAGTCGGATCTGTAACCCCAACAGCACCTCACTGCTTAAAATGTTCTCCACGGCAGAGACTTGTTTTACTAATTAGTGTGTGGTGACAGCTCCCCTTCTCCTCTCCTGCATCATCACAGCTCCTCTTTGCTGGGGTGAGGTGACATTGCTGCAATGTGGTTACATTGTTTCAGCAAAATAATGCATCAGAAATCCGCCAAAGCTCCCCAAATATACAGCGTGTCCTTCCTTCTATCCAGATCATCTATAGAAGTACTATAGCAATCTGATTAATCAGAAATGGTCTGTCCAGTTGCTGTACTGGTGTCACTGTAATATTGTGTATGTACATGGGAGGCAGGAGAAAGAAATCAGGTACTTGTGTAATATCTGGGCGTCCGATTTTTTGATTGTATGCCTTAACTTAAGGCATACAATCAGATGCGATGCGACGCGATTTTATGTTAAATGTTAATTTATTACGTTCTAATCTCCAGCATTAATGCAAACATGCACCAAACTAATCAGCAGCGATTGTATAGGCAGCATCTGCTGCAAAGGTATTTAGATATACCCAGTGCTTGGGAAACAGTCATGATCATAGTCTATTTTGTCTGGATGCTCAATCACGGCCATGCCCCTACTCAACAATGCCAGGATGCTATGATAACACAACTCATTATAAACTCAGGTCATTGCCCCCCCCCCCCCCCAAAGTCTAGGGACGAGTGCAAATACAAAATGTGTGATAAAGGGGGAAAACAAAGGAAGAGAGAAAGACAGTGAATGACAACTACAGACACATGGGGGGGGGGGGGGGGTTGCAGGGAGAAGCAGACACAGATCATTAAGGGGTGTACACACGGAGAACTTTTAATAGGAGATTCTGACTAGATAGTCAAAATCTCCTAGAAGGTTAGCCAAAATCTCCCTATCTTTCTCCTGCTTAGTCAATATAGATTGACTGTGCAGGCAAGGCAATTTTGACTAGATCATAGACTATCATTGCTTAGACAAAATCGCTTAGTCAAAATTTCCAGTGCATCTAGCCAAAATCTCTCCCAAAATTGCTTAGTCAAAATTGTCCATTAGTCAAAATCTCCCCTTGTGTACACCCCTTTATAGATAGACAGCCAAATATGTAGTGGAAGAAAGAGTTAGCAGTGAGTTGGGGAGGTATGGGTCAGGGCAGTTGGGACCACTTGTAGCTGGGCTGGACTTAGAACAGATGTGGACATCTGTGTTCACTTGTCTCTTTAGTTGATGGCCACAACTACTTCTGTACTGCATGTGTATGGTCACCATCAGTGCAGGTTGCAGGGCAGGCAGAAAAGTGCAATTCCTTCACAATGACTTCCTGCATGCATTATCCAGTACCCCAATGGAAGATAGCAGAGGTGGAGTCACTGGCCAGCAGCTGAAGGGAAGTAAAGTTAGGGTCCCTGCACAAAAAATGTTACTGTATTTTGTCTGTATAACAGAACACTTGCTTGCCCATATGTATACAGTATGTTTGCTCAAAAGGTCCGGTCTGACACGTGAGTTGAGTTCTGTCCATTTGCCAGGGGCAGGTTTATCTTGGCTTTGTTATTTGAACTGCCACAAAGCAACTTCCCTCATCCCATCTCAGCGGCTGCATCAGTTCACTTATGACATAGAAGCAGATAAAGCGGTGTGTAGATATACAGTAGTAAAAGATTCATGCCTCCCATCTTTATTTTCTTTCAACAGTTGGGAGGTATTGTAGAAAGATGCATCATTTATTTGGCCACTGTGGAGGGACCAATGTCATTTATGTTTGTGTGATCTGACTGTTGGAGTTAACGCATTGCTTTCAGTATCATGTGAAAGATTTGAGGTAGTGATTCTTGTAGCCATTCTGTATTTCATAATTGCAGTGAAAACTAATTGCTGTAAAAAAACAATTAATAGTTATTATATATATTTAGTTTATCTCTGGGTTTCCTCAAAATTTGGATCATTTTTCTAATCACGACAGTTTTTTTTTCCTCAAGAGTAATTTCTGGCCAAGTATTTTTGCATAATGTTATTTTTACATCCTCACAGCTTCACAGAGCAGTACCAGCTGCCTCTGAATGAAATAGGTGCAATTAAATACACATTTGCCTGAGCTATATACACACACACACAATCCGTTGTCACAACTGAGGGAAGATAAAGTCTAATAATTATGATGATGAGAAAGGATGATTATGATAACAATAGACCAGCTATCACTGTTACTAAAGAATGGATCCCTTAAGATTGGCAACATGTCTGACCTGGCTAGCTGGTTCACACATGCACAATGGTACTGAAAGCACAGCCTAGGCTTTCAGTTCCATTGAGTGACAACATAAAGAATTCCAAAATAAAAAAATATAATTTTTATAATAGTGTTTTTATTGTTTTTATACTGCTGTCACCATATGTTTCTTAAACATCAAAAATCAGGATTCTGAATGAAGGTCTTCATAACAAAGTCTGCACTTCAAAAGATTGTGTATTTTTTCTTAACATGTCTGCATTAGAAAATGTAAGTGCGCACTCCTTTGCCAACTGTATAGTTTCGTTTATCCACTTTCACAACAGGTTATCTTTTTACAGGACATAAACCAATGGTGGCATACCAGAGAGGGAGAAATATTAGGGATTTTCTTGTTCATGCGGATATTTCTTCAGCATCCTTGTATTCTACCAGCCAGGCTGCTTTAAATGTCTAAATTGTTTTTACATGTAGATATATGGTGGCTGGCAGTGGCGTAACTATAAATTTTGCTCCCCCCTGCCAAAAAAACTTTCTGGCGCCCCCCTCCCCATATAATGTACCTTACACTATATGCCACTCACCGTAGGACCCCTTTCACAATATGACACATCTCACACACACACACATATATATATATACATACACAATATGTGTGTGTGTATGTATGTAAATTGTGCTTACCTGCCATAATTCTTGTTTCTGTTGGTCACTTTTAATGGCAGCCACCAGCCATGCATGGGGGAGGCACAGGCACACATGAAGATTAGGAGGTAGCAGACGTACAGATGAGGAAGGAAGAGTGGGGAGAGGGGTGCCTAGAGGGACAAATGTAGATTGTGGCAGAGGTAAAGAAAGGAAAGAGGCATGGCTATAGAAAGTACCAAAGACATTACAGTATATAGCAGCAGAGGCGTAACTAGATATTCGTAGGCCCCATAGCAAAAGTTTGTAAGGGCCCCCTATTTAGCAACTGATGGTGATAAATGTATGCAAAACATATTAGTTTGACAGCAAAGATGGGCCCCCTTCAGCTCTGGGCCCCATAGCAGCTGCACCCCCTGCTCCTATGGTAGTTACGCCCCTGTATAGCAGTGCTCGAAGTGGAAATTTTAAACTGGGGATATGTAAAAAATAAAGGATTTAGTTCTGCACGCGCCGAAGGCATGCACGCTACGGAAAAGGGGGTGTGTCCACTGAAAAGGGGGCATGTCTTTAAGTGTAGCACCACATACGGGTTGGGATCATTTGGTCTATTGCATTATGGTCGAAAGTCATTAGGTCGAATCCAAATGGTCAACATGCTAAAAGGTCGACATGACTCTAGGTCGACATGGGAAAAGGTCGACATGATTCTAGGTCGAAAGGTCATTAGTTCGACAGGTCATTAGTTGGACAAGGTCATTAGTTCGACATTGTCTATGTCGACATTCACAAGGTCGACATGGGGTTTTTCACTGTTTTTTTACCTGAATGTCAACACAGTCGACATGGACACAGTTTAAAGTGCACTGCATCCCCTCGCATCGCTCGCTGCGCTCGCGATGCGTCGGGCACGGTGCCTCGCTACGCTCGGCACACTATTTTATTCTCCCACCACGCCCTAGTGGATGGTAGGGCATGAAATACCGCCTGTCGGCACATGTTGGCTCAAAAAACAGTGAAAAACTCCATGTCGACCTTGTGAATGTCGACATAGACAATGTCGAACTAATGACCTTGTCGAACTAATGACCTGTCGAACTAATGACCTTTCGAACTAGAATCATGTCGACCTTTTCCCATGTCGACCTGGAGTCATGTCGACCTTTTAGCATGTCGACCTAATAGATTCGACCTAATGACTGTCGACCATAATGCAATAGACCAAATGACCGCATCCCCCACATACTCCTTATACACCACACTAGTAGGACCCCTTATACTATCTAATACTATTGCCCCTTACACATTGTGCCACACGGTAGGAGCCAAAATTCAAGGACAGCAAGGAAAAAAGAACAGGGAGAGTGACAGCAGAGAGACTGACAGCGGGAACACAGAGAGAGCGACTGCGGGGACACAGGGACAGCCATATATGTATATTGGGCACCACGGTGTGTGGCATAGGTATTATGAGCATCACGATGTGTGGCATAGGTACTATGAGCATCACGATGTGTGGCATATGCATATGTATAATGCGCAACACGATGTGCGGCATATGTATAATGCACATCACGGTGTGCGGCATATGTATAATGCGCATCACGGTGTGTGGCATATGTATAATGCGCATCACGGTGTGTGGCATATGTATAATGCGCATCACGGTGTGTGACATATGTATAATGCGCATCATGGTGTGTGGCTCATTATACATATGCCACATACCGCGATGCCCAATATACATATACCACACACCGCGATGCCCAATATACATATTCCACACACCGCAATGCCCAATATACATATTCCGCACACCGCGATGCCCAATATACATATTCCACACACCGCGATGCCCAATATACATATTCCACACACCGCGATGCCCAATATAAATACACCACACACTACGATGCCCATTACACATTATTCAGCACACCATAATGCCCATTACATATCTCACACACCATAATGCTTATTACACATAATGCCACACCATAATGCCCATTACACATAATGCCATATACCATAGTAATGGGGGAGAGCATGGCCAGGGTGCTGTACCGGCTGCCGGGATACAGCAGCGTCTGCGGCTCCTCCTTGAAGAGGGGAGCCCTGTAGCCTGGCGGCAGGTAGAAAACCTTTGCAGAAGGCTGGCAGTATCACCCGTAGCCGACGGCGGCCAGGTTGGTGTAGACGGTGCCACCGCACACCACATACAGGGTAGCGGCGGGTGGCAGGAGAGTGGTGCTGCCTCATGGTGTGCCCACAGGGGCACACAGGTAGATACAGGCCAGGCAGTAGCAGCACTGATAAGCGACAATAGCATCAGCGCCTCTGTTGTGTTACGGGGGTGGCGCTTAAGTCTGCATGGTGACTGGTGTACAGTAAAAAGGAAGGAGTGGGAGAAAACTGTGGAAGGTTCTGCCAGGCAGTGCTCCTCACATGGAGGGCACTGGGCAGCCCAAACTACCCTCCCCTCACGTATAAGCCCCGCTTCCTCACCGCCCACTAATCCCAGCACTCAGAGTCCCTACTCCAGCCTTCACAGAGTCCCTATTACAGCCTTCAGCCTCCCAAACCCATGTCTCCCCAGCCCACACTCACCCTGCTCTCTGCTCCATCTTCGTGGGTGGCATGGCTCCTCTTCAACGTCCCCCTCTATTCAGTCATGTGGGAGACTAGGGATTTCCTGGAGATTGCACCCACGGGTGGGTGGGGGTTGCTGCCGTCTGTGTTTAAATGGGGATTGGGGGAGGGGGGGGGGGGTCATGGTGGAGATTGGAGCCAGCTCTGTGAGAGCCCGGGGGAGGGGAGGAGCAATGGCTTGTTTGCCTGCACAGCCTGCATGCTCAGTTGTCAGTCACTGAGCTCCCCTGCACTGCTACGCGGCACCGGCTCAGCTGCCTGTCACTCAGCACAGCAGGGAGCCGGGAGCGCAGGGCTCTATTATGGATCTGCTCTGCAGCACTGCACATCCCGCTCCCTGCTCTGCAGAGTGACATCTGAGCCGGCGCTGTGTAGCAGTGCAGGGGTGCCGAGCGGCAGCAGGGGGGCCATTAATCTGGCTCTAGGCTGTGACCTCTTCTAGGAGGGAAGGGGAGGAACTAGGTCCCGGGCAGAGGAGGGGGAGAAAAAAACCACCGGAGGGGACATAATTAAGTCCTCACGGAGACGGAGTGGAGGTAGAGTTTCTTCCTGCTGCTGGCGCCGGGACAGCGCCTCCCGAGTTTTTTTGCCTGGTGGCGCGCTCGCTGCAGACCCCATGGGGTATGCGGGTGCCGGCGCCCCCGCTGCCGCCTGCTCCCCCAAGCGGCAGCGGGGGCTGCCTTACGCTGGCTACGCCACTGGTGGCTGGTGACACTTTCTTTCATCCCTACACTACACATACTGTAAGCATCAACACTAGTGCTATTTTTCAGCAGAAACCAGCAGGAACTAAACTTCTAATTATATGACATCATCAGGAACTGGGCCCCTGAACCTGTTCTGGGCCAAAATGTACTTTCCATAAGATAAGTTTCATTTTAAAGTCCCCTGTGAGTGTCTTTGGTTCTAAATACAATATATATATATATATATATATATATATATATATATATATATAAACGTGAACTGGTAGGGCGGCACTCGAAGGTCTTGGTATAGAAACAATAAGAGTCCAAACAGTGGGTTCCTTATCGACGTTTCAGTCGTGAGACTTTTTTCAAGAACAGGATGGCATACAGTTTATCACATGATTAGTGAACAGAGTATTAATAAATATTATTTATTAATACTCTGTTCACTAATCATGTTTAATCATGTATTAACATGTAGATGCAGCACGCAAATGTATTTCACTAACACTGTCATTGTGATTTGTTGCAGACGCGTCCCAGCTCCATGACAACCAGCCAGGACGCCTGCTTGATTGGTGCGGATATACAGACTCCAACACGCCCACAGGGGTGGCGCCAAGTGGGAAAGTGAGCCGGCGGCGTGAGCCGTCTCCGGGGCAACCGTCCGTCATTGGCGCCGACGTCATGATGTCATCTGAGCCGGACGCCACTGAGCCACGGAGAGTGACGGAGCCAGGAGAGCGCACCTCACGCCGCAAGGTAAACAGACCCCAGGTGAGCCCAGGTGAGTAGGGGGAGAGCGCAGGTCCGCGTCATCAGCCGGCGCCCGGTGGGAGGAGGGGCCAGGAGACGCAGGTGCACACCATTACACCATTATGTTTCCCTATATAACACGTGCATGTTCACTTTTATCACTGTATGCCATCCTGTTCTTGAAAAAAGTCTCACGACTGAAACATCGATAAGGAACCCACTGTTTGGACTCTTATTGTTTCTATACCAAGACCTTCGAGTGCCGCCCTACCAGTTCACGTTTGTATCCCGGTATTTGTATACCTTGGAGGTGCACCGGGGCAAGTATCCCTTGGACACCAGCGGAGTGCCGGCCACATCTATCTGTAAGCTATATATATATATATATATATATATATATATATATATATATTAGGGCGGAGTGAAAAAGTTGAAATTGAGATATTCAAAATCGGCTAGTGCGGAAAAGTTGTGACTTGACCTGAATAAGAAACGTGCAAAAGCATTTTGCTCTAAGTCAATATCTTCTGTTCCCGGCAAGACACCTAAAGTTTTGCTTTTTAGATGAAATTAATGAAACGTATGAATAAGCTCCGATCTAGTTACAATGATGCCAGTGTGTCTTAGGTGCATACACACTGTACAATTTTTTTGAGCAATGTCGTTGAAAGACATTGATGACCAATTTCCCTTGAACCCAGTGTCCTGGACGAAAGATGTTGATGAAAGATGAAAGATCTAGCTACAGTTTATAGGCTTTGTTTGAAAAATATCCAAATTGAGCTGCATGCACAGTTGATGAACAACCATGATGAACAACTGGCGCATCATCATTTGTCGTGCGTAACCTAATAGGTGTCACGTGCCAGCTCACGCGGCTGGTCCAGCTGACGAGTCGCTTACCACTAGTGTTATAATACAAGACTCAGGACAGTTGTAAGCCCTCCCGAGCACCGTGCTCCTCACAGCAATGCGTGGCAACTTATCCTGGAAATCTGCATCTCCAGAGATCCTGTTTTTTCTATTTGTCTTAACAACCATGTACAGAAAATTTCCCATATTTGGTACACTCCACACCTTTAAGGATGTTTGGAGATGCTGTCAGTTTGAAAGACTCTCTCTTGGACAAGAGACTTTAGGTAACAAAGAGCCTAAATTTTATGTCATTGCTGAGAGGGTGGCATGTAAGCTGGAGAAAGAAATACCAGCGGGCATCCATTTCTCACATCTCACAAAAACGCATTTTAAATATGTTGATTGCGAATCACAAGAGGTACACATCAATCCGAGACGTTCTTAAGCTTGCTAATTTAATCCAGCACACTCAAAACCGAATTGAACAGTTTAAAAAAGAGAGTTTAAGATTGTGTGATGTATCTGCTTGCAAATGCATTTCCTTTGAAGAATGCTTCTGTCCAAAAGATCAGAAGGTTCCTGAAAAGGAAAGAACATTTCTGACTGACCAACGAATGGAACGGAAAATGTTTTTCGGCTCCGTAGATGCTATCAGAACCAAGAAACTTCAACAGAGCACTCTTAGGACGGCACAGGACTCTCTTTGCTATGAAAGCAAGTCTTTTCTGATGCCACAATCAATCCCAATACACAACAAGCTCCCAGATTCAGTTGAGACAAAAGTGCACCCATTAATGATGATGACTTGTATCGTCCGAGTTCAAGTAAGGCAATGGGAACTTTTTCTCAAATGCGAGTACAATTAAAGAATACAGCACTACTCAGTCAAAGATATGGTGTATCTGACCAAGCTACTGCTGCTATCGCAAGAAGAGTTCTTGATTATTAATGATTCATTGATTAATGAACGATTAATTAATTAATCATTCATAAATGAATGAATAATTAATGATTCATTATTTAATGATTAAGTAATTAATGATTAATTAGTTCTTAATTATTATTAATGAACCACTTTAAGACGTATTGACATAATTTTAACTAGATCGGAGCTTCTTCATATGTTTCGTTAATTTCATTAAAAAAAGCTAAACTTTAGGTGTCTTGCCGGAACAGAAGAAATTGATTTAGAGCTTGCAAAGGTGCCCTCACAGCTTAGAAGGAGAGCAGGGTACAATGTAGTAAGTGTGGCACTTGTTTAATCAATAAATGAAGAATCGACAGAACTGTGTCTTAAGTCAACGTTTCAGTACTCTTTATTCGGCACTTTCGTCAGGATAAATATCACATACAATGAACACACCTTATATAACACCACAGTGAATGGATTCAGGTAATGACCAAACACGCCCCCATGCCCGAAGGCAGTGGATGACTTCAATGGCGCACTACTAGTTCATAATAACCACAACCAAAAAAAAAGCAAATTAAAAACAAAGGGAATATGCAGTACTAAAATATATACAGAAAATTCACAGTAGCAACTGATATATGAGTAACATCATTAATGTAAAAAAAGTGTTTTAGTTTAAAACATGGAGTAAGACATATATTCATTGAGACCCTTGGGTGCAATCACATCCAGCCGATGGATCCACCGTGATTCTCTTTTGAGTAACAATCGGTTCCTATCACCGCCTCTTGCAAGCATGGCAACCTGATCGATGATTCTATACCTTAAACTGGACAATGTGTGATTGAATTCAACAAAGTGACGTGCAAGCTAACTAAGTCACCTGGAAGTGCCGGATTCCAACCCACTCCTAAAATTGTACTGTGCCACATGGTGGCACAAATGTACGTTCACAGGATTCTTCATTGCGGCTGGATGACCATTTGGACATTGATCCCAATTATACAATCTGCCACCTGCAAACCAGAAGAATATGGCAGAAGGAGGCCTCATTGATGCGGATATTCCTTTCAACCTGACCTTGTTCCCTCCTGGAGACATCTTCAGCTTTACAGACACGGAGGCAGAAACCATCTTAGAAAAAGAATGCCTCAACGAGGTACCAGAATCCACACCATTAGATATAATCTACAAAGATCTACTACATTTAAAAAAAGATAAATTGACTTCCAACTCCATGGCATCTGCCTTAGCGACTATTATCGCTCTAAAATGATACCACGGGGCTTCCGAATGAAAAATTGCCCCACCATAGGAAGGTATGATCCCCTCTTCTGCAAAAGTGGGTGGGGATCTTAAACAAATGCTTATTCGATTTAATGTTACTTCTTTTGATCGAGCAATCAAAGAAGGAATCTCTGTCCATTAAGGATAAGGTCACTGCAATGGAAATCAAAAATCTATCCGCCTTAGAAATATACACTGAGAACAAATGGTTGACCAATTAAGCAACCAACTAAAACAAGACCTTCTAAACTTCAAAAGAGAGAAGTGCATTAAGTAACAACTGACTACGAGCAAAACAAAGTGTATTAGTGGCTAGAAACACTAGTCCAAAACGTCCTTTTTTAGACGACTGAAACGCAACCAATTTGACACAGATTCTCCTAGATACAACACGAGTACTGGCAGTAAAAAGGATAATACCTCTTCCCGCAGTGGCCCTTTAGGGGTAAAGACAAGATCAAAATACCCAAAACCTCTCATGGGAGGACAAGACGAGGGGGCCAATGTAAAAGACAAACCAAAAACCAATAAACAAACAACTAGGAAGAAGTAGTTATCAACTTGTCATCCTATGAACGGAGTAAACCAGAGACCGATCTATTATCAAAAGGATTATCATTTGTACCTAGCTGCTGTAGAGAAACACCAGCTACACAGAAAATGGCAGTTAAAATAATTTTTCTCCAAAAAATAGAATAAACTTATGAACACTACCACAATGAGTAACCAATCGGCCATCCCTGAAAAAATTTCAGATTAAAGGACAAAGATATGTCAGCATAAGTAAAGACTCCACAGACAGTACAACCCAACTTATCACCAGCTGAACGTACTGCGATTAAAACGTTATCCAACAATAGGAATTTACTTATTCGAAATGTGGAAAAAGGAGGCACCATCATCCTCCAAGACCATGATGCATATATCGCTGAGGCTACACGCCAATTGAGTGATGAAACTACTTATTGACGACTAAGCAAAGACCCCACGCTTGCCTTTAAACAAGAACTGAAAAATCTCCTGATTTTGGGAGTAGATATGGATGCAATTTCTGACGACCTGGCCACAGCACTGCTTCCTGAATACCCTGTCATGCCGGTTTTCTATACATTTCCTAAGGTGCACAAAGGCATTTCTCCCCCACCCGGCCGTCCGATTACATCTTCACAGGGTTCCCTGCTACAACCTATCTCCATATACCTGGACTCTATCCTGCAACAATTAGTACAACAACATGAAAACTTTCTATTGGACACTACCGCTTTCTTAAACAAACTTGCCACAGTAGATCATGTACCGGACAATACCTTGATGATTGTGCTGACGTGGTTAGCCTCTATACGCATATTCCACATAAAGATGCTTGCTATGCCGTAAAAACATTTCTTACTGAAAGTGCAATGTTTAATACTGTCTTTATTGACTTTTGTATACTATTGCTTGATTTCATAATCTCAAAAAACTTTTTTATGTTTAATGGTGTGTTTTACCTGCAATGGAAAGGTTGCTCCATTGGCGCAGCGGTTGCCCCAGCCCTGGCAATTATATACATGTTTTATGTAGAGAAAACCATTTTCTTTAACAATAATGCATTCAAGGCACACATTACATCATACACCAGATATATAGATGATTTGTTTATTACCTGGTCAGACAGCAGAGAGAACTTTGAACGATTGATAGAATTGCACAATCTAAGCGACAGTCCTGTCAAATTCACTTATCCTTTTTGGACGTAGTTGTGTGGATCAATGAGCACAGATTCAACACCACAGTCGATTACAAACCCACAGACCGAAACACAAGTCTGCACATTTCCAGTTCTCTTAAAAATGGGATTACCATACTTACAAATGATAAGAATTGTACGCATAAACTCTGACAGAACCATAGCCATTGAACAATTACTCCATTGCTCTCATTAACAAATTTCTAGAACACGGCTGTGAAAAAACACATCTTATCAACACAAAAAAACAAAGTATTAAACCTGGACCGCAACGCACTACTTACAAGGAAATGCAAGGATAACCCCAAAGATATGATCCCCTGGGTCAACAAAGCCATGTTACCGCAGTTCCAATCTACGCGATCTCCTTGCAAAATCAGATATCACCATTCCAGACACAGAAAAACACGGTACTTGTTTCCTAGAAGGGTGCCCAGTACGCATTTTGTGTGGCGAGCGGCGGCGAACGCGTCCTCTGACCTTTTCATACCCCCACTATCCACATCGGCGTGGAGATGATTTTATATAGTGTGGCGAGCGCAACGAGCCACCGAGCACGAAGCGTGGCGAGCGCAGCAAGCTCTGCGAGGGGACGCGGATTACTTTACATGTATTCCACGTGCGCTCGCCACGCTTCGGGACACACTATATAAAATCAACTCCACGCCGACGTGGACAGTGGGGGTATGAAAAGGTCGGAGGATGCGTTCCGCCGCCGCTTGCTACACTTCGGGGTGGCGTGGACAGTGCTGGTGTTTTAGGAACACATTCACACCTGCAAATTCATACAGCTGACACAGTAATGACGACATGTGTTAACTAAGAACTAATTTACTTAAATAATTTAATTAATGAGCATAAATAATTAATAACAATTAAAAATTTAACACGTTTAAAATCAGTAACAGAAATTATTAAAAAACAATAAGTAGAGAAATAACAAGAATAATAAATTACAACATGGTAGGAGCTTCAGGGCCTCAATCATACGCATGAAAGGGTCCTCAGCCCCCAAAGTTTTGCGCCACATAAACTCTGTGAGGTAGGATTGCAGTTCATGTCGTGCAGTGCCTCTTTGGTGCTTATTTCCCCACTTACACGCACCCCAAAGTCTTTCCACATTTTGGGTGTGGACCCCTGTTGCCGGATCAATGAAATTGAACCAGTGGTTTACCGTGAAGTGCTGGTATCCAGCAAGTTCAAGTTGGGCCATCGAATACGCCCTCCAACAGTCAGTATAGATTGTCGTGCACGGCTCTACATTCTCCTGGATGCAGTTCATCAAGGTAGTGGCATCCCGCCTGGGCACTTTTTCCATAAAACACCGGCCTGTCTCCCGGCATATCCAGGGGTGGGCTGGGCCGGAGGGCAGGGTGCCATGTGCCCCCCGGGCCGCTGAATTGTTTTGTGTGCAGGCCACCATTGTTCTGAGGCTGCTGCTGCAGCCAGGCTGACCAGTTTCCGACTGGTCTCCATAAACATGGCCGCCGGCCTCCTGCACTGCGGACATGTCTAATGCAGGAGGCCACTACAGAGACTCTGTGTGTTCCACTTACTTCCCTATGCTGCAGCCTGCCTCACTGACTGGCATCAAGGTAAGAGGGAGTGGGACTCTACAGGCTGAGCAGCCTTCAGTTATTATACAGGGGGAGCAGCCTGTGGGGGTCCAGTTATTATACAGGGGGGAGCAGCCTGTGGGGGTCCAGTTATTATTCTAAGGGGGAGCAGCCTGTGGGGGGTCCAGGTATTATTATAAGGGGGAGCAGCCTGTGGGGGTCCAGTTAATATTATAAGGGGGAGCAGCCTGTGGGGGTCCCGTTATTATTATACAGGGGGAGCAGCCTATGGGGGTCCCGTTATTGTTATTATACAGGGGGAGCAGCCTGTGGGGGTCCCGTTATTATTATACAGGGGAAGCAGCCTGTGGGGGTCCCGTTATTATTATTATTATTATTATTATTATTATTATTATTAATATTATACAGGGGGAGCAGCCTGTGGGGTCATGTTATACAGGGGGAGCAGCCTGCTGTGTCCTGTTATTATAAAGGGGGAGCAGACTGTGATGTATTTTTATTATACAGGGGGAGCAGCCTGTGGGGGTCCTGTTATTATTACACAAGGGGAGCAGCCTGTGGGGGTCCTGTCATTATTATACAGGGGGAGCAGCCTGTGTTGGTCCCGTTATTTTTATACAGGGGGAGCAGCCTGTGGGGGTCCCGTTATTATTATACAGGGGGAGCAGCCTGTGGGGTCATGTTATACAGGGGTAGCAGCCTGCTGTGTCCTGTTATTATACGCGGGAGCAGCCTGTGGGGGTCCCGTTATTATTATACAGGGGGAGCAGCCTGTGGGGGTCCCGTTATTATTATACAGGGGGGAGCAGCCTGTGGGGGTTCCGTTAGTATTATACAGGGGGAGCAGCCTGTGGGGTCATGTTATACAGGGGTAGCAGCCTGAAAACACAACAAGAAGTGGATCTCCTCAGCGCTGTTCACAGGATACTTCTCAGAAGTACTTCTTAATAAGCCAATCACATTCAGGGTGCTCAGGCCACAAGGAAAAAAGAAGAAATTCTCCTGGTTACCATAAGAATGGAGTATAATATATTCAAGTGGTCAAATCCCACTGGCACTCACCCAGACTAGCTAGGAGAGGTTCACATAAAGGTTTCTTTAAAACGGTCATCAATAACAGGTACACATGGAACAGGACTCACCTAGGGTCAATGCCCTATATGTATCCAAAGGTTTCTTTAAGATGAAGTAGGCACCGGGACACTTGGAAATTTTCCAGAGTAAAAGTTCACACTTTATTAATAAAACAGGAACTCCACATCACCCATATACAGCCACGTTCTAAAACCCTCACCCGGAATGGGGGCTAGTCGGGGGCAGTAGGTCCACAGATGTTTCCAGGGAAACTGGAGATAGGAGTCCTGAATAAAATCCTTAAACACCAACGCGTTTCGAACACTGCTTGTTCTTCCTCAGGGTGTGACATAAAACTGATCCCGGGGGGGGGGGGTTTATACCCTAAAGCCTCCCGGTGTATTTATACTTTGTCCGTGTAAATACACGTTTATATATATATAAGATTGTGGCGTTTTATCATGTCAGTATTGGTACCTTTGGATGATAGGTTTACATTAGAAGATAGGATGATTTTATGTATGGAAATAGGTTTTTGAGGAGTGTTTAATTGTATGTAATGTGCCGGGTTTTAGATATGACCGGGAGGCTTTAGGGTATAAACCCCCCCCCCCCCCCCCCCGGATCAGTTTTATGTCACACCCTGAGGAAGAACAAGCAGTGTTCGAAACGCGTTGGTGTTTAAGGATTTTATTCAGGACTCCTATCTCCAATTTCCCTGGAAACATCTGTGGACCTACTGCCCCCGACTAGCCCCCATTCCGGGTGAGGGTTTTAGAACGTGGCTGTATATGGGTGATGTGGAGTTCCTGTTTTATTAATAAAGTGTGAACTTTTACTCTGGAAAATTTCCAAGTGTCCCGGTGCCTACTTCATCTTAAAGAAACCTTTGGATACATATAGGGCATTGACCCTAGGTGAGTCCTGTTCCATGTGTACCTGTTATTGATGACCGTTTTAAAAAAACCTTTATGTGAACCTCTCCAAGCTAGTCTGGGTGAGTGCCAGTGGGATTTGACCACTTGAATATATTATACTCCATTCTTATGGTAACCAGGAGAATTTCTTCTTTTTTCCTTGTGGCCTGAGCACCCTGAATGTGATTGGCTTATTAAGAAGTACTTCTGAGAAGTATCCTGTGAACAGCGCTGAGGAGATCCACTTCTTGTTGTGTTTTCATGTTATTCTGGGTTTGGTAGCCCTTTTTGTGTGATTTCTAGCAGCTGGCCCGAGTGAGCGCAGACTGTTCCCAATTATTTCCTAGGGGTAGCAGCCTGTTGTGTCCTGTTATTATAAAGGGGGAACAGCCTGTGATGTATTTTTATTATACGGGGGAGCAGCCTGTGGGGTCCTGTTATTATTATAAGACAGGGGGAGCAGCCTGTTGTGTCCTATTATATAGGGAGAGCAGCCTGTGGTGTACTTTTATTATACATGAGTAGCAGCCTGTGGGGGTACTATTATTATACAGGGGAGCAACCTCTGTTGTCCTGTTATTATTATAAGACGGGGAGCAGCCTGTGGTGTCCTGATATTATACAGGGGAGCAGCCTGTGGTGTCCTATTATTATTTTATTAATACATATTTTTAAACCGCAAAACCTAAATTTAACGATGTGCTGTTACTTATGGGCCATTGTTCTGGACTTGCCCCCCAGGCTAAAAGTTGCCAGCCAACCCCTGGGAATATCCCTCCAAATACCCACTGCTGCAGAAGAATGTGGCCAGCGTTATTCTTCCTCTTCATGTAGAGGGTCTCATCCACTTCCACGATGAGCCCCGGTCCTCAAATCCGCCGCTGGAGCTGCGCCATTACATCCAGAGCACATGCCTCACGCATCCACCGGTTATACAGGACAGTGTTTTTTTTTTTTGAGATGTCCAGCTGCTGGCTGCAGTACTCCCGGAAACCAGTGTGCCGCTCTCAAGCCCACCTTCAGCCGACACACTCAGGCGTGGCTGCGCCACATTGACTCCTTCAACGAAAGTCGCATGGCGTGCCCATTTTCTTAATTCATCGCCACAGGAAGAAGACCATGGGCTTGGAAAAATGCCACAGCCTCCTCCTCCATCTGCGGTAGCGAAAACATAGTAATCGATCCAGCCATCTCGATAATAACAGCGATAAAGCACTCGTAACAATCTCACACCAGCTCAGTTATGCTTCCTCTCTCTACACAAAATCACCTCAGAGTGATTTCTGTCAGGATCTGTTGAGGAGCGGGATTGACAGGGAGCGGGAACGCGAAAATCGCATCGCATCGCATGGTAGTACTATGCGTTATGCGATGCAATGCGATGCGATTTCAGTACGTTTGCGTACGTAGAAAATCTGGGCACCGTGCTAGGAAACAAGTACCAAAAACACTATTTCAAAAAATTACCTGGATGCTTCAGATGTGGCTGCGTGACATGCCAATTTATGTTGGCCGGTAACAGCTTCAACTACCCACACTCCGGTTCCGGTGCCGAATAAAGAGCACTGAAACGTTGACTTAAGACACAGTTCTGTCGACTCTTCATTTATTGATTAAACGAGTGCCGCACTTACTACATTATACACATATATATATATATATATATATATATTACACAAAAAAGAGGTACCCCTTCAATGCGCTATAAGGATATTGGTCGGGCAGCAACCCCGTTAGTCCCCCCTGTTAGTGGGGGATATGGGGAAAAGGATGGATATAGAAAAAACAGAATGCGCCCCTGGTATGTAGTTCCACCAAATGAGAAAAATCGTAGTGACAATATACAAATCACTTTTCAACAGGTTTAATACAATTTTTCTCTAATAAAATACAATATAAAAGCACTTTTTTCATCTGTGAGGAGTCAATGTTCAACAAGTACACGGAAACAATCCAACGCGTTTCGTCGAAAACGACTTCATCAGGGGTAACATTCCATAGGTACAAAGACCATGAGTACTATTGGGAACTCCAGATGTCGACCTTTCAGGGAAGACGTGCAATTAAAAAAAAATTGGATCCCTTGGAGATCCTAATGAATAGATGCGTACCTGCATCGATTTCCACAAATGTCCTTTTAAACAAGTCCTTGTTAAAGAATACAAGTTCTGAGGGGAATCTTCCGAAAGAACACAGGCAATAACCTTAAAACGCTTCAGCAGGTGGAGACATAGACCAAACTGCAGGTTTATATATATATAACAACGAAATAACTGGCAGCACTCAGAGGTCTTTTCAAATATGTATTCGAGCAGAAAAAAGCTTGACGTTTCGGGGCCTGCGCTCCTTTTTCAAAAGCGTCTCACCTACACGCTTTTGAAAAACGTCAAGCTTTTTTCTGCTCAAATACATATTCGAAAAGACCTCTGAGTGCCGCCAGTTATTTCGTTGTTGTTTATGCCATGTGAAGGCACCGGGGCAGCTGTCAAGGGATGGGAGAGTGCCAGGCTGCAACCCCACAAGCTATATATATATATATATATATATTTTACACATACACAAACTAGGTGCTGGTCTTGTCTGATTTCTGATTGATGGCGATGGAAAACAATAGCAATAATTAGTTGGTTGGACTGTTGCTTCTAGGCAACTGCAGAACTTGTACCAGATAAAGATTTATATCAATTAAATCCATTATATAAGAGGCGTTGCTCAACCAAAACTTAATTAAAAAGCAGAATTTATTACATGCAATTATTACTATTCGTATAATATTATTAAACGGTGAAGCCTTATACTGTATATTACAGTAATTTAAGCTTGAAGAAGACAGGATTGAGTGCCTTCTCAATAGGATATGGATCCATATATCTTGGGGCTGAGGTTTCCAGTGGATAGCCAGACCCGGTCTCCTACTTTTAGGCTAGGAACAGCTGTGTTTTTTGTCAGCAAAGGACTTATACCGTTGTGAGGTTTTGCATATAGACTTGTGGATTTGCCTCCACATCTTAGAGAATTGTCGTAAAGTGGAATCTGCAGCTTGCACTTCTAGAGCAGGAAGTGGAGAAAAGCAAGGCACATGAGGATGGCTTTCATAATTTATAAAGAAAGGAGTGGAACTGGTGGAAGAATGGTATAAATTGTTATGAGCGAATTCTGCAAAGGGAAGATAATCTGACCAATCATCTTGGGAGGAGGACATGAAGATTCTCAAAAAAGTCTCTGTCTTGATTGACTCTCAGTTTGACCGTCGGTCTGTGGATGACAAGTAGAGGAGAAATGTAATTTCACTCCCAACGTGGAGCATAGCGCCCTCTAGAATTTTTCTACAAATTGAGAGACACGGGTGGAGATGATTTATTGTAGAAGACCGTGTAAACGAAAGATCTCAGTAATAAATAATTTGGACAACTGGGGAGCAGTGAGCAGTTTGGAAGGGGTACAAAATGGGCCATCTTATAAAACCTGTCAACAATGACCCCGATGTTATTGAAGCCTTTATAGATGGGTAAATCAGTAATAAAAGCAATAGAGATATGTATTCATGGTTTTTGCAGAATCGGTAACGGATGTAGGAGACTTGCAGGAGAAGTTTGTGGACTTTTATGCTGTGCGCACATAGAACAGGCTGTTACAAATTCTGTTACATCTTTCTTTGCCACCAATAAGACTGCTGAAGAAATGTAAGTGTCTTGAGAGTCCCGGCATGACCCATAAAAAGAGCAGGAGTGAGCCCAAGAGAGATTTTCTTTCAGAACTTGGGTGCCACAAAAGTCTTCCCTATAGGCAGAGTTGGTATAATGTGTGTAGCCGCAAAAGAGGTAGGATTGATGATGAACTGTTTCGCAGTAGGGTCAGAAGAGCCCTTGTCTTGAAAGGATCTGAACAGTGCATCTGCTTTCTGGTTTGCAGTTCTGGGACAAAAAGTAAGTTTAAAGGAAAATCTGGAGAAGAAAAGAGCCCATCTTGCTTGTTTGGGATTAAGGCAACGGGCTGTCTGAAGACAGAGAAGGTTCTTGTGATCCGTAATGATGGTAAAAGGATGATGAGCCCCCTCCAACAGATAACAGCACTCAGTAAAAGAGCAAGCTTAAGTACTAAAAGTTCTTTCTCGCCAATAGGATAGTTCAATTCTGCTTGGGTAAATCTTTGTGAATAATATGCATATGTATGACACTTTCCATCTTCAAAAATCTGGGAGAGGACAGCCCCTACCCCAATGGCAGAGGCATCTACTTCAACGTGAAAGGGGCAGCTGAGATTGGGTTGATGAAGAATTAGGACCAACATGAAGGCTTCCTTCAGGGTTGTGTAGGCACTGATATCGTCGGGAGGCCAAACAAAAGATTAGCTCTTTTTTTCCGCCTGAAAAAGTGTAATTTTGTTTTCGCATGTGCAGTCGCACAAACATCGGCATGGGGCTTGCAAGAATGCGAATATACCAGAATCACCACCATGGTTTTAATTCTGCAGTGAAACCCAAATGGTAAAAATACACACGTACTGTACAAGACAACAAAAAAATATATATGAGCTTATATGTCCATGCTTAGCAATATAAAAATATCTGCGTAACACTGTTACATGAAAGGACTGTTTTATCATAGACAATTCATCATATAATAGGGTCCTCATTAAAAGCAAAAACAGGGCTTTTCATTAAGATAAGAAGCAGAGCTAGGCTTGAGACCAGTATGGAAGGTAAAATGACACAAACTGAGTGCTCTTTTCCTATAATAGCGTGTGTGGAGGAAAAAAACAGCATATACGATTATGATTTTGTTAGCATATGGAGAAGGGGATATTTCTTACGAGACGGCTAAGAGGAAATATACTTCCAATGCTATTTGCATAGGAAAGCTCACAGCAAAGCAGAGGCATGTGGGATGATGTTAACCACAGGATGGGGGCAGCAGAACAGCAGCTAGGCAACAGTCACCGCAGGCAGCTCTCTAACAGCCGCTCTAGAAAGCTATAACGCTGCTGGAAAGAATGGCCCCTGACAGAGGGCTGACTCAGCAGGAGGTAGTGGTTTATGTAATCCACGGCAATCCATTATTACAAAGGAGCTTTCACAAACTCCTGAGCACTGGGCACAGCTAGGTTATTGATTAAAGAGACAGCGGAAGCACAGACAAAGGGAGGAGGGATGGAGAACAAGGCCCTCATCCATTAAGGAATGCTGCTCTCCACCAATTAGAAAGAGAAAAATCATTACTCAGCAGCCATCAACGACCTATAGGCAGCGATGAAGCGCAAACACTTAATTTATCTCTCCCCCTTCTCCCCCCCTCCCCCTGACGACAGGCACCTCTTAGGAAATCCAATGACAGCTATTAGGGATGCTTCTACATACAGATTAGAGCGCACAATATGCTAGGCAGCGGAATCTTCATCTCGCTCTCCGAGCCGTGCTCAAACCTCCGGGGATAAAAAGCTGCCATGCATTCATACAAGCAATACATTTTTTCTTTTTTCTACTGATGATTTCAATGGAATTTTTTTAAATACAGAATTTTTTTCTGCATACGCTCTCTCATGGATAAGTAACGTGTAAGAAAGATACATGGCTTGACATATGATCAAGATGTTTCTGTGTCAACTACAGCCTACAGCTGAAGGATAATCATGGTTATCTCAAAAAATCTATGGGGATGCTCACTTACGATACGTTTCCAAAGGGTGTTTCCTTCACTTGGCTAAGTACAATAAAATGTTCTATGGGCCTGATCAAGAGAAGTGCACAAATAGATGGTGTACATATAACGTTTACTAAACTACAGATGCGCGCGGTACAGGTAGGGTCCTGCACTGTTGGATGCACTGCCCCCAACCTGCATTCAGCTGCAGTTTAGGGTGGGGAACAGGCAGCAATGGTGAGCATTTCCAAAAAATGGGGGTGTCAGCCCCCAAATGCAGATTTATTGGCCTTAGACGGCCATTCTGAATTGACCGAGGCTCACTCAGCTGGCAGATGCTGCAACTGATGGTCGCAATGGTGATCCAATGCTGTACTTCAGACACAGCACCCAGATCTGCAATGTTTGCAGTGCGCGTCTATTGTACCCTGCAGCAATAGCATATTTTCGCATAACTACTGGTTCCAAAAACGCTGCAGCAATGAAAATAGAATCAGGCTGTTCGACCAAAGAGGTCGGGAGGGAGTATGAATGGAGATAAGGTTGGAGATGTATGGAGCAGTGGCATTAGAGACGGCCCTGTATGTGAGTGTGAGGAGTTTGAAGTGAATTCTGTAGGGAAATGGGAGCCAGTGCAGATTTTGTTAAAGAAGGAGTGACTGAAGTGGAGCGGCATGAGAGGAAGATAAGCCTGGCTGCGGGGGTTAAGGACAGATTGGAGTTGGGAGCCAGCGAGGCCAGTGAGGAGAACATTGCAGTAATCGAGCCGTGAGATGACCATTGAGTTTTTGATAAGTTTAGTTGCACTCTGGGAGAGAAAAGGCCTGATGAGGGCAATGTTGCGTAACTGGAACCTACAAGAATGGGCCAGAGCTTAGATTTGGGGTGCAAAGGAGAAGAGGAGTCAAGAGTGACACCCAGGCAGCGGAGTTGGGAAACGGGGGAGATGACAGTGTTGTTAACAGTGATACAGATATTAGTAGGGGGTGTAACTCTAGGTGGGGGAAATATAATGAGTTCAATTTGGTCCATATTTGGGTGTTATCAGCATAGAGGTGATATTGTAAGCCAAATGAGCTAATGAGTGCACCCGGGGAGGAGGTGTACAGGGAGAACAGGAAGGATGGAAGGTGGGGAGGTGGAGCCAGAAGCAGAGACTGAGAAAGAACGGTTGGTGAGGTAAGAGGTAAACCATTCAAGTACAGTGCCAGAGAGGCCAATGTTTTGGATTGTGTGGAGGAGGAGAGGGTGATCCACAGTGTCAAGGAAGCAGAGAGGTCCAGAAGTATAAGCAGAGAGAGATAACCTATTTGCCCTGTAATCAGGTCTGCTTTTAGTAGATATGGGCCCTTACACACTGGCATGAAAATGCATACTTTTATTAGAATGTAATTATGGATAAATCAAGCTATTGGGTCCTTGTGCAGAACATTTGAAGACCCTTCACGTGCAAAGGGGCTGATTTTGTGTTGGGCCAATCAATACTTGAAAAAGTCCTTAGTAAAAGGACAAAGGGCATTGATCCAGCTAAAATTCTCCTGTATTTCTGCCTATTTATTGCCTACCTGTCATGATATTTATTAACCTCTGTCCACTTAAGATTAGGGGTGAGCGGGTTCGGATTTTGGGAATCCGAATAAACCCGGACACCCCTAATCCGTGCCCGAATACTGTTTGTCGATTCCTGTCAAGACTCGGAGCTCAAAATGTGGCAAAACTTCATCTTCCTGCAACAGATATCACGAGATCTGGACTATATATATATATATATATCTCACGCTGGTGCCGCCATCTTCACTCCAACATTGGAGAGGGTAGTGGGTGAACGTGTTCTGGTGCTATACTGGGCTGGGGTGATGACTGTATAATTGCAGTTCTGTGCTGCCTAGTGCTGCGGGTGTCCTGTGCTGTCTAGTGCTGCTGGTGTCCTGTGCTGCATGGTGCTGCTGGTGTCCTGTGCTGCCTAGTGCTGCTGGTGTCCTGTGCTGCCTAGTCCTGCTGGTGTCCTGTGTTGCATGGTGCTTCTGGTGTCCTGTGCAGCATGGTGCTGCTGGTGTCCTGTGCTGCATGGTGCTGCTGGTGTCCTGTGCTGCCTAGTGCTGCTGGTGTCCTGTGTTGCACTTGCCATAAAACAAAGTCCATTGGTGCTTCTAGGTCCAGTCCAGTGATACAGCTGTAATTCCAGTCAAGTGAAACAATGCTACTGGACTAGTGTGTAATTCCAGTCCAGTTATACTACTGGTGCATAATTCCAGTCCAGTGATACAGCTGCGTAATTCCAGTCCAGTAATACAACTGGTGCATAATTCCAGTCCAGTGATACAGCTTTTTCCTGCCAATATATTACATGATTGTAAGCTAAATAATAACACAGTATATATATATATATATATATATATATATATATATACACTAATATTGGTGGTACTAGCGCTGATAGTCCTTGTGCAAAAAAGTCTCTGTTTCTCCCCGAATCAGATCCTCCGATTCTTGTATGTACACTATCCCTACTTTCAGGGCGGCAGCTCCTTCTCCCGTTGGTTTTTGTTCAGGAAAACCTTCGTAGAATCTAGAAGGGGGGGAATGAGACAGGCGCCTCCTAGTGTAGTATTTTCAATAATTTCAAGGGTGGTCCCTCCACCATACAAAAGACACAAACGGCACCCCACACACAGAGAAGTACCGTTTTCAGTGGTCTATCCACCACTAGTATATGAGCATAGGTTCAATAAGATTTCTCCCCTGGACTTTTCAAAAGAGATCCCAGCGATCTGTTTCTCTCCTCACACAGAGATCCCCAGGAGAAGGACAAATGTGGGAAAAAACAAAAAGGTGGACTAGTGCAATATTGTTAAAACACTTTAATGTCGCCACAGCATGACAATAAAAATGCGTACAATGTATAAAAAGATTTGGCGCTTATCTGATATAGCTTTCCATAAGCTTAGTCAGTCAGTCTGGCGTCCCATCTAGGTAAAAAGGCATCTAACTCAACGCGTTTCGTCCTTGCAGCAAATCGCTCTGGACTTCCTCAGGAGTTCTAAATTCAAGGTCTCCTTGTGCCCTTTTTATAGCAATGGTGATCAAACAAGTGATTAGCGGGTTTTCCAGCTCTTTCCCATACCTCCTTCCTATTTCCGGAGTTTGGAACGCAAATATGTAACCGGAAGTCCATGTTATTGCTAGACTTCCGGGTTCTGTGAGACGCAAGAACGAAAACACCTTCCCAGGTGTAAAACATTCTTGCGTCTCCTTCAAGATACACGCTATTATTCCTTCGATTGTACCACATACTAGTGGTTCGGATAAAGAGTAGAGCCAGGTAGCGTCTTACATGTAAGATACGCTATCACCCGGACTTCCGGCATACGTAGGACGCTTCCGGTCCAGCCGTGTAGTATGTAGCGTCCTCCTCCTTACCTAGGAGGCAGCCACTCTCCCGGAACGCAAGATAGTTACTGCTTCCGGTTTTCTATGGAACGCAAAAGACGGGATTCTATTGCTATTGTCTCCATGGGATTCTCTCTCACTGATCTCCATGGTGACCAAACTAGCAGGTTCCGGGAGAGTGGCTGCCTCCTAGGTAAGGAGGAGGACGCTACGTACTACACGGCTGGACCAGAAGCGTCCTACGTATGCCGGAAGTCCGGGTGATAGCGTATCTTATGTCACACCAGGGGACTCAGTCGACGAGACTGAGACCTCTGGTGGGGACCTGGACCGGTACCTGAACCGGGGAGGTTGGAGAGGACCCCTGCGCATGAACTGCGCGACAGTGCACCCAGAGCCAATAAGTAGTCAGAGGTAAAAGTACAACCAGATTTATTATGCAGATGGTTGTAATGATACAGGCAGTAAAGTATGCAGGAGTAATGACAGTTCATGCAGATTGCAATACTTTACAGGTATGATGAATGAAGTATCGATGGTGGAACATCGGATGGGTAACGGATATGGAGACTGTGGGTCCGGAATGACGGACGGAAGATAGGAGCTTGACTGTGGGTCCGGAATGACGGACGGAAGCTTGACTGTGGGTCCGGAGTGTCGGACTATCGATGGTGGAACATCGGAGATGGATGATGCTGGAGCATCGGAGGACCAGAGTCCTGGAGCTAGGCTGGATCGCTGGGCTGACGAGGCAGGCTCACAGGTGATGGAATAACCTGGACTTCAACAGGAGATGGAATAACCTGGAATACACTGCAGCATGGAAGACAACACCAGCAGAGAAAGACACTTGCACGGAGACAAGGACAGCTGACCATATACAGGAGACAACTGAAGCACTAGCATTGATCTGAGAGCTCCCAGCATACTTATACCCACTGGGTGGCCAGGATTGGCCGGGCAGGTATGACTGGGAGATCAGATCACACAGGATTGGACGGGAATGACATGTGACTGGGAAAACATGGCAGCCCCCATGTCAGGCTATGGCGGGAAAGTATGTTTGCGCACACCATGCTGGATACTGGGAGCAATGGTGGCGGACAGGTGGATTGCCGTGCACTGAGCACTGTCACTGGGGACAAGGAGAGCGGTGCGCCGCGCAGCCGCGGACTCAGCAGCGCTGAGCAGACTGGAGGATGGCAGCGGTGAAGGCGCACGGCAGACAGGACGCCGGCAGGGGTGACGTCTGGACCGCAAGCTGAACCTGCGGAGGCACTTAGCCGGTAAGAAAGTCTGTCTGAGAGCTCGGATCATGACAGCACCCCCCCCTTTAAGGGTGGCCCCAGGACACCTTTTAGGCTTGCGGGGAAACTTGGAGTGGAACGCCCGGATGAGTCTGGGAGCATGGACATCGATGGCATTGGTCCATGATCGCTCTTCGGGGCCGTAGCCCTTCCAATCGATCAGATATTGCAGATGACCATATCGGATGCGAGAGTCCAAGATCTTACTGACCTCATATTCTGTTCCACGCTGGGTGCAAACCTTAGGAGCCTTGGGGAGCTTGGAATGAAAGCGATTCAGAACCAGCAGCTTGAGCAGCGAAATGTGGAATGTAGCTGGCACTTTCAAATAGGGCGGCAACTTGAGCTTGTAAGCTACTGGATTGACGACTCGCTCAACTGGGAAAGGACCAATATATCGGGGAGCGAACTTCATCGATGGCACTCTCAATCGAAGATTCTTGGTTGACAACCAGACACGATCTCCGGGACGGAGGGCTGGCACAGCTCTGCGTTTCCTGTCGGCAAATTTTTTGTACCTGCTTGAAGCTTTCAGGAGTGAAGAACGAATAAGCTTCCAGGATTTGACGAATTGCCGGATGGTCGTGTCGACCGCTGGAACAGAGGACACAGGTTGCAGAGTGAAGTCAGGAACTCGAGGATGAAACCCATAGTTGGCAAGGAATGGAGTGACATTAGATGAAGAATGATATTGGTTATTATGGCAGAACTCTGCCCATGGAAGGAGTTGAGCCCAGTCATCTTGGGAAGAAGAGACATATGTGCGGAGAAATGCTTCAAGGTCCTGATTCACCCTCTCCGTTTGGCCATTGGTTTGAGGGTGGTAGGCTGTGGAAAACTTTAGCTTGATTTGAAGCAGGGAGCACAGGCTTCGCCAGAATTTGGCTACGAATTGGACTCCTCTATCGGAGATGATTTCGAGAGGCAGTCCATGAAGCTTGAATATCTCTTTGATGAAGAGCTGGGACAGCTTGGAAGCTGACAGAAGACCGGTGAGGGGAACGAAGTGAGCCATCTTGGTGAACCTATCAACAATCACCCAGATGGTGGTGAATTTGTCAGACTCTGGAAGATCAGTTACAAAGTCCATAGAAATATGCGTCCAAGGACGATGTGGCACTGACAGTGGCATCAATTGCCCAGGAGGAGACTGACGACTGGTCTTGTGCTGAGCACATTTAGCACAAGAGGAAACAAAGTCCTGTACATCCTGTTTGAGGGACGGCCACCAGTAGGACCTGGTGATAAACTCGTAAGTTTTCTGAATGCCTGCATGGCCAGCGAATTTTGAAGCATGCGCCCAACAGAGCAACTTCTTTCTTAGAGCTGGCTTTACATATCTTTTCCCTGTAGGGGGCGTGAGATTTGAAACTCTCGTTGCGGAGAAGGCCACTGGATCAATAATAAAATGTTGATGTGTGGACTTGGACTCACTTTCTTGCTCCCATGAGCGGGAAAGGGCATCAGCTTTTCGGTTTTGTGTCCCTGGACAGAACGACAGCTTGAAACGGAACCTGGAAAAGAAAAGTGTCCATCTGGCTTGACGGGGATTTAAACATTGAGCAGACTTGAGATACAGAAGATTCTTATGGTCTGTGATAATTGTGATCTCATGAACAGCGCCCTCTAGAAGATATCTCCACTCTTCTAATGCCAACTTGATGGCGAGAAGCTCTTGGTCACCGATGGCATAGTTACGCTCTGCAGGCAGGAACTTACGGGAGTAGAACCCACAGGGATGAAGACGACCATCGGGCGCTTTCTGCGAGAGGACTGCCCCAACACCCACGGAGGAGGCATCAACCTCGAGAATAAAGGGCAAGGTGGTATCAGGTTGTCTTAAAACAGGAGCGGAAGTGAACCTCTGTTTCAACAGATGGAAGGCTTCGATGGCTTCTGCCGGCCACTTCGCTGGATTAGACCCCTTTTTAGTCAAGGCAGTGATGGGAGCCACAATAGAAGAGAAGTTACGAATGAATTTTCTGTAATAATTGGCAAAACCCAGGAAACGTTGAATACCTTTCAGCGAAGAGGGAATTGGCCAATCTTGGATGGCCTGCAGTTTTCCTGGATCCATTTGAAGACCGGAACCGGAGACAATGTACCCTAGGAAGGGTATAGACTTCACCTCGAAGACACACTTCTCCAGTTTACAGTAGAGATGATTAGCTCGCAGCCGGGACAGAACCTCTTTGACCCAATAACGATGTTCTGTGATGTTATTGGCGTAGATTAAAATGTCATCGAGATATACAACTACATGACTGTACAGAATGTCCCGAAAGATCTCATTGACATAGTGCTGGAACACGGCTGGGGCATTGCTGAGCCCAAAGGGCATGACGAGGTACTCATAGTGGCCGTCTCTGGTATTAAACGCCGTCTTCCACTCGTCGCCCTCTCGTATGCGGATGAGATTGTATGCACCTCTCAGGTCGAGTTTTGTAAAGATGGTTGCACCGCTGACACGGTCAAACAGCTCGGTGATGAGAGGCAACGGATATCGGTTCTTTACTGTAATGTCATTGAGGCCGCGATAATCAATGCAGGGACGTAGGCCTCCATCCTTCTTTTTGACGAAGAAGAATCCTGCGCCAGCAGGAGAAGTCGAAGGACGGATGAATCCCTTTGCCAGATTTTCCTTGATGTAACTGGTCATTGCTTGAGTCTCTGGAAGAGAGAGAGGATAGGTTCTACCTCTGGGTGGTTCTTTGCCTGGGATAAGTTCAATAGGGCAATCCCACGGTCTGTGAGGAGGTAGGACATCAGCGCCAGACTTGCTGAATACATCTGAGTACTCTTGGTAGGGAAGAGGCGGAAGGTCTGCTGCATCGGCTGAAGAATGACGAGCTGGGAGTACCTTTTGGAGACAGGTACCGGAGCAGGAAGGATCCCAGGAAAGGATTTCAGATGTCTTCCAATCAAGACGAGGATTGTGAAGACGGAGCCAGGGTAAACCCAGAACCAGAGCATGAGTGGCTCGGGGTAAAACCAGGAAGGACAAAAGTTCAGTGTGCAGGACTCCCACTTTTACTGTAAGTGGCAAAGTTCTGCGGGAGACTGTCGCATCAGGAATCCTACTGTCATCCACAGCAGTAAGGAAGACAGTCTTGGAAAGACTTTCAGTGGGCAACCCCCACTTGCGGACCAGTTCTGAAGTAACAAAGTTGCCAGCGGCACCGGAATCAAGAAGCGCGGAGACAGTCTTGAAATGCTGACCAACTTGTAGGGAAACTGGAAGGACACAATCGGTTGCTGATGGAGAGGACTTAATTACTCCTAGCCTACCCTCTCCTTGACGGGCTAGGAGGAGGAGTTTTCCTGACGCTTTGGGCATGCAGAAATTTGATGTGCAGGATCGGCACAATACAAGCAGAGCTGTGCCAACCGTCGACGTCGACGTTCTCCTGGAGACAAGCGGAAACGATTTATCTCCATTGGTTCTTCTTTGGAGTGGACCGCAGGAGCAGTGGGTAAAGAAGGCGGAGGAGTTGGCACTTTAACTGGAGCGCTCTTGTGACGTTCTATAGCCCTTTCTCGGAAGCGTAGGTCTACTTTAACACACAATGAAATAAGGTCGCTTAGACCTGAGGGTCTCTCTCTTGTAGCAAGTTCATCCTTGATACGATCGGATAGGCCATGCCAGAAGGCTGCGTATAAGGCCCCATCACACCAGGAGAGTTCAGACGCCAGAATCTGGAACTGGACCAGATATTGCCCGACGGAGCGGGATCCTTGTCTGAGACGGAGGAGTTCAGTGGAGGCAGATGCTGATCGCCCAGGCTCATCGAAGATACGCCGGAATGTTGACACGAAGTCCTTGTAATTGGACAGGATGGCATCAGATCTTTCCCATAAGGGAGACGCCCACTCTAGTGCCGCTCCACACAGGAGGGAGATGATGTAGGCGATCTTGACCCTTTCAGTAGGGAAGTTACTGGGTTGCAGCTCGAAATGAATCTCACACTGATTGAGAAAGCCTCGACAGGTCTTGGGGTTCCCATCATACCTGGAGGGGACAGACAGATGAAGGCGAGGTGCAGCAGCCATTACAGGAGGATGAACGGGACTTGGAAGTTCTCTGACAGGCTCAGGGCCACTGAGAGTGGTCTGTAACTTATCCAGCCGGGAAGACAGATCTTGCAGGCAATGAATCACTTGGCTCTGCGCAGCCTCTTGCTGATCCAAGCGAACAGCCAGTTGCTGTACAGGGCTGGGTGGAGAAGCTTGGTTTGCGGCTGGATCCATTTGGCTAGTGCTTACTGTCACACCAGGGGACTCAGTCGACGAGACTGAGACCTCTGGTGGGGACCTGGACCGGTACCTGAACCGGGGAGGTTGGAGAGGACCCCTGCGCATGAACTGCGCGACAGTGCACCCAGAGCCAATAAGTAGTCAGAGGTAAAAGTACAACCAGATTTATTATGCAGATGGTTGTAATGATACAGGCAGTAAAGTATGCAGGAGTAATGACAGTTCATGCAGATTGCAATACTTTACAGGTATGATGAATGAAGTATCGATGGTGGAACATCGGATGGGTAACGGATATGGAGACTGTGGGTCCGGAATGACGGACGGAAGATAGGAGCTTGACTGTGGGTCCGGAATGACGGACGGAAGCTTGACTGTGGGTCCGGAGTGTCGGACTATCGATGGTGGAACATCGGAGATGGATGATGCTGGAGAATCGGAGGACCAGAGTCCTGGAGCTAGGCTGGATCGCTGGGCTGACGAGGCAGGCTCACAGGTGATGGAATAACCTGGACTTCAACAGGAGATGGAATAACCTGGAATACACTGCAGCATGGAAGACAACACCAGCAGAGAAAGACACTTGCACGGAGACAAGGACAGCTGACCATATACAGGAGACAACTGAAGCACTAGCATTGATCTGAGAGCTCCCAGCATACTTATACCCACTGGGTGGCCAGGATTGGCCGGGCAGGTATGACTGGGAGATCAGATCACACAGGATTGGACGGGAATGACATGTGACTGGGAAAACATGGCAGCCCCCATGTCAGGCTATGGCGGGAAAGTATGTTTGCGCACACCATGCTGGATACTGGGAGCAATGGCGGCGGACAGGTGGATTGCCGTGCACTGAGCACTGTCACTGGGGACAAGGAGAGCGGTGCGCCGCGCAGCCGCGGACTCAGCAGCGCTGAGCAGACTGGAGGATGGCAGCGGTGAAGGCGCACGGCAGACAGGACGCCGGCAGGGGTGACGTCTGGACCGCAAGCTGAACCTGCGGAGGCACTTAGCCGGTAAGAAAGTCTGTCTGAGAGCTCGGATCGTGACATCTTACATGTAAGACGCTACCTGGCTCTAGTCTTTATCCGAACCACTAGTATGTGGTACAATCGGAGGAATAATAGCGTGTATTTTGAAGGAGACGCAAGAATGTTTTACACCTGGGAAGGTGTTTTCGTTCTTGTGTCTCACAGAACCCGGAAGTCTAGCAATAACATGGACTTCCGGTTACATATTTGCGTTCCAAACTCCGGAAATAGGAAGGAGGTATGGGAAAGAGCGGGAAAACCCGCTAATCACTTGTTTGATCACCATTGCTATAAAAAGGGCACAAGGAGACCTTGAATTTAGAACTCCTGAGGAAGTCCAGAGCGATTTGCTGCAAGGACGAAACGCGTTGAGTTAGATGCCTTTTTACCTAGATGGGACGCCAGACTGACTGACTAAGCTTATGGAAAGCTATATCAGATAAGCGCCAAATCTTTTTATACATTGTACGCATTTTTATTGTCATGCTGTGGCGACATTAAAGTGTTTTAACAATATTGCACTAGTCCACCTTTTTGTTTTTTCCCACATTTGTCCTTCTCCTGGGGATCTCTGTGTGAGGAGAGAAACAGATCGCTGGGATCTCTTTTGAAAAGTCCAGGGGAGAAATCCTATTGAACCTATGCTCATATACTAGTGGTGGATAGACCACTGAAAATGGTACTTCTCTGTGTGTGTGGGTGCCGTTTGTGTCTTTTGTATGGTGGAGGGACCACCCTTGAAATTATTGAAAATACTACACTAGGAGGCGCCTGTCTCATTCCCCCCCTTCTATATATATATATATATATATATATATATATATATATATATATATATATATATATATATAAGTAGTGCTTGTTACATTCAAATTAAATACAAAATAAAATAAAGTAAAATAGCATGGGATTGTCTGAGAAAAATATAACAATTTATTTAAAACAATAATAAAGGGGGGGCGTGGCCTAGCAACCTAACGAGGCAGACGCGTTACACTGAGGCTCCTGCCCTACCTACCTCAAAAAACACCCTTATCCCCACCACCTCTCAACTCTGACCACCCTACCCTCACCCTATCTCCTTACTTCTGTGCCCCGATCATCCCTGACAGTTTCCGCGGAGCCGGGGAGCTCTTTTCAGGGCTCCTGCGGGTTGCGGCCTGGTCGTGGGGTCAGGACCGGGACCTCGAGTTCCCTGGAGGGAGCCTCCGGAAGCTGTTGAGCAGCCGTGAAGAGAGCCTCCTGCCGCGGCGAGGGACGGGACCGGGATCTCCCCCAGCACGTTACCCGCCCGAGCAGGCAGATCGGAGGTCCGGGAGCTCTCCCTGCCGCCTGTGACACGCCGGGGCCCCGGAATCCACCGGCGCGAGTGACGGAGTAGCGGTGACGCGCCGCGAGCTCCCCACCCGCCGCACACCTTGCAGATAGGCGGAGAGGGACACGATAGCCCGGAGGCTCACAGTGCGCCTAAGAGGTGAGGGGACCCGGCCATTATACCACCACCGCCATCTTGGTTGGGGCGCGACCCTGGGCCCAGCGCACATTCAGGCCCTAAGTCCTTTCTAGGCTACCCCTCATACCTGCGCAGCCCCATCAACCATCCCAGCACAGCCCCATCAACCACCAGCTCTGTTCACCAACTCTGCACACCAGTAAATCTGTGCAGCAGCAGCAGTGGTGCCCACTCCCTTTGGTGGGTGACCCCTACCTTGCACTGGTGCAGGCTATATACCACCACCCCACCAACCCCACCTGGTGCCAGAGCTGATTGGAACTGACATCCTGCCTAGCAAGACTGGCAGCAGTCAGCCTCTCACCGCCTGCCCAACATCCTGCACCGCACAACAACCTACGACACCCAAACTGGGCTGTGTGCAGCCCCTTCTGAAACCCGTTCTCCCCCACGGTTTCGGCTGGCCTTTCGCTCTGGGTGGGGACCCTCATCCTACAGGACTCTCCGTCCAGCTCCTTCCCAAATTAGTGGTGCTGAGGTGTTCAGCTGACTCTCCCTGCACTAGTGGGACGCTTCCCACCATCACTTATACTCCTACTGCCCCAGCTGTCTGCCAAGCATCTGCCCGAGATACAATGACGTACTCCACTTTGATGTGATTCTACGCTTCAACTTGCCACCGCCCATGTGACCCACAACCGCATACCTTTTGCTCCACCCTACCATTCTAGTGCGTGCAGCCCTGTCTAACACTGTCTCCAAACCCCAATAATTATAAAAAAAATAAAAAATAAAAAAAAAATAATAATATCGAAAAATAAAAAAGGGAAAAAAAATATATATAAAAAAAAAAATACAAAGGCTTGAGATGGCTCCTAAGAAAGCCAAAGGGGTCCCCACTCCCCGAGTCTCCTTCCCTGCACAAAGGCCCACGCAGACCCAGGGGACATCCCCGAGCACCTCCATAGCAGCGCTGACAGCTGATACCCCTGTGCAAGGCTCCGGCCTGTCCTTCTCAACTGCAGGCGTCGAATGTGCACCTGACACCCCGCTCACAGCTGGTCTACTATGTCAAATACTGTCTACCTTCAAATCGGACCTGACTAGAGACCTAACAACTGCGATCCGTGAAGTCAAAACCGACCTGATAGCTGTGGGGAACCGAACAGATCATCTCGAGAGAAAAATGGAAGAACTGGTGGCATCCCATAATGACCTCCTCTCCTCCTATGACCAACAACAGGCAGAAATCGAAGCAGTTCAAAACAAGATGGCCGACCTCGAGGACCGATCCAGGAGGAACAACATAAAAATCAGAGGGATCCCAGATTCGGTATCCAACCCTGAACTGGAGGGCTACGTCATCGCGCTGTTCCGAAAACTGCTACCCTCCGTGGAAGACAGAGACCTCTTAATTGACCGTATCCACCGGCTCCCTAGACCCCGACAAGTCTCCTCTGCTCTCCCCAGAGACACCCTCCTACGTGTACACTTTTTCACTATCAAGGAGCGAATCCTGAGGGCTGCAAGATCAGCTGGAGAAGCAAATACCTTGGGAGGCCTACAGATTTTTCCAGACCTTTCCGCTGTGACACTTGCCAAAAGAAGAGCGTTAGTCCCGATAACAGCAGCCCTGCGAGCCAACGACATTCCCTACCGTTGGGGTTTCCCTGTGAAGCTCTTGATTACCCACGAAGACTCCACGCACACCGTCTCGTCCCTTGAAGCAGGAACCGCACTCCTTTCAGAATGGGACATCACGGTAAAACACCCACCCTCATCTAAACAAGCTCCCGCTCCAAGAACGGAATGGGTGGACACTTGAGAGACTACTCCGCTGCCCCATCGTGGCATATGACTCATAAGTCCCGTTCCTGGACATCTTCTCTCCGTATCCCGGAGTTCGACCCAGTGGCTAAGTATCACAACCGTTAGTTCCTTAGCCTTACTGTTTGTTTAAAACAATAATAAAAACAATTATTGTGACTATTAATATAAATTGGAGCAGCCTTTTGTATATAGGTGTTTTTTTTTGTCCATAATTGAGTCCTCTAAATTGGATGGCCGAGTGATCACCTTGAAAAAGCTGACAGAGTTCAGTAAAACGCGTTGGTGGCAGTGTGAGCAGACCTAAAGCGGAGTACTTGCATACACTTTATCCTCCACCTGGCTGAAACCATTGGATTGGAATTACAACATTCTATACAGTGAATGTCCACCACAAAAGTCTGGGAAGCCCCACAAGGTCCTTGATCTTCCTCCAGCGGCCCTCTACCAACGGTGCACAACCGCATTCTAGTGAGGACAATTGGACCAAAGTTGGAAAACCCCAAAAATTCATCAGTGGGGAGACTATTTACCAGTTGTTGTTTAAACACTCGGACCTCCAATTTAGAGGACTCAATTATAGCCAAAAAAAAACACCTATATACAAAAGGCTGCTCCAATTTATATGAATAGTCACAATAATTGTTTTTAATATTGTTTTAAATAAAGTGTTATATTTTTCTCAGACAATCCCATGCTATTTTACTTTATTTTAGTTTGTATTTAATTTGAATGTAACAAGCGCTGCTTTATATATATGCTGTGTTATTGTTCTATACCTTAGAGCTGGGGTAGCCAACCCTAGTCCTCGAGAGCTACCAACAGTGCATGTTTTGCAGGTCTCCTCACAGAATCACAAGTGAGCTAATTAGCTCCATCTGTGGATCTTTTAAAATGTGTCAGTGATTAATGAGTGCAGCTGTGCAGCAGCTAGGTTGTCTGGAAAATGTGAACTATTGGTAGATCTCGAGGGCTAGGGTTGGCTACCACTGCCTTAGAGGTTTACTATACACCTCTTCCAAGCAGCAGCTCATTATTGTATTGAAACAGATTACATCAGCGCCTAGTTCTTTTTCTTTACCTTGGTAAAAAAATGATTGTAAGCTAGCAAGCAGGGCACTCCTACCTCTCTATTGGTCTTTTACTAGTATTACCCAGTTTTTTTTTATCACTGTTCCAATTGTAATGAGCAGGACAGTGCCACTGGACTTATTTTGACCACACAGGGCAGCACTATTGCACTTATATACAGCAGCACAGGACTGCACTACTGGACTAATATACAGCAGCACAGGGCAGCACTTCTGGACTAATATAAAGCAGCACAAGGCAGCACTACTGGACTTATACATGGCTGCACAGGGTAGCGCTACTGGACTTATATATGGCTGCACAAGGCAGCACTACTGCCTACTGGACTTATATATGGCCACACAGGGCAGCGCTACTGGACTTATATATGGCCACACAGGGCAGTGCTACTGGACTAATAAACAGCAGTACAGGGCAGCACTACTGGACTTCTATATGGCCACAAAGGACAAATAGGGCAGACAGGCAACATTCGATTATAGGGCAGACAGGCAGCACCCATGTATATGGCAGACAGGGTTCCCTGGAGGATGACAGCAGCCCCACCCGACTCCACCGGCCACAACCATACAGAGGTCCATCCTGCACCCTCTCCTATGAAGTGAAGATGGCGCCGGTCGGTGTGGATTTATATAGGTCCAAAACCCACGAGAATCCGACAGAATGACATCCAAACCTGCTCATCCCTAATATATATATACACACACATTGTATTATTTTTTATGATTGCTCCTCACAGGCAAAGGGGGGTATTCAATCCCCAGCCGCCATTCCCGACGGGGGAAATTGCGGCGGGGCCCTATTCTGTGCTGTCTTTCCCAACAGCAATCTTGGCAGAACGGGTTCTACTTTAGAAGCAGTCGGGCCCGTTCTGCCGAGAACGGCCATGGATTGTCGAGCTCCCGGCCATAGCTCGCCAATCCCGCCTGCCGATTCTTAGTCGAGCTGGCCGAGAACGGGACAGGGCCATGGCTGTCGGGACAGCCTGACAGTCGTGACCTGGGACTGAATACCCCCCTATAGTCTTCCTCGATATTTTTTTGCATTTTTGTTCTTATATTGGACCTACAGTACCAGCAATTGGTCACACAGATTTGCTGCAAGTGACATTTGATTTATTGTGGTTATATAGGTTTTGTAATTCTTCTGATACTTTTAGTTTACATAAAAATAGATTTTACTGTCAAATTTCTGACATTATTTTGTTCAGAAAAGAAACAATTACAAGAAAAATTACTTTGGGGACTGTAAGTAAGGGGCATTTCTGTGAGTATTCTGTAGTATCTGTTACATCTATTTGTTTACTGACTGTTAATAAACTTAGTGGCAGCTGTTATCCATGACTGGAGAGGAAAATGGTTTCTTCTTAACATGGCAATGATAATTAAACAATTTCTTGTGTTACCCATGTTCAACTAATAAAACATACAATTCTTAAAATAAAATTGGCAGCAATTTTTTTTTACTTACTGTGCCAACCTAGTTTTAGATTATGGCCAGCCTCTGACTTCCATGCATCAAAGTTTTTCAAGGACGCCTCTAAACTTTGGCAATGGATATCTTTACCATGGGATGCTTATTTTTCCTGAATTGAGGAACCCGCTTAACATAAATGAATGAGTTTAGAAATGTTCATGTAATCATTTTTTTTATTTTTTTTTTCAGAATCCAAACTGATTAACAGTGATGGCAATAATATAAGTTGATGTCACATAGGTGCACCCATTACTTGCTTTAAAAATGTTGAAGGCCTAATTGAGTCTATTACAGAGAACTGTGACCTAAGTTCAAACCTCAGGAAACGAGTGGCTCTCAATGGAGTATTCTGTATTTTCTTTTAATGGACAGAATGTTCCAAAACATATTTTATTAATCTAATCATTTCACTCAAAAATATCCAGAACCGCAGAAGCAGGGCTTTCTTTCTGCATCAATAACACTGGTTTGCGATTTCCATTTCTGGGCTTAATTGGATACATATCATACGTACTGCCCATAGAAGTCCATGCAACCGTTTTATTCTCTTTATCAGTAAAACTCAGCATTCTGCACACAGCTCCCGGCACAGCGACATAATTCAGAGGAACGTAATGCACTCTAATGCTCCCTCTGAGGATTTATTAGAACCTTCCCACACAGTCTGTTTTGTCTGCTCACATGCTGCAAAAGTCTCTCTAAGGACATGTTCTAAGAAATGCATTTTGTCCATGTTGTCCCTGTAGCAGAAAACATTCGCAATTGAGGTTACCAGGAAACTCAGCAGAGGACACGAACCGACGGGCTTTTATATTACTATTGTGGGAAAATAAACGTACACATTTGTTCCACAGTGGTGAAATATGCATTACCATAATAAATTCATCTCTTCAAACAACACATACAATTATGTATCACGTACAGTGTTTAAATATTTTGTGGTTTGTTCTCTGGGTCTTGGTGCCCTCTCAAGTATAGAAGTTGTTTATACAAGTCTAATGGGTGGGGTGAGGCAGGTGAGGCACAGCCTTTCCTGTCATACTAGCGCATATGCCGGCGTTTTGAATTGATAAAGTATGTCAAAAATACAAATATTTTATTTAAAAAATCTTATTTTTATTATTCTAATAATTTTTATAGTCAACACGCTGGAGAGTAAAAAGTCTATGGCCTCACATGGCTACCTTTTCTGCACATCTCTTATCAAAACTCAGTGAATCTCCAGCAATACACACTGCTGCACATGTGTATAATGCTGGTATGTACCCCATGGCTCATATATTGTGTGCATATCTGGCTCTGGTACTTGCCAGGGACTCTTGAGCCATTTACATCACCGCACGTCCATGGTACACACTATACGATATTTGCAGCCAGCAAGTTCGTTAGTGACGGGACTCAGCAGGTTAGTGGGCATAAGCAAGTGCATACACACTGATGCCAGCAGCGGCAGAGCAACGGCATGTGGGAGCAGGAGTCATAATACATTTGGCAGAATTGCATCGCTAGTGAACGTCACACGATTGAGCTGCACGTACAGATGGCAGGGGATGCCTCTACCAAGCCACGGGTACACACTAGACAATTTTAAGAATGTGTTGGATTGAATTGGAATTGTCATTATCAGAATTTGTTTTCAAATATTGTCTATGTCTACCCGCAGGGCTATTTTTGTGCAGGCTCCAGCAGGAACTGTGGCCCTTATTCTAGTTCACTCTTTCTGACAAAATATTTCTTAGATGGACAAAACCATGTGCACTGCAGGTGAGGCAGGTGTTATTTGTGCAGAAATAATTAGATTTGGGTGGGGTTTTACACCTGCCTCACCTGCAGTGCACATGGTTTTGTCCATCTAAGAAATATTTTGTCAGAAAGAGTGAACTAGAATAAGGGCCACAGTTCCTGCTGGAGCCTGCACAAAAATAGCCCTGTCTACCCGCCATTAATGTAATCAATTTAAAGGAAACATTTAGTTAAAATTAGGGTACTTGTGAGTTATCCGGACGCCCGATTTCAAAATCGGGTCGGATCGGGCACATCGCATCGCATCGCATGCGACCATCGGATGCGATGCGATGCGATGACCCGATTTTTCCATAGGAATCAATGTTAAAATGGACTGAGTCCATTTTAACATGGAATTCAATGGGAAAAAGGGGTCCTTTTCATACCCCTACTATCCAAGTGGGCATGGAGTTGGATATAAACCTGTGGCGAGCGTAGCGAGCCACCGAGCCCGAAGCGTGGCGAGCGTAGCGAGCCCCGCGAGGGGACACGGAATACCGTCCCCTCGCGGGGCTCGCTTCGCTCGCCACGCTTCGGGCTCGGTGGCTCGCTACGCTCGCCACAGGTTTATATCCAACTCCATGCCCACTTGGATAGTAGGGGTATGAAAAGGACCCCTTTTTCCATAGGAATCATTTTAACATTGATTCCTATGGAAAAATCGGGTCATCGCATCCGATGGTCGCATGCGATGCGATGCGATGCGATATCGCATCGCATCGTATCTGATTGTATGCCTTAACTTAAGGCATACAATCAAAAAATCGGGCGTCCAGATAACTCACAAGTACCAAAATTAGTTTTAAAATATTGCCCACTTGCATATGAGGGAGAAATCAACAAGGTGTGTTAAGCCTTGTACATATGGAGCGATTTTCTCTAGCCTGCTTTCTGAGCAATGCAGGCTAGGGAAATCACCCTTTTGCTTCCTGGTGGCTAGATCGCCCATACACACGTAGCAATGTGTGTACGGGCAATCTGTGCTAACCAGTGTTAGAACACTGGCATCTGACGAGATCTTGACTACATGTAGTCAAGATCTATTCAGAAAATAGCAATGTGCAGGACTGCACACACAGACATTCTAGAGTAATTTGTTGGGAGTCAATTAACCTACTGTACCAGTATATTTTTGTAGTGTGGTAGGAAACTGGAGTACCCAGAGAAAACCCACGCAAGTATGGGGAGAATATACAAACTCCAAACCGGTGACCACAGTGCTCAGCTGTGACTGAGGCAGCAATGCTAACCCTTACACCATCTGTGCTGCCCATATATGTTTCTTCAATTTCAAAAAGACCCTGAAGGTGTGGAAATTTTGGACCTTGCAGTATCTTCTGTGTATCCTGACTTGCAATAACTCTTAGTTAAAAACCTTACAATTTATTCCGCAGTTAATAAACAGGGTTACAAAAGCAATACAAAACTGTTAGGCTGAACTGAGGAGCAATTCCATTTCTCCTGGCAGAGGACCGATGCACAAGATACACTGAGTGAGCACTTTTATATTCTGTATATATTCTCAATTTCTTCCTTTAGTGCTCTTAAGGAATGCTCTGAAATAAACATGTTTCACCTAGGCCAACTTTGAGTAATATGCTGAAATATTTAAAGAATACATAATATATAGGAGAAAATCATGGAATACTGTAAATTCAACTTCAGGCAATCAGTGGCGGAACTTGTGGGTTATGGGTCCAGGAGAAAAATCTAATTTGCAGTGACGTAACTAGATATTTATAGTCACCAAAGAAAAGGTTTGTAAGGGCACCTTTGTACCACCCAATGGTGGAAATGTATATAGCACATGTTACTTTGACCAAGAAGATTGTGTAGTGTTAATCTTATGTATTGGCCACACCTAAGGCCAAATGTAATAGGGTGAGATTTTCCCGAAAGTGAGAGTTTTTCGGAGAGTTTTCCCATTTTTTAAAACGGCAATCATTTACACTGCAAAACCAGGTTGTTTGCCATGTAATTGATGGGAAAATGGGAAAATGGGAAAATCTCCCCAAAACTCTCACTTTCTGAAACTCTCACCCTATTACATTTGGCACCTAGTGCTGCAATGGAAGTTGGGGGTGTTGTTTTCCTGGTTACAACTGTTATTGTACAACTTGGCTACTTGGAATTAGCATGTGGTGTCTGTCTTCATTTAATACATCCAAATTATGCAGATCTGTTTCTACAGACATTGCAACCACATGGGGTGCTGCACCTGTCACCACGTGACTGCACAGCTTGTCCGCTGCTGACTTCCTCTGCTACAGGGATGCCAGCACCCCTGTGACCTGCCGTGAAAGCCGGTAAGTGGGGTTAGAATGGGGGGAGGTGCTCACTTCCGCTGACTATCCCCTGCTGCCAGAAGCTCCCCTCAACTGGCTCCCGTGATCCCCAGCTACTGTGTTTTTTTATTTAAGCAGTTGGCATGAAGTGTGCCTGTGAACCACTGGGCAATGAGCATGTAAACCCTCTCCCAGGCTACGAGCATGTAAACACCCCCCCCCCCTCGGGCATTGAGCATGTAATCACCCCATGGCAAAAAGCATGAACCCCCCATGACAACAAACATGTTATCCCCCTGGGCAATGCACAATCATTCCCCCATGGCAACAAGCATGAAACCCCTGGCATTGAGAATGTAACTCTAGGTAAGTGACACTTATGTGGCATAATGTGTAATGGGCATTACGGTGCATGGCATAATGTGTAATTGGCATTATGGTAATGGGAATAATGGTGTGCGGTAGATATAACATGTAATGGGCATTACAGTGTGCTGTATAATGTGAAGTGGGCATTATGGTGTGGGGCATAATGTGTAATTTATTTATTTACAGTTTCTTATATAGTGCAGCAGATTCTGTTGAGCAGATTCCGTTGAGCTTTACAATTGTAGACAGTGATAGAACAAATGGGGAAATAGATATTATGGTGTGGGGCGTAATGTGTAATGGGCATTTTGGTGTGAGGCATACTGTGTAATGGGCATGAAGGTGTGGGGTATAATGTGTAATGGGCATCACCGTGTGCAGCATAATGTTTAATGGGCATTACAGATAAACAGTGTATATTGATTTAAGTAGCCTATCACTGTTTGGCCCCTGGGGAGGAGGGGGGGTGGTATGATCTGTGCGGCCTACTAGGTCACTGTTTGGGACTTCATTTTTATATGTCATTGTGTGGCTTTCAGCCAACCAGGAAACGCATTTGGGCCGATGCCTGCAGGGGGCGGGTGGCTGACATCACATGATAGGAATCTGGCAATTACCAGACAGGTTGTGTCTCATGTTAGACAAATAATAAAGTCCCCAAGGCAGGATAAAACTGGCCTTCTTAAAACTAGAAATGAAAAAAAAAAAATTTGGTGGCATCTCTCCCTTTTCCTCTCTTTATCTCTCTCTCTCTCTCTCTCTTGATCTGAACACGACACTTCCATAAATAATTCCTCCCTTACCATTGCTCTTAAATCTGTTGCTCCTTTGACCACAATTCATCCGCGCAGATCCACAACTCAACCCTGGCAAACAAAATACACTACTAGATATCTGCAAAAATGCTCACGTACTGCTGAACAACAGTGGAGGAAATCACACTGTAAGGCAGACTTCCTCCACTTCAAACTTATGATTTCATCCTTTAGTATTGCCCTTTCCCTTGCTTCAAGAACCTCATCTCATCTCAGTCTAGAAACTCCCAGCACCTCTTTGACCCTGTAAATTCCCCGCCACTCCCCCGCACCGCCCCCTACCCCTGCCCATCTCCCTGAAGTCTGAGACCCAGAAGTCCCTCTGCGCATGTGACGGCACCGGCTGCAGGGCATGCTGGGTTGGATCCGTGACTGATCCCTCACTTAGCACTGTCTACAGAAGTCCATAGGCTTCTACAGGGTATCGCCAGCTTTTGCTGGCGATACCCTCCGCAGTGCTGACTCAGCGTGCGGACATTAGAGTATGTGAAAATGCGGTAAAATCCCAATAAAGTGAGTTTTAATGCATTTTCACTTTAGAGCATCTCCCCCCTAGTCCCCAAGTGCATTGTGTTGTAGTAATGCTTTAATATTCCCTCTCTTTAAAACATCCATTCAGCACTTCTCACAAACCTGCAATTTTCATCTCCAAAATATTTAACTTTTAACATTTAGATTGTATGGGTTTTCTAAAAAAAAAAAAAAAAAAAAGAAGGTACTTGTTTAGTTTCGCGGCGGCAGCGGCCGTGCGTCTGAGTCCCCTTGTGGGGCTCACTTCGCTCGACCACGCTGTGGGCTCTGTGGCTCGCTGCGCTCGCCACGCTATCTAAAATCAATTCTATGCCAACGTGGATAGTAGGGGTATGAACTATACGTTGGCATAGAGTTAATTTCGTTTATTTTAGATAGTTTGGTGAGCGCCGTATCCGGAAGTTCACGGCGGCCATGCTGCCGCCGTGAAACTGAACAAGTACCAAAAGAAATAATAAAATAAAAGATTGACAATGTCTAGGTTGGCCACAAATGGTCAACAAAGACAAAGTCAACATGAGTTTTTGTGTCAATATGTAGAGTTCAGCACATGGACGCCAAATTAGTGTATTACAGTACGTCCCCTGACATGGTTAGCCTCACTTCCGGCATTCTACTGCTCAGAGTCAGAGTTCACAAGGATGATAAAGTATGAAAAAGTTCAAAGAGAGAAAAATTCAAGAAAAAATCATGTCAAACTTTTCCTGTGTGGACCATTGCCGTGTTGAATATTTGACCATATGGTGTCTATGTATTGACTGTCGACCAGATAACTGCAGAAACACATATGTAAGAACACATACAACAAACACACCACAGAAAGAAATTAGAATATAGTGAAAGAAAATTCCCCAAATCTTAAAGAGGACACAAATAATACTTTAAGCTGTGGAGAAACTATAAATTAGGAGCCCACTGCCACAAAAGTTTTAGACGCCCCCTCCCCAATGGTAACTGCTCATTGTCAGGGGAATATCCTGGTCTGTGCTCCCACCGTGCTTGCCCCATGTCCTGCTTGTTCTTAGGAGTAAGAAGGTTTCCAAGGAAATATTCCAAGGAAATTTCAGGCGCTTGACAGAAGTTGTATTTGTTTTGTTTAGCTGCTGCTCAACAGGGGGGATAGTCAGTCTCCACCAAAAACGAAAACACAAACCACCAATCACGCACAAGGCATGAGAGCAGCGTTAATATAAAAAAAAAATTAAGCAAAATGTTTGGAACAGTGTATAAAGTTTTACTGAATAAAATCAATTATAAGAACAATCACAGTATACTGTATATAAAAACATGTACTGACTGACATTGATTAAATGGGTTCTTCACATCACAGGAACATGAACACAGTGTTGATTGGGCCCAATAGACGAATGGGGTTCTCTGGGGGGATAAAGGCGGAGGGGGGTATTGGGGGAAAGTCACAGGTAAGTGCACTTTACCAATTGGTTGGAGATCTTGGTGTCCAATTGTTTCCACTTATTGGATGGTAATTTCCTCACAATTGAGTACGGCACTTAGTCAGCCGTTGAAGGAGAAAAGGCTTCCGCTTGTATTAGTATCCTCTCGTCTGGGTGGTCTTGGAAGAGAATTGGCCACCAAAGGGGTCCAAGAAGCAGTGTCCGCCAGTGATCTTCAAAAGCAAGTGGAAAAGATGGTGTCTGGTCACATGAATGATGTCCTCCAATTGGTGGCTGGCTGGAATTTTGCCACTGGGGAATTGTAGGGAGCAGTATCCACCATACAAAATCGGGGGGGAAAAGGGGGAGCGGGATGGAACCGTGGGTGGTAGTACACCTGGAGCAAGTCGGTCCAAACAGGGTGAGGGAGTCCACACTAGTATTCCTGGAGGTGAAGAGAGGGCAGTCCAACTGACGCGTTTCACTGCCAACTGCAGCTTTTTCAAAGAAGTGCATGCCTTGTGTGTGATTGGTGGTTTGTTCTTTGGAGTTCTGCTCATTGTCAGGGGATTTCGGTCCTCCGCCACCAGCACCCCGGGTCTATCGCTCCAACTCACTTTAAAAATGCCCCCTCCCAAAATGGGTGCCACTTCCTTTAACATCCTTAAACACGATCTCCTCTGAATCAGTAGCTATTTTGGGAGGGACACTTTCAATGGGCTCAGGAGCGACAGGACTGCAGACAAGAATCTGCAGGTCTACGCAGTGCGTTGCAATAGCCACCACAAGCCACCAAGTGCCACTGCGGGGTCTGCAGTGGCTATTGCTAAACCACTGAATGTAAGGCTAAAAGGCAAAACGGCATCATGATATACATTACTAATAACTCAGAGTAGAGCTCCCATCAGCAGTACCAAGATATTTCTGTAACACGAATTGCTGTCACTGATGCAATGGCTGCATATTCAGCATGCTTGCAGAATTCTGAAATATCAAATCTAATAAATCCTCCACAGCCTGCTCTGTGATAGCAATAATGGAGAAAACAAGGTAAACAGCAGGACAGGCACGTTGTATTGATAGAATTATGTTATGGAGGGGACTCATAAATACTTGCAATGGATATTGGCATACTGTATGTTGTACCTTGGCATGTGACAAGAAGGCGAGCATGACACATTTTATACATTTAACTGAATGAACTATTATTTTGTTCTCCTACCCTGTAGCTAAAATTACAGCATTTTACAGAAACTGGATATATGAATCACCTGCTTCTCATAGCTAATAACTAAAATGTTTGCACAATTATAGATATTAATATAATATAAAAATTCTGGAAAAAGTGGTGTTTAACACTGAGAGCCTAGGTCCTGTAAGTGCATTGAATATGAAAGGCACTATTTCCATGTGACACAATCTCCTGCTGAGTGGAGCATCATCAAATACACAATTACACTTGCATCAAAGGCATGCACCTCCTATAACAATAATTACATTTCCAATCATCTTAATTACACATTACCCTAAATGGGAAAGATACATTTGTGTAATATCCATCCATTTGTGTAATATAACGTATACAAATTTACACAGCACAAAATGGTCACATGAAACGCAAGTGTGACAGGTTGTTCTTGTGTACTCAAAGTTCAGTATGCAGCCCTAAACAAAGTAACAATACACCTTTTCAGTGGCATATCTTCTGTATCTTCTATGGAGCAGGTAAAATAAAAGAATAAAAGAACTTGTAGCAAACTAGGCACATACAGTATACTGTACTACAGGCATATATATTTTCTGGAAAAATAGGTTCAGGAACTCCAGGTCTGGGGGTGGATCAATTAAATGAAAAGAAACATATATAATAGAGAGAGGTAGGAAGAGATAGATGTATATATTGTATTTAGAAACAAAGGCACTCACATGTGACTTTAAAATAAAAATTATCTTATGAAAAGTAGATTTTCAGTTCCTGAAGATGTCATATTTAATTAGAGGTTCAGGAACTGAGTTCCTGCTGGTTCCTGCTGAAAAATAGCACTGACTACAGGCATACCTGGCCCTAACCAAATTGATGCCGTAGGCAAAAATTTGGCTGGTGCCCGTTATCACTGGCCCTAGTTCCACCTCTGACCCAGCAGCCCACTCCCAGCAGCAGAGATCACATAAGCAGCCAACAACCCCCATCACCTCTCACCTGTAGCAGTCCTCATTTTGGTTCTCTATGGAAGCAAGAGCATTAGTGCTCCCACCCCCTTATTTAAAATAGGGACAGTATGTGCAGAAAACACACGGCCAAAAAAGGGCTTGGTCATACAATACTTCACAAATTAAATGATGCCACACACTAATTCAACATTACTATATATCACACTTTAGTGTTCCTTATTCACATTACACCACACAATCAATCCTGCTTCTTCATTTATATCACATCTTTATGTACTGCTCCATATTCACATCACACCACACTGTATTGCCCCTTATTCACATTACAAGACATCTTTTTACCCCTAATAACATCACACAGCACCGTATTGCTCCTTATTCACATCACCCTGCACCATATTGCTTCTTATTCACATCACAATGCACCTTACTGCTCCTTATTTACATCACACAACACGGTATTGCTCCTTATTGACATCACCCACACACCGTACTGCTCTTTATTCACATCACACTACATTGTACTGCTCCCCAGGTTTAGGCACTAGGGAGCACTTAGAGATAGGAAGGGGGGTAGGTTAGGCAATAAAAAGAGGCGACAATTCGGGATAGATTACAGAGAGAAGAGGGTTAGGCACTAACAGGGAGGGATAAGGTTTGACGGGGGGGGGGGCGGGGGTTAGGCTCTAAATAGGGGCCAGGGTTATGGTTTTGCTTTTAAAGAGAGTAGGGTTTGGTTTTGGCACTAACGGGGAGGGACAGGGTTAGGCTAGGAGGGTTAAGTTTAGGCTGCCGATATTGTGAACCGGTGCTCATATACACATGCTACTGTGTTATTTTGCACATGCAAATAAAAATCACGCAACAGAAGTAAATTATTGAAGAAAAAAACAAGGTTTGCAATATATATATATATAATTAATATAATAATTAGTGCTGTGTTACTGTCAAACAGCAGCAGCAATGCTAACACCATAAGAAAACCGAGGGCTGTTTAAGCAAGAGGTGACATAAACCACTGTAGGGACCTTATTTGCTGGTACTTTCAGTAGCAAGTTGCTAGGGTGCTCTGTCTGAGAAGGTTAGCCAATTAGGGATCAGGGGTGGAGTTGTGTGAGCTTAGAGCAAGGAGGAAGTTAAGGTGAACTTCCTCTCTTATTCCGGTTTTCCCCACCCTCCCATCCCTATTTCTCTATTTCTAGGCGGCGGTAAAGAACGGTCTTGTATATATGGAAATCGTATGAAGATAGTGGGGTGCGCTCTCCTGGCATCAATATCGTTAGCACATGCTACTGGACAGGGGATGGGCTGCACCATCCTCACGGGTGGGTGTGATGGGAAAGTTGAACACCAACGATGTTTGAATGGTGTGTGTGTGATCTTTAACCCCTCTTTTCTATGACCGTTCTTTAGTGCCCCCACCATTTATAGTCAGATATAGCTGTCAATTAATAAATTTGACATTCTGTTTGAAACGCCAGCACTTGTGTCTGTCACGTTATTTTAGTGATAAGTTTATATGTAACTTAAATAAGTTTGGTTTAAGTGTGGGGCAAAAAATGTTACCGATGGTGAGTTTATTACAGCCTTGAGAGACAATAATAATAAATGAGAAAAATCACTGTGGCTGCTGACTGTGGAATTCAGGACCACACTAGACAGTAAAAGGAACTCTGTTGGTACTAGGTGGTCACCCAACCAGGACTCTATATGTCATCACAGAGACATACTTTACGATCTTGATGATATAAGGCTGCTGCTATCTGCTAAGACACACTGCAAGATTAGCAAGTGTATAAAGTGGCTCACTGGATGAATGTTAACTGCACTGGTTCACACTTGTTGCTTTCAATTAATACACAGCTCACTGACACGGATAGAATATGTATCTGGAGAGCAAGGTAATGACATCAGAAATGGTACACTGATGACAGGGGCATTGTTATAATTAAGTGTGACTTTCTGAAATGATGTATTCTTGAGCAGGAATGCGAACTTAAGTGCATCCGGAAAGTATTCACAGCGCTTCACCTTTTCCACATTTGGTTATGTTACAGCCTTATTTCAAAATGTAATAAAGTCATTTTCCCCTCAAAATTCTACACAACATACCCCATAATGAAAGTGTGAAGAAAGTTTTTAGGAGATTTTTGCAAATTTATTTAAAAAAAACAAAAAAACCTAGGAAATCAAATGTACATAGGTATTCACATCACAGGATGGGTTTTTTCCCCATGTGCAGCGAATCCTGTTTAGGATTCGCTGCACATTCGCAGGGTTCTGGAGTGCTGCAGCATTCGCTGCCAGCCCTCCCTGTCACCCTATTCAATGCCGCAGGGGCTCGCTGCCCCTGATGGCAAATTTAAGGGAGCCGGGCGACAGAGGCAGGCAGGGTGATGTAAGCCTCCCTGCCTGCCCCATAATTTGTGGGGGAGGGCTCCCGGGGGCCCCGGCAGCAGAAGCTGCCCCCCCCCCCCCCGGGAGCTGGCAGGGGACAGGGGTAGGGAGCCGCTTCACTGGTCCCGCTCGTAATAAGCCGGGACCAATGTGAAGTGAATATATGAATATCTAATGAGTGGCTCCCGGCCCCCTGCTGGCGAATGTGTAAAAAAGAAAAATTGGAAAAAAATCAAAAATCAAAATTAAATATATATTAATGTGCTTCAAGCACATGAATAAAAATAGCATGCCCCTTCACAGAATTTTTTTTTTTTTGGTACTTGTGTATTATCATGGCGCTCAAAGTATACCATAAGGCATACGATGGTATGCGATGCGATACAATGTTAGCAGATGTTATACAATTTCAAATTGTATACCATCGAATTGTATGCCATTGCATGGCATATACAATGGTATAAGATTTTAAATTGTATAAACACCCTAATGGGTGTTTTCAATGTTAAATGTGCCCCCTATAAGATAAATAATTGTATAAGCACCGTAATAGGTGCTTACAATGTTAAAAGCACCCCCACGCCACCCGTGCTATCAACGCCAACCCGAAGCGTGGCGAGCGCAGCGAGCCGGTGAGGGGCGGCGGTACGCGTCCTCCGACCTTTTCAAACCCCCACTATCCATGTCGGCGTGGAGTTGACTTTATATAGTGTGGCGAGCGCACCGAGCCCCGCAAGGGGACGCGGAATACATGTGAAGTAATGCTCACCACGCTTCGGGCTCGGTGGCTCGCTGCGCTCGCCACACTATATAAAGTCAACTCCACGCCGACATGGATAGTGGTGGTATGAAAAGGTCGGAGGACGCATACCGCCGCCGCTCGCCACGCTTCGGGTTGGCGTTGATAGTGAAAGTGGCATGGGGGTGCATTTAACATTGTAAGCACCTATTAAGGTGCTTATACAATTAAAGATTGTATATACAATTTAAAATCGCATCTCATTGCATTGTATGCCATATACAATGGTATACAATTTTAAATGGAATACCATGCCATATGACTGAATATCGTGGGCGCCGTGATGATACACAAGTACCAAAGTTTTTACACCAAATAAACCCCAAAACCATTATTTTAAAAGATCACTTTCCAGTTCACCTTAAAAAGATGTCAAATGCAAAATGGTGAATCATGGCAAAAATCAGGGAGAAAGAAATTTGCCATCCTAGCATTGAATACACTCTCGGCGAATCCCAGTGAAAACCCCATTGAAATACACCAGCGAATTGCAGCGAGCATGAAACGGAGAACTGGCCGGCATTCACTGTTCGCTTTCAGCGAACATTGAATAGGGTGAATCAGATTTTCATTGAAAAAGATTCACTGCAAGGAGTGAAAACAGCCCGATTTGCTGAAAAAAACAAACGGTGAATCGGGAGCATTGAATACTGGCCACAGCCTTGTCCTTGTAGCTCAAAATTTAGCTCAGATGCATGCTGTTTCCATTGATCATCCTTGAGATGTTCCTGCAGCTTGATAGGATAGTCCACCTGTGGTAAATTCAGTTGATTGTACATGGTTTGGAAAGGCACACGCCTCCCTATATAAAGTCCCACACTTGATAGTGCATGTCAGACCACAAACCAGGCATGAAGTCAAAGGAATTATATGTAGACCTCTGAGATAGGATTGTTTTGAGGAACAAATCTGGGGAAAGGTACAGAAACAGATTTGCTGCTTTGAAAGTCCTAATGAGCACAGAAGCCTCCATAATCCGTAAATGGAAGAAGTTTGGAACCAAAAGGAATCTTCCGAAAGCTGGCCAGCTGTCTAAACTGAGTGATCGGGCGAGAAGGGCCCTTGTCAGGGAGGTGACCAAGAACCTGATGGTCACTCTGTCAAAGCTACAGCATTCATCTGTGGAGAGAAGAGAGCTTTCCAGAAGGACAACCATCTCTGCAGCAAATCACTGATCAGGCCTTTATGGTAGAGTGTCTAGATGTAAGCCACTCCTTAGCAAAAGTATACTTTATTGATTTTAATCCACCATATCGCCGTAGAGTATAGTAACATACCTCCCAACTGTTCCCGCGGCCGGCAGTGTCCCGCGGAGGGGGAGGGCAGTTGGGAGTCCCCCCCTGCAGTCTATGAATAGACGCTGTGCGCATGTGCACAGCGTCTATTCTTTCAGGCAGAGGGGCTGGGGGCTGGCCAGCAATTTACAGAGCTGCTGGGCATGCCCCCACCACAGTGAAAAATGGGGGCGTGGCCTTGTGACAGTGCCGCACGTATAGACTACGCCCCCTTTTCTGTAGGCCACGCCCCCAAAAATTGGACGTGCTCCCCCGGCACGCGTACTGTCCCGCGATAGCCAGCTGAAATGTTGGGAGGTATGTAGTAATATATCATTATACTGTGTATTTGATTTTTTTTTATGTCTGAGTCATTATTTATGTATACAGAAAAATTATATTTAAATTTTATTTTGACTTTTAATTATCTTTATTGTGAAAACTCTTCCATACCAGCATAATAATTAAGAAGCAAAGTTTATTTAAAAGAAAAAAAATATTTATTGGGTTATGGTAGTTTAGATCTACAATGTCTAGGTCTACAGTCATATAGTTGACAGGGTCCAAAGGTCGACAGGGTTCAAATGTCGACATGTTTTTTTTTTCATCTATGTCGACATAGGGCACCGTAAAAAATGCATGTTGGCCTTTCTCATGTTGACTTTTTGTACATGTCGATCTTTTGACCCCGTCAACCTTTGGGCCCTGTCAACCTTTTGACCCTGTTGTCCTTTTGACTGTCAACCAATAGTGGTCGACCTTATGACTGTCGACCTAAAGTCAATCTATCATGAGTTCAGATACCAATTTATTGTGGAGTTAAGAATCCAATCTTTTGTGCAGCCACTAGCACAAAAATCAACTGCTGCTGTTAAGGGTAAAACAAAGTGGTATATTCATTAGATCTATATTTAAAGGTATAGAGCCAGATTTTCTTGTGTTTCTTGTGTTTGTTTTTTAAAGGGGCAATCATTTACAAGGAAAAATCATTACATCCAGCTCCCTCCAGGAAGGAAGTCAGTGCGGGTTATTGTCAAATCAATTTGTTAGCCAGCTTTATGAGCCTTAAAGTGAAAGAATGAAGCTCTAACACAGGCATGTCCAACGTTGGCCCTCCAGATGTTGTGAAACTACACATCCCAGCATGCTTTGCAATAGTTTTAGCATTCTCTAATAGCAAAACTGTGGCAAAGCATGCTGGGATGTGTAGTTTCACAACATCTGGAGGGCCAACGTTGGACATGCCTGCTCTAACATTTGGGTGTGTACATACAGTACATATAGTTACATAGTAGGTGAGGCTGAATAAAGACTTGCGTCCATCTAGTTTAACCTACTAGATGGACTACTAATCTGTGCCCTAACTATCCCAGTTAGGGCACAGAGTCTAAGCCAGGGATAACCTTAAGAGGTTTAGCTTTGGCTTAGACTCTGCATCCACATCTGAATCAGGCCCACAATGTACTATGACATAGCTGTGCTTCCAGCAGCTAAATGCCAAAATAATAAAACCACTGTTGGGATACAGAGAATAGAAGATGGGAAAAAATGATACTTCACTTACATACTTGACAGTTAATGAAAAACTTTAGAATTTAGTTGCTTTAAAATAAATGAAAGATACAACTTTACCCTCTGCTTGGCAACATAGATTATCCGGAGGTAACACAACATCATCAGGAATATCAGACTGAACAAGGGAATGTACCATCTGAAATGAGAAGAAACATTACATTTATTTTTTTAGCCTTGAGAACAATAAACCTTGATACATATTACAAAGAGACTTCATTGCTAAAAAATATTAATGTGGGAGACTATGGACCTCATTCAGAGATGTACGGAATCCTAATGGTTTAAGTACGTCTCCAATTCAAGTTGAGCAAGATAAGAGGGTGTGATTCAGACGCGTGTCCAAAATGCGGCGAGAACGCTGCAACATTTTGGCACCTGGTGAGGACATGCAATAGAGTTAGTCGCTTCTGGGATAGGGTCTGCCAGGTGATTGAGGGATTGGGGGTGCCACAGGCTGTCCTCACGGACATCAACCTGGTAATGGGGTTATGGCAAGTAGAAGATATGTTGAGAGAATTGAGCCTTCTTCTTACGTATCTAACTGCATTACCAAATTGGTCATTGCGCGATATTGGATGGCATAAAACGGACCGAATTTTACAGAATGGTTAAACTTAGTAAACACTATATTTGAGCATGAGAAATTCTATCACGCATCTAAAGGATGCAGCACTAGATTCTACTTGATTTGGAATCCATGGTATCGATCTGCATTCTACCAGTTTAAAGGGTAGGAATTAGTTATGCACAGATAGGTATGATACAAACACTTCACTGTGAGTTTTATATGCACATGTACACGGCACAAATTCGGAGCTGGATTATCTCATTTTACTATTATCCAAATCCGATCAAATGGTAGGCGCAATGTATTGACCCCCACTGATTATACTACAGTGTAAACTGTTTGAGGATGTGGGGGGTAGCTCTATATGGCACTTCACTAGTAGGTCACTGTACCTGCCATCTCCCCACTTGTGTGAGTTCGAAACATATATTTTTCCTACATATTCTGCTTCCACAGCACTATAATCCCACGTATCGCTGTATTAGATTGGACTGGATAAAGGTGTGGGGGGGGGGGGGTCAGGAGGTCAGTACCCCGGGCCCCCCTCTATCTAGGGCCCCCTGTCAGTGGTTTAACAATAGGCCCGCAGACCCCGCGGTCGCAGGGAGTATGTGTAAGTGCAGGCACCGGGGGTCTGCGGGGCTATTGTAACTGTGCTGTGGCCGGGACCCGCAGATTTACCTGTTTGCACAGCGGCCCCGGCTCCCCTCCTGCCCTGGCTTCTGCAGTGCTGAAATGAAAATTGACCATCATAAAATGTCTGCCCCCATACAGCAGACAGTTCTCTAAAACGGTCTACTGTATGGGGGCGGACATCTTGTGATGGTTCGTTTTCATACCAGCAGAAGCCAGGACCGCAGTGTTTTGACAGTGTAATTTTCTCATGTGTAGTTTGCGGCCAGTAATGACAAGTGGGAGGGGGCCCCCTGTCTAAAGTGACCCGGGCCCCCCGCAAAGGCTTAATCTGCCCCTGAGTACAAGCAAGCATCTGAGACACAAACTTGTATCAGCCTATGGCCTGCAAGGTAAGCAATTAAGCATCTGAGATCACAAACACTTTTGTGACCCCCCTGCAACACTCCCATAACTCGCCTATAAGACAGTACATCTTGCATCTCAATAGACACCTTTCAGTCACTGCCCAACACCTTTGCACTACATTTTTGATACTTTGCATCTGATGCCCCTTTCCCACTGCAGCTCTTAAACGGTAAATTGCCATTTTTTTCCACACAATTTACCATTTAAAGCTGCAGTGGGAAAGCACCAGAGTTGAAATACCAGTTAAAGTTAACCGGTATTTCAACCCGTTTAAAAAGCAGAGTCCTACACGTTTAAATACCGTTTTTAAGGCAGTGGGAATGCCTCTTAAACGGTATTTAAAAATCCCACACTACTTCCCCCTCCCCTGGTACCGTTCCTGGTTTCCCCCCCTCTCTCCCCTGGTACCTGCCCTGCACCCACCCCCTACCCTGGCACTTACCTGCGTGGGGGATCCGCATGTGTAATGAGTGCCGTGCATATAAATGAGCCGCTCATTACATATGCGCATATGTAATGAGCGACGTGCATATAAACAAGCCACTCATTACATATGCGCATATGTAATGAGCGTCTCATTTATATGCACAACGCTCATTACACATGCGGATCCCCCACGCAGGTAAGTGCCAGGGGAGGGGGTGGGTACAGGGCAGGTACCAGGGGAGGGGGGGCGGGGTTATGAAAAAGACAGGCACTCTTTTTATTGAGAAAATTAAACGGTTCACTGCAATGTGAATAGTACTAAAACGGTATTTAAAACGATAATCTAGTGCTAATACCGTTTTAAATACCGTTACTTTAAATGGCTCTGCAGTGGGAAAGCAGCATTAGTCGCTGCTGCGCCTCTGTGCATGCACACTCTGGAACTCATGCTACTGTATGTGAGACTTTTTAGCAACTTAGATGCATGTGTAGTTGACCATAGGTGCGAATATTTGCATTGCATGGGACTCCCCTTCAGTCCCAAAATGTTATGATATAATTTTACATTTTGTTACCCATTTTGTTACCCATTTTAAACATACTGTTAATATTACAAGATAAGAACTGGCATAAGTAACACTTTGGGACTCAACCACATGTATGTGGAACGATTTAAATACCAAAAAAGTGTCTGCTTTAGGTTTGATACAGCAGTTTTTAATGTGCTCCAACATTAAGCATTCTGAAACCTCCCTGTAGAAAAGTGTTTGCACCTGACAGGCTACAATTTACCAACCAGCGCCTGATCATATCAAGCTTACACAGTCCCTGGTGGATTACGGCATATGTAAGTGCAGACTGACACTGTTCTATGCCCTTCACACTGCATGCATCCAATCCCTGTAGGCTTCTCTTTGTTTCTTCTGAATAACTAATTTAGACTAGGGAATCCTTGTAATAACTCCACTCTCAAAATATTTACCTGATACAAGTCTGTTGTAGTAAATGTATTGTCAAGGCTCTATATAGCTGGATCCTTTTTAAACATGGAACTTGTTGCCTTTATCTGTTTATTGGGGCTACATAAATAAATGGTAATAAAGAAATAATAGTAAGTGTTATATATGTACAGGACTGTGTTACTATTGTCAGTACCATGGACAGGGCATGAACACTCTCATAAAACTTAGCTATTCTAATAAAATCTTAGAGTCAAACCATCCATGGAATTATACCTGCCTCCAAACATATGGCCCTTATTCTGGTTGGTGCGGTAATATCCGCGTGCGTTCGTGCCGCCGATGTTTTGTGTCTGCGCATGTGCAGAGGCGTCTCTGCACATGTGCGAGCCGCATGAAATGTGTACACTACGAACAGGGGGTGGAGAGGGGTGTGAAGGGCTGTTTGGGCTCATTACCATATGTTTACACCCCGCGTTTCATGGGCGTTCCCATGAAAACGCTGGGCGTACGTATGGTAATGCGGCCGTGACGCACGTGTAGGGGGCGGACATATGACATTGCCGGATGTCAGCTGCCCGCCCAGATCCAGGCTTTTGCACGGAGAAATGCCCGTGTGGTCTGAGGTTGCGGGAGCTGCCTGGCCACTCGGTCCTGCATTCGATGGTCTGCGACCATCGAATGATGGGGGAGGTTCCCTGAGATGGAGGAGGTGTATTCATGAGAAATACACGTGCGGTCCGTTCTGACAGCTTCTTACCGCGTACGGACGGAGTTGGCGATCCGTATGGAAGGCGGGGTTTAGGACGCACAGTGTTGGCCGCATATTCGCATCCGGCCGCACCAATCAGAATAAGGGCCAATATGAGCAATTGTCAAACGCAAGCTGCAGGAGGCTGCTACATACAGGGAATTCGGTCATTAGGTCAACTCTATTAGGGCAACATGCATTGGGTCAGCCACCGAAGGTCAACAGGCCTTTGGTCAACACCTGAAATAGGTCAACATATCTAAGGTTGACAGGGTCGTAAGGTCAACACATTCCGGAGCTTGCAGTGTCTGCTCCAGGGGATGTCTTATCCGGGTGGGATACCTGTGATAGCTTTCACCAGGGACATGTGGAAAGGGAGATTACAGCCTCCCCGTGTGGTCCGGACTGATCCGTTTTTTTCTACATGCCCGGACCCTACAGACAGGCTTTATTCTCTCCCTCCTCCTCTCCCTGGTGACAGCTGTCACAGGCAGCCTCCCTGGACAGGACACACGCCCGGGCAGCCACCCCCTGGACCAGATACTACAAGCTCTAGAATGACAGAAATTGATGGATGGAGCCTGTCCAGTTCGGCGTTCCAGGGTACTGTCTGGTTCCGGGTTTTACCCATACCCCTGACTGAAGGGTTTCTGTGGTTACGGTATTTCTCTGAGTGCCCACTACTCCCTGTCCTCTTTCCAGAGTAAGCTACAAGTTTAGAAGTACTATACTGACTTTGCCTTCTGTTAAGAACCAACTGCTACCACCAATCTCTTTGTACGAGCTCCTGGGCTCTACCTGTGTGATACCACCACCCATCAGGCTTTCTGATTCCCTTACCTCCTTCAAACGCTCCCTCAAAACCCACTTTTTTCGACTAGCCTATCCCTCCTCCTAACCTCTTTTGATCCTCCTATCCTGCCTCCGTTCCTCTCCGTTCCTACTTATCCTGTTGTTTTTCGTTCGTCCACCCACCTATTTTTAGTATGTTAACTCTTATGAGTAGGGTCCTCCTGCCTCACGTACTCACCCTACCTCTTTACCTCACCTGTCCTCCTTTCCTGTTCTCTTCCTCTGCTTCATCTTCAGTCTCCTCGACAATTTTGACACCTACTTCTGAACTGATGCTGATTTTATTTCTACCAGCTATACCCCTATTTATACTGTATTTTTCAACACACCCTGTACGTTACCTTGTCATTTGTTTTTTGTTTGCTATGTACGGCGCTGCGGACACTTTGCGGCGCCTTATAAATAAACGTACTACTACTACTGCAGTTGAAGAATATCTAGAAATTCCTAGATTTCAGCTCTCTTGCACACTCCTGTCAATTGTACTTAATTATAATGTGATTTAATGATAGCACATTATAGAATAGCATATTACAGAGTCTCACAGTACATCACATTATAATTAATTATACAGTAAGTGTCGAGAGTGAAGTGACAAATCTGTAATATGACATAAAGGCAGATCCTAGCAGATGTGAAGTGTGCTAATGGTCAGCAATCTGCTTTATCTCCCAGAAAAGCCTGCACACACAGAATCACAGTCTTGGGATAGAGACATCAGGGCAGATGCTCTTATCAGGCCTGGGCATTGGCAGAATAACTAGCTACAGAAGATTTGATGGTTGCTGCATGCTCCTGATAGGACAGAGCAAAGCCCAAAGCAGTCACAAACGTTTTCTTATAGCTATTGTATTAAGTAAAATATGTTCTGCTTCATAGCATGGTGTTTGATAAATCATTAAAATCATACAATGCATTAAGTAATTTGTATTTCTTTAATATTATATGTGACTTGACATTATTCCTTTGTTACTTCTTATACCATCTGTTATAGAACAGTCACAGTAGAGAACATGTGTTGCCAGTTAGAAAAATGTAGCACTGCAAAGGTCAGGTTAGTTAGTACTAGCCTAAATGGTGCGGCTGTTCGGAACATAAATTGTGGGACTGCATCCTCTTTCTCTCTATATGAACTGTAGTTATTTCTGGTTGGTTTCTGGTCATCTATGAGTTACAGCTGCCCTTTTCCCCTGCCCAGAAGACATACTGGATTCATTATTGGACTGTTCTCACGGGTTCACTGAACTTTTACAATTAGGCCATGGACAATTAATTCCATGAATTACAATATGTTACACTTTTACATTGCAATCATTACATAACTTTATTATGCTGCCATATCTATCCTTTAGAGTGTGTTTTAATACTGAAGAAGGCAATAGATGAATGAAGTGTCATCCAGAAAAGATTAATCTAGCGGTATAGTTTTGGACTATTGTAAGAAAATGGAAAACCTGAAAAAATCCTATAAGAACACAGAGAAAACATACAAATTCCTTTCAGGTCATAATCTGATTCAATGAGTATTAAAATGTAATATATATATATAGTAGTGAGAGATTTTGGGAAAATTTTCCCATTTTTTTTAAAGCGGCAATCAATTACATGGCAAAATCAACCTGGTTTTTCAATATAAATGCTGCTTTAATAAAATGGGAAAACTCTCCCAAAATTTTTTTGATTCTCACACTCTATTAAACACTGAACGATATCGTAAGCTATATCATTCAGTGACATCACTTGGCCCATGTCCGGACATGCCGTTGCTGAAGATGTAGTCAGATGCCAGAGCACTCATTGTTAATGATATAGTCGGTACACACTATACGATATGCACTATCGTTATCCTGCATTTACATCTATTGCAGTGGTTCACAAACTGTATGCCGTGACACCCTGGGGCGCCGCGGAGCACATGCATGGGTGACCTGGGTTGGTGGTCCAGGACCAATTCAATTTATTTATGGTCTGTGAAACAGGAAAACCAGTACTAGTGGCTTACAACCATAAATATATGTGGGCAAACAGAAGTGAATCCTCTCCCTCACCATATAATTGAACCTAAGGATGACATATAAACTTAATTTACTTCATTTAATATTTTTTTCGAAATGACTCAAAAGAAACTTTTGGCCTAGAGGTGCCACAAAATAATTTCCGTTACTCTAGGGTACCATGATTCTAAAGAGTTTGGGAACCCCTGATCTATTGCATAGTGTGTAGCACTACAGGTGAGCAATGTTAACAGTTAACCCTTCTTTTTGCTGAATTTCAGTCCAATGCAATGAGGAACATTTGCTAAATATATAATTAATGATAGTCTATATTTATAGTAATGTTTTACAGCTAAGTAAACCACAAATGGTGGCAAGCCTAGAGCGAGAATTTTTATATTATTCTTTTTTATTTTTACAGCACAGGGTTGAAAGTTTTAATTTTGCTAAACAAACGAATGTCTTTGTATGTGCCAGTGAACCGGAACTCTGCTTAGCCCTCCATGCTATGCATAATACAAGAAGCAATCATTAAGCAACAGCTGAGCCAGGGCTCATACCATTTATTACGGACGCGGTGCAGATCTCTCCTCTGCAAACCGAGTGCCTCTACAGTGAGTAATTGTAAAAGGACGCTGTAACGAAAATGGCAAGATTTGCATAAGCTTTGCCTGATACAGTGTACATGTACAATTCTATTTGCAGATACTTTTTCTTTATGCATATATGACACATCAATATTTAATGTCTGCCATTGGTCTGAAGGTAAGACACGTTCGCTGTTCATTTTATATTGTTGCATTGTTTTTTGTTTATATTGCAAGCATATATGTATATATGGATTCAGTATTGAATCTCGGCGGTCGGGATCCCGGCATTCAGAATCCCGACGCCGGAATCCCAACAGCCGAAATGCCGACAAGGGGGGACGTGGATCGCCCCCCCTTGCGGGCTCGCTGCGCTCGCCACGCAGCGGGCCCGGTGCCTCACTACGCTCGGCACACTCATTTATTCTCCCTCCAGGGGTGTCATAGACACCCACGGAGGGAGAATGTGTCGGTATTTCGGCGGTCGGGATTCCGGCGTCGGGATTCTGAACGCCGAGATCCCGACCGCCGGGATTGTAACTGCATCCCGTATATATATTGCTTACATCCCTGGATGTGAATTAAAGAAAAAAACTTGCTTTGTGGTTACCCAGTTTACCTGGTTAAAAGGGATGATCGGCCACTGCACACACACAGATACATGCACCCATTTGACTGTTGTGTTCCTCCTCTACTAATCTACTATAATGTCCAAATATTTATCTTTAAAGTAGAGTCAGAGATTTAAACATTGGGTACTTGTGAGTTTTCCGGGCTGCCGATTTTGTCCTTAAGTTTGGTTAACTTAAGGACACCCGACCGACGCGATGCCCACGATTTAGCTCCAAATCGGGGGCGTCGGTCGTGGCCGTTATAAGGGGCCGCGACGCGATGCCCCCGATTTCCCATAGACAGTAATGTTAAAAGACACGATATTGGGGGCATCGCGTCGGTCGTGGCCGTTATAAGGGGCCGCGACGCGATGCCCACGATTTCCCATAGACAGTAATGTTAAAAGACACGATGGACCCGATTTCCCATAGACAGTAATGTTAAAAGACGCGATGGACCCGATTTCCCATAGACAGCAATGTTAAAATAAAATTACAATGTGAAATTGGGCAATATGTTTTTAAAAAAAATGTTTCATGGCCCCCCACCACCGTTAACGCCACCCCGCTATTGACGCCAACCCGAAGCGTGGCGAGCGCAGCGAGCCCGCGAGGGGCGGCGGTACGTGTCCTCCGACCTTTTCATGCCCTACTATCCACTAGGGCGTGGAGTGAGAATAGAATAGTGTGGCGAGCGCAGCGAGCCACCGAGCCCGAAGCGTGGCGAGCGCAGCGAGCCCCGCGAGGGGACGCGGACACCTGTGAAGCCCGCAAGGGCACGCGGATACCTGTGAAGGTGTCCGCGTCCCCTCGCGGGGCTCGCTGCGCTCGCCACGCTTCGGGCTCGGTGGCTCGCTGCGCTCGCCACACTATTCTATTCTCACTCCACGCCCTAGTGGATAGTAGGGCATGAAAAGGTCGGAGGACGCGTACCGCCGCCCCTCGCGGCCTCGCTGCGCTCGCCACGCTTCGGGTTGGCGTCAATAGCGGGGTGGCGTTAACGGTGGTGGGGGACCATGAAACATTTTTTTTAAAAACATATTGGCCAATTTCACATTGTAATTTTATTTTAACATTGCTGTCTATGGGAAATCGGGTCCATCGCGTCTTTTAACATTACTGTCTATGGGAAATCGTGTCGGAAATCGGGTCCATCGTGTCTTTTAACATTACTGTCTATGGGAAATCGTGGGCATCGCGTCGCGGCTCCTTATAACGGCCACGACCGACGCGATGCCCACGATTTCGGGCGCGATGAAAAAATCGGCAGCCCGGATAACTCACAAGTACCAAACATTGTTTTTTTTATTTGTATAGGCTCCCCTTACATGCAGAGGTGGAGAGACCAGTACTCCCGCCTCAGCGGTAGAGGCCAGTACTCCCACAACCCATCAATTCCTCCCCTGCAGATGAAGCCTTCAATGATGCCCCTGCGAGCAAGGATGATGATGCGGTCCCGACAGAAATGGACATAGATGCCACCCCAAAAATGAGGATGTGGACACCACCCCAGTAGACAAGGCAGTGAATGCCATCATCACGGACGAGTCTTGTTGATAATGCAACCGTGGACGAGGCTACCCTTGCAGACGAGTTTGATGATGTTGATGCCGGTAGAGAGGCATGCTCCCCCAACAAAACTAGAGAGAGGCATGCGCCCCCACCACCACCAGAGAGAGGCATGCGCCAACACCACCACCGGAGAGAGGATAACCCCCACCAATGACTGAGGGAGACAGGCACCCTCACCAACTCCATAAACATATAAATAAAGAATTCTGTGTTTTACCTATTTGTAAAGTGTCATGCTTTGAAAGAGCTTTATGATCATTTACCTTTGGCATATAATTAACTTTATTTGTACTGTATCTTACCCAACACTGTTTTTAGTATAGGGTGACTTAATGACAAGGTATTCACACAAACTTTAACTAAGTAGAAAGTTGCCACATTTATACCCAGTGGTTAGTAACATGGTGTTAGGATTTCTAGATAATCATTTTGATAAAAGACGCATGTTTTACATGGGATCTGTTGACAATTAAAAAACTCAGAATGTTATGTTGACATAAAGGTTAGGTTGTGGAGTGTGTGTGGCCCTTCAAGATTGTAAGTCACCTGTCAACCTTACCCATGTTGACCTAATGCATGTGTCGACCTAATGACCCTGTTGACCTAACCCATGTCGAACTTAGTGGTCGACCTAATGCAGACCTAGTGATCGTATCCCAAATGACAAAGCGTGCACTTTTATTGACTAGTCCAAAAAATGGCACCTAATTGAAAACACCCATCCTATCGCCCCACATGTTTCTTTTTCAACCATTATCAGTTTTTTCAATGTGCACCTCCTTCCATTCATTCAGAATCATCCAACATTTGTGATAAACCTTCTACATTCTACATTCAATTCCCCCAGAATGTTTATTTATGTATTGATGATGTTCCCAGCTTATACACCCGCACGCCTCATGCAGAAGTGTTAAAAGCGATTAGTCATCTCCTTAATAACAATTCATACTACAAGGGCCCAGATTTACATTTGTTTATGAATATATTGGAGCTAATATTCACGCGCTGCTTTCTTTTATAAACATGGTGGATGCTCTTTTATTATTATTATTATTTTATTTACAAGGCGCCACAAGTGTTTCGCAGCGCCGTACAAAGGAACAGTACAGGGAGACAAAACTTGGCATTACATTGCATAAATAACAAAAATAGAGTACAAATGAAGAGCGCCACAGTACAATACACATTACAGCTTAAATATAAGTAGTGGGGACTCAATTAACATACAACTAGAGGCTTGAGGCCAATGATGGAGATGAGTATGCGGACGAAGATGGTCACTGAGTGTTTGAGTATAGGAGAGCTGTGAGTGAAATGTGAAGAGAAGAGGGCTTTGACAACAGGAGGGAAGGTTTGGACAACAAGGTTTGTATTGTGCAATGGGTTCCAGTGTGATACCATCTGCCCCCATAGCCGCAAATAGAGCTTGGGCTACCCAGATATTCTGTAGGTACTGTATAAGGGTACTAAAGAAGAGGCAAAGCATGAGTGGAAGGCAGTAATTCATTTCAGTACTAGAAACAAAAGGAGAGCTGTTCTCTAATAATGCTTCAGGGTGTTATCAGTACAGCTTACGTTAAACCTGCAGTGAACCAATATGTAGCGAAAAATAAAACATAGTGATATATATTGCTGGTGGCGTATGGGATAGGTGACTTTTCAAATTAAAATTCATAATAAAAAAAGTTTTTTGGTGCATTGTTTGCATCCTAGCAAATCAGGACATAACAAAAAATATCACAGTTCAAGAATGTTTTGACAAATGGAATTTATTTGCCCTAAATAGATCCGTTTGTGTTCTTTAGATAATCATACAAGCACTTTAATACAAATGTAAAAGATATACGCAATATAAATGACAAAAAAAAACAGATGTAAAACTGGGGACTTTTACTAAAGAGTTAATAAAAATGGTTACTATTCAAAAAGTCCAAGGAGTTGTTGCCTACCAACGCATTTCCGGCATGTATCTTTTCCTTAGGTTTATGTCTGCTGTCGGCATTTGTCAGTTTTGGCATTGGGCAAATCAATATTTTAACTGTCAACATTCTAAACATGTCAACATTATGGTGTCCATATTACTGTAGACATTGTGAAGTCCTGTGTAAATGGGCACGGGTTGACCCGGGTCTGACCCGCCGCTGACTTGGGTTTTTGCTGTGGTGTAAAAGGGGTATTACTTATCTATAATTTGTTTTATCCCTGATGATAGTATGAAGTAAAGTTACTGAAATGTTGCATTAATTTACAAGTCTGTAAACATGGTTAATGACCTGAGTATCAACTCATTGCTTTGTTTCTATTTATTTGTTATGGACAGTACCAGGCACAGTCTATGCTCATTCGATAACTGCGATCATGTGTAGAAACTTATACAGTACACATATGCTTACTGACACTGATGCATATTATACATATCAGGCAAGATTTTTATAAGAAGTTTTGATAGAATCCCCTGGACCATGGCATCTTTTCAAATAAGGAAGGAGATCTGATATTATGTATTTACTTATTTATTACTACGGTAATTGTTTATTTAGCGCACATATATGTAGATTGTAAGATCCCCCTGGATCTTACAATCTTCATTCTCTATGACATGTACACGCTCATACATACACGCTAAGGTTAATTTTATTTGGAGCCAATTAGCCTATTAGTATATTTTTGGATTGTGAGAGGGAATCGTAGTACCCGGAGGAAATCCATGTAAGCATAGGGAGAATATATAAACTCCACACAGTTAGGGCCATAGTGGCAATCAAACCCTTGTCATCAGTTCTGTAAGGTAGTACTGCTAACCATTACACCATTAGTGCTGCCCAGGTAAGTCCTATAAATAAATTCATGTCACCTCTAGGTGACATTGCAAACAAATTTAGAACAGGTTACATCAAAGGTAAAGTACTGTAAGTAAATACTGTAAAATATACTGTAGATACTGAAGGATACAGTATGTAGACCGTTCAGTCTAGGAATGGGTTAAGGACAGGTCTCTGATAAGTATAATCACAACAATGCCTACAACAGAGGAAACATTCCTCCAATCTGCTGTGAAGCAGACAGCTGCTGTCACTCATTCTTCGCACTCAAGCAGTTAACTGCCTCTCTGCAAGACTAGGAGTAGGATAAGTGAAGGTGTGAACGAGGAAGGGCAGTCAGGTTAGAGTCCGGGCCATCGAGATAGACAGGCAGGCTGTCTCGTTCTTTGACAAGAGTAACATTGTGACCCGCATGAGTGTCCGCCAGCATTGGATAACATCCATTGCTCTTACAATAATTATACTGCAACTGGAGAGGTTCGCCCCTCCCTAACACACTGGGGCCATGGAGGGTAACTGGAGATTTGCCCTAGGGAGCAGACAAGGCTATTATTTAAAATGAAATGACCACACATACAAACACGCAGTGTCTGAGTCTAGTGTGTGGCTGCATGTTCAGCACTTCAGTCTCTACAACAATAGCTCTGCAAACATTTATACAGAAGAGGGCATGATGTGATAGCACACACACAAGGGCCCAACGCCTTCCTATATTGCGGTAGTAGTACAAGTGGAACTATTTTTAAACTGAAAGGGGGTGATTCAATTAAGTATGATATGCCATAAGAGTCTCATGTGGCGTGTTCCCTTGGGTCGTTATGGTAAAAAGAGGCATTCTGTATGCATTGAGCCCTTTTCTAAATAAATCATGCAATTCAGGGAGGCATTCTCGGAGGAGATGGATTTGGTGATCCCTCTCCTGCACCCTGCGTCCACCGCTGAAGAATTTCAGAAACTGTCTCTATGCGTATGCGCAGAATCAGAAAGTGGGGAGGGGTCTTCCAAAATCAAAAAGACTCCTCACTTCTTGCTGAGATGTCTTCCACAGCGGTGGTGGCTCTCACAAGTTGTGAATACTACGCAGGAAATGCTGCTACAGTACAGGCCAGGATACAGATTGGTAATTAGTGTGGCACTGCCATGAGCAGAGCTGAAAGCACATAGAAAGCTTATCTCTTTGTAAAAATAAGCAATGTTTACAGACTTGGTTGTACAGAAGCACAATGTGTGTGTGACTACAGCAGGATGTTTAATTTAATCACCTTCAAAGTATGTTTTCTGTGCAATGCTAATTTTATTTTTAATCAGTATTATTAAACCATTATGCTGATCCTTATACATAGCTGTGAGAAATGTCATTCCTAGGGACCTGTGGGGGCCACAGTGCACACAAAGCTCAGTTTCAGTTACCTCAGTAAATCAGGATATCATCTATCACCATCCCAATACAGGGATATATATATTCCTATGTGCACTGTCCTCCCATTTAAGGACATCAGAGAACATTATTATGATACTCACACTGCCTGAACTGCAGGTCTGTATGTGATTGGCTAGCCACTCTTGAGAAGTCATCGACCAACCATAACTTACTATTTATATATCAATAGCAGAATAATTATGGGAAGACTTTTATAGAAGCTCCCCCTGACCAAAGCATTAGCACCGTGACTGGACATGCCTGGCCGGATTCCCTGGAGGAGTGAGGCCCCCCCCAATAAAGAGGCTCCATATCCCCGACACCCCTGTGTTGATAGTTGTAGTGTAAAAAATAGAATTAAATAAAGAATAGTGGGTTCTGCTGTGAAACAAGTTCAAGCAAGCCTCCTTTGCATTTAGTTCCTACATGTGGGGCATTAAAGGGCCCGCTGGGATGTGTAGTACCACTGCAGGACCAATACTTAAATAAAAACACCCACACCATATAAAGTATAACTTTTATTACATACATGCACACACCATACATACATACATACATACATACATACATACATAACTATTGTAACACGTAGGCAGGGGTGCTGACAGCGCTGCCGGGCCCTGGTAAAAAAAAAAAAAAGGGGAGTTGCCACCCCACTGTAAAAAATATTTACCAAGGGGTGCGGTCCGTGTGCTGGCGGCTGACCATCCGGAGGGTGGGACACTCGCTCAGGCAGGGAGAGGACAGTCTGTTGTTGCCTCTCTACCTCGCTCAGCACACAGCATTGAGCAGCCTGTGCTGAGCTGGGTAGAAAGGCTGTGCTACAGCGGCAGCCTGTCCTCTCTACTCCCACTACCTGGCTCTCTGCAGCAAGGGAAGGGGGAGCAGGACCCGGGACCCTCTATCAGACCCAGGCCTGTGTTACAAGTACCTGTCCCCCCCCCCCCTGTCAACACCACTACACATAGGTTCAGTCCTCTTCTCTAGTAGAATCCAGTATGGACCTGTAAAAAAGAATAATTAATAATCACCTCCTCCAGTGTAGATCACGGCCTTTTTGGTCCATGTAGGTATTCAAGAGGTTAAAATTTAAAAAAATGAGGATCCTATACCACTGGACTGAGGAGCCACGTGTGTTTACACATGCGGCTCCTCCGTGAGAATGAAGGGAATACCAGTGATGTCAGTCAATGGGACTCCCCTCAGCCTATCAGGGCCGAGCTCCATAGGAGTTTCTCGCCTGATAGGCTGTTCGCATCTCCATAGATGCCCATGTTAAGAAATGAACATGGGCGTCTATGATGTGAATCAGCAAATCACCCTGACCGCAAAGTTAGTTGGGGTCACCTTTGTGGTCAGGGTGGCTTTCGTGTACATCTGCTATTCAATATCCCTAAAGTCCTTGGCATAGCAACCAATGAGTTGTCTTAGTGCCATCATTCTAGCATATCTGTTCACCTATAACTCAGAGGGTGCAAAGTCCTTTTACAGCAGCAAGAATTCTATGTCAGACAGAATTCCGGAATTCATTAGATAAAAACGTCACACGAGCAGTACATAGTGAGAAGCTTCATCATTTCAGCATGCTCTTCTTTTTGTTTTAGAACTGTTCCAAAACTCTCCTTACAATTCTTTGCCCAAGTTGCCATCCGAAAATAAAATATTTCCAATAAAACAATTCCTAAGAGCAATACGAACATCAAAACCATCCATTAAACAGCAATGCAAGATAAATTTTAATTTGCAGAAGGCAAGTCTTGAGCCAAAAAGGTAGTGTACTGTGGTGGCTAGGTTGATTTACTTCATGGTTGTAAGCACAATAGGATCTTTCTCTGGTTTTAGGTTATTAAAAAGATATAAAATAAATGATCATATTGGCACAGTAGGTAGCACAAATCCCAATTTAGGCAAGAGGTCTGCTTTAAATGTTTATTTTTAAATTGTCAAGGCTTCCAGGAGAGTCACGTCTGACCTCATATGAAGGTTGAAGAGGCATGATCTTGAAGTGACTCTTTCCGCACTGTGATGAGTTTAATTAAGTACAGGAGAGGGAGGACTTGGAATATTTCATGTGACAATGCCAGTAAAGCATCATAAGCAACACAGCCCATGTTACAAAGTGGCTTGTTTCCCACCTCATAGCCATAAGTCAGAGTTAGCAATTTAATCAAATGTTACTGTGCCATGCAAAAGAAAATGAGAAAGGAGGCAAGTGCACAGGAACTAAATTTAGATCCAGCCGGCTTGAAAAGCAGAAGTCAATCAGCGCACTCAATATCGGTCTGCTAGACACTGTCATGTTGTCACTGGTGTTTTATGCAGCAGCTGGGAAATATTGGGCCCTCCTATAATAACAGCAATCCACACCCTGGGTGACCTTGCATTCAAATAGATTTACTGGCCTAAGACCAGCAGAGGCTGAGACTTCTCACGCAGCAGCCAGACAAAAGACTAATCTGGGAATCTTTGTTTCTGTCATCGTGGGCACGGTTTCTTCCAAATCAATATAAGAAAGTGAGAGTACCTTTCACTCGTGCTGATATCAGAGACCTTGTAGGACCCGCAATTCTGCATCCTTGATATGATAAATAAATCTCTTGACTGATAGCTATGTTTGGATGAGAAGGCTGTTTGTTAAAGAAGAATAGGGATCAACGCCAGCAGAGGGGAACTGGGACAAGGAATATATTACTAGTGTACCTCCAGGAGAAAATAAATGAATCTTTCCTTTCTCCGTAGATGCATTAGTGAGGATGCTCATACTAGACAATGATTTTTAGAGGTGATTTGCCTGTAGGGAATGGATGGCTAGTGCACTTGCCTACTGCATCTATCAGTCCCCATGTGACACTATAAGGCCTCCCTCTGTCACAGTCCAAGCATGGCCATATCTAGTTCTGTATGATAAGGTCAGGGATGGACTGGACGAGACATTTGTAAGAACTGATACAAACAAATAAGAGTGCTGTAGCCCATAGCAACCAAATAGGTAATGGATCTGTTTCATTTTTTTAACCGCACTAGAAAAATCATAATCAAGTCTAATTAGTGATTATTGATGACAGCTCCTATTTGCAGTGCAGTTTTTACAGATGTCCCCTCCCTTCTAATGCTGGATTTTGACATTTGATTTCTACCAAGCAAGGGCTAACTACCATAGGTGCAAGGGGTGCAGCTGCTATGGGGCCCAGAGCTGAAGGGGGCCCATCTTAATTTATAAGTAATATGTTGTACATACATTTGTCATCATCAACTGCTAAATCAGGGGCCCTTAAAAACCTTTGCTATGGGGCCTATGACTATCTAGTTACGCCCCTGCTACCAAGTATTTATTTCCTATGTACGGAATATTTAAAATATGTTTATTGTTTTCATTGTATAAAAATATGACACTTATCTGGAAAAGTCTATGTAGGGGACTCAGTTCAGCGCAATGTACTATTGTTATGTTCGGCTGCGCACATCACCTTACATTACCGTAGCCGAACATTGCTACTTTTCCATCACACATCTATGAATATACAACAGGCATGAGAGGGACGTCACAGCCAACGTGCTGAATTGAACTCTTTTGATGATAAGGAGTCAATGTACTTTGTGACAGTAATAAAATAATTGCAACTCTATTTCTGTACATTTTACATTTTATGGGATCTGTCCAATTCCATGTGATTATGAACCGATGCCTTAATATATAAAATAATCATCTAAATCTAGGTTGCCTATGTATAGATTAACACAAGATTAACCTGTTTGGTGTCCAAATTAGGATTAAAAAACATTTTAAACAGATATAAAATTAAGCAGTGGCGGCTCCAGGGGTGGGGCTGCAGCACAGTATAAAATTTAAATAGAGGAGCCACACCAACTGCCAGTGAGTCAGTTTGGAATGACAGTTGCTGTTCCTCCCCTACTTAAATATTGGAGTGGGCTGCAGCTCCTCTTTTGGAGCCTCCCCTGAATTTAAGTTTAACATGTAACAATAGTCCTGGTTGAAAGGTAATCAGAATATGAAAATGTTAACAATGTAACCTGATATTGCAAATCGCCTTATTAGCATATACACATTGAGTTGTCTTGTTGACTTCCTTTTGTGGCCTTTCAGTAAGGTCTGTATATCATCCAGGTAGAATGGTTTATTTTTATTCTCCTTGCTCATAGCACAGACAAAATTAGATTTAAATGGCAGCAGAAGTAAACAGCTCTATCTGATATGAGGAGCGTGCGGAGAAGCAATATATCACAGTGATCTGAAGGCAATCTTCTGAATATGCTGCATTTGCTGTGTTGTAGTTTGAACCTGATTCTGAGATGTACGTACATTTGTCTGCATTTGGATATTTGTTGTTTTTTTTATTTATTTTTATTTAACAGACTGGGTATGCTCAAGGCAATTACAGGGGACTTTCACAGCCGTGTTTGTTTGTGGGTGGTATTGGGTGCAGGGCCGGATTAAAGCAGGGGCAAAAGGGTTCAGTACCCCTGGGCCCCCCTCTAGCTAGGGGCCCCCTGTGGTTGGCATGTATTTAAAAAAAATTTTTAGCTAAAGGTTTTGTGCATGGGAGTGGGTTAGTGCTGCAGCTTCACTTATCTGCCAATGATTAAGTGCATTACTGGAAGTTGACTAAGTCCCATGACACTTTGTACAAGAGGGCAAAGGCTGAGAGATTTGTGCTGAACTCTGATTGGTGGAGCTCATTACATGCTTCTCAGGCCCATGGAGGACAGCATCTATCTATCTATCTATCTATCTATCTATCTATCTATCTATCTATCTCCCTCCCACATTGACCAAGTTTATACTGCCTTTACTCTATGTTTTGACAGTGTAATATTCTCCCATGCAGTTTGCGGGCAGTAATGACAAGTGCAAGGGAGCCCTCCTGTCTAAAGTGCCCCGGGCCCCCCGAAGGCTTAATCTGGCACTGATTGTGTGGCAATGGAGCATTCCTACAAGGTATAAGTATTCTGTGATCTTGTTGATGGAACTATACATAGGTGAGCGTACTGAGAGATCCGACCACTTTCACTCACTTCTCCAGCACCAAGGATTATTGGACTGGTATATATGTGTTCTGAGACAGGTGCTGGCACATGTCATCTGCAGATGGATGGGATCGGTACAGTTGCAAAGACATGGCTGACTGTAAACTATTAGATTTCTGCATCTCATAATGCCTAAAGTGAATGTAATTACAAATTTGATCTAGGTCGTTTGTGTTCATCTCTATAACACAACTAAATGGTAAAGTAACTGGTTTCTAGCAACTTTCTTGTTTGTCCACTACTGACATTGAGTTCTCTCTACCTCAGTGGTCAGGGAACTCGGTGCTCATTACCCCACACAGTGCATGTTTTGCTGGTAACCCAGCAGGTGCACAGGTGTACTAATTACTCACAGACACATTTTATGAGGTCCGCAGGTGGAGTTAATTATTTCACTTGTGATTCTGTGAGGAGACCTGCAAAACATGCACTGCGTGAGGTAATGAGGGCCGAGTTCCCTGACCACTGCTCTACCTGAAGGTACGTACACAATTATAGAAGGACTACAGTGTGTATGGATCATAAATGCAATGGAGCTGCAGTTTGAATGACAGTTTGACCGGGGACAGAAACCGTCTGTTTTCTGGGTGTGTGAAAAATTGTAAGCGTGCCCAGGTGTTTTTGAGGAGGGCCTCTGACATCAGCGATGACCACTTCCAGCCGGTCTCAGTCGCAGATTATTGGAACCCTCAGACCTGCCGACATTTGCACAGATGGCAAAGTCTCTTTGATGTTTCGGGACTTGCGAATGGATTTGGGAATGGATTGCGGTTAGCAAACCATTTGCAATTATGCAAATTCGGTGATTAGCAATCCATGCTGAATAATGCCCTATATTGTTAACAATGAGTGCCCCCCCCACCCCACCCCCCCCCCCACCCCCCCCGTGGGTCGTTAGCAATGTCCTCTGTTCTCTGTACATGCAGGACTAAAGAGGATATTTATAGTAAGAACCATGCAGAATGCTTCCCCCCCAATGTCGCTCGTCATGCCTGGCATCAGCAAGTGTGTTTGCACCCCCGCCGGGTTCCAACATCGCTGGGCAACGTCTATTTTGTTCCCAATATTACAAAATGTTATTTTCCTATCTGTCTGTACTGTGCTTATTTTTTCAATCTGATTATTGTTCTTCCTTCCTCTCTTCTCTTTCTTAACCGGTTTCATTCTGTCCCATCTTTAAGGCTCCTATTATTTCTGTGCAAGAGTCATTTGTGTCAGGAGACAATAGGGTAATTTGTCGTTGAGTGAACAAGCTAACTGCCGCCGTATGAATGGTTGATTTACTAGAAGACTTTAGTCAACAAAATAGTTTATCAGCATTAAAGAAACAATAAATACACCTAGGACAGAATAAATCCAGATGTGTGAATTAAATACAGTAGCTTCTTTAAGAGGAATTAAGCAGATTTCTTTTGCTACCTTGCCTCATTTATAGAGCAATCTATAGAGGAAATCCAACAATCCAAAATGCTAACAGCAGCAACTTCTTCATTGCTTTGGGGATGCATCAATAGATCTTGATAATTTCACTTGAGCAGCTGTAATTTAACGTTCTGCGCTACGTGACTGTTCCTCTTTGCATCCTGCCTGAGATTCCATATGCGCAAATATATGCACAGTAAATTAGAAAGACAGCACAAGTACAAGTCGCAAAGCACATGATCCTATGCTTCTTGTTAGAAATTGTCTTTTTAAAAGGACAAATAGGCAAATTTTGAGTTTAAACCCCCAAAAGATTACATAAAATGTTTTCCTCATTTCACAAACAGCTTAATGTATCATGATGACACAACAAAAACAAATCAATTTTTTTTTGTCATCTCCTTTACATTGAAAAAAATACTTCTTAATCAAGGCAAAAAATAAAATAAAACTATTTTCTGTCCCTGGGTCCCCCGGAGAAATGGATTACACATCTTCAGGCAGTATACTCCAGCTAGAATGAAACACTGAAAGCCTAACACTGGATTACAGGAAAGTAAAGTATTGAATTGAAATACGGACATCACACTCGCCCCACCATCAGACATGGGGCTTAATTCATGTTTGTACACAATGGGGTCCATTCAAGTTGCAATGCATAAGCGAACCAACCTACTTTCTGCCCAATATTTGGGTTCTGCATGTGCGCAGGACATAGGGCAGGATGTTCTAACACGAAAATGTGGTAAAAACCCAGTTATATGTTTTACCGTATTTTCATATGCAATAAAACCCGTACCCAAGGTTACCGATGCGGGGGGTATCACCAGCAAAAGCAGGCGATAACCCATAGAAGCTTTTGGGCTTCTTTTCATGACCCCCACCAGCACTGCCCCCGCCACTCCCCCTCACCTGATGTCTGGGCAGCCTCCTGCTGTGCTGTCTGGACCAGTGACGTCCTCCTCCCTAGCACCGTACTTCCCCTTCCAGGTGCAGGGAGGAGGTGGAGGAGCCGGCAGAGTCCGTGCAGCAAGCAGCCAGGCACAAGAGGAGGGGGAGAGCCACCGGGGACCTGCTGACACGTCGCCAGCTGCTTCACAAAGGGCAGTTCTTAATGCCGGAGTTGTCCTTTGCGATAATAAATGCGTATCTTAGTGCATATGCAATTATTATCAATGAGGTAGACGGCGATGTGTGGCGAAGTGGGACGGCGGATATTAAAGCATCCACCCTAGTCTGCACATGTGCAGGTCTTGCGATCACAGGGCAGAACAGCAAACTCCTCTGTCAGCCAAAGTTGTACAGTACATGGGGGTGGCAGGGGGGGGTGTGGTATGGGACTCCGACAGTCGGGATCCTGACAGTCATTATCCCGACTGCTCGGAGTCAGGCAGCATGGCGAGCGCAAAAAAGACCCTTGCGGGCACCCGGCTGTCGCCGTTTTGACAGTCGGGATCCCGATGTCGGGTAAATGACTGGCGGGATCCCGACTGTCGGGAACCTGTCCGGCACCCGGCAGGGGCCAGAGGGCGTTTCTGGAAATAGCTGCGTGTCTCCCCTGTTTTCCGAGAGTGACAGATTAAAGACTGCTCTGAGAGGCACAGTTTACTTGGCCCCCACTGGTGAGATGGCGCTCCATCAGAATGGAACATGCGAGCGTCCCACACACACAGGCGTCCCAGTTTCCAGGTGGCAGGGGACACAAACCCTGCCCATCTCCGCTTCAGGGAGACGGACAGGGTTGGGGGGGGGGGGGGGCGGTGAGGTTGGGGTGCTCGGCGGGGAGCTCCTTCTGGGGGCTGCCGGTTGGCGATCTGATGCCAGACCCCTGCTGGATGGGGAGCGCTACTTCTGTAGGCTGTGCATGTGTAAGTTATTGCAAATACAGTAAGTTTGCAATGACTCCAGTAGCCATTTCTTTTTTCTTATTTCTGCGATGCAGCTTCACTGGCTAACATTAGCCATAGCCTAGAAAATCGCCATTGCAATTGCTTTACCATACAAACATGAATTAGGCTCACTAAGGGCTAGACTTACTAAATAGACTAGTGGTGGTGTTGCTCATAGCAACCAATCAACAAAATTTTCTAGGATGAAAAGAGATATGATAACTGGAAACTGGTTGGTTGGCTTTAGGCGTACCACCGTATAATCTGCAGTAACCAAAGTCCAATCCAGACATGGCTCGATATCTAGCGCTTTCCCAGCAGTCAAGCTTCACAAATTGGACCAGCCACAAATGGAGGCACATCATCCTAAACTCAGGAAGTACCACTCTGTCCTGTTGAAATTAACCAGAACCTACAGTAAAGACACTGGGGTGTAACTTCAAGACACCCCACCTTTGATTCCTTGTATGCCTGTAAAAAGCTGGGTGACTTTTGGTTTGGTCATTGCCTGACTGGCATAATAGCGAAGACCAGAGGTTAGATGAGCTGCAACAGCACCTTATTTATTTATTTATTAACAGTTTCTTATATAGCGCAGCATATTCCGTTGCGCTTTACAATAGGAGACAGTGATACAACAAACTGGGTATTTACAGACAGCCAAAGGTATGAGGGCCCTGCTCGCAAGCTTACAATCCATAGGGAAATAGGCACTGATACACAAGGATAGATATTCTTTATTGCATTAATTCCACCATAATGCAAAGGTTCCTGGTGTGTTGTATGATACAGTGACCCAGCAGTTTGGCCATGGGTCAGGAGGATGGAATATGTGTGGACTGTATAGTGGGGATGTGATTAGATAGGAACAGTATATGAAGGGTAAGTGGCTGGTTCTGGAATTTGATAATCTTGCCTGAAGAGGTGAGTTTTCTGGGAACGCTTGTAGATTTGGAGACTGGGGGAGAGTCTTATTGTGACCTTCTGATGGGTGAAACTTGTGTGTAACTGTATAGTGCGGTAACACATACGTACATTTTAATTACATATGATATTGTTTGTCCCAATGTAAAAATAAAAGTGTTTTTCATTTTATTAAGGGATTTGCCTAGTAGTCTTATGGGGCTCTATAGTTAGTTCTGCAGCACTTATCATCAGTCAGTATTGTAAAAGATACAAACCTAATAACCATATAATCGCTGCTCAGATTTAACTCTAAGCCGTTCCAGGTCCAGAACACACAGACTCATGGCAAGCAACTCTTACTTCTATTAATGGTTACGTTTCTTTTATAAAATTAAACTGAGATATTACTTAAAAAGTTACCCATGAACTCACTATTCATGGCCTGTTAGGCATTAATGTGATCTTATCCTCTGTTGTTAATCCTGCATGACCACCCTGAAAATCACACCTTCCCTTCTCCAACAATAAACGCTTTCTGCCTAGGTAGGTCACAAAGGGGGAGCAATCTGTGCACCTATTAACTTTTATACAAGTACAAAAAAAATGAAAAAGGTACATACTCTGTATGCAGAGGCATCAGCCACTTCTGGCCAATAGAAAAACCTTGCGGTGCTGAAACAAAACAGGCCACAAAGGGTGTAACTGCGGAAAATTAACAATCGCATACCACAGGTGGGTAACACTAGTAATCCATAAAACAGATTTTACGATAAAATCTAGGCCGCCTGGTGTTTTCAGTTTACAGAGTGTTTTACCTGTATCAGTAAATCCTAACTTCCACGCTGTGCTGCATCTGATACAATTTGCTTCAAGGGAACAAATCTCCTTCAACTGCTCTCGCAGACAAAATTAGAGGACTGCTGCTTAAACTGGGATATGTGCTCCACAGGAAAAAAAATAAAAATAAAACATTACAAGACGAGCACGTATTTGTGGCTGGTCCTAAATTCAACAGATTGCTATGTGATTATACATTCACAAAGATTTCCTGTTGTTTCTCCATTTCTCTCTAGGCACAATCTCTGCCTAATACGGGCTACACAGATCTCAAAAACTAGACAGTAAAACTCCTAAGCATTAGGTATTCATAAACCCTGCTCAGTTAAAAAGTTTTCTAATCAATAGTTAGTTTTTCAGTAACAACAACAACAACAATAAAGAATGGGCAGGTTCCGCTTCCTATAGCAATTGCTGAACTAATATATGAGCCTGAGCTGGGTTTGCTCTTCATGCGTTGACTGAAAAATAAATGTATACAAGAACTGCACTCAGTGCCGGATTATCCACGGGGCAACAGGGGCGGTCGCCCCGGGGCCGCCATACATCTGGGGCCCTCACACCGGCACTGCTGCGGCAGGTGTCCCCCCCCCCTCCAGGTACCTGGACAGCGGGGATCTGGGCAGTAGCGCTACTAGTTCCCATCTGCCGCAGGGACCCCACCGCTGACTTCCCATCCACCGCAGGGACCCCGCCGCTGACTGCCCATCCACCGCAGGGACCCCGCCGCTGACTGCCCATCCACCGCAGGGACCCCGCCGCTGACTGCCCATCCACCGCAGGGACCCCGCTGCAGTGCTGCACGGATCCCCGCTGCCCAGGTACTGGGGAAAGGGGGAGACCTGCCTTCTTCCTATGGGGGGGAGAGACCTGCCTCCATCAGTTAATGAGCACATAGGTCCAACCTGGGAGAGGGGGATTAATAGCAGGAGCCTAGAGCCAGCTCATTCTTGACCCCACCAGTGCATCTGTATTATGACCCCCTGCCTATGTGCATGCTATGAGTGGCGGCCAGACGCTGGGAGGGATCTGGCGATGCATTGTGCCCAATGCCACTGCTTTCGTGCTGGCTGTCACTGGAGGCCGGGAGCAGTGAATATATAATGAGCAGGTCCCCGCACCATGACATCTAATGAGCGAGGATACGTTCATTCAGTAAGCACTGTGCCGGGTCCCCACTCATTAGATATGCACGGGGCGGGGACCCGCTCATTAGATATTCACTGCACTGGCTCATTAGATAAGCAAGGGTCAGGGACCCGCTCATTAGATATTCACTGCACTGGGTCCCCGCTCATTAGATATGCATGATGCTGGGACGCCGTTCGTGCATATCTAATGAGCGGGGACCTGGCTTAGCATACAATTAGCAAGTGGTCAGTCTGTTTATGGAACATGGGGGGGTCGCAATGAAGCCAGTGTCCCCTTTAAGGCTGGCGCCCGGTGGCAGATGACTCCATTGCCTCCGGAGTTCCGTCACTGAACTTGGATCTGATCTCATTGGCTGTTTATATCTTCATTCTCCTAATGATTGGCATCCTGTAATCTTGCTGCTTTACAGTCTAAAAATAAAACCTACTGTACAAGGAAGTAACTAAAATGCAGGGTCCCTATAGCAACATTTGAAAATGCATTCACCTAACTTGTCAAGCCACTCTACTGCTCAGCGCAGATAAGGACACCAGAACTCCCTAGCCTGCTACGCAGAATGTCATCTTATAGCCACAGAATGCCAGTTCACATGTACTTCATTCAGGGGCATCAAAAGGTTTCCTGTTTTAGCAGTCGCAATGCAGACACAACTTTGACTATTAGGGGTTTATACTATGATGATTTTGATGACAAAATGTTGCTATGGGCAACCAATCAGAAACTACGTTTTATTTATTTAGCGTGTGAGGTCCTTTCGCATATAATAGATTGCATTGCCCGGCACTAATGCAATCCAACAGAATGCTTCTGCAGCTGATGTGACTATCAGGGTCTGGTGTGATGCGCACTGGACCGTGCATCACATCAGACCTGCTGTCAACCATATGTGATTTTGATGCTTTTCATTGCCGCAATCACATGAAAAGAGTCCAAATTCCATGTGAATCACCATAGTGTATGGTCACCTTTACTGAATGCTTCCCTGGAATGGGGGATCAAATCCTTGGAAACTCCTTCACTGACTTATGCATTTGAGCCACCTTAAATTCTTTCATATGGGCTCTTAGATGATTATTATTATTATTAGTATTATTGGGTGAGATGTATTAAAATGACATTTTCGTTTTTAAAATAACGGGTCCCGCTTCTCCTGCATAACAAGGAGAAGCGGGCACCCGTTATTGGCAAATATATAAACCCCCCAAGCCGATAAGGAGAGCCGTTATGCCCAGCATTAACGGCTCTCCTTATCGGCTCCCCCGGCGTCCCTGCGCATGCGCACTCGCGGCTTCCCCCCAGCCGGCTCTAATGGACATGCGTGAGATCTCGCTATTACCACGAGATCTCCAGCGCAGCCCAGAGGCAAAGCAGGGCTAGCATTGTCCCCACAGTGGGGGATAGGACAATGCTAGCCAGTGCTATTACCGTACTATGAGATGCGCGGGAGCGCGTATCTCATAGTACAGAACGGACGGTCCGGGAACGGACTGTCTATGGGCGGCTTTACTTGTATAGGTGGCGAAGCAGTGGTCTCCTCTGACCTGTGGACCCTCTAATCCGGCAGTCATCTGAGATACAGGCATTTTACTGCATCTCAGCTGATAGCAGCCATCAGCTGATCAGACAGTTAGAGAAGTTCAGCAAAGGAGCCAGGGAAACCCTGTTTAGCGTCATCTAAAGGGGGCATTGTTATCACAGGGCTCCAAAAGTCTCCTAATACATTTAGATGAAACTAGAATAATGTGAAAAGTGTGTGAAAACAATTATTTTTACATTTTTTTATACATAGGGCACAAAGGGAAAGTGACTGGCTAGAGCAGGCATGTACAAACTATGGTCCTCCAGCTGTTGTAAAACTACAAGTCCCATCATGCCTTGCCACAGTTTTGCTACTAGGGAATGCTAAAACTATGGCAAGGCATGCTGGGATGTGTAGTTTCACAACAGCTGGAGGGTCACGGTTTGGACACGCCTGAGTTAAAGTATGCTTTCTAATCATGAAGGATTTTTATTGTCGCTACTGGTGACTAGTCCTACTGGATCAGTAGTATAGTATTTCCGGTGCTTTCTGTGAGTAAACTGCACACCAAAATGTTGATACTGTCATGGTGATACTTGTCTGACAACATTACATTGAGGCCAATCCACCATACACTCTTGTACATACACTCAGGACCTTAACGGTTTGACTAGCATAAATAGAACATAACCTGTTGATGGATCCTGAAGATTATATGAATTGTGAGGAGAAGCCCGGACATGAGACTGTCAGCAGCACTTCGGGCGGCGGGGCCTGATGTACCCTGCACAGAAACAAAATAACTCACACAAATCTAACTCTCTCTGCACATGTTACATCTGCCCCATCTGCAGTGCACATGGTTTTGCCCATTTTGAGAACAAATTTGTTCTGCGACAAAAAAAAGAGAGCAAAACATCGTTTTGCTATTCCATTGATGGAGGGAAACCATCTGGTTCTCCCCCATCGATGGCAAAAGTATTCAACATCGGCCATGAACCATCAATGATTTCAAATCATCGATGGTCGATGGCCAACCCTAGTGCTTAGTGGTGACGAGCACGCAATTGCAGATAGATTCTTCCACTCATCAAGAGAAAAACTTGAAAGGAAGGACACTTATCAATATTAAGTAATTCTTCCTCTGCCGATCATACCGACAGATCCAAGGTAGGTCATTCACTGTATACTGTATATATATAGTTATATGCCTTTTCCCCACAGTGGTGTGCCACATTCATTTTCCTTCCCTTAATTGCCGATAGTGTTGGAGATTACACGCAGGAGGCTACAGTAAAGAGAAGACTGTAGCTGGTAATGCTGATTGGTTTGCATGTAGCAGAGAGCACACTGGTGTAATGGGTGATTACAGCAAGGAGAACTGGAGAAGGATACTGCTGCTGAGCTGTGAGCGCAGAACTCAGGACTGATTGAAATAAAGAGATGAAGAAGCAGAACACTGCAGAACACATAGAACATTGCAGAACACCGCAGAACACTTAGAACATTGCAGAACACAGCAGAACACATAGAACATTGCAGAACACCGCAGAAGATCTGGAACAAATTTGCAATGGGATTGGATACTGCAGCCATGGGACAAATAAAGGGCCTGATTCAAACCCACTCACTGCCTTACAAGTGAGTAAGCGCCACCGCCGCCTGAATCCCCTCAGTAGAATGTGAGGGGATGTGTTCGCTAACACACCCCCTCGCATGTGGCCGCTAGCAGAATAAATCATTCGATAGTCGCTCACCATCGAATGATTTCTTCTGCCTTGGGAATAAAAGTCAGTCTGAACTGACATTTATTGCAGCTGCTATCCGCCAAAAAGGCATCAGCCCACCTGCTTCCCCAGGGGAACAGCCAGCGTTTTTCTAGAAAGGCTAATGCCTCAGCGGTTGTGATACTCGCCAAAGGCGTTCGCACAGGGGGTCTGCGCATGTGCAGACCCCTCACCATCTGAATTAGGCCCTGAGAATGGCCCCAATAGTATCAGCTAACCTCAGCACCAGGCTGCAGAAACACTATACTCAAGTTGTAACAACAGGGACATCCTGAAATTTCTGATCAGTGGAGACATGCCAGTCAGCGCATCATCAGGGATGTGCGTGGTTAAAGGGTTAAGCTGTGTACACACAGGGGTTATTTCAGCACATATCACACAGCACAGTGATTTCATGTGCTGTGGGAGATAAATCGCCAGAAGTGCGCTCCCGCTGCCAGCCCTTCATGGTCGCTGGTCGCAAGAGCATGCGCCTCCGATTATGGCTAAAAATTGCTTATCGCTGGTGCACAATGCACTGTGAACCAGCGACCAGAGATTTCTAGTCAAAATGAGGTAGAGACAGAATGAGACAGAATAGCTGTCAATTTTCAGCCAAAATCGCTGGTCACTGATGAAAACAGTACTGAGCAATATATTGCTGACAGATATTGCAGGTACACTGAGCAATATATTGCTGACAGATATTGCAGGTACACTGAGCAAATTGCACCGTGTGTACACAGCTTTAGGAATCCTGCAGTGCCATGATTATTATACATGTGGGTGGTTTCCGGATTCACTTTTGAAGACATTCTTAAGGTGCGTACACACGGGGGGAGATATATTGCTAGCAATATATTTCTTGCAATATATTGCTGAGCAATATATTGCTCAGTGTCTCCTTTTCATCAGCGACCAGAGATGGTCGCTGATGAAAAGGAACCTCTGCCGGGGGAGCCGCAGAGGTAATCAGCTGGTCGCAGGAGCTTTTACAATGGGGCAGAAAACGGGAGCGCGCACCCGGCGACTTATCGCCGGGGCACACTTCCATCACTGGCAATATGGTCGCCTGCGACCATATTCCCAGCGATTATAGCCCTATCGCCCCCGTGTGTACACAGCATTATAGTTTGCAAATAAGTATATACAAGATATAATAGAGTTTTTATAAAAAGGGGTCTGCAGGTTTTCCTTACAATAGTACAGTAGCTGCTGAATATTAGCTAGACTTAATAGGTTTTCTTTGTTTTACCATATGTGGTTGTTTGTTTATATTTTTTAATCCTATTTATTCAAACACTCACTCACTGCATGAAGATGATCATGTTTTGGATGGGCTAAAGGCTGTCTCTTATTATCACATAGGGGGTTATAACATGTGCAGAGAGTTAGATGCAGTGTTTTATTGTTTCTGTGCAGGGTAAATACTGGCTGCTTTATCTTTACACTGCAATATTGATATCAGTTTGAGGTACACTCCCCACCCACATCTAATTCTCTCTACACATCAGCCCCACCTGCAGTGCACATGGTTTTGTCCATTAGAGAGTGATTGTGCCTTTCCGAGTGAATCAGAATAAACCCCTTGGTGTAACTGCATTTGTATTGGGCCATTGATGGTCGACTGGGAGCAGCAAGAAAGTTTTAAGATGCTTTAAGTCCACAATACTACAGGTCATTATTCCATCGTGTAGACCAAATTATGGTAAAGAAAAACAATATTCGGGCTAACAGCAGTTTAGACTTTGCACTCCCCCCCTCAATAAATTGTGCATTGTCAATTGACTGATACCCCTTTCATACCAGAAAATGCAGGGATTTACCCGAGAATATGATCCCGAGATCATGCAGGGACTTTTCCGGGTTGGCCCCTTTCACACCAGCCTAGTTCCTGCATTTTCTGGTGTGAAGGGGGCATGTCCTTACCTAAACCATGTCTCGGACCACTGGGGGGGAACAGGGGGGACCAGGCAGCTCTGTCCCCAGCAGCACCTCTATCGGCTTCCCCCAGTGACAGCCAGTGAAAGGCAGCGGCAGGCTGCGGCGGGAGTGGGGGCACCCGGCAGCTCCATCCCCAGCAGTCACCTCACCCAGTTTCCCACCCGTCCAGCGACATTAGAGCTGGGAAGCCAGCTGAGTAGCTTTCAAACATGCCAGTAACCTGTGAAGGTCCCTGGAGAAACCCGACTGCTGCTGATAACGATCTGCAGCCCTTTCTGATAGATTAGAAGCCTGTGAATCCCTCTCTTGCCTACTTGTGAAACCTATAAGCATTGCGACTACACTAGGATGCACAACACGAAGAGCAGTGCCCCGTAAAGGGGGCGTGTCACACTCTGTTTAAAGGGTGTGTCCAGCTCTACATATGGGTGTTTCTGTGCTTAAATGCTTGTTATTGAAAGACCATCCGTATATGTCTAGTGTCCGTGAGTCTCCAAAACACTGCCATCTGCTGGCAGAGAATGAAACTACATCTCTTTCTTACACATGCACAAACACAGAAGGTAGCAGACTAGCTCTCGAAGCTTTTACTTACTAGTATGTCTATATAACATTAGAAACAATATATTTTATAAAGTTTTGCAAGTACAGGTGGAGTATCCCTTATCCGAAATGCTCACGACCACGAACATTTCGAATAAGGGATTTTTACGGTTATTGGATTTTTTTTACATACATATCTGTTCCCGCCAATGGTCCCACAAAGTCCCTTCAGGATCTTCTTCAGCGGTCCCAGTGGTGCATTGCATTTGTATTTGCAGGCACGTCGGTGACATGACTGGCACACCAGTGCACCCACGCAATGCACTCCTGGGACCGCTGAAGACGCCGAAGTTCCTGAAGGCCGCCATAAGCATGAAAAAAAGGGGCAGGGGGGGGATCCAAAATAGTCTTAAAAACCCCACAGTTTTTGTGAGCATGTGAGCAGATGTGTACTCTTACACATCCGCCGCATGCAGCAGCATGGCAGAAAAAATCATTCAATGGTCGCTCACCATCAAATAATTTTTTCACCCTTTGTAGATAAAAGTCTACTGTATACTGGACGGAGATGGCCAAGATGGGACCTTCAGCTGCCCGCCCCAAGCAGGCATGGACGCACCTGTGTTTGCAGGACGCACCTGTGTTTGCAGGTGTCTGCCCAGCAATTACATGGGCACTCCCGCTGGGTGGAGCCCAGAAACCACTCTCTGCCTGCCCCCAGTCTGCGCATCATTGTTCGAATGAGTGTGAAACTAACTGAAGGCGTTCGCTCCGGGGTCTGTACATGGGCACATTCGCACATGCACAAACCCCCAACATCGGCGGGGCAAGCGAATTTGGACCTCAGGGTACAGGTCTGAATCGCCCTCATATTCCTTTCAACTTGCCTTTGCATCTTCTTTGAATTTCCTTTTGCTTAGCAATTGCAACTACTACTAGCACAATGCCTGGCGCAAACAGTTTCACTACCAGGGGAAGTTTTTACGTATGGGCTGCAGGGCTGCAGAGTCCCCCCCCCCCCCCCCCCTACCTACCTCTGGGGCTGCCTCTTTGGCTTCTATGGGCAGTTGCCGCAGCAGCCTATAGAACCAGGGGCAGGTGCATGCACAGTATCTAGTTTGTGACTGCGCATGCGCCGGTCCCGGTGCCTGTCATCTGTATTGTACAGGCGCCGGGGTCGGGATTTAAATTCTATGGGCTGCCACCGAAGCAGCCCATAGAAGGTAGGGGCCAGCGCGTGCGCAGTACAGAGATCGGTACTGCGCATGCGGCAGTGCCTGTCATCATCCAAGCGCCAGGACTACATCCGCAGCAAGCAACAGCAGGGATTGCCTGGAGCAGGAGCAGTGGTGGTGGGATGTTGCTGGCCAGCGCCAGTCCCCCTCCTACTATAAGGTAGGAGCTGCCACTGTTCACTACCATTCCTTTTATCATCCACAGGTGTACCCTACCAGGCACTATTTTTACACTTATAAACATGCAAACTTCATATACATAGATGAAAACTTGGAAGCAAGTGATGATAGTTTTTCATGCTTTTATGGATATTTTGATAACTACAGACAGAGCGGGTCCCAGCTTTGCAGGGGATGGCGGAAGATTTGCTAGCCGCCATCTCCCGCCAGCCGCCAAAAGGGGACGCGCGCGCACGAGATGCGCGTGTGTCACCTTACAATGGGGCTCCCCCCGGGTCCCCACCGCCTCGCCAAGGGTCACCCCGGGTCCCCGCCATCTTACCGCCCTGAAGCGGAGACGGACAGGGTTCCCGTCCCCCCCGCCGATGAGAAACTGAGACGCGTGTGCATGTGAGACTCAGTCAGATGGGGCGCCTCTCCGCCAGCGATCGCCAGCGGCCAGATTCTGGCACTGGCGGAGCAATAGTGAGAGGCGCTCCATCTGTATGCCCCATATTCATTTTTTTGTTAAAACAAGATTTGATAAATTAAATATTAGTAGAGTAGACAGTGTCCATCGCAGTTTGAAGTTTGTTGTTGTAGCTAAGCAAATGTTTGCACAGCTACAATATTAACATACACTGAGTAATTTGGCAAACACAATTAGATGTTCCTTATGTAGCTCCCAAATAAGCACCAATAATTGTTCTGACAGATAATCATGTATTCTGCCGAGGCCAGAGAGACATCTGACATATCCCTGATGCTACTTTAACAAAGGGTATTTGTGGAGAGAAACCTTCCATGGAAAAAAACAAACAAAAAAACCTTCCATACAGTAGGATATAAGTTTGTTGCCATGTTATTAAGAAACAAATATATTAAAAAAACAATCAAAATTAACATTTCAATTAATTCTTCAATGGAAATACAGCTAAGATGTATTTGTATTCCTCAGAAAAATTGTGTTACCGGTTAAAATAATTGATTTGAAATAATTATTTTCTTCATATCCATATTCACGCTGAATTGATAGTAATATTGTTACATAACAAGGCAATACGTCTGACAAGAAATTCTACAGGGTGATTTTTATGGAATGATTTTGTTAGCGTGGAAATCCCAGTTTTCTATTGAACCCTTTGTCTGCCAACATCTCTGTGAGAAAGGTTAAAAATATCCGCTAAAAACGACATCTCACATTTGTTATATAAATTCAAATAAAAAAATATTGTGTTAAAAAAAATTATATTTCCTTTATAAGTTAAACATAAAAGGTCATTATGATGAATAAAAATGTTTGCTTGCCAATTTTCACACCTATTTTGACAAATGCACCTGACACTCAAAGTGTGTGTGCGTGTGTGAATTTTTTTCCGTAATGTCTGCCAAAAATATGGTCCAGCCAGATCACACAGCATTTGACCAACTGTACATACTGTATCGCTGGTCAATCAATATTGAACTATTTTTATTAGCACTGTAATGACAATAATTAACGTAACAAAAACTACACTATGATAATATCATTATACAGCACACAAAAACATTATTCCAAAGCCATTCGTATTGCTTATTGCCATATGATTACAGCTAAACATTTTCCCTTACAACTAAACTGAAAGAATGTATAGTGTTAAAATTCTTGATATTCCTCACATAATCCTTTGAACAGTGCGGTTATTTAAGTTTATTAGTGAGTTGCGCAGCTGAATGTTATAGTTTTCTTTGAGGCAGAAAAACAGCTTTCTTGAAGCAGCAGCAGTTTAATAAAACTACAGCATAAGGATCTTGCAGTGTCAGATAACTTTTCTGCCTCGCTTTATGTCTGTTTGCAATTTCTCTACTCATGCATAAAAATCAGAAGCATTACTCCATTTGTCTGTAAAAAAAAAAAAATTAAAAAATAAAATAAAAAACGGAGTCACAATCGTAGGTTTAAAGGGAAAACTCAAAAAGGCTTTTAAGAAACTTGAAGAGAGCAAAGCTGCCATCTTCAGGCCGTCTGTAACCAGCACGTGCAGGCCACACAGAATATGTTAAATGCAATGCTGTGTTGCGCCGTAATCTCAAGCCGTTATTTCACTGAATTACAGGGAGAGTTAAACAGGCTTTCAAATGTATTGTTTAATCGCTAAAATAAAACTCATAGTAGTGAATGGAAACTAGAGGCCCATCCATACACACTAGACAATATTGATCACATCGTTCAGAAAGGGCTTTCAAGGGATATTGTGAACAACATCTTCTAGTGTGTACGCTGTGCATTGTTAACGATGTGCACTCCCACGTGTCGATAACGACCCCCTCCCTCATCCAGCAAGCTCAGACAAGGGGGGACATCATTGACAACCATGCTGCAGCATGACCGTATCCCCCCCCCCCCCACACCCCCACCCACACACACACCCCGGGTCCCACATTGGCGTTAGTGGGATTGTCTTAGTGTTTATGGGCCTTTAGAGCTAGTGAAGTCCTTATTCACACATAATAATCACTCATCTGCAAATTTACAGATGATTGCGAGTGGTTGGCCGTCATCCAGACAGAAAGAAAACCCACCCCGTGCAAGTCTGCAGGCTAATTGGAGAAAAAAATCGCTATCCTGTCACGAATCCATACACTACTCCCTCACATGATTTTTTCAGTATATGCAAATTTAAGTCTGACCCTTCCACAATTCTGCGACAGAGACAGGCTGACCGAGGCCGGCGATGACATCACACACCCTCTCTTAAGACGTCTGGACACGCCTGTGTTTTATTTGGACACTTTCTGAAAACACCTGGCTACCACCCCAAACGCCAATGTCTTGTCAGATTGTGAGGAGATTGATATTTTCACTATTTTTGTTGCTATATTAGATAATGCATGTGCGCTATGATCCATACACATCGGTGCGCTATGATCCATACACATCTGTGCGCTATGATCCATACACATCGGTGCGCTATGATCCATACACATCTGTGCGCTGTGATCCATACACATCGGTGCGCTGTGATCCATACACATCTGTGCGCTGTGATCCATACACATCGGTGCGCTATGATCCATACACATCTGTGCGCTATGATCCATACACATCTGTGCGCTATGATCCATACACATCTGTGCGCTATGATCCATACACATCTGTGCGCTATGATCCATACACATCTGTGCGCTATGATCCATACACATCTGTGCGCTATGATCCATACACATATGTGCGCTGTGATCCATACACAACTGTGCGCTGTGATCCATACACATCTGTGCGCTGTGATCCACACACATCTGTGCGCTGTGATCCACACACATCTGTGCGCTGTGATCCACACACATCTGTGTGCTGTGATCCACACACATCTGTGCGCTGTGATCCATACGCATCGGTGGGCTGTGATCCATACGCATCTGTGCGCTATGATCCATACGCATCTGTGCGCTATGATCCATACGCATCTGTGCGCTATGATCCATACGCATCTGTGCGCTATGATCCATACGCATCTGTGCGCTATGATCCATACCCATCTGTGCGCTGTGATCCATACACATCGGTGCGCTATGGTCCATACACATCGGTGCGCTGTGATCCATACCCATCTGTGCGCTATGATCCATACACATCGGTGCGCTATGGTCCATACACATCTGTGCGCTATGATCCATACACATCTGTGCGCTGTGATCCATACCCATCTGTACGCTGTGATCCATACACATCTGTGCGCTATGATCCATACACATCTGTGCGCTATGATCCATACACATCGGTGCGCTATGGTCCATACACATCTGTGCGCTATGATCCATTCACATCTGTGCGATGTGATCCATACACATCTGTGCGCGGTGATCCATACACATCTGTGCGCTGTGATCCATACACATCTGTGCGCTGTGATCCATTCACATCTGTGCGCGGTGATCCATTCACATCTGTGCGCGGTGATCCATACACATCGGTGCGCTGTGATCCATACACATCGGTGCGCTGTGATCCATACACATCTGTGCGCTGTGATCCATACACATCTGTGCGCTGTGATCCATACACATCGGTGCGCTGTGGTCCATACCCATCTGTGCGCTGTGATCCATACCCATCTGTGCGCTGTGATCCATACACATCGGTGCGCTATGGTCCATACACATCTGTGCGCTATGATCCATTCACATCTGTGCGCTGTGATCCATACACATCTGTGCGCGGTGATCCATACACATCTGTGCGCTGTGATCCATACACATCGGTGCGCTGTGATCCATACACATCTGTGCGCTGTGATCCATACACATCTGTGCGCTGTGATCCATACACATCGGTGCGCTATGGTCCATACACATCTGTGCGCTATGATCCATACACATCTGTGCGCTATGATCCATACACATCTGTGCGCTATGATCCATACACATCTGTGCGCTATGATCCATACCCATCTGTGCGCTATGATCCATACACATCTGTGCGCTGTGATCCATACACATCGGTGCGCTGTGATCCATACACATCGGTGCGCTGTGATCCATACCCATCTGTGCGCTGTGGTCCATACACATCTGTGCGCTATGGTCCATACACATCTGTGCGCTATGATCCATACCCATCTGTGCGCTATGGTCCATACACATCTGTGCGCTATGATCCATACACATCTGTGCGCTATGATCCATACCCATCTGTGCGCTATGATCCATACACATCTGTGCGCTGTGATCCATACACATCGGTGCGCTGTGATCCATACACATCGGTGCGCTGTGATCCATACACATCGGTGCGCTATGGTCCATACACATCTGTGCGCTATGATCCATACACATCTGTGCGCTATGATCCACACACATCTGTGCGCTATGATCCACACCCATCTGTGCGCTGTGATCCACACCCATCTGTGCGCTGTGATCCACACCCATCTGTGCGCTGTGTTCCACACACATCTGTGCGCTGTGATCCACACACATCTGTGCACTGTGATCCACACACATCTGTGCGCTGTGATCCATACACATCTGTGCGCTGTGATCCATACACATCTGTGCGCTGTGATCCATACACATCGGTGCGCTATGGTCCATACACATCTGTGCGCTGTGATCCATACCCATCTATGCGCTATGATCCATACACATCGGTGCGCTATGGTCCATACACATCTGTGCGCTATGATCCATACACATCTGTGCGCTGTGATCCATACCCATCTGTACGCTATGATCCATACACATCTGTGCGCTATGATCCATACACATCTGTGCGCTATGATCCATACACATCGGTGCGCTATGGTCCATACACATCTGTGAGCTATGATCCATTCACATCTGTGCGCTGTGATCCATACACATCTGTGCGCGGTGATCCATACACATCGGTGCGCTGTGATCCATACACATCTGTTCGCTGTGATCCATACACATCTGTGCGCTGTGATCCATACACATCGGTGCGCTATGGTCCATACACATCTGTGCGCTGTGATCCATACCCATCTGTGCGCTATGATCCATACACATCGGTGCGCTATGGTCCATACACATCTGTGCGCTATGATCCATACACATCTGTGCGCTGTGATCCATACCCATCTGTACGCTATGATCCATACACATCTGTGCGCTATGATCCATACACATCTGTGCGCTATGATCCATACACATCGGTGCGCTATGGTCCATACACATCTGTGCGCTATGATCCATTCACATCTGTGCGCTGTGATCCATACACATCTGTGCGCGGTGATCCATACACATCTGTGCGCTGTGATCCATACACATCGGTGCGCTATGATCCATACACATCTGTGCGCTGTGATCCATACACATCGGTGCGCTATGGTCCATACACATCGGTGCGCTATGATCCATACACATCTGTGCGCTATGATCCATACACATCTGTGCGCTATGATCCATACACATCTGTGCGCTATGATCCATACAAATCTGTGCGCTATGATCCATACCCATCTGTGCGCTATGATCCATACACATCTGTACGCTGTGATCCATACACATCGGTGCGCTGTGATCCATACACATCGGTGCGCTATGGTCCATACACATCGGTGCGCTATGATCCATACACATCTGTGCGCTATGATCCATACACATCTGTGCCCTATGATCCATACACATCTGTGCGCTATGATCCATACACATCTGTGCGCTATGATCCATAGAAATTTGATAGTCAAATAGATTGGTGAGTTCACACAACAGCGATCAAACCGCAATAATGCAAATATTAATGATCAAGCTGTAATACCCAATGTGCCTGGCTTATTTTCCCCTCTATCTCGGTTTGTATATGCGCAGCACTCAGCCATTGATGGCTATAACATTGGTGCTGACAGAGCCATCAAAGGCCATTACTACTAAACACACACACAGAGCACACACGCCTACAAACACACACACACTTCCTCTCTGACATTTTATACCCACCTCAATCTACTCTCACACTCTTTTCTCTCTTTTTCACTCCCTACTTCTCCTTCTCCCTCCCCCATTTTCTCTCCCTGATGACACCCACTCCCTCTCTCCTCTACATCTCCGACAGACCCAGTCCCAGAAGTCCAGGGACGGTGCCGCATTATCACAGGAGCTCCCCTTTGCGCTAATAGACGCATATGTTAGTGCATATGCGATTGTTATGGTTGTGGTAGCCAGGGAATGCCAGCGAAGTGGGGCCGCGGATTTTAGAGCACCCACCCTATGGCAAATTGCAAAAACTGAACAACCAGAATCACACTCTTGGCCATATTCAGCGCTACCCATTTAGAGTTGGTGGCATGTGCAAATCTGCAGCTGTAGTTCCTTCTCCTTTGTGAACCTTTTTCAGATGCAGCTGAAATACGAATAGAGGAATGTCTTCACAGGTAGTAGGAAAAAGATAACCGTTGCAGTACACAATGCATTTACATTTATGTTAATGGACATATAGTGCAGATAACAAGTACTGCTGGAGCATTGGAAGATAAGCGCATTCACGTCTTTTAAGCCATGTTTTAAAGAAAAAAGTCCTTACTGTAATTTGCATGCCCATCAGGGCCTCTGGAAGGGTATATATAAGATATATCTTATGTGATCTGTCGCATAAGATATATGTTAGGAAATATTGTGAGTAAATCCTAAAGGGCCCCACACACAGCACAATTTTCAGGCATTTTCTAAGCGATTTTACTAAATCGCTCAGAAAATGGCTGAAAATGCATGTAAATCGCTGTGTGACCAGCGAATAAGAAAATTGCTGCGCAGTTACTAAACATCGCTCCCCTGTGCGAGCGTGTGGGGAAGTGAATAAAAAAGAATCAGGGCCTAAAATAAATAAATAAATAGGGGATCCCACAATATGAAACCAGAATTCTCATACTAACATCAATGCAGTCAGGAAATATGGAAAAATGATCTGCTCGGTACAACCTTGATGCAGAGTATGTAAGATTTTAAATATCTATTTTTTAAAAATTGGGTAATTGTAGGAATAGTTTTATCCACCTGTAAAAAGTTCTACAATAGAATGGACTACAATAGAATGGACACATCTTTCTTATTGACAGTCAGAATCCCAATGGATTGTGCTATTTTCACCCTGCCCACAGCCTAGACCTAACCTCCCCTCCTGCAGCCTAACCCAAACAACCTACCACACCACTGCAGCCATACCCTACCTCATCCCCTAGTGCAGTGATAGCTAACCTTGACACTCCAGCTGTTGTTGAACTACACATCCCGGCATGCCCTGCAACAGTTTTACTATTTGGCCATGCTAAAACTGATGATGGGCATGCTGGGATGTGTAGTTCAACACATAGCTGCCTACCCTCCAGCATTCTGCATGAGACTCCCTGAAATAACAGCAATCTCCCTCTCTCCCTCATTAGTGTAGCAATCTCCCTCATTCCACCTAGCCCACATTACACTGTTACATTTTTGGGTAAAAAGGAATGAGAGATAGATACATTTACATTGGATCAACATCACCATTTCCCAGCAGTTTACAAAGTATAGTAGCTCTTACTAACTATTTTGGGGCTCATCTATATTTGGATCTTCAGAAAGTCATTTTAAAAGATTCCTCCCAGATGTAGCAGTACACACTGACACCCACACTTCTAGGTGCCATGTTCACAATCTCTTTTCACATTCTCTCCATATATAGAAGTAGACACGCCCTTTTGGTGGAGCATGACATGCCCCTTGAATGGGGCGTGGTGCAAATTTCTACTACCAACTATAATCTCCCTGAAACTAGTTTTCAAAAGTAGGCAAGTATGCTTCAACAATAACTGGAGCGTCAATGTTAGCCATCACTTCCCTAGTGCATAGCCAGATTAAGGGGAGGATGCAGGGGATACTGTACCACTGGCAGAGGGGGCTGTCAGGGCCCCCTCCTTCCCAGGCAGAGCACACTGTCATCATTAGCTCTCCTGACTCCTGTCAGTGTGTAAGTACTAAGTAGTAAACAGGCTGCTGCTATTATTGCATGTGACAAGATAGATAATACAGTAGATTTTCTTTTTCATGTGTATTTTAAGGTTGTTTAAGTTGCCTTTGTTCCACTACAAGAAACGTTATCAAGTAAAAGCGAAATATTAAACTAGCCAGATTTAAATATGCTATACAGTATGAAGAATATTATCGAGTCACTTAAATTAGGGTACGAGGAAAAGAAAATCAACGCTTTGTATATAGCATTCCCTGTTTAAATCTCCACATGGAAGAACCGTATCCTTCTCCTCTCAGTTACGCCAAGGATAATCGTGTGAAATGGCTTGAAAGGTTGACCAGTCCTGGAATCAGCTGCCAGCTATGTAAATGTTTTACAGAGGGATGTACGATTGAGGAACACAACTTGTCTGATGCTTTGCTTTTAACATGTTGGACTACTTAGAACAGCTTGAACACATACAAGCATTTTAATCTTTTATCACAGTGTGAAAATCAGCACAGCCTGAAGCTGTTTATTTAACCTGAGGCCATGTGCAATACCTCCAAGTACCAATAATGAAAGAACTTAAAAGGCAAAGCAATAAAGTCTTCCACTGATAACATAATGTGCAGTAATCTGTCTAAACATTATTTGTTAACCATTAATAACACATTATCCTGAAATTCAGTGTTATATATTATATTGTATTTTCACAAGATCAGAAGCTACAGTAATCCACAGATTGACCATTTGCTAATGTGATATATGCGACAGATTAGTAGGATCGGTTCTCACTATTCTTTGTTTTTGATTGGCCATAGACCTAACTGGGAAGATTGCCAATAGGCAGACGCCTGTCAGCCAATGACTATTTTTTTAAGCTGTGGCCCTGCACAGAGTAATGGCCCCATCCCTCTCCTGTCTTGCACCCAAGCAACCTTTGCCAGTTCACAGAGCAGAGTACCTGACACTGCATATACTCATCTAAGCTCAGGGACCATCTATATCCATTGTGACATCTGTTAAAGGGGGAGGATTGGGTGCTATCTGTGGGTGTAACAATTTTGGGGTTATTTCTGGGCTCCACTTGGGGAGGGGTGGGGTATTTGTGATATTCAGAAGCTTATAGTAATGAGTTGTTTGTCTGCTTGATGGAGGTTTGGGGTATGTGCTCAGTGTCAGTGGGGGAAGGTGGGGCATTATTTGAAATGCTGAGTTTTGATTTGTCACAGCAGTTTTAAGGTCTGGGGGCCACTAGACTTCCAAGCATATTCATACCAATGGCTTCCACATAGGTGTAGTGAGGTATTAATCCCATCTGTGGTTCCACCTACATTTGATTTGGTGCTGCCCGCGTAAGGCCACTTATGGCGTAAAGTTGTATGAATTTTTGATTTTGCTGTATGTTACACTTACACCTGGGTAGCCAATCCCAGGATTGGGATCAACGGAATCCTGGGATTTGGGGCCAAAATTGCCAGGATTTCAATCCTGGAATTGGACGTTCCAATCCCGGGATATCAGGATTAGACTGTGCATGCACAGTCTAATGCCAGGCAGTGTCTGAGCACTCGCTCAGATGCAGCCCAGCTGCTACCATGCATGACTGTGTGGTTTTGGGCAGCGTAATGTGTAAGAGATCATGCTGCGCAGGTTCGCTCAGACCCCCGGCCGAAACTGCTCGCCCTCCATGACAGCACCCTCCTCCCGCACTGCCCGCTCCGGCCACACCGTTTTCCCTCCTCGCTGTCAGCCGCAACACCCGCCCTCTTCATTTACAGCCACCCCCACAGAGGCACTGCCCACTCGCTCCCCTGCCCAGGCCCGGCCGCACCCACCCATGTAAGTAAATATTCGGGGCGGCCGGGTGTCTTTTCATTACGGAAGCCAATCCTGGGATCCCAGGAATCCTGGGATTGAACATTTTTCAATCCCGAAACCCGGGATTAAAAACATGCCCCGGGATTGGCTTCCCTACACCTGGGGTGGAGGAATAAGGGAGGTGAGGGGAGGTCAAGCGTAGGCCAATAATGGGGATTGAAGCAGATCTGGATGCAAATGTACAGTGCTGTATACATAGCTGTCAGGAGATGTACAGTATCTCTTGTGTGATTAGGAGAGCTGGTCCAACAAGATTCAATGATCACAATAATGATCAGCAGCAATAGCTAGCTCCTTGTCATATGTTAATGTACGATTGATCCATCTGACTGATTTAATTGACTAGAGTCTAGTGTGGCTGCTATATTACATATATTCAGTTACAGCTGTCCATTCTCATTGCTTAATTGATATTCCCATTTGTACTGTAGCAGGGATGGACATTCTCACTGGTTTATAAAGGGCAAAATAAGATATGTACAGATAACATCTAATTGAATTGAATTTGTATATGCATTGTAATTTTGAATTCAATCACATTTGATGGGATATCACCAGTGCTGCCGACAGGGGGGTGCTGTGGGTACAGCTGTAAAGGGCCCCGGCCTCTGGAAGGGCCCGGGCAGCTCATTTTGCCCACCACAACCCACCGCTGTGCTGCCTGCACTGCGCTCGGTCCTAGGAACTCAGCAGGCCCCAAAGCACTGACTTCTTTAATGCAGGATGGAGGCGGCCAATTCAAATGCTGCACAGGCTTTTGAGCCAATCAGAGCTTGACTACTGTTAGCCAATCAGAGAGGCTGCTGGTACACAAGCTCTGATTGGCTCACCATTTTAATTGGCCACCGGTGTCCTGTCCTGCATTGAAGAAGCCTGTGCTTTGGGACCTGCTGAATCAGGTGGTAAGTGAAGTTAGCGGGGGGGGGGGGGGTGAAGAGGGGGGCCCAAACTGGAAACATCTCAGGTAATATTGGGGGCAGGGCTGTACTGTACCTGAGTGACAAAATGCTGGTATTTGCAGCACCACAAGGAAATTGATGGCCACATTTTCATGTAATTTAGTACCACCCACTTAAAATGGAGCTACAATTCCCGGTGTTAGCTCCCTACCCTGCCTACTTTGCTAGGAAGCGGGAAGGATAAGGGAGTTTAAGAAATTCTTATGGGGGAATGGCGGGACTACCTTAAACATTGGGAGTCTACCATAGCTTCAATAAGAGTAGGTACATATGCTGTGTATGCTACATTTCATTTTCTTATTATATTGCCTACACATAGGGTAATGTGGCTATTGGATTTATTGCTTAAACACATTTCTATTGTATCTCTTCCCTTACATAGGTTTTCCTGTGAGTTGGGTATGCCATCCAGGTTTTTAACATCCATTGCATGCGATACTTTTAATTTTGGAACCCATTTTTCACACACACCCCTCTTCTTTTTCTTTCTGATTCATACCGAAATTAATTCATGTTGATAAAGTTGTGAACAGTGGGTCATGCATTATAGAAGTTCATACACCTATTCCACTGTGAGTACGGTACCCTGTTCTTTCACACACCCTTGGAGTTTAACACAGAAGGTGCTCCATTAAAAGAAACCTTCACACACGGGATCTCCCCCTTTACCATTCTTCCTTCACCTTTTTTTCACATTTTTGTAATTTTTGTGAAAATCTTACACGTTTTATATTTATTTCTCCACTTCTAACATTCATCACCATTGGTTGACACACTTATATCACGGAGTCAAGCGCCATCAATATCATTCTTTTTTTACGAGTTCAACAAAGGAGGTCCTCCAGTGATCCTCCATCAATATTGGGGCTGCAAGGACTCTGAGATTGCGCCTTGGGACTAAATACATAAAAATAGAACTGGGAGGAGAATTGAAGTTTCCCTCTGAACATGTCAACTCAGAGGGTCCAGTCACTTGTATGTGTGACTACCAGCCATGCTACCAGTTTCTGCTCAGCGGTGACTGCTACTGTATGTTCTCCTCTAAGAGGGTATGCCAGGAGGAGTAGGGGTGGAGTAGTGCTATGTGGGGAATGGAGTAGTGCTATGGCAGGGATTACTAGGCAGTGAGATAAGTGTGCTTATAGCCTGGACCTCTGTTGGTACCTTTGTTGCTGACTAGGTCAGCTTTACACCACGGAAGGACCTGTCTAAATACAGAAAAAGCTGGGAGAGTCACAGCATCAGACACCAATTACTTTTACCGTTAGCAGAAGGTAAAATGTTTAGTAAAAACTTTATTTACGTTAGAAAATCTACAAAGCTCCTACCCATAATCCACCAAACTTGTCTGATTCTGAGTTGCATACTAACATGGCTGTATTTTTGGCAGCAGCCACATCTGTATCTTTAAGCTAATGTTGCGGCCAATGTTCTTTATACTGAGACAGCCATTTCAAGTGGTGCAAATCTATCGCAGGGCACCATTGAAAAAAGGGATCCAGTCCTATGACAGGTGCAGTTTCTCCATCTGAACATGGCATCCTATGTGAGAGTTCTACACCTTTAGATGTAGCCAGAGGAACATCAATGTATTAGTGTTCAGCCCCTGTTACATCCCAGGAAACTAACCTCCAGTTGTTTTGAGTCTCCATGTGGTAAAATTATCAGGACACATGGTCAATGAAACTCGGATGTGTGCACAGTACTGACAGCATCAGCCAACTGCGTGCATATAGGCACTGTGTTCACCTCTGAATCAGGCCCATTATTTCTTCATTTTAGGGAGTATGTATTTGGCCAGCCCATGAGGTTGGGCATACAGTAATCAACACTTAACAATCTGCAGTCTGTCTCATATAAAGTGCACTGTATACACTATCAATTGTAAGCACTCATGAGCAGGGCCCTCTCTCCTCATGTGCTTTTCTTAGAATATAGCTCTGCCACCCTGGCAGGGCTGTCATCAGAAATTGTCAGGCCCAGGACTGACAAAATAGGCAGGACCCCTTCCCTTTCTCAAACACCTGGAATGCCCGATGAGATCCGTGTCTGCAGCACTGGCCACATTACTCAATCAATACATTACTTCAATGTGAATTTGGTTTATGACAAATTATACTTTATAAACGCCAGTCCTGGGCCCGGGACTGGAGTCCCTGCAGCCCCCCTTTAATGGCTGCCCTGCACCAGGATAATTGCGTCAGTGTCCTGTCCCCTGCTGCAACTGTGTTTATTTACCATGTACAATACTTGTCCTAATTTGTCCTTGTATGTATTGTCAGGTGCTGAAGGACCCTTGTGGTGACATATATATAAACAATAATAATAACAGTAATGATAATAATAATAATAATAATAATAATAACTAAGATGTTAAAAAGTAGGAGGGCTTATAACAATCCAGGCATAACAGTGAGTGTTCCTAAAAAGACAGCTGATTTAAAACTTCTTACATTAATAAATGTGCACATTTGCTTAAAAAAATAAAGTTCCAGTTACAAAGCGGTACGCATCTTACAGAGAATTTAATGCCTGTATTTTAACGCCGTCATGTGTCTTGTGATAATAGAAGAGATGTATAAACATCAAATTAGAAAATAAATCCCTTAGGATTCAGGGTAATAGCTGTCGCTGAATTGTTTAAATCTGGTTTATGCACCATAGAGGACTGGGCACTAAAACCCCAAACACAGCCAAAGAATACAATGTGAAGATTCTTTTTGATTTTACTTCAGGATTTTTCCTTGAAGTTCAGCTGTGTCTGGTACTGCTGCCTTTTCTATTGCAAATTACAAATGGCAGGTCATGAGGGGTTCACAGTTAAACTACGAGACTTCCAAACAAAAAACATCTTATGTAAATATCATGGGATCCCAGGAGAACAGAAGAAGTGCCCTCTGTAGGTGCACTTTACAGCTACCTCCCCCTTGGGCCTAAACATTTGTTTTCTGTCACTGACATGAAGTATAAAGCCGCTAAGGAACACTAACGTTACTTACATGTCTGTTCCTTTAAAGCTGTATTTAGTAAATTACTATTGCAAGTATTTATATGAATATGGAGCTAAAACATTCAAGATATAGGACAGTCAGGAAACTATATTGCATTGATACAGCAAAACGCAGGATTTTTAGGGTATTGCCAGATATGTGCAAATATGAAGGGTGGGAGAGAGCAAGAGAGACATGTTGAAAGAGTGAAAGAGACATGATGAGAGAGAAAGACATGGCGAGAGACAGAGTGCAATGGAAAGGGAGAGAGACCTGGCGCAAAAGAGACATGGAAAAAGAGACATAGCGAGCACTAGATACATATGGCAAGACAGGTAAAGCAATAGAGACAGAAATGGAGGGAGAGGGAGATACATGGAGAGAAATAGAGCTACATAGAGTAAGAGAGAGCTAAATGGAGAGCGGGAGAGCTACATGGAGAGAGGGAGAGCTACATAGCGTGAGAATTAACTGAAGAGAGCACTACATGGAGAGTGGGAGAGCTGCATGGGTAGAGAGATACATGGAGAGAAAGAGAGCAACACAGACAGAGGGAGAGCTACATGGAGATAGAGAGAGGCATGGGAATAGAGATAGAGACAGATGTCGAGAAAGACATGGCAATAGAGACAGATGTGGGAAGAGAGAGCGTAAGATAGTTACATAGAGAGAGAGAGAGCAATATGGACAGAGGGAGAGCTACATGGAAATAGAGAGCTACATGGGGAAAGAAATAGCAATATATAGAGAGAAAAACTACACACAATAGAAGAGATAGCTACATGTAGAGAGAGAGAGAGAGAGAGAGAGAATGAGATACATGGAGAGAAAGAGAGCAACATGGAGAGAGAGAGAGCAACATGGAGAGAAATAGAGGCATTGGAATGGAGAGGGAGACAGATGGCAAGAAAGACATGGCAATAGAGACAGACATAAGAAGAGAGAGATAGATGGAGAGAGAGAGTAATAGAGTTACATGTAGAGAGAGAGCTACATACAATGAGAGGGAGAGCTAAATGGAGAGAGAGAGCTACATGGTAAGGGATCTACATGGAAAGAGAGCTACATGGAGAGAGAGCGATACAGAGGAGAGACAGAGAAAGCTACATGGAGAGTGAGCTACATGGAGAGAGAGAGAGAGAGAGAAATAAATGAAGAGAGCGAGAGGGGGAGAGAGTTAGAGGGAGCTACATGGAGAATATGTCCACCTAGTTATCCTCTCCATAGACAGACAACACAGCTGAGCCATCATGATCATTCCCAACCAAGCACTCCCAGACACTGTCCATAGACAGTAGCCTAAACACCATCATGCCTCATCACACCCACAGACCACAAAGAATCAGGTTTAGTGACATCCATAGTTCTTATTTCTGATACCTGAGACAAAAAGAAAAACACTTTTATACAGATCTAGCCATGTTCATTGTGGTTCCAACATGACTGCACACGCACTTCTGCTGCGCATAGTCGCACTCTACACTCAGTATGGAGAGCTACAATATCTTCCATGCAACATAATTTTAATGGCTGCGGGTGCGACTTAGACTAATGCATAAGACGGGGTGGGTGCCCATCGCAGCAAAAAAGTCACACCTGCGCCATGTTGGAGCCACGATGAGTGCGGCTACATGGGTTTGTCAAATGAGCTATCAACTCACACTTGTCTATACCATGGGAACACCAGGGAGAGTTTTTGAGTGTCCCTCACTTCCCGAAATAGGTAGAGATAATGAAATCTGATAAGATTAGGGTACTTGTGTATTTTGGCGGCGCCCATCGCATCGCATACCATAAGGCATACGATGGTATGCGATGCGACGCGATATCACGCGATGCTGTACAATGCCATACAATGCGATACGACGCAATTAAACATTGTATAAGCACCCTAATGGGTGCTTACAATGTGAAATGCACCCCCACGCCACCCCCCCCCCACTATAAACATGAACCCGAAGCGTGGCGAGCCCGCGAGGGGCGGCGGTACGCGTCCTCCGACCTTTTCATACCCCCACTATCCACGTTGGCGTGGAGTTGAGAATAGAAAGTGTGGCGAGCGCATCGGGCCACCGAGCCCGAAGCGCAGCGAGCCCCGCGAGGGGACACGGATACCTGTGAAGCCCGCGAGGGAACTCCGATACCTGTGAAGGTATCCGCGTGCGCTCGCCACGCTTCGGGCTCGGTGGCTCACTGCGCTCGCCACACTTTCTATTCTCAACTCCACGCCGACGTGGATAGTGGGGGTATGAAAAGGTCGGAGGACGCGTACCGCCGCCCCTCGCGGGCATGCTGCACTCGCCACGCTTCGGGTTCACGTTTATAGTGGGGTGGGGGTGGCGTGGGGGTGCATTTCACATTGTAAGCACCCATTAGGCTGCTTAAAAGCATCCTTTATGGTGCTTATACGATCTTTCATCGCATAGGGGGCAAAAATCACGTCGCATCGCATCGCATGCTACGCGATGCATGGCATGCAATGCGACGCGATATAAACATCGTGCGATGCACATCGGGGGCGCCGCTATAATACACAAGTACCAAGATTAGCAACACTTGGCCTATCTAGTCTGCTTTAAACACATGTACATGCATATACTTACACACTAGGGTTAAAAAAAATGTTCTTATTTTTGGGAACAAAGTTGATGGAGGTACTGTGTCCCCGGCACCAAATCTCATCCAGATTCCACTTCACTAGACAAGCGGTTCCCTAACTGTACAGGGACATTAAGAAAAGTAACCTTAGTGTCCTGAAAAATCCCATTGTACCCACTGTCCACTTAACCACGGACTTGTGGACAAATGGAACAAAAAAAAAGTACAAACAGTATCAGTACCAGCAGCGGCATCTTACAAATGCCAACTCATTCCTAGGCAGACTATGCTGTCTATCACCGGTTTCCAAAAGAGGCACACCATTAAGAACCTTTTAGAGAAACTGCAGGACAACATTGCACAATGCTTTACCCCACTTAGACTCTCCTGGGGATTTGTGATACGTGACAATGCCAGCAATCTTGTGTGAGCATTACATCTGGGCATATTCCAGCATGTCCCATGTTTTGCTTTCATAATAAATTTGGTGGTGCAACATTTTTTTTTTAAATGGATGGGGCATGCAGAAGATGCTTTCGGTGGCCTGAAATACTTTCGACATTCACCCACTGCGTGCCGAATTCTGGAGAGCAAGCAAACACTCTGAATCAAGAGGTGGTTAAGAGGTGGATTTCAACCCTCTAAATGCAGAGGATGGAGGAGCAGCAAAAGGCCATCACCTGAGTCCATTACCTGAATCAAGAGGTGGTAAAGAGGTGTAATTCAACGCTCTATATATGCTTCAGAGGATGGAGGAGTAGAAAAAGGCCATTCAAGCCTATAAATTCACCTATGACATAGGCAAAGTAAGGGGAATGCACCTGATTCAAGCACAGTGAAAAATTATCTGTGCAAGGTTCTCCAACCCTTTGATTTTGCCACATGTGAAGTCAGTTCAGACACTGCCAGCTTTAGTTAGGTCTTTCCGCTCATTAGGCTTTTACAGAAGCAGCTGGAGAAATGAAAGAGGAGCTAAAACGGATCAATTTCGCCAAGTATGTAGGACTTGTGGATGGAGCCATTCTCCATTACTCCATTCTCTTTGCCAGGATTCATGGGTGGTCAATCTGTTAAAATCAGAGCACTATATTTTGGCTGTCACGCTCGATCCTAGGTTCAAAGCTTACATTGTATTTCTGTTTCCGGTGAACAAAAGTCTGCAGAGGTGCAAAGACCTGCTGGTGAGCGTATCATGACACGGCAACAGCTCCTCCTTCATTTTCTCCTGCAACTGGGACTGCAAGAAAATAAAACTTACATTTCCTAGACAACCCACTGGCGGTGATGCAGGGCAGTCAGGAGCAACTTTTGACATATGGACTGGACTAAAATATCTGCCAACAATTACTGACATGTCCACTGTCACTACATATGATGCTGTCACCATTGAAAGAATGGTGGAGGATTAGATCTCTGACAGCATCCAAGTAGCCTTTCGGACAGTCCAGATCTATACTAGAAGTAAAAAGAGGCAATTTGGAGACATTTGTACAAATTGGCTTTATTTAACTAAGTGTATACCCCAAAACAGTGTTTAGTAACCTTGTCAGCAATTGGTGGAGGAGGTTACCGCCACAAAATGTGGAGAAGATGAGGTTCATCAAAATATATTAGAAATTCCTCCAGGAAGATCTTAAGCAGCAATTGCTTTCAGACACTACCCTGGGATGTGTGATGGTGGATTCCAGCAGGGACAAATTAATACTCAGTTTGTGCAAGGAGAGATTAACTGCTTGTGTTTTTGTGGGGCCCCAAACAAACCGATAATTTCAGCCACAGTAGTGTGTCACAACCATGAGAAGTTTTCTATGTACCTAAACTACTGATGCAGCCAGCTTAACCTTTTGCGGGAAAAGAATGAAGATCTGGAGAATCAGGAGAGGAGGAATAACCTCTGTATCTGTAACATCCCAGAAACTGTGCCTCCTAACGATTTTGAGCCTTTCCTGATTCATTTTTTTGCTCAACTTCTTCCCTTGGTGGATGCTTCTCTTTTTCAAATTGAAAGGGACCATCGTGCTCTACGGCCTAAACCAAAGGACACCAAACCTCCCCAGGGATGTTATCCTTAAATTTCTCTCTTTTAAGACGTAAAAAATTGTTGCAATGGCCAGCAAATCCTCCTCCTTCATACTGTTTGAAGGATTAAAGCTCCAGATCTTTGAGGACCTGTCTCCTTCCACTATTGCTAAAAGATTGATACAAATATAAGTGGTGATTTTCTTTCCGTCTGACAGTGGAAGACCTTACTCAATACGATCAATAGAAGAGAAAAGAACTCCTCCGGAAACTTAAGCTTCACCCTGCTGCTGATACCTCTGGCCCTGAACCCCAAGACACTGCTCCCGGAATGGTTACTTTCCTGGTCGTATATATCTTTTTTTATATTTGCCTTGTTTTACAGTATTGTGCATGAGTTGTTGTTTTTCTGCACCAATTTGTTTATACTGCAACTCTAAGTAATGCTACAGTATGTTATTACAGCACTTTGCCTTTGCTACATTAAGATGCAAGGGTCTGACCTTTATAATTTAGTTTTGATGTTCTTATTATCCACATGCTAAACATGTTATACTGTATGACATTTTTGCTCCGGGTGAAGATTGCTGGTCTTCTGCCAGGTCTCACCATCTCCACTTTTAGGGATTATTGTTTCCAATACTGCATATTTTACTTTGTGTCTCGGGCACTTTGCCCGATTGTTGAATCCCGCACTTGAGTTCTCTACATTTAGAGCTCAGACATACAGGTAGTAGCAATACGCCATACCTAGTGGCGGTACTTGCTACTTCTCCAACCCAAAACTGTAGTTTTGTTTTGGTAAGTATTTTTGCATTTTTTAGCAGCGTTCAGATCCATTCCCGCCTTAAATGTATTTCCATTAATACCAAGGGCTTAAATACCCCCCAGAAGTGCACTCACTTGATTCAGTCTTCCAACGCCTCCAGGGAGACTGTGTTTTTTTGCAGGAAACCCACCTTAACCCCTTCCTGACAGAGCCAGTTTTTGCCTTCCTGACAGAGCCCTTTTTTTCAAATCTGACATGTATCACTTAAGTGGGGATAACTTTTTTTTGCTTTTACTTATCCCAGTGATTTTGAGATTGTTTTTTCGTGACACATTGTACTTCAAATTAGTGGTAAATTTGGGTCGATACAGTCTGTGTTTTTTTGTGAAAAATACCAAAATCGTAAAAAAATTGAAAATTTAGCAATTTGCAAAATGTTAAATTTTCTGCTTGTGAGACAAATAATCATACCACTCAAAATAGTTAATAACTAACATAGACCATATGTCTACTTTATGTTTCCATCATTATTTCAACTTCCTTTTAATTTTTTTGGACACTAGGAGGCTTACAATATGAATAGCAAATTCTCAATTTTTCAAGAAAATTTCAAACACTGATTTTTTTAGGGACCAGTTCAGTTCTGATGTGACTTTGAGGGACTTGTATGTGAGACACCCCCATAAATGATGCCATTTCAAAAACTGCACCCCTCACAGTATTCAAAACAGCATTTTGGAAGTTTGTTAACCCTTTAGGTGTTTCACAGGAATTAAAACAAAGTGTAGGTGAAATTTCAAAAAAAAATTTTTTTTGCAGATTTGCAATTTTAATACATTTTTCTAAGGAACACAGTACATTTTACTAGAGAAATGTGACTAAAAATTGATTCCCCCAATTCTTTTGTTTTCATAAATATCCTATATGTGGCCCTAGTGTGCACGTTGACCAAACCACAGGCTTCATAATAGAAGGAGCACCTACTTGATTTTGGAGCCTCCTTTTTATGAGATTATTTTTTAGGCACCATGTAGGTTTCTAGGCACCATAAGATGCTAAAAGTTAGGAACCCCCCCACAAGTGACCCCATTTTGCAAACTACACCCCTCAGGGAATTCATCTAGGGGTATAGTGTACATTTCAAACCCCCAGGGGTTTCACCAATTGTGGTACAACTGGGCAGTGAAAATGAAAAATTAAATTTTTTACACAAAAATGCAGTTCTGGCTCAAAATTTTTCATTTTCAGAAGGTATGAAGGAGAAAAAGCACCCCAAAATCTGTGCCCCAATTTCTCCCGAGTACGGCAATGCCTCACATGTGACCAAAAAATACTATTTGGGTGCATGGCAGGACTCAGAAGGGAAGGAGTGATTTTTGGATTTTGCAGCTCAGATTCTGGTGGAATGTTGGTGGGTGCTATGTCGCATTAGCAAGACCCCCCAAGCACCAATACAGTGGAACCCCCCACAAGTAACCCCATTTTGCAAACTACACCCCTCAGGGAATTCATCTAAGGGTATAGTGTACATTTCAAACCCCCAGGGGTTTCACCAATTTTGATACAACTGGGCTGTGAAAATGAAAAATTACATTTTTTTACACAAAAATGCAGTTCTGGCTCAAAATTTTTCATTTTCAGAAGGTATGAAGGAGAAAAAGCACCCCAAAATCTGTGCCCCAATTTCTCCCGAGTACGGCAATGCCTCACATGTGACCAAAAAATACCATTTGGGTGCATGGCAGGACTCAGAAGGGAAGGAGTGATTTTGGGATTTTGCAGCACACATTCTGGTGAAATGAATGGTGGGTGCTATGTCGCATTAGCAAGACCCCCCAAGCACCAATACAGTGGAACCCCCCCACAAGTGACCCCATTTTGCAAACTACACCCCTCAGTGAATTCATCTAGGGGTATAGTGTACATTTCAAACCCCCAGGGGTTTCACCAATTTTGATACAACTGGGCAGTGAAAATGAAAAATTACATTTTTTTACACAAAAATGCAGTTCTGGCTCAAAATTTTTCATTTTCAGAAGGTATGAAGGAGAAAAAGCACCCCAAAATCTGTGCCCCAATTTCTCCCGAGTACGGCAATGCCTCACATGTGACCAAAAAATACCATTTGGGTGCATGGCAGGACTCAGAAGGGAAGGAGTGATTTTTGGATTTTGCAGCTCAGATTCTGGTGGAATGTTGGTGGGTGCTATGTCGCATTAGCAAGACCCCCGAAGCACCAATACAGTGGAACCCCCCCACAAGTGACCCCATTTTGCAAACTACACCCCTCAGTGAATTCATCTAGGGGTATAGTGTACATTTCAAACCCCCAGGGGTTTCACCAATTTTGATACAACTGGGCTGTGCAAATGAAAAATTACATTTTTTATACAAAAATGCAGTTCTGGCTCAAAATTTTTCATTTTCAGAAGGTATGAAGAAGACAAAGCACCCCAAAATCTGTGCCCCAATTTCTCCCGAGTACGGCAATGCCTCATGTGTGACCAAAAAGTGGCAGGACTCAGAAGGGAAGGAGTGATATTTGGATTTTGCAGCACAAATTCTGGTGGAATGTTGGTGGGTGCTATGTCGCATTAGCAAGACCCCCAAAGCACCAATACAGTGGAACCCCCCCACAAGTGACCCCATTTTGCAAACTACACCCCTCAGTGAATTCATCTAGGGGTATAGTGTACATTTAAAACCCCCAGGGGTTTCACCAATTTTGATACAACTGGGCTGTGCAAATGAAAAATTACATTTTTTACACAAAAATGCAGTTCTGGCTCAAAATGTTTCATTTTCAGAAGGTATGAAGGAGAAAAAGCACCCCAAAATCTGTGCCCCAATTTCTCCCGAGTACGGCAATGCCTCACATGTGACCAAAAAATACCAGTTGGGTGCATGGCAGGACTCAGAAGGGAAGGAGTGATTTTTGGTGGAATGAATGGTGGGTGCTATGTGGCATTAGCAAGACCCCCGAAGCACGGTGAAATTATGAACCTAATAATCCATAGATGTGTGGTATATTTTAAAACACTCCTTTATACATAGGCCGGGTTTGTCGGGGCAAGTGTCACACTGGAAAATAGTTTGCTTTCTTATTCCCTTTTTATAGCAAACTTTGCACCTTTTTTGTGTCCTGCCCTTTTTTCCAGTGGAGGGGATTTCATCAGGAAAATGCTGCCCTGGTACAATACGGGGGCCAGTACTAGAAGTACTGGGGCCCTCTGCCTGCTGGTTCCCAAATATTAGGCCCTTTATGACTTCCTCTTGAAAGTGCATAAATGTCCCCCTCTGGCCGGTAGAACGGAATAGCACGTAAGCGTTATACAGTGCCATCTGGATGATATACACGGCCAGCTTCTTGTACCAGATTTTTGTTTTCCGCAGGGCACTGTACGGCTTCAGTACCTGATCTGAAAGATCCACTCCGCCCATGTACCTATTGTAATCCAGGATACAATTAGGTTTTGAGGTGTGGGTACTGGTACCTCGTACAGGGATGGAGGTGGTACTGTCTCCGTGAATTGTTGTCAGTATAAGGACATCCCTCTTGTCCTTATATTTGACCAACAACATATTTTCGGTGCATATTCCCCTGCTTTCACCCCTTCTCATTACTTGGGCAATGTGCGTTTTTGGGAGGCCTCTTTGGTTCTTGCGCACAGTACCGCAAGCTGCTGTACCTCTTGAACCAAGGGCCTTAAACAGGGGGATGCTAGTGTAAAAGTTATCCACATAGAGGTGATAACCTTTATCCAGGAAGGGGTGCACTAAATCCCAGACAATTTTTCCACTAACACCTACGAGGGAGGGGGGGCATTCTGGCGGTTCAATTCTTGAATCCTTCCCTTCATATACCCTAAACCTGTGAGTGTACCCTGAGGTGCTTTCACACAGCTTATACATTTTTATGCCATACCTTGCCCTCTTACTGGGAAGGTACTGGCGGAATTTAACCCTTCCTTAAAAATGTATAAGGGACTCGTCTATGCAAATGAATTTATCTGGGATGTACATCTCTTCAAATTTGGCACTGAAATGATCAATGACCGGCCTGACTTTGAATAGCCGGTCAAAGGTGGGATCATCTCTGGGTGGGCACTGTGCATTATCGTTGTAATGCAAAAATTTAAGGATCGTCTCAAATCGAGCCCGGGTCATGGCCATACGGTAAAATGGGGTGCTGTACAGAACATCTGTACTCCAATATTGCCTAATTTCTGGCTTTTTTACTATGCCCATATGAAACACCAGACCCCAAAACGTCATCATCTCTACTGCATCTACAGGGGTCCACCTAGCAAATGATGACGTGGGGTTTTGAGCAATAAACTGCTGGGCATATAAATTAGTTTGGTCCACCATTAAATTTATAAAATCATCAGAGAAAAATAATTTGAAAAAGTCAATTTCTCTGAGACCTGTGGAATCAAATTGGATTCCTGGGATGGCCAAAAACTCAGGAACCTGGGGCTCAAAATTGTCTGGTGGTGGGGTCCATACGAGATCAATTATTGGGGGGGGGGTCTCAGCTGCTCTACGGGGGCGTCTTTGAGGGGGTCCCTCATCACCAGAGGAGGAAGAGGAGCTTAAGATGAATCCTTCAAATTCCCCGCTTGCCTCACTGGCTGTGTCAGAGTCAGAGGCAAGCATGGCATATGCCTCCTCCGCTGAATACATTCTTCTGGATGACTGGGATGACATTTGGGATGACATTTGGGATGACATTTGGGATGCCATTTTTATTTTTGTGTTACTGGTAGTGAAATGTTTCAACACATGTATAGTGTAGGGGGGGGTACAAACTTTATTTCAACCCGGGGGGTATGTAATGTGTAGTGTGTATGTAGTGCAGAAAAAAAAAATACTTTATACAGGAATTTGATCCCAATAAAAAAAAAAAAAATTGAAGGGGTTAAAAAAAAAAAAAAATTGAAGGGGTTAAAAAAAATAAAAAAAGGTCCTGCGCCAAAAATTGAGCACAGATGTTGGTCAGTAACGTCCGTCACTGAACAGCGCTCAAAGGCAACAGGAATGTGATAAAAAAAAAAAAAAAAAAAAGATCAACCCTGTGCCGAAAAAGCTGATCAGTGATGTACGGCACTGATCAGCGCACAGTGGCCACAGACCACCCACAAAATCACAGTGTGTGTAAAAAAAAAATTAAAAAAAGACCCCACAGCACCCTCAAAAAAAAAAAAAGGTGATCAGTGATGCGACACTGATTACCAGTGAGGGGCAGCAGGTGCACAACCTTTGGTGCAACTGACAGTGCAACTGGCAGCAACTGACAGGTATATATATGTATGTGAGACACCCCCATAAATGATGCCATTTCAAAAACTGATGCCATTTCAAAAACTGCACCCCTCACAGTATTCAAAACAGCATTTTGGAAGTTTGTTAACCCTTTAGGTGTTTCACAGGAATTAAAACAAAGTGTAGGTGAAATTTCAAATTTTTTTTTTTTTTGCAGATTTGCAATTTTAATACATTTTTCTAAGGAATACAGTACATTTTACTAGAGAAATGTGACTAAAAATTGATTCCCCCAATTCTTTTGTTTTCATAAATATCCTATATGTGGCCCTAGTGTGCACGTTGACCAAACCACAGGCTTCATAATAGAAGGAGCACCTACTTGATTTTGGAGCCTCCTTTTTATGAGATTATTTTTTAGGCACCATGTAGGTTTCTAGGCACCATAAGATGCTAAAAGTTAGGAACCCCCCCACAAGTGACCCCATTTTGCAAACTACACCCCTCAGGGAATTCATCTAGGGGTATAGTGTACATTTCAAACCCCCAGGGGTTTCACCAAATGTGGTACAACTGGGCAGTGAAAATGAAAAATTAAATTTTTTACACAAAAATGCAGTTCTGGCTCAAAATTTTTCATTTTCAGAAGGTATGAAGGAGAAAATGCACCCCAAAATCTGTGCCCCAATTTCTCCCGAGTACGGCAATGCCTCACATGTGACCAAAAAATACCATTTGGGTGCATGGCAGGACTCAGAAGGGAAGGAGTGATTTTTGGATTTTGCAGCTCAGATTCTGGTGGAATGTTGGTGGGTGCTATGTCGCATTAGCAAGACCCCCCAAGCACCAATACAGTGGAACCCCCCACAAGTAACCCCATTTTGCAAACTACACCCCTCAGGGAATTCATCTAGGGGTATAGTGTACATTTCAAACCCCCAGGGGTTTCACCAATTTTGATACAACTGGGCTGTGCAAATGAAAAATTACATTTTTTACACAAAAATGCAGTTCTGGCTCAAAATTTTTCATTTTCACAAGGAATGAAGGAGACAAAGCACCCCAAAATCTGTGCCCCAATTTCTCCCCAGTACGGCAATGCCTCACATGTGACCAAAAAATACCATTTGGGTGCATGGCAGGACTCAGAAGGGAAGGAGTGATTTTTGGATTTTGCAGCTCAGATTCTGGTGGAATGTTGGTGGGTGCTATGTCGCATTAGCAAGACCCCCCAAGCACCAATACAGTGGAACCCCCCCACAAGTGACCCCATTTTGCAAACTACACCCCTCAGGTAATTCATCTAGGGGTATAGTGTACATTTCAAACCCCCAGGGGTTTCACCAATTTTGATACAACTGGGCAGTGAAAATAAAAAATTACATTTTTTTACACAAAAATGCAGTTCTGGCTCAAAATTTTTCATTTTCAGAAGGTATGAAGGAGAAAAAGCACCCCAAAATCTGTGCCCCAATTTCTCCCGAGTACGGCAATGCCTCACATGTGACCAAAAAATACCATTTGGGTGCATGGCAGGACTCAGAAGGGAAGGAGTGATTTTTGGATTTTGCAGCTCAGATTCTGGTGGAATGTTGGTGGGTGCTATGTCGCATTAGCAAGACCCCCGAAGCACCAATACAGTGGAACCCCCCCACAAGTGACCCCATTTTGCAAACTACACCCCTCAGTGAATTCATCTAGGGGTATAGTGTACATTTCAAACCCCCAGGGGTTTCACCAATTTTGATACAACTGGGCTGTGCAAATGAAAAATTACATTTTTTATACAAAAATGCAGTTCTGGCTCAAAATTTTTCATTTTCAGAAGGTATGAAGGAGACAAAGCACCCCAAAATCTGTGCCCCAATTTCTCCCGAGTACGGCAATGCCTCATGTGTGACCAAAAAGTGGCAGGACTCAGAAGGGAAGGAGTGATATTTGGATTTTGCAGCACAAATTCTGGTGGAATGTTGGTGGGTGCTATGTCGCATTAGCAAGACCCCCAAAGCACCAATACAGTGGAACCCCCCCACAAGTGACCCCATTTTGCAAACTACACCCCTCAGGGAATTCATCTAGGGGTATAGTGTACATTTAAAACCCCCAGGGGTTTCACCAATTTTGATACAACTGGGCTGTGCAAATGAAAAATTACATTTTTTACACAAAAATGCAGTTCTGGCTCAAAATTTTTCATTTTCAGAAGGTATGAAGGAGAAAAAGCACCCCAAAATCTGTGCCCCAATTTCTCCCGAGTACGGCAATGCCTCACATGTGACCAAAAAATACCAGTTGGGTGCATGGCAGGACTCAGAAGGGAAGGAGTGATTTTTGGATTTTGCGGCTCAGATTCTGGTGGAATGAATGGTGGGTGCTATGTGGCATTAGCAAGACCCCCGAAGCACGGTGAAATTATGAACCTAATAATCCATAGATGTGTGGTATATTTTAAAACACTCCTTTATACATAGGCAGGGTTTGTCGGGGCAAGTGTCACACTGGAAAATAGTTTGCTTTCTTATTCCCTTTTTATAGCAAACTTTGCACCTTTTTTGTGTCCTGCCCTTTTTTCCAGTGGAGGGGATTTCATCAGGAAAATGCTGCCCTGGTACAATACGGGGGCCAGTACTAGAAGTACTGGGGCCCTCTGCCTGCTGGTTCCCAAATATTAGGCCCTTTATGACTTCCTCTTGAAAGTGCATAAATGTCCCCCTCTGGCCGGTAGAACGGAATAGCACGTAAGCGTTATACAGTGCCATCTGGATGATATACACGGCCAGCTTCTTGTACCAGATTTTTGTTTTCCGCAGGGCACTGTACGGCTTCAGTACCTGATCTGAAAGATCCACTCCGCCCATGTACCTATTGTAATCCAGGATACAATTAGGTTTTGAGGTGTGGGTACTGGTACCTCGTACAGGGATGGAGGTGGTACTGTCTCCGTGAATTGTTGTCAGTATAAGGACATCCCTCTTGTCCTTATATTTGACCAACAACATATTTTCGGTGCATATTCCCCTGCTTTCACCCCTTCTCATTACTTGGGCAATGTGCGTTTTTGGGAGGCCTCTTTGGTTCTTGCGCACAGTACCGCAAGCTGCTGTACCTCTTGAACTAAGGGCCTTAAACAGGGGGATGCTAGTGTAAAAGTTATCCACATAGAGGTGATAACCTTTATCCAGGAAGGGGTGCACTAAATCCCAGACAATTTTTCCACTAACACCTACGAGGGAGGGGGGGCATTCTGGCGGTTCAATTCTTGAATCCTTCCCTTCATATACCCTAAACCTGTGAGTGTACCCTGAGGTGCTTTCACACAGCTTATACATTTTTATGCCATACCTTGCCCTCTTACTGGGAAGGTACTGGCGGAATTTAACCCTTCCTTTAAAATGTATAAGGGACTCGTCTATGCAAATGAATTTATCTGGGATGTACATCTCTTCAAATTTGGCACTGAAATGATCAATGACCGGCCTGACTTTGAATAGCCGGTCAAAGGTGGGATCATCTCTGGGTGGGCACTGTGCATTATCGTTGTAATGCAAAAATTTAAGGATCGTCTCAAATCGAGCCCGGGTCATGGCCATACGGTAAAATGGGGTGCTGTACAGAACATCTGTACTCCAATATTGCCTAATTTCTGGCTTTTTTACTATGCCCATATGAAACACCAGACCCCAAAACGTCATCATCTCTACTGCATCTACAGGGGTCCACCTAGCAAATGATGACGTGGGGTTTTGAGCAATAAACTGCTGGGCATATAAATTAGTTTGGTCCACCATTAAATTTATAAAATCATCAGAGAAAAATAATTTGAAAAAGTCAATTTCTCTGAGACCTGTGGAATCAAATTGGATTCCTGGGATGGCCAAAAACTCAGGAACCTGGGGCTCAAAATTGTCTGGTGGTGGGGTCCATACGAGATCAATTATTGGGGGGGGGGGGGTCTCAGCTGCTCTACGGGGGCGTCTTTGAGGGGGTCCCTCATCACCAGAGGAGGAAGAGGAGCTTAAGATGAATCCTTCAAATTCCCCGCTTGCCTCACTGGCTGTGTCAGAGTCAGAGGCAAGCATGGCATATGCCTCCTCCGCTGAATACATTCTTCTGGATGACTGGGATGACATTTGGGATGACATTTGGGATGACATTTGGGATGACATTTTTATTTTTGTGTTACTGGTAGTGAAATGTTTCAACACGTGTATAGTGTAGGGGGGGGGTACAAACTTTATTTCAACCCGGGGGGTATGTAATGTGTAGTGTGTATGTAGTGCAGAAAAAAAAAATACTTTATACAGGAATTTGATCCCAATAAAAAAAAAAAAAATTGAAGGGGTTAAAAAAAAAAAAAAATTGAAGGGGTTAAAAAAAATAAAAAAAGGTCCTGCGCCAAAAATTGAGCACAGATGTTGGTCAGTAACGTCCGTCACTGAACAGCGCTCAAAGGCAACAGGAATTTGATCAAAAAAAAAAGATCAACCCTGTGCCGAAAAAGCTGATCAGTGATGTACGGCACTGATCAGCGCACAGTGGCCACAGACCACCCACAAAATCACAGTGTGTGTAAAAAAAAAATTAAAAAAAGACCCCACAGCACCCTCAAAAAAAAAAAAAGGTGATCAGTGATGCGACACTGATTACCAGTGAGGGGCAGCAGGTGCACAACCTTTGGTGCAACTGACAGTGCAACTGGCAGCAACTGACAGGTATATATATGTATGTGAGACACCCCCATAAATGATGCAATTTCAAAAACTGATGCCATTTCAAAAACTGCACCCCTCACAGTATTCAAAACAGCATTTTGGAAGTTTGTTAACCCTTTAGGTGTTTCACAGGAATTAAAACAAAGTGTAGGTGAAATTTCAAATTTTTTTTTTTTTTGCAGATTTGCAATTTTAATACATTTTTCTAAGGAACACAGTACATTTTACTAGAGAAATGTGACTAAAAATTGATTCCCCCAATTCTTTTGTTTTCATAAATATCCTATATGTGGCCCTAGTGTGCACGTTGACCAAACCACAGGCTTCATAATAGAAGGAGCACCTACTTGATTTTGGAGCCTCCTTTTTATGAGATTATTTTTTAGGCACCATGTAGGTTTCTAGGCACCATAAGATGCTAAAAGTTAGGAACCCCCCCACAAGTGACCCCATTTTGCAAACTACACCCCTCAGGGAATTCATCTAGGGGTATAGTGTACATTTCAAACCCCCAGGGGTTTCACCAAATGTGGTACAACTGGGCAGTGAAAATGAAAAATTAAATTTTTTACACAAAAATGCAGTTCTGGCTCAAAATTTTTCATTTTCAGAAGGTATGAAGGAGAAAATGCACCCCAAAATCTGTGCCCCAATTTCTCCCGAGTACGGCAATGCCTCACATGTGACCAAAAAATACCATTTGGGTGCATGGCAGGACTCAGAAGGGAAGGAGTGATTTTTGGATTTTGCAGCTCAGATTCTGGTGGAATGTTGGTGGGTGCTATGTCGCATTAGCAAGACCCCCCAAGCACCAATACAGTGGAACCCCCCACAAGTAACCCCATTTTGCAAACTACACCCCTCAGGGAATTCATCTAGGGGTATAGTGTACATTTCAAACCCCCAGGGGTTTCACCAATTTTGATACAACTGGGCTGTGCAAATGAAAAATTACATTTTTTACACAAAAATGCAGTTCTGGCTCAAAATTTTTCATTTTCACAAGGAATGAAGGAGACAAAGCACCCCAAAATCTGTGCCCCAATTTCTCCCCAGTACGGCAATGCCTCACATGTGACCAAAAAATACCATTTGGGTGCATGGCAGGACTCAGAAGGGAAGGAGTGATTTTTGGATTTTGCAGCTCAGATTCTGGTGGAATGTTGGTGGGTGCTATGTCGCATTAGCAAGACCCCCCAAGCACCAATACAGTGTAACCCCCCCACAAGTGACCCCATTTTGCAAACTACACCCCTCAGGGAATTCATCTAGGGGTATAGTGTACATTTCAAACCCCCAGGGGTTTCACCAATTTTGATACAACTGGGCAGTGAAAATGAAAAATTACATTTTTTTACACAAAAATGCAGTTCTGGCTCAAAATTTTTCATTTTCAGAAGGTATGAAGGAGAAAAAGCACCCCAAAATCTGTGCCCCAATTTCTCCCGAGTACGGCAATGCCTCACATGTGACCAAAAAATACCATTTGGGTGCATGGCAGGACTCAGAAGGGAAGGAGTGATTTTTGGATTTTGCAGCACACATTCTGGTGGAATGAATGGTGGGTGCTATGTCGCATTAGCAAGACCCCCCAAGCACCAATACAGTGGAACCCCCCCACAAGTGACCCCATTTTGCAAACTACACCCCTCAGTGAATTCATCTAGGGGTATAGTGTACATTTCAAACCCCCAGGGGTTTCACCAATTTTGATACAACTGGGCAGTGAAAATGAAAAATTACATTTTTTTACACAAAAATGCAGTTCTGGCTCAAAATTTTTCATTTTCAGAAGGTATGAAGGAGAAAAAGCACCCCAAAATCTGTGCCCCAATTTCTCCCGAGTACGGCAATGCCTCACATGTGACCAAAAAATACCATTTGGGTGCATGGCAGGACTCAGAAGGGAAGGAGTGATTTTTGGATTTTGCAGCTCAGATTCTGGTGGAATGTTGGTGGGTGCTATGTCGCATTAGCAAGACCCCCCAAGCACCAATACAGTGGAACCCCCCACAAGTGACCCCATTTTGCAAACTACACCCCTCAGGGAATTCATCTAGGGGTATAGTGTACATTTCAAACCCCCAGGGGTTTCACCAATTTTGATACAACTGGGCAGTGAAAATGAAAAATTACATTTTTTTACACAAAAATGCAGTTCTGGCTCAAAATTTTTCATTTTCAGAAGGTATGAAGGAGAAAAAGCACCCCAAAATCTGTGCCCCAATTTCTCCCGAGTACGGCAATGCCTCATGTGTGACCAAAAAGTGGCAGGACTCAGAAGGGAAGGAGTGATATTTGGATTTTGCAGCACAAATTCTGGTGGAATGTTGGTGGGTGCTATGTCGCATTAGCAAGACCCCCAAAGCACCAATACAGTGGAACCCCCCCACAAGTGACCCCATTTTGCAAACTACACCCCTCAGGGAATTCATCTAGGGGTATAGTGTACATTTAAAACCCCCAGGGGTTTCACCAATTTTGATACAACTGGGCTGTGCAAATGAAAAATTACATTTTTTACACAAAAATGCAGTTCTGGCTCAAAATTTTTCATTTTCAGAAGGTATGAAGGAGAAAAAGCACCCCAAAATCTGTGCCCCAATTTCTCCCGAGTACGGCAATGCCTCACATGTGACCAAAAAATACCAGTTGGGTGCATGGCAGGACTCAGAAGGGAAGGAGTGATTTTTGGATTTTGCGGCTCAGATTCTGGTGGAATGAATGGTGGGTGCTATGTGGCATTAGCAAGACCCCCGAAGCACGGTGAAATTATGAACCTAATAATCCATAGATGTGTGGTATATTTTAAAACACTCCTTTATACATAGGCAGGGTTTGTCGGGGCAAGTGTCACACTGGAAAATAGTTTGCTTTCTTATTCCCTTTTTATAGCAAACTTTGCACCTTTTTTGTGTCCTGCCCTTTTTTCCAGTGGAGGGGATTTCATCAGGAAAATGCTGCCCTGGTACAATACGGGGGCCAGTACTAGAAGTACTGGGGCCCTCTGCCTGCTGGTTCCCAAATATTAGGCCCTTTATGACTTCCTCTTGAAAGTGCATAAATGTCCCCCTCTGGCCGGTAGAACGGAATAGCACGTAAGCGTTATACAGTGCCATCTGGATGATATACACGGCCAGCTTCTTGTACCAGATTTTTGTTTTCCGCAGGGCACTGTACGGCTTCAGTACCTGATCTGAAAGATCCACTCCGCCCATGTACCTATTGTAATCCAGGATACAATTAGGTTTTGAGGTGTGGGTACTGGTACCTCGTACAGGGATGGAGGTGGTACTGTCTCCGTGAATTGTTGTCAGTATAAGGACATCCCTCTTGTCCTTATATTTGACCAACAACATATTTTCGGTGCATATTCCCCTGCTTTCACCCCTTCTCATTACTTGGGCAATGTGCGTTTTTGGGAGGCCTCTTTGGTTCTTGCGCACAGTACCGCAAGCTGCTGTACCTCTTGAACCAAGGGCCTTAAACAGGGGGATGCTAGTGTAAAAGTTATCCACATAGAGGTGATAACCTTTATCCAGGAAGGGGTGCACTAAATCCCAGACAATTTTTCCACTAACACCTACGAGGGAGGGGGGGCATTCTGGCGGTTCAATTCTTGAATCCTTCCCTTCATATACCCTAAACCTGTGAGTGTACCCTGAGGTGCTTTCACACAGCTTATACATTTTTATGCCATACCTTGCCCTCTTACTGGGAAGGTACTGGCGGAATTTAACCCTTCCTTTAAAATGTATAAGGGACTCGTCTATGCAAATGAATTTATCTGGGATGTACATCTCTTCAAATTTGGCACTGAAATGATCAATGACCGGCCTGACTTTGAATAGCCGGTCAAAGGTGGGATCATCTCTGGGTGGGCACTGTGCATTATCGTTGTAATGCAAAAATTGAAGGATCGTCTCAAATCGAGCCCGGGTCATGGCCATACGGTAAAATGGGGTGCTGTACAGAACATCTGTACTCCAATATTGCCTAATTTCTGGCTTTTTTACTATGCCCATATGAAACACCAGACCCCAAAACGTCATCATCTCTACTGCATCTACAGGGGTCCACCTAGCAAATGATGACGTGGGGTTTTGAGCAATAAACTGCTGGGCATATAAATTAGTTTGGTCCACCATTAAATTTATAAAATCATCAGAGAAAAATAATTTGAAAAAGTCAATTTCTCTGAGACCTGTGGAATCAAATTGGATTCCTGGGATGGCCAAAAACTCAGGAACCTGGGGCTCAAAATTGTCTGGTGGTGGGGTCCATACGAGATCAATTATTGGGGGGGGTCTCAGCTGCTCTACGGGGGCGTCTTTGAGGGGGTCCCTCATCACCAGAGGAGGAAGAGGAGCTTAAGACGAATCCTTCAAATTCCCCGCTTGCCTCACTGGCTGTGTCAGAGTCAGAGGCAAGCATGGCATATGCCTCCTCTGCTGAATACATTCTTCTGGATGACTGGGATGACATTTGGGATGACATTTGGGATGCCATTTTTATTTTTGTGTTACTGGTAGTGAAATGTTTCAACACGTGTATAGTGTAGGGGGGGGTACAAACTTTATTTCAACCCGGGGGGTATGTAGTGTGTAGTGTGTATGTAGTGCAGAAAAAAAAAATACTTTATACAGGAATTTGATCCCAATAAAAAAAAAAAAAATTGAAGGGGTTAAAAAAAAAAAAAAATTGAAGGGGTTAAAAAAAATAAAAAAAGGTCCTGCGCCAAAAATTGAGCACAGATGTTGGTCAGTAACGTCCGTCACTGAACAGCGCTCAAAGGCAACAGGAATTTGATCAAAAAAAAAAAAAAAAAGATCAACCCTGTGCCGAAAAAGCTGATCAGTGATGTACGGCACTGATCAGCGCACAGTGGCCACAGGACACCCACAAAATCACAGTGTGTGTAAAAAAAAAATTAAAAAAAGACCCCACAGCACCCTCAAAAAAAAAAAAGGTGATCAGTGATGCGACACTGATTACCAGTGAGGGGCAGCAGGTGCACAACCTTTGGTGCAACTGACAGTGCAACTGGCAGCAACTGACAGGTATATATAAAAAAAAAAAAACCTCTGCACCCCCAAAAAGTTGCTGATCACCTCAGATATAGTGATCAGCACAAAAGGCGGGGGCAGCAGACACAAAATATAGCACTCTCTATCACTCTCTGTCACTATCTCTCTCTATCTCTCTCTATCTCTCACTATCTATCACTATCTATCACTATCTATCACTCTATGACACTGCAGCAGCAGCACTGACGGTTATATATATAAAAAAATAACCCCTGCACCCCCAAAAAGTTGCTGGGGGTGCACAAAAGGGGGGCAGCAGACACAAAATATAGCAGTCTCTATCACTCTCTGTCACTATCTCTCTCTATCTCTCTATCTCTCTCTCTCTCACTATCTATCACTCTATGACACTGCAGCAGCAGCACTGACAGGTATATCTATCTAAAAAAAAAACCTGCGCCCCCAAAAAGTTGCTGATCAGTTAATTTATACTGATCAGCACAAAAGGGGGGGCAGCAGTCAGTTATATAAAAAATATATAGCACAATCTGTCACTATCTCTCTATCTCTCTCTATCTCTCTCTATCTATCTCTCTATCACACTGCAGCAGCACAAAATATAGCACTCTCTGTCACTAGCCCTCTCTATCTCTCTCTATCTCTCTCTCTCTATCTCTCTATCTAAAACTCGATGACACTGCAGCAGCACAACACAGCACAGCACAACACTGGAAGTCACAACAAGTAGCAAGATCCCAAGCAGTGATCAGGTAAGTATTTTGCAAGGTTCTGGTCAGGGTATCGCGGCAGCCAGGCACGGTGACCGCACTGCACGCAATTCCAGACCGGAATGGCGTCTGCAGTGCAGTCACCGTTAGTTTAAACCCCCCACCATGGCTGTGATTGGTTCGTCGGTCCGACGAACCAATCACGGCCTTTGGGGGCGGGCGGGGTGAGGTGGGGTGACACCAGTGTCACCCTTACACCCCGCGGTGATTGGTGCTGTACTTTACAGCACCAATCACCTCCGATCCCTGTGTCACCGGCGAACGTTATTCGCCGGTGACACAGAAAACACTGTGAATGGCTGTTCACACTGAACAGCCAATCACAGCGATCGCCGACGGGGGGGCGGCATCGCAGCCCCCCCTGGGCATGCAGGGACATGTCTGCTGTCAGGGACAGCAGACATGTTTAAACTGTCACTGCGTCTATAGACGCGGTGACAGTTTAAAGCCATGACGTACATTTACGCCATGTGTCGGGAAGTACTTCCCGACCATGACGTAAATGTACGTCAAATGTCGGGAAGGGGTTAAGGCAGACTGTCAACCTTCCCTAGCCACTAAACGTTTACCGACTGTCTACTATTCTAATAGTGCCTCTTAACGCAATGGAGTGGCTATATTTCTCAACTCCTCCTTCCCATTTATACTGTCAGACTCCAAAACTGACCATGAAGGTCGGTACCTGATTTTGAAGGGTAAATTGGGACATGACACAATTACCATAGCCAATGTATATACACCTAATACGGGTCAAGCACAGTTTTTTTAACACATTTTTTCGTGTCCTATCCGAATTTCGAGTTGGATTTTAACATGTCCCACTCCCATCTTTAGACAAATCAGGAAGTCTCAATGGCTCGGCCCCGATCCCAGGGTCGTCAGCTCTTCGTAAGCACATGCCCAAGGCTGGTCTATTTGCTATATGGAGATCCCTTAATCCTACCACTAGGGATTACACTTTTTATTCAAATCCTCATGCCTCCTACTCCCATATTGTGCAAGAAAAAAGAAGAAGTAGGAACAGCGCTGTACTGAATATATATAAAATGTTTAATTAAGAATTGCAATTTTACATATTATAACAGTCAATAATAGACAGACAAGACTTACACACATAGAACACAGAAACTCCCCCTTATATAACTGGTGCTGGTTAGACTTTGTTAAATGCAATTGCGGATGTTTTGCTCATACATAGAGCCAGTTAGTAGGTTAGTACTGAGTTCAGTCCCCCACATAAATGTGCACATTTTAATGTGGTATACCTATTTTGTAATCCTGGGGTCAAGTATGGCTTGTAAACATACTTCTCCTGGGAAAGCCGCTTTTCTGGGCAAATGGAAAGCCTCGCATTCGCAGAACTAGAAAAAGCCATAAGACGCGTTGGTGTGTTGGAGCCTAGACACCCACCATTGGAACCCAGACTCAGCCTTCCCACTGTGACCAGACCAGCTTCCAGAGCAAACCCCAGTAGCCGGAAATAACAAGGACACTGCACCTACAACAAACCAGGTCGAGCCCTATACCATCTGGTGCTCCCTAGGCTGGAGGATACCATCACTCCTAAACAGTCCTACCACCACCGGCAAAATTCGCTTAAGATATTACCAGGAAGAGTTTTTAGGAACGGACACTGAGACACTATTCCTTGGGAAAATTGGGTGACTATCTTGGCTCAATTTTATGATTTTCAGTACCAGCATTACCATGTGTACATGATATATTTTAAAGTGTATATTTTTTATTAAATGTATTTTGTACCTTCACCTGTTGCATGTTATTAGGCAAAAGCGCGGTTTCACATCCCTTTCTTTGCATTCGCAGAACTACTCTAACTAGACCACACCTGAGGACCTCCGTTCTTACTACCATGCAGGCTAACTGAACCAGATAATCTCCTGGACCTCTGACCCCGGCTGTAGGAGATGGGTCGATCTTGAAAATGCTATGCTCCAGATTGGCTGAGTTGAGAGAGTTTGGTTTCCTAGAACACTTAGACCAGCCTCGGCCTTTGCGATCACAACCATTCGATTAACCCTGACATTGTGGGACAAAATCCACTCTTTGTCGAACCTACAGATGGAGCCAGCCTTGTCTTTGCAGGGGCTGGCAAAAGTATCGTCAGCCCCGCCAGCGGCCAGCTCCAGCCAGGGGATGCGTGCGTGGCCCGTGACAACAGAGATTCCCCTGGGTCCCCGCCGCCTCCCCCATTGCGCCGCCGGTCTCCCTCGCTGCCCCGACCAACCCCTAACCCTGCCCATCTCTCTGAAGCGGTTCAGTGTAGCCCCTGTCCTCCGGCGCTCGCCAGAGGGGAGCCTCTGGCGAGCCCCGGCCAAAGATGACAGGGGCTACATCTATAGCCCTGCTTCCCTCCCCTATGTCCCCTATTTGGGACAATCCTTTTTCCTCTGGGCTGTGATGGAGTGATGACCCTGCCTTGGCGTCACTTGCAAAGGAAACAATTTAAACATGTAAAAAAACAATTGTCCACAGCCATGTTTGCTGAGCTTTGCACTTCAAACTCCCCTTCCTGCCTTGACCCACTTCCAATACACACAGATTTTGAGTTTTGTTGCCTCTCAATACCCCACTAGCAAATCACGAGCCCTGACACTATTTGAATGCCTTTGTTTGCTTTCAGTGTGCCAACGAGGCAATATTTCTGTTCTGTATAGCACCCTTCTGGCTCCTGCTCCTACAGACCAGGAATCCCATGAATTGGCATGGTCTACATGCGATGGTTACATGCCATGTTTTCCTCAACATCACACCTATATTGGAGGAACTGTGGTCACACTGGTATGTTCTTCCACATCTGGTGGACATGTCCAATCATACAAACCTTTTGGACTACGGTATGGCCTCTGATAACTCAATTGCTTGGTACATTTCTCCTGCCATCAGTGGCAGTAGCATTATTGGTTACCCCGACCCCATCTGTCAGCAGACACCAGGATAAACCCTTGTCCACATCTGCAATGCAGCCACATCACTAATTGCCAAACATTGGAAACACGCGGAGGAATCTTGATCGTGGCTTTCTATAGGCGGATTCATTTTGTGGCCTCAATGGAATACATCACATGTTTGCAGAATGATCCTTCTTTCGTGATGTTTGGCCCCCTTGGTATCTTTTCCATTCCTCCCCCCTCCCTGGACTCTGCTAGCTCCTATTTTTGTTATTGACATTTATTTTCTAGCGATTTTGCTTTTGTTACACCGTTGTCCATTTTTTTAAATATTTATTTATTATTATTATTATTATTATTATTATTTGTGTATACTATGTTTGAAATCACTGTTAATTTTCATTTCCAATTTATTTATTTATTTATTTTTATTTTTTTTTCATTCTAGATGGTCTTTGACGATACTATGAGGCAAATTCCTTCTCAGATGGACACAACCATGTGCACTGCAGGGGGCAGATGTAACAGGTGCAGATAGAATTAGATTTGGGTGAGTTATTTTGTTTCAGTGCAGGGATACTAACTGACTGCTTTATTTCTACACTGCAATATAGATCTCACTTTGAAGAAAAACCCCACCCAAATCTAATTCTATGTGCACGTTATATCTGCCCCACCTGCAGTGCACATGGTTTTGTCCATTTGAGAAGGAATTTGCCTCTAAGAGTGAACTAGAATTTCGTATATTTTTCCTTATATCAAATTCTGTAAAAATAAAAACTATTGTTTTAAAAAAATGGAGGTTGTATGAATCAACGGGATGTCATCTATTAGAATGAACTTAGGTCTACAGTCATTAGGTCGACCCCACTAGGTCGACTGGCAGGAAGGTCGACCTGACTTAAGGTCGACATGGGCCAAGGTCGACATGACTTAAGGTCGAATTTGCATAAATGTCGACATGAGGAAGGTCGACTGGTCATAAGGTCGACATGGGTTTTTCACTGTTATTTGAGCCGACATGTGCCGACAGGCGGTATTTCATGCCCTACCATCCACTAGGGCGTGGTGGGAGAATAAAATAGTGTGCCGAGCGCAGCGAGGCACCGCGCCCGAAGCATTGCGAGCGAAGCGAGCGATGCGAGGGTCCGATTCTCATTGCCAACTGTGTCCATGTCGACTGTGTCGACATTCGGATTAAAAAAACAGTGAAAAACCCATGTCGACCTTATGATCAGTCGACCTTCCTCATGTCGACCTTTATGCAAATTCGACCTTAAGTCATGTCGACCTTGGCCCATGTCGACCTTAAGTCAGGTTGACCTTCCTGCCAGTCGACCTAGTGGGGTCGACCTAATGACTGTAGACCTAAATGCAGTCTGACGAATGATCCCATTCCGAATCAACAGCATCATTTTTAAAAATCAAGTTCTTCAAAAATCAACTTCCTCTTGCTGCTTCTCATTATGTGAAAAGTCATCAAGTTATATGATTCTGAGAACTTGGACAGCTTTTTCTAGGGGAACCAACTGCCGGTGATATTATGGATTTATTAAACTTTTTTCTTTATAGTATGTGCTCTTTGGGGCCTAGAATTTAATACTGCCATCCTGTCTGCCACTGCAGTGCCACTTCTAAATGGGCCACGAGTTTGTGCTGCCCACTTGTGTTGCTTAACATAGTCATCCAGCTGGGATGCGGTCAATTTGCCGGCGGTCGGGATCCCGGCATTCAGAATCCCGACACTGGAATCCCAACCGCCGAAATCCCGAAATTTTCTCCCTCCGTGGGTGTCCACGACACCCATAGAGGGAGAATAAAATAGCGTGCCGAGCGTAGCAAGGCACCGGGCCCGCTGCGTGGCGAGCGCAGCGAGCCCGCAAGGGGGGCGATCCACGTCCCCCCCATGTCGGGATTTCGGCGGTCGGCATCCCGACCGCCGGGATTCCGACCGCCGGGATTCCGACCGCCGGCATTACGTATCGGATCCATCCAGCTACCTCTGTGTTTTTTGGCCTAAAAACAATATTTAAAAGAGGTGTTCAGAATAAACTAGAAATGAGTGTAAATTAATCGTATTGAGGTTAATTATACTGTACGAGCAAAACAACAAAAAACTAATTCTGTGATTCAGTGATTCAGTGATTTTAGCTGCATTTATATTTTTTTCAAGAAAATACAGATCCAAAACTAAAACCCAAAAGAGTGGTTTTGGCAAAACCAATCCAGATCCAAGAAGATCCAGATCCAAAACCAAAATAGGAAAAGTAAACGGAACACCTAGCGATAATAGCAAAATCTGCCTTACGGGTATATTTTTTAAAGGTCAGTTTTGATCTTTTTCAGATTGATTACATCCCTTACATACCCATGGTTAAACCAAACATTTATGTTAAATCAACCTCTAGTAACTATATACCTTATTGTCTAGGATTAAAATAGCTGAGCTGAATATAAAGTCACTTGTGTAACATACAGATACTACAGGCTTGCCTGGCTCCCGAATATTACATGAGCCTCCCGCTACATGTATGATGTAGTATTGTGCTATGTATACTAGGTGTAATATAAGGGGGCTGCGTATAATGTAGTATTGTGCTATGTATACTAGGTATAATATGGGGATGGGCTGTGTATAATGTAATATGGTGCTGTGTGCTATATAGGGGAAGGGGGTGGGGGGTGGCTGTGTATAATGTAACATGGTGCTGTGTGGGGAAGCTGTCAAAATCCCACCTCTGGAATCCTGACCGGCAGCCTGAACACCAGGGCCAGAATACAGACAGCAGCGAATATGCCAGGCCGGAATCTCAACAGCTGGTATCCCGACGATAAGTATGCCGCGGGTGTCCTAGCATTAGGTTGGGGGGGGTGGGGTAGGTTTATGCAGTAGGCGTGACAGGGTTAGGGTAGTGGGGGAAGGTTAGGGTTAGGCTGCGGGCAAGGGGGAGTGTACGGGTTGCGGGAAGGGAGGGATAGGGGAGAGGGTAAGTATACTTACACAGCCTCTGTCAGTAATCTGTTCAGCAGGATAACGCTGTCAGTCTTCTGACCACTGGCATCTGGTCCCCCGGTCATGCATACTGGGTGTGATATGGGAAAAGCGGGATGTGTCTAATGTAAGGTAACATGGAGGTGTGTGTGTAGAAAGTCCTGGCACTCAGGTTTTAAAGCCTGATGAACCTGCTCCAGCGCCCTCCTTACAGGGACACCCTCATAAATAGCCAACAGAAAAAGGCGGTACTCTGAGACTTGTAAAACTGCGAAAAAAAATGCACTCCTATTTATTAAATGTTTTACGGATGTGCTCCCCTTCATAAGGGGACATACACACACAGAATCCCACACCAGTGCATATAGATTTGTCTTTGCATTAGACAAAGACAGATAGGTGTGTGTCCTGAAATCTAAGAAGCAATAATATGGTGGCGCTAGACACGCCCCTTGGGTGGAGCTTGACACTCCTGCAAATGTGCGCAGCATTTATCTAGCACCTGGAATCTCCCTGAAACTGTTTTTCAAAAGTAGGCAAGTATGAAACACTACTGTTCATATGTAATATGTGAGCAATGTAACGTAGCAGATGGGGAAAATGTTTGAGTTACTGTTTTATGCTGCAGTAATGAATACAATGGTCACCCAATAATTAAAAAGTTAACAAACACTTTGTATTATAAACAATGATAGAAGACTTTAAAGAGTACTTACATGACAAATCTCCAGGCAACATGCTCCTCAGCAATCCAGCTGGAAAAGAGAATAGTATTCACTTAGCGGAGCAGGAAAAAAGGTTAGATGAAGGTGATAGGTCCTAGGTGGTGAGCTGTGATCTCTGCCATTCTATGGGATAGGCACTGCAGTAGCTATTCCAGGTCATGTTATCTGATTACAGGCTACAGATCACTACTATTTTATCAGATACGTAGATCACAGTTTCTCACAAAAAGCATTCATGTTATCAAAGAGCCTTTTTGCAAGTACATTAGCAAATTCTATTACCTTTATAAAACATTTTAAAAGAGTGTAGAGCATTCTGAGAACAGAGCAGGCAATTTACAGAGATTTGGCTGCAAAAAACAAAACAGAGATCCTATTCAACGGATGCACAAGGTTTAAAGATTTTACAAAGTGATGCTAAGCACTAATGGGTCAAACACAGGGGGTGATTACAGCACCATTTCTAAGCAAATATTCTAGATCACTCTAAAGGTGTGTACACACGGCAGGATATGCCGTGAGATGCGATTCCCAACGCGATCAGATCGCATCGGGACTCGCATCTCACGGCATGCTAGAGGGGCACAATTTACGCTATATAGTGCAGATCTGCACTATATATATAGTGTTGCCTGCCCTCTCTATCTGGCTGCCGATTTGCGCTCACACGGGAGCGCGCATCGGGCTCGCAAGCCCTAAAAAAGCATGCGATTTGCATACGATATGGCTTCCGATGTTCCCTATATCGGGAACATCGGAAGCCAAATCTAACCGTCTGTACACACTATAAATTAATCAATAAATTAATTAATTGCTCTGTGTGTATGGCCCCTGGCGATGCATGGTCCCGTGCATAGCTATCACCTGACTAGATTGATAATGCATGCAGTAGAAATTGTAGAATGGTTGTGACAGATCGTTCAGCACACAGCGCTGGTGCATCTCTTTATGCTGAGTAGGGATGTGTGAGTTAGGATTGGGGGAATTCGGACACCGCCAGACACCCTTATCTGAAATCGTGCATTGAGCCTGTTCGGGAATTCCCACCCAGACTCGTGAGATCCAGACCCTTTAAAGGGGTCGTCGGTCGGACGCCATCTTCACTCCAGTCTAGGAGAGTGAAGAGGCAGCATGCCCTGGCCGGCTGCCTGACTGCTTGCACGCCCTCCAGTCCTATGATATTGCTGTCTTGTCCAGTAAAGCTGTCTTGTCCAGTGATAGTGCTGTCTGCTGTATATACTAGTCCAGTCCAGTGATACTGCTGTATAGTCCAGTCCAGTCCAGTGCCAGTGATACTGCTGTATAGTCTAGAGATGAGCGCCGGGCCGAAGATTTGGATTCGGATTCATCGCCATTATTTGGATTTGGCTTTGTCAAGCGGCGGTGAAAGGCTTTGGAATTGGGATTTTTTCAAAAATGTTTGCGTTTTTTTGTCCATAGAGCAGGCCTGGCCAACCTGTGGCTCTCTAGATATTTTCAAACTACAAATCCCATCATGCCTTGCCACAGTTTTGCTATAAGGCAGTGTTAAAACTGTGGCAAGGCATGCTGGAATTTGTAGTTTCTGGAGAGCCACAGGTTGGCCTGTCCTGCCCTAGAGTAATATTAAAAACACAAATGGACTGGGGGTCACAAGACGAACATAAATAAGTCCAGTGCAAATGCAATGTTGGTGCAGCTTTATTAGCTGTTTGAAAGTCTTTTCAGAATTATTAGAGCAGTCTGAAGTAAACGGGTACCTATTTCCAGGTTACAAGATGTATGAGGGTACAGGATGTATGAGGAGATCCCGCCAACGCCGTTTGCGCAATACGGCACTGACGGGTAAGTCTGCCGGCAGACCCCCTGTACCCTGGAAATAGGTACCCGTTTACTTCAGACGGCTCTAATAATTCTGAAAAGACTTTCAAACAGCTAATAAAGCTGCACCAGCATTGCATTTGCACTGGACTTATTTATGTTCGTCTTGTGACCCCCAGTCCATTTGTGTTTGTATACCGGTATTAGCCGATATTTATTTACTACCGTAGCTTTTTTATATACCATTCAATAATTTGTTTTATTCTTGCGTGGAGGCTGAACAATCACACAGACCTTCTGACAGTATACTATGGGTGCAGTACACACAATCAATGAATGTGCTTAACTAGATCACTCAGTACACTTCTACCGTCTCCCTGTGTGCACGGGGCATATGAATTGTAGAGATACAATATAAATTATAGTCTTAAAGTCCAGGTTTTCACCCAGAATGTATGTATAAAGATGATGGGGAAAATCACTGGGCTGAAGAACGCCCAGTACATACACACTGAGCGTTTTTTGCCCGTTTTATCGATTTTTCCCAGGGTGGACGACTTTTCATAGCAGGATGCTATGGAAAGCCATCCACTCCCTCGCTCATCTGCTGGTAATACCAGCATATGAGTGGCCGGGCCAACGATAATGAGGGAGCGAACGGACTGCGAGTGGATGTTTCATGTGAACAACTCCTCCATCTGCGGGAACCTCCCCCTTCCTCCGATGGTAGCTGACCATGGAATGACGGACCGAGTGGTCAGACATTTTTCCGTATGAAAGCAGGGATATGGGCGGGCAGCTGACATCAGGCTATGTCAGCTGTCCGCCCCCCACACATGCGTCACAGGCGCATTACCGTACATACGCCCAGCGTTTTCATGGGAACGCCCATGAAACGTGGGGCATACGCTTATTGTAATGAGCCCAAACATCCCTTCACGCCCCTCTCCCCCCCCTGCTCAGATGGTTCAGACCGATCATTTTCTGCACGGAACTCACACCGTGTTCGGACGTGCGAGGCGTTCGCACATGCGCAGAAACGCCTCTGAACATGTGCAAACATCGGCTGTCCGACTGCACACACAGCGGTCCGACTCAATCAGAATAAGGCCATAGTCGCCCAGTGTGTATGGGCCTTTAGATATGTATATATATATAAACGTGGGTATGGAAAGAAACTGGCACTCCTGGGTCTTGTGCAAAAACTTTATATTTCAAAAGTGCATGGTACAACAACCAACGTTTCAAGGTGTCCCTTGTCGGGATTTCGGCGTTCGGGATTCCGGCGTCGAGGTTTTGAACGCCGGGATCCCGACGCCGGCTTTTCATGCCGAATCCCGGACAGCCACAGTAAAAGCAATGGGATGTGGTCATGCTTCCATTTCATTGGCCACACAACCCCGAAAATTGGGCCCAGAATGTTCAATGATGACCCTGATTTACTGAGTCAACCAGAATCAGGCCCTTAGTTCTGTTGTTTCGTTGTGATATTTTACATACAGAAGGCATAATCATATGCCACAACACGTAGCAGTAATTTGACCTTTTCAGTGCCCAGATCACACGTCGACATCATTTGCTATATGAAGCCCAAAATAATCCAAATTAGCTCACTTGTGCTGAAGCAGTCATCACTTTTCCACGGTCAATTAGCTGTCCTAATGAGTTGCCAACGGCTGCTTTGTACAATCTGAATTTAATAGACTCTGCTATTTAAATATATTATACATAATCATTATTGTTGTGAAAAACATATGTAAAATATGAAAAAAATATATTTTTGCTTGTTACAAATACTTTTGACAACAGATAAAGGATATCTGCACCTCGACCCATCCAGACATGTTGTTTTATCAAATTGGATCCTTAATCTTGCACAGCCCTTTGCGGCATGGAGTACAGCACAGCGCTAGCTCTCCTGACAATATCCTGATTCATTATATTTTTCTGACTGAGTCTCCTGGCTGTATCAGGTTTTTACATGTCCAGATGTCTGTCTGTCGGAATTGTTCACCTTCGAAAAACGCAGCGATCCACATGTATTCTGTCAAAAACGGCAGCACATTTGACAATTTAGCGTCCGTTTTCAACAATGCAGATGCAACTTTTTACAAAGTCGATTCTCTATGTCAAAAAGACTGATATTTAATAGGTGTGCACCGATATTTTTGACAGTCAGAAGTATTGGCGCACATTGAATACCCCCCATAGAGGTACATTTTCAATAGCTTCTAAACATTAAAAGGGGCGTAACTAACTATTTAGCTCCCTCCCGCCGCACGTTTATTCGGCGCCCCCCCACACACACACCTAACCAGCCCCCCCTTCTTACCCGCGGTCTGCGTCTCGCCCGGCTCTCTGTCGGGACCTTCCTGACGTCACGGTCCCAGCCGGCTCCTGCTGCTACAATGAAAACGGACTCTTAGAAAATGGCTGCCCCCATACTGCAGACAGAAAACTGTCTGCAGTATGGGGGCAGCCATTTTCTAATTGTCAGTTTTCATTGCAGCAGGAGCCGGCCGGGACCGTGACGTCAGGAAGGTCCCGACAGAGAGCCGGGTGAGACGCACTGACGCAGACCGCGGGTAACTATAGCCCCGCAGCCCCCCCCGCCACCGAATTTCTCTGCACCCCCCCCGCCACCGCGGGGGCTGCGGAGCTATAGTTACGCCACTGATTAAAAGAGTCAGCACCAAGCACACTATAAAATCAACTCCATGCGTAGTGGATAGTGGGGTTATGAACAGGTAAAGAAAATCGCATAGGATCGCATAGATATATCGGCCGATATCACATCCGATATATCAGCCGATATCGCATCCGATGTGTCGGGCGCCATGAAACTACACAAGTACCATATTTTGTAAAGTATATACTCACCACCATGCTCCAGCAGGACCATAATAGTCTCCGAATAGAGGAAGGCATGAGAAAATAAATGGCAGGCCCCAGGCTGTAACATGATATATTCTGAAAGAAAGAAACATTACAATTAGTTCATATATAATGTTTTACATATTTTTAAATATTCTGGAATTTATTGTGTATGCCTTCAGCACAATGTATGTACAATTTCACTGTGCTATCTGGAATGATGAAGGGGAACTAGCTATCTTTTAGTGGAATATCTATAATGGGTGCAAATAGAACATCCAGAAAACAGAACTAGCAAATCAAAGGCTCGTCTCCCGGATGCTCGATGTCTCTAGGCAATGGGAGTTCCGCATCTCACACCCTGCACCCAGAGTAGTTCCCACTGTGTGCCATGCAGCAGTGCTGCTCTATGTAATCTGCAGGTAGCAACAAATTTTGGGTTATATCTTTGAAAAGCTGGTGCCAGTGTAGGTTACAGGAAAAAATGCCAGCACTTTGCCAGAGCTAACTTTAGGCATGCCCCATTTTCCCAAAAGCATAACTGGAAAAATGGCACTACCAGCATAAGGCAAAGGGGGGTGTACATGTACATGTGTCATCTACCCTGCTACATCTTTGTGGTAGAAGTAGAAGGGGACATAAAGGACTAAGATATTGACTATAACAAGGAGATTTAGTTCTCCGCCACCAATATTGCATGATAAATAGACCCATTTGTCATAGTACCAAGGTTGCAATTGTTCCACACTCCTACACCAAGTTCTGATTATAGTATACAGCACAATTAAGCATGCCACTGCACACAGCATGTCCTAAAAAATTCTGCATATATAGATCACATGCTAACTAATGTATATAACATTATAATGAATGGTATATGGAATGTAAGCAAGATCCGATCTGGCACCAGATTTGTGTTCAGCCAGCATTCAGAGCAGTGCAGATGATTCAGCTGCATACATGCTACCTTTCAAGTTGCCTCTCCAGGAGAAGCCCGGAGAGGACAACCAAATCTGCTTGTCAGGGGGGCGATGACAAGGCTGACTCTCAAAGCCCTACCTCCAATCCACATAAACATTCGTGGGTCTGCCAGGAGGATGCAGGGCTAAAATGACTCAAAATGACTCGATTTGCACCATTTTAGTCCCACTCCCTCCCGCGTACCCACAAATTCTGACATTTCTCTGGTGGGCTGCGTGGATTTGGAGGGCACCCGGGAGACTTGCCAACCTTACCGGGAGCCCGGGAGGGGGACCTAATTTTCGGAGCCTCCCGGCCATTACAAGTTCATCTGTAGTGGAGTGTGCTAGACCAGTGGTTCTCAACCTCGGTCCTCGAGGACCCCCAACAGTTCACGTTTTTCAGGTCTCCACACTGAATCACAAGTAATTAGCTCCACTTGTGGATCTTTTAAAATATGTCAGTGAATAATGAGTACACCTGTGCACCTGCAGGGTGACCTGAAAACATGAACTGTGGCTTGAGGATGGAGGTTGAGAACCACGTTGCTAGACTATTATGAAAACAATGGAAAAAAAAGTGGAGAATAATTTTACATTGCGAAGTAAAACAAATATAAACATTAAGACTTTATGATACAGCAATTACATAGATCTGTTTTTTTTTATTATTATTATTATTTGTACAGTATAGAATTTGTTTTCAATTGTATTGAATAAGATTGCCCCTTTACTAACACTAGACCAAACTGCAAAAAACGTGGCCGCTATGGAAAACTATCTATATTGAATTTATCAACTTATCATTGTTTAGTTCCTAATCATTAATAAATTACACAGTGATTATTATAAAGACGTTCTCATATCAATGCTAGAATTACAGGTAAATTAGGAACTTGCACAAAATAATATTTATTGATACATGGCTAATGATTTGGTAGGACACAAACGATTTGTACAGAGATGACATAATATGTAGCTTAGTGTTGGTGACATATTTTCAAATCTGATACATTATGTACACATGTGATTCATGAATCACAACTATGAACTTTATGAAAAGGACTTTATGGACGAACCCACAAAAACAACGTTGCTTTTTCAGTTACCTGTCATTTAATGATTATAGTATAATTTAACAATGACATTATTTTAGCATGTAGGACCACATACACAAGTTATAAACATACTTACCTACGCTTCCTAGAGAAGCGAGCAGGATTGTATGTCAATCACAGTAGCTGCAGGGAGCGGTTAGGGATAAATCACTGGATTGTGTCAGTTATATCCACCCCTGCCCTGAATATCTGCAAATCACTGTTGTTCCTGTGTTGGGGGGGGGGGCCTAATGGTGAGACCATTTGGCCTCACCCCATTCAGTGGCATGCAGTTTCTATCTCTCCGGGCTTGTCCTGATCATTTTCATTGCACCACTAGTAACATTTAACTGCTTCATGTCAACTTCCAGAACAAATTGACCTTTTCTCCATTTTAGCTATTTAATTTGGATTTTGTAATAGCAAATCAGGCTGTACAAATTAGCCATTAGATTGACGAAATATACATTAAAAATACCTTTATTATAAAAATTTTGCAATCGGGTATCCTTTCGCACATCCATATGCAATTTATGAACCATATAATGATTTTTTTCAGTCTGTGCAAATACAGTATTAGTAAGTCTGACCCTTCCACAACTCTGCGACAAGAATGGGCTAATCGAGGCCAATGCTGACACAGACACTCCCTTTAAATACTTGGGCACTCCTGCATTTTTACTGACACTGCCAGAAAACAGCAGATGTCCACCCCCAGACGCCGACTTCCTGCCTGTAAAATTGGGAGTTGATCACAATGAGATATTTTCCATTTCTGCATGCTACGATCCATATGCATGTGCAGTAATTTAATAACAGATCACAAATGTGCACATCAGCAATCAACTCTGAATTGTGGTCTTTGTTTATTGTTGAGCAGTGCCCTAATTAGGCATGTTGGTGCCCCGTGCCACAAAGATTATTGGTGCCCCCCCCCCCACACACACACACAGACACATCTGAAACAAAATTAAGGGCCATGACTTTTGGCGGGATGGGTTGTGGCCACAGAATAGTACACATTCACATTACACAGCACCGGAGTGTCAATTATTAACATCCCACCACTCAGAAGAGCCCATTATACACATTGTACATAAACACACAGCAATGTCCTCTATTACACCACATACTAGACAGCAGAGCCCTTATACACATTGAACAACAGGAGCCCCTTATAAACATTATGCCACAGTAAATCTCTTCCTTTTCATCATTCCTTCCTACTCCACATTCCTCCTCATCATCATTATTATTCCTCCATGACAATGTCACTGTTGTTCCCTTTATTCCCTGCTATCATATCACAATGCTGCGCCCTCTATTACCCATTACTACAGTATGTTGCAATACTGATCCCTTTATTCCATGCTACTACTTGTATATTACTGTTTTCCTTTACTCCCTGCTAACATATGACACTGCTGTTCCATACCATTCCCTGCTAGTAGCTTTTACTATTTCACTGTTGTTGCTTTTGTTCCCAGCTACAATGTCATACTCTATGTTCCCACTATTCCCCGAGTTCTGTTCCTTTTATATCCTGCTGCCATGTTACACTGCTGTTCCCTCTATTTCCCATTACTGTATCGCACTTGTGTTCCCTCTATTCCCTGCTACCATGTCACACTGCTGTTGTTTTCTCTATTCCCCATTACTATGTTGCACTAATATATAAGATAATATTACGGACTTACTGGCACAGAATGATACATTGATTTAGAGCAAACATCTACGTATGCACGGGGCTGTAACGAAGGGTTGTGCAAGCAGAGCCATTGCCCAAGGCACAAAGCCCTGCGGGTGGCACAATTGCTACCCCACAAACTGTTCATCTGGATAGCAGGGTGCCTGGAATGACAGCCTGTATCGCTGTCACAATGCCACCTGAAGTGCCCTTAATTAAGCACCATCTGTAAGGGGAAGTTGATGTTACAATTCCTTAAAAGCACTTTATACAGTATAACAGGGGTACTTGTTGCTATTGAAAATAGCATAATGACCAAAGAAACATCTATAATGCTGCTTTGCCTTACAGTGGTGCAGCACTAGAAGCTTAAGGTATTTGTGTAGTTTCACGGCGGCAGCCTAAGCTACGTTATTAGCATAGCCCAATGGCTGCCTCACATGTGTAGTTTTACGGCGGCAGCCTAAGCTGCGTTATCAGTGTAGCCCAATGGCTGCCTTACTTGTGTAGTTTCATGGCGGCAGCCTAAGCTACGTTATCAGTGTAGCCCAATGGCTGCCTTACTTGTGTAGTTTCATGGCGGCAGCCTAAGCTACGTTATCAGTGTAGCCCAATGGCTGCCTTACTTGTGTAGTTTCACGGCGGCAGCCTAAGCTACGTTATCAGCGTATGGAAAAATATGTGTGGTGCGCAAATCAACAGCGGCTGGCACAGGGCGGTCAAGCCCTAAAAAGTACAATGGTAAAGACAACAGAATTGTGCCTGCGCTGGCTGTTCCAAATAATTGTACCAGACGTTTCTCAAAAACTTGCTCCTGAAGAAGCCGGAGGTCAGATCCGGGGAAACGCGTTGAGCTTTCCAAAATACCTACACCTGTGCTGCTGAGATTTGGCGACTGACACCCCTCACCTCCCTAACGGGATCCATCCAAATATTGGTCCATGATATTTCCTCGAAATCACGGTACACAGACCATCCCACTTACAGACGTCCTTCCTGGAGAAATCTGGAGTTCCATCCATTGGGATATCTACTTGATCCATAATTCTCCCAGTTTCCAAAAAGGACACATACATCGAAGTGGAGAGTTTGAGCCCCTGCCATCACAGGGCACACTCTGGACTGTGATTCCATTGTCTGGACAAACAAACATTTTGTGTACTTTCACAGCGGCAGCCTATGCTGATAAGGTAGCTTATAACGTATCCGGATAACGCTGGATCTGACAGGGACGCTTAAGCGGACGCTGGCTGCGGGGACACTACGCTGATTCTGACAGGAACGCTACACTGATGGTGTAACTACCGCCGTGAAACCACACAAGTACCCAGCTGTCTCCGGGGAATACTTACAATAACAGCAAAGACTTTGTTTTTTTTTAAAGGTGCAATCCTGCACCCATTTACTAAAAGACACCAGAGAGATTCACAAAGCTGAGAGGAGGGTTTAACTGAGCCGCAAAGTTCCGTAAGAACACTATCAAACACTATTGCTTTTAGAGCTCTGCATTTTATCATTAAAATTCCCCATGGGTAAACTCTCTTTTACTTTCTGCCGGGTATGGGTAAAACCAGTAACCGGACAGGACCCCAGAACGCCAGACCGGACAGGCTCCATCCATCAATTTCTGTTATTCCAGAGGTCCAGGGGATGCCTGTCCAGGGTCACTAGGGAGAGGAGGAGGGAGAGAAGAGAGGAGGAGGGAGAGAATAAAGCCTCCCTGTATTGTCCGGGCATGTAGCAAAAACCGGAACGGTCCAGACCACACGGGAGGCTGTAATCTCCCCTCCCCCATGTCCCTGGTGAAAGCTATCACAGGTATCCACCCCGGACAAGACACCCCCGGATGGGACACCCGTTCCGAGGTCTTGTCTGGGGTCAGTTTTTACTTAGTTCCCATTTTGCCTCTGTCCTGAGACTGGACTTATAGTATAAGATTATATACGTATTTTATGCACCACATAACCACTATATTCCCTGAGGTTACATGAAGAAACTATTACTGCATTTAAATAAATATAAATTCATTTTATTGGTTTATTGTATTTCAGTGTTTCCTACCTGACTCTCTCCTTCAGGGAGAAAATGCTCTGTTCCTGGACATCCCTGGTAATGTATGATTGCCGTCAACTGTGGTGAAACACCTTTCTTATCAATTACCTAGCCCCCCATACATTACCAGGGAAGGCCAGGAACAGAGCATTTTCTCCCAGAAGGAGAGGGTCAGGTAGGCAACCCTGTTGTATTTATGTGCTGTTTTAATAAATGATTGTCACTGACAGTACATTGGATATACATATACTATCTTTATACACAGGATTGTAATTTATTTCTGTTTGAGCTGCTCCCTGTTGCCCTGAACCTGTGCTGGTGTCTGCAGTCGGGTGCTGCTCTGTACAGAGGTCCTGAATAATTGCACCAGGCAGTGCTTGACGTCCACAAACTCCACCAGACTGCAGACAGCAGCGCAGCATGCCTGTGGACACAGAAGTTTACTGGGTGATGGAAAACTCAACACCCTTCACTGTAGGTGCACTGAGAGTTGCATTAAGCCCTTTCCTTTACAACTGGCTGAGTACCATCAGTATGCTTCATATCGGGATAGCCGGAGTATCAAGACAGGTACTATATTGCACACGTCTCATTTGCAGCGTCATTCCATCGTATTGCTACCTTGGACTTAATCAAGAACAACATCTAAAATATTTGATATCCAAAGGCAGACTGTGCACTGTTACACACTGTTTACTTTTATGAATATTTTTTCATGAAATGGCAAATATCAAGACACAGTATATAATCATATTGAATATTGCCCATCTTTTTAGATATTGATAATTCTGTTTTTTTATGGTAATATCTTTTCATTCAGGTGGCCACCTGCTATTATAAGTACTAATTGATTTTAAATAAATTTGAAATGATATGATATACTGTAACTCCCATGTTTTTTTAATTCAGATCCATACAGTCAGGTCCATATATATTGGGACATCAACAAGATTCTCATATTTTTGGGCTTCAAACACCACCACAATGGGTTTGAAATGAACCATACAAGATATACTTTAACTGCAGACTTTCAGCTTTAATTTGAGGGTATTTACATCCAAATCAGATGAACGTTGAAGGAATTACAATGGTTTCTATATGTGCCTCCCACTTTTTAAGGGACCAAAAGTAATGGGACAATCAACTCAAAAGCTATTTCATGGACAGGTGTGGGCTATTCCATCATTATTTCATCATCAATTAAGCAGGTAAAAGGTCTGGAGTTGATTCCAGGTGTGACATTTGCATTTGGAATCTGTTGGTGTCGACTCTCAATATGAGATCCAAAGAGCTGTCACTATCAGTGAAGCAAGCCATCATTAGGCTGAAAAATCAAAACAAGCCCATCAGAGAGCTAGTAAAAACATTAGGTGTGGCCAAATCGACTGTTTGGAACATTCTTAAAAAGAAAGAACGCACCAGAGAGCTCAGCAACACCAAAATACTCGGAAGACCACGGAAAACAACTGTGGTGGATGACAGAAGAATTACTTCCCCGGTGAAGAAAAACCCCTTCACAACAGTTGGCCAGATCATGAACACCCTCCAGGAGGTAGGTGTACATGTGTCAAAGTCAACACTCAAGAGAAGACTTTACAAGAGTGAATATAGATGTTAACCATTGGTGAGCCTCAAAAACAGGAAGACCAGATTAGAGTCTAAAAAAGCCATTACAGGAACAACATCCTATGGACAAATAAGACAAAGATCAACTTGTACCAGAGAGAGAAGAGTATGGAGAAGGAAAGGAACTGCTCATGATCCAAAACATACCACCTCATCAGTGAAGCATGGTGGTGGTAGTGTCATGATGTGGGCATGTATGGCTGCCAATGGAACTGGTTCCCTTGTATTTATTAATCGGCAGCAGGATGAATTCTGATAAACCTGTTCTCACTAAACCCATGTCTGCACCCATGTCTGTACTGTGTCACTTCCCATAGGTGGGCCCTCAGAAAACACAGCCAATCAGCAGCCTTCTAGTGTTGTCGAATGACACAGGTCTAACCCTGGAAGCTACCCAGATAGTGGACCAGGGATGTACAACCTATTTTAACACTGTCACACAAGCCAGGGTTTGGGTTGCACCAGCTTAGACCAACAATAACACAGGTTATCCACTCATTGTGAAAGGGGAGTAAACCTGGCAATAAATAGCAGTAAATGCAGCTTGAAATCAGCCAGATGAGTGACCCCCCTGTACCCTTCTGTTCTGGTTCCAGTGACATGTCAATTTTAATAACTTGCTAATCTGATTTTTGGTAAACTGTATAGTGTATGTATGATATCCTGCTTTAAAATGCTCCACTATACTATAATCTATTTTCTCTTGATTCTTTTTTGTTTTATTGTAATTTTTTTCCTTTTTTTCTACTTGCTTATTTTATGTATTTATTTAGTTTCTTATATAATATGGCAAATTTAGTTGATCTTTACAACAGGAAACAGTGATAAAACAAACTGGGTAGTAACAAACCGACATAGATGTAGGGGGGCAGTGGCAAACGCAGGATTTTCAGAAGGGGGTTTCCAGAGGGGTGGAGCAAAGCACGGAGATGGCCACTTAGGTGACCCAGTATATGCCGGATCAGTTAAAGTATTATATATAGACCAAATGTATAATAATAATAATAAATATATATATATATATATATATATATACACATACATATATACATACACACACACACACACACACACATACATACACACAGGGGCGTCAACAGCAGTGTAGACCCCTGGGCATAACACTGTATTGGGGCACCTACCGATCCTCCAGCGGTAGGGGTGGGGGAAGCTTTGATGTCCCCCGGGTGGTAGGGGGTATTAGATCAACCGCACAGCATGTAGGGCCTGGATCAGTAATTTCCACTAATTACCCCTTTACTGCACAGATGGTGGGAGATGGGGTGGGAGAAGGGGGCATTGAGCTGAATGAAGGGGCCCAGATACATAACTTCCAGGGTGGTAGAGGATGTTTAATATGCAGAGGAGGGGTGTATAGTGGAGTGGGCTTATTATTCATCATTTTCCGGGGGGAGGACAGCTTGCTTGACTGCAGATATCTCCAGTTCCCAGAAATAGATTTCTTAGATTTTAATGGAATTAAAAACTAGAGAATCCCACCTACCAAATGGTATTTGGGACTAGGGGATGAGAGTTCAGGAGGCAGAGCAATCTGCCAACGAGCATATAAAACTACATACCAGGTGTGTGGAGCAGTAACCAGCTGATATCTCTGGTTCTGGGAACAGTAGATACTAGTGTCCATCAAAAGGGGAGAATCTCAGCTTTTAGAATATACACTCAGAAAAACTAAGTCAGACAGAACCTGAAATATCTGACTGGGAAAAGCAATTAACAGGCTTGGATGGGGACCACTGCTTAGAAGTCAGATATCTTCGGTTCCCAAGGGCCGATTTTTAAAATTCTTGTACCCATGGAAAGAGAGGACCCTCAGCTTTCAGCCTATGGCCCTTATACTCCTGGGGGGGTTTCTGGGTACTCAGAAACCCCCCCTGCGTGCGCTACTGGGGGGCCCTACCTGCAATCTTACAATCTTCCTACGATTACCTTTTTCCAGTACCTGTGCTCAAGGTTGTACCATTTCAGTGAGATTTTAACTTAAAGTTATGGGGTGAAATTTAATAGGATGAGATATTCAGAAAGTGAGAAATTTTGTAAGAAAGCTCAATGTTTTTGTTTTTTTTTAAAGCGGCAATCATTTACACTGCAAAACCAGTTTGATTTTGAAGGGTAAATGATTGCCACTTTAAAAAAAACCTGGAGATTTCTTACCAAATCTCTCACTTTCTAAATCTCTTCTCCTATTAAATTTCACCCATGATCTTCTATACTTTATGCCAGTGATGCTTACTATTTGTTTGCTTAGATGGTGTGCCATTGTTCTGGGGCTAAAGGACAGGCAGTACATACTAGAACATGGTTAATATCTGACTGTGAGTGAACCACAAGAACCACTTCTTAACTCAGGTGTTAACAGGAGCGTAGCTAAGCAGATAAACAAGTGACGAGCTTCCTGGAATACATATCCTTTTGGTTACCCCCAGTTTTACTTGCTCATCCTCTCATCTCGGTTAATTTCTGTTCAATGGGTTCAATTATGCTCATTTATCTAGATGTTGTTTGTAAATAACTTATTAAACTGTGATTGGGTTATATGGAGGATTTGGTCATTAAGGCTTTAACATAGTTGTGCCAGTAACATCTTCAGTCTACAAATCATATGAGAGTTTTCTACTTCTAAAAGCTCATGAACCAGAATAACAGTATTATTGCTATAGAAACTGAAAAAGTAAGCGTTGTCAAAATGTGAACTTTCACCAAAGACAGCCGCAACTAAATAATCCTCTCCAAATATTAACAGTATTTTTCCGCTGAAAGAACCTTTGCAGGTACAGTGTGTTCTTCATTAGGATAATGAAACCAGCGCCAACAACAGATGAAATATGAGTTCTTTCTTTCTGGGGTTGAACGCTCAGCTCGTGGTCTGATGATGACATTTGTCTGAAAAATAAAGTTTCTGTGACTTTTATTTGTAAGTATACATGCTGCCACTTATATGGATCTTTATAACTACTGTATTTAAGTTATTTAAAAATCCCAAAATAGAAGATAAACTTGAGTGCTTCAACCCTTTCAACTCCAACGTCTAGCCAGGTTCACCAGCTTTAGCGCTACTAGCAGATCCAATGGTGAACCATTTTAAAATAAGAACATTAACATTGTTCAACATTCAATGTAGACCCTTTTTTAATTAAAAAAAAAAAATACAATTAATTTAAACATTTAAACCAGACTGTTTGAATTGGAAATAAACTGCAAATGGTTTGGAAGACTAGAGACATTTTACACGTAGGCCAGACCAATTTCTGTAGCTCATATGTCAGACCAATTTCTATAGCTCATATGTTGATTCCACTGAGATTATTTATTCTCGTCGTTGTGGACCATTAGGTCAACAACAGAAAAGTCGACATGCATTAGGCCGACCAATAAAGTTTGAAAGGCCTTAGGTCAACATGGCTTTAGGTCAGGGCTGGGCAACACCGGCCCTCCAGATGTTAGTGAACTACACATCCCAGGATGCTTTGCATTAGTTTTGCTATGTGGCCATGCTGAAACTGATGCAATGCATGCTGGGATGTGTAGTTCATCAACATCTGGAGGGCCGGTGTTGCCCAGCCCTGCTTTAGGTCGACAAGATCATTAAGTCGACACAAGCATTAGGTTGACATTGGGAATGTCGACAGTCAAAGGGTTGCATGGGTTTTTCACTTTTTTTGTCCTGAATGTTGGCAATCAACATGGACACCGTATCGCTGTACCGCTGGGCTCGCCTTGCACTATTCTATTCTTCCTCCATGTCCTAGTGTATGGTAGGGCATGAAATACCGTCTGTCGGCACATGTCGATTTTAAGAAAAAGTGAAAACCCCATGTCGAACTTTTGACTTTCCCAAGACTGCTGACCTGACAGTTATGCAAATAATCATCATTGTCACCCTCCACAAGGAGCAAAAGCCTCAAAAGGAAATTGCTAAGATGGTCTCAAATTGCTGTATCTAAGCACATTAATAGAAAGTTAAGTGGAAGGGAAAAAAATTAAATAAATAAGGGAAAAATGTGGAAGAAAAAAGGTTCAGAAGCAGCATGGACGACCGCAGCCTGGAGAGGATTGTCAGGAAAAGGCCATTCAAAAGTGTGCGGGAGCTTCTAAAGGAGTGGACTGAGGCTGGATTTAGTGCATCAAGAGCCACCACACACAGACGGATTCTGGTATTCCTCTTGTCAAGCAGCTCCTAAACAACAAACAATGGGGCAGATGTACAGATGGAGCCTGTCTTATTTAGCCGGGGGCTGGCGATAGATTCGCCAGCCGCCAGCTTCCGGAAGGGGGCACACGAGATGCTCACGCGCCCCACTTGGACAGAGCTCTCCGCCACTTTTTTCTTCAGGACGTGTGCTGAAAAGTGCAGTAGTGCTATGCAAACACACTGCACTACTGCACTTTTCAGCACACATCCTCAAGAAAAGACTACACTGGTCCTGAAACGTCGACAATGACGCTGTATGTATAATGAATGTGCACCATAAATATGGTTTAATACCTAAGCCGGCTGAGAGCCACCTGCTTCTTGTGGACCCTGCCATAGGTCTCAGGATACCTGGATTGTACAATTTATTGGGAACCCCCCCCCCCCCCGCTGGTGCTTTGCTCCTTCAATGAGAGTGCCAAACAAACTACAGTATGTATATATATATATATATATATATATATATATATATATATATATATATATATATATATAAAAGCACTTACCCCCCATGATGTGAGGGATTGGAGCCTGCACACGGAGTTGAAGAATAGGTGATTTAATGTATCAGCAACATGTAGACAGTAACAGCTGTATTCCCGACAGCCGTTTCAACTGCTCACAGGCAGTTTTCATCAGATGAAAACTGCCTGTGAGCAGTTGAAACGGCTGTCGGGAATAAAGCTGTTACTGTCTACATGTTGCTGATACATTAAATCACCTATTTTTCAACTCCGTGTGCCGGCTCCAATTCCTCACGTCGTGGGGGGTAAGTGCTTTTATTATCAACCTTTATGTGTCTGGCACCAGGACTGTGTTTTACTTTGTGGAGTGCCCACCTGTGACCCCTGCATATATATATATATATATATATATATATATATATATATATATATATATATATATATATATATGCAGGGGTATATGCATATATATATATATTTGCCGTACAAACAACCACCTCCCTGCAAAAATCCTGTCATTGCCACTATTCTTAAAATTAATAGTAGATGGTTCACAATATTACATACTGTACAAGTCTGTGCAACAGGGGAACAAAAACACAATTATAATGTATGATGCCACATATGCTTTTTCCTTAAAGCACAAGGTCGACATGGGTCTAGGTCGACATGGGACAAGGTCGACAGGTCATTAGGTCGACACAAGCATTATGTCGACACGGGCTAGACCAACAGTCAAAAGGTCGACATGGGGTTTTTCACTCCCCCCCCCTGAATGTCGTCATAGTCGACAAGGACACAGGATAAAGTGCATCACTTTGCCAGCCATGCTTCGGGCACTGCCTCGCTACGTTCGGCACACTATTTTATTCTCCCGCCACGCACTAGTGGATGGTAGGGCATGATATACCGCACCTGTCGGGTCAAAAAACAATGAAAACCATGTCGACCTTTTGACTGTCGACCTAGCCCATGTCGACCTAATGACCTGTCAACCTTGTCCCATATCAGCCTAGACCAGGCATGTCCAACGTTGGCCCTCCAGATGTTGTGAAACTACACATCCCAGCATGCTTTGCCACAGTTTTGCTATTAGAGAATGCTAAAACTATTGCAAAGCATGTTGGGATGTGTAGTTTCAAAACATCTGGAAGGCCAACGTTGGACATGTATGGCCTAGACCCATGTTGACCTATCAGCATGTCGACCTAGTGGTGTCAACCTAATGACCGTCGAGCTTATGCTTGTCGACCTAATGACCGTATCCCAAATAATATGCAAATGCTCTCCCAAAGATACCGAAAATGTTTATCTTCCTATGTAGTTTTTATTTTGGTTTCTATATTCTACAACGTAAACAGAAAAATGATAATGCCTGTCATTCAAGGGAGCAAGTCAATTAGTGGTGACAGCTGCAAAGTACTGCGGAAGTGGTCAGTAACCCAGAGAGGAGTGAAGGGAAATTGTAGATGATGGTAAATCATATTCGGTACTTATGAGTTATCTGGGCGCCCGATTTTTTGATTGTATGCCTTAAGTTAAGGCATACAATCAGATGCGATGCGATGCGATATCGCATCGCATCGCATGCGACCATCGGATGCGATGACACGATTTTTCCATAGGAATCAATGTTAAAATTGACAGAGTCCATTTTAACATGGAATTCAATGGGAAAAAGGGGTCCTTTTCATACCCCTACTATCCAAGTGGGCATGGAGTTGGATATAAACCTGTGGCGAGCATAGCGAGCCACCGAGCCCGAAGCGTGGCGAGCGAAGCGAGCCCCGCGAGGGGACGGTATTCTGTGTCCCCTCGTGGGGCTCGCTACGCTCGCCACGCTTCGGGCTCGCCACAGGTTTATATCCAACTCCATGCCCACTTGGATAGTAGGGATATGAAAAGGACCCCTTTTTCCCATTGAATTCCATGTTAAAATGGACTCAGTCCATTTTAACATTGATTCCTATGGAAAAATCGGGTCATCGCATCGCATCGCATCCGATGGTCGCATGCGATGCGATGCGATGTGCCCGATCCGACCCGATTTAGAAATCGGGCGCCCAGATAACTCACAAGTACCTCATATTCTACTGTGATAGCTACAGACTCAGATCACGTCTGCACACTGCAGATTATGAATACAGGCCTATTTATTTTATACTTTTGGTTAGTGTATTTATATCCACTAATGTCTTTTAGCAGAAACATATTTCTGTGGCCTCATTCTGCCTGTGTTATTTCTGTGTGCAGGTTCCTTCCTTCAAAGAAACGTAAAAAAATACCAATTATTAAAAGACATCCATTTCTATTAAGTAAATGGGGGGGGGGGGGGGGAATGATAAGTGTCACGATAACATTTCCAGAAGTATTTCAGGACCCCCATATTGATAATCGAATTACCACTCTCAGACAGTCATTTCTACAGGCAACAATGACAGCCGCTGGCACTCTACTAGTGCGCCACTCGATGCTTTTCCCAGGCTCTTGCACCAGCAAAAATGTTATTACAGCAAGAGTGCATAAATCAATCTCTAGTAAACAGAAACGTACCATAGATTTTATGTAAGATGTTTTTTTTTAGATATATATCTGCCAGCAGTCTTGCTTAGCAAAGCAGAAATTAGTAATGTCAAAAATATAATAAAGACTAAAAACCTGATATCGGTAAAAACCTGTCTAATGGAAACAGTGAGACACCCATGGACATACATCCTTGGATACCTTGGCCTTGGTTATTCAGACCTGATCTCTGGGCTGCTAATTTGCATAGCCCTGTGATCAGGTAATCACCGATCAGCCAGAGCAAAATTCTGCCATGCGAATCGATGTGCAAGGCTTGGGAAAATTATAGCGATCAGCATATAGCTGCAAATCTATTTGCAACTCACCATCAAATGATTTTTCCCATGTGTACTCGGCGGCTGCGATATAAACAGGCTAATCAGGGCCGGAACTGACATCACACAACTTCACTTCAAACTCCTGGGGGTGCCTGCATTTTCCCTGAATGCAGCCTGCGATCAGGTATGAATAACCCCCTACATACAGCTGTAGCCATGCTCATTGCTCGGCTCTGGCTGCTCGGCCGCTCCTCCCCCCGGATGTGTGCAGGTGATTGTCAGTGTCACGTCACGTGACTGTATTACATACCTCCGAACAGTCCCGATTTTAGCGGGGCAGTCCCGATTATCAGGGCCTGTCCCGCTGTCCCACCCGCGGCCGGCAGTGTCCCGCGGTAATGGGGGGCTGTTGGGAGTACCCCCTGTCGGCTGCTAAGCAGTGGGGAATAAACGCTGTGCGCATGTGCACAGCTTCTATTCCCGCAGCCAGGGGGCTGGGGGCATGGCTAGAGGCTCACAGAGCCTCTGGGTCATGCCCCATAGCGTCAAAATGGGGGACGTGACCTCGTGGAAGAGCTCCGATTATAGGCCACGCCCCTGGAATTTGACAACGCCCCCGAAAATTTTGGCGCGCCTGCACCGCGCATCAACATCGTCCCGCCTCCTGGTCCATCAAAGTTGGGAGGTATGCTGTAACATTACGCTGAGTTGCCAGGGGCAGGGCCGGATTGCTGGGGACAGGGCCGGGCAGCAGCTACAGTGTTCAGTGGAGCGGTAGCGATCCAGGTAGCTCATCCACTGCAGCCACCCGCCCGTCCCTCCCTCTATTGCTCGCCACCGCCACAAGTTCTGAGGGAAGAAGAGTGCATTGCGCATCTCTCCTTCCCCTCAGTGTATATCCCTGTGACTGGGCTGTCAGCCAATCAGAGCTCGCGTAGCCAGTCCTCGAGCTTTGATTGGCTGACAGCCCAGTCACAGGGAAGTGAGGGGGAAGGAGAGACGCGCAATGTGCTGTGCTGCTCTCCTGTCCTCAGAAGGGAAGCGGCAGAGGAGACGGAGCAACCAGAACAGACAGAGGAGACAGACAAGCCAGCAGGGGGACACCGGATTCTCCTACCCCCGGCAGCAGCAGGAGCAATAATGGCGAGTTGTGCTGCTGCTGGCACAGTGGGGGCATACCTGGCACAGTGGGGGCATACCTGGCAGGGTGGGGGCATATCTGGCACAGTGGGGGCATACCTGGTACAGTGGGGGCATACCTGGCACAGTGGGGGGCATACCTGTTTCTGGCACAGTGGGGACATATCTGGCACAGTGGGGCATATCTGGCACTGTGGGAGCATATGTGTATCTACCACTATTTGGGCATGTGTATATCTGGCACTGCAATATGTGTATCACAGCCCCATTTTCATTGGCCGCACCACATGTGGCATCTGACTACACCCATTTTTTGGCGCGTGTGTCTGGGGCATTGCAGTATGTGGCATAATGTGTCAGGGACATTACAGTGAGTGGCATTATGTGTAAAGGGCATTTTTTGATTATTATGCAGATTTCCTTCTATTTTTTGTAGCTCTTCAGGCGGTTTATTTTGTCTTGAGTAGCTCACGCCTCAAAAAAGGTTGGAGACCACAGCTGTATAGTGTATGTATGCTCCCATAGTATCTGTTATGCTAGGAAATTTATGGCAACCTAGTCGTGGTCTACCACCTGTAAATATGCTAAATGTTTGCTCATTTAGCTCCAGGGATGCAGTGTGGATGTGTATGCCGACTACAGCTCTGAAGGGGTGGGATCCCTCATGGCCCACTGCCATTTTGTAAATATGCGAAATGTTAGCTCATTCAGTTCTAGATCAATAGGGGTGGGCTTCATGGAGGGTGTTTATAAAATTGTGCTTGAGTGCTGCCTTTAGCCAAACAGGTCTATTTCTACATTTGGAAATGTAGAGTGCTGTACAGTACAGTATGTGAACTTGTTTTTTATTGTCACATATTGTACTTTAAAATTTTCCTTATAACTGATCCGTGCAATGCTGCCGTTTCGTATGTATTTGGTGGCCGTAAATACGCCAGCCAAATACAAATACGAATGGATGGCAAATACGAATGCCTGGCTACGACATCGGAAAATACGAATCCGATAAATTTGCCCTATTTATGAGTCATATTTCCCCACATGAACCGCGGGCCATACGCATATGGTAATGAGCCCAAAAAGCCCTTCGCATCCCTCTCCACCCCCTGCTCAGGGTTCTGACCGATTGTTTTCTATAGGGAATTCACGCCGTATTCGGACATGTGTGGCGTTCGCACATGCGCAGAAACACCTCTGTACATGCACAAACACAATACATCCGCCGTCCGACCGAACACGCAGTCGTCCAACTCAATCAGAATAAGGGCCAATGTGCGTTGAATAGTTATTGCAGTGTGGAATGGGGAGAGGCAGATGATATTCTAATGCCAGGGGTGCCGACAGGTTGGCCACTCCCCGGTGAGCTTGACCACTGGGAGGGGGCGTGACCATGCCCCTAAGAGAATAAATGCCTAATTTATATGGGCAGGCACTGGTGGGGGTTCGAGTGTGATCCCACACATGAATAGAGAGGACAGGCTGCCATGCAGATTCCTCTCTCCCTAGCCCTGCACACAGCAATGAGTAGCATGTGCTGGGCTGGGGAAAAAGGCTTTGCTCCCATGGCAGCCTGTCATCTCTCACCCACTGCTTTGCTCCCTGCAAAGGAGGAGCGGGTCCGCCGGCAGCCAATCAGGAGCGGCATTTGTGGTATTGGTAGCCACTCGTGATTGGCTGCCGGACCACAAGCCTCTATTGGCTCGCGGTCCAGCGGGAGAACTGAAAATATTGATACTCTTGCTTAGACTACATGCGGGCAGCGCACATCACTCTGCACGGCTATCATTTGTTTAAATTAGGTGCATCCAGCGGCTGTCTCACTCCCCCTTGGCAACAAGCAATTTCTCCCCCCCCTTCTTGGCAATGAGCACTCCCCCCCCCCCCCATTGCCAATGAGCAGTTTCACACCCCCTTTGCAATGAGCATTTAATGCCATCTTGGCAACAAGCATGTATTCCCCCTCAGCAACGGGCATGAAGCCCCCTTGGCATCGAGCATAAAGCTCCTGGCATCAACCAAGAACCCCCTAGCAATGAGCATGTAGGTAAGTGGCACTAATGTGTCAAATATGTAATGGGCATTATGGTTTGTTATATAGTATGTAATGGGCATTATGGTGTATGGCCTTATGTGTAATTGGCATTGAGGCGTGTGGCTTTATGTGTAATGGATATTATGGAGTTTGCTAAAATGTGTAATGGGTATTACGATGTGTGGTCTAAAGTGTAATACCACGCCCCTTTTTGTGATGCCATGCCTCATTCCCGTGAGGCCATGCCCCCTTTTCGCTGCAAAAAGGTTCCGCCCTGCTTGTTTATTTGGATCTGGGACCACACATTACCATAATTCTAGATTCACCTATGCTTCAAAGGAAAAGTGAACTTTGTTTATGACAAATTATTATTTATAAACTCCAATCCTGGGGCCCCCTTTCTGTTTTGGGCCTGGGACTGGAGTTCCCAAAGATGGCTGCCCTGTTCGTGGCCAAATAAGCGTAACTGTGTAGTAAACAGTAAATTTGCATGTTAGGTACACTGAGTGAAGCCATATTGTAGGGGTCTAGGCAGAATTGCAGTTTATGCCTACAGTTGGTGTGCTTATACAAAGATTTGCCTTATTCTAATTCTCTTGCACCAGATTGTAGTACTTCTACTAATGATAGGGGCGATGTTGCATAGACTCTGTAGACAGCAATATCTACATTTACAGTAAGTCCGTATGAGCAGTCTGAAGCTGGGTAGGCACTACACAACATGTGTACCCAGCAATATAAGTGGTGGCAGGGACCCAGCAGGTTACCAGAATCACCAAGGGCATACACACTTGGCAATGCCAGCAATGAGAGTGGGTGGGGTAATGGCCCTCGCTAACGATCTGCCCCATTGTCTGTACATGCAGGACAAAGGAAGACATCATTCACGATATAGTGGGTACTTATATGTTAGTTGGGCACCCACTATAGTTAGTACGCTCATACCCCCACTATCAATGTCGGCATACACTATGTGATATTATAAGCAATATTGAGGAAGTGGGAAATGAGCAATATCATTTAAAATATCCCTTAGTGTGTACTTGGCTTGAGTACACACTAACAGTCAGCCTATGTGCAACTCTGCATCAGCCCCTCTCCGTGCATGTTACTAAATAAATGGACTGATCTAGGGGAATTACTGAAGCAGTGAAGAGATCCCATCTGTCATGATCTAGACCAGTGGTAGCCAACCCTAGCCCTCGAGAGCTACCAACAGTTCACATTTTCCAGACAACCTAGCTGCTGCACAGCTGCACTCATTAATCACTGACACATTTTAAAAGATACACAGATGGAGCTAATTAGCTCACTTGTGATTCTGTGAGGAGGCAATAAACAGGAAGAAAAAAGGACTGTTGTTTAGGGAACGCACTTGGACAAAAAAATTAATCACATAAAATTTAACTTTTAATGAGTTATATTGTTAAAAGGTCCCATTATATAACATGGTGGGAAGCCGCAGTGAATTTAAAGAGGTTAAAATCATACGCACAAACATATACACACAGATGGTGTTTAGGTGATAAAGAATTGAGGAAAAAGTGATCCTAAAAAGATCTTGACTGGAGAATGTCCAGTCAAGATCTTTTTAGGATCACTTTTTCCTCAATTCTTTATCACCTAAACACCATCTGTGTGTATATGTTTGTGCGTAGGATTTTAACCTCTTTAAATTCACTGCGGCTTCCCACCATGTTATATAATGGGACCTTTTAACAATATAACTCATTAAAAGTTAAATTTTATGTGATTAATTTTTTTGTCCAAGTGCGTTCCCTAAACAACAGTCCTTTTTTCTTCCTGTTTATTGCCTAACTATCACTGTTTGGGAACTGCACCCCCGCGAACCGATCCAATGTGGGGATTTGCTCTGCGGATCATATACATCTAAATTCTCTTAGAGTGCAGACATACCACAAGCTCCACAAAGGAGCAAACCCGTATCCATATTGATTCTGTGAGGAGACCTGCAAAACATGCACTGTTGGTAGCTCTCGAGGACTAGGGTTGGCTACCCCAGATCTAGGCCCTTATTCTGATCGGTGCGGATTTTACCGCATGCGGACGTCCCGCCGATGTTGATCGTCTGCGCATGTGCAGAGGTCACTCTGCGCATGTGCAGGCGATTTCGCCGCATGTATTCTTTATACGCCGCACAGGGGGCGTAGAGGGGCGTGAGGGGCTACTTAGCCTCATTACCCTATGCATACGCCCCGCGTTTCATGGGCGTTCCCATGCAAACGCGGGGCGTATGCATGGTAATGAGGCCGTGACGCGTGTGTAGGGGGCGGGCATCTGACATCGCCGGATGTCAGCTGCCCGCCCCCATACATGATTTCACACGGACAAGTGTCCGTGTGGTCTTGTGTGGCGGGACCTGGTGGAGCGTGCGGCCCTGCATTCGATGTTCGGCGACCATCGAATGCAGGGGCTGCTCCCAAGACGGAGGAGGCGTATCCCCGTCCAATTTCATGCGGATCGCCACATATCCGCGTACGGACGGAGGTGGCGATCCGTATGGAAGGCGGGGATTCGCCTGCACGGACATGACCGCATATTTCTGATCGGGCCGCACCGATCAGAATAAGGCCCCTAGACACTACCGCAGTTGTAGAGTAGGTGAAGCAGAGTTCAGCCTGTTGTTGACTCTGGCCGTGAAGTCAATGGTCTTTCCAATGACCTGCTTCTTTACTCAAATCGCAAGCTCAATTGAGAATTGGCTTTGTTCAAACAAGGTCAGTCTGCTTTTACTGTGCGATCTTTCCCAACCTCCTCTACTACCTGTTGCCTCTCTAAATGGTATGGAGAGACTTTGCAATTGCAGAGCTACAAATTTAGTTTTAAAAGCCTTGTTTTTAAATTCTTTCAAGTCATGCAATTTGTGGCTATATTTACAATCTTGAGAACACACTTCTGGCAACCCACAGGGATGGTTTTAAATCTCTCAAAATAAACTGTTAATGACTCTTCTTTTGCATGTCTACAAGAATTGATCTAAAACAATGTATACAGCATAGGTTTGCAGCCTAGGCACCCTGGGGTTAGTGGTCCAGGACCAGATTAAATTAGTCATGGTAACAGTGATAATTAAAACCAGTGCTAGTGGCTGTCAATCATAAAGCATTTAGACCAGGGCTGGCCAAACCTGTCCTCAAGATCTACCAACAATTCATGTTTTTCAGGCAACTTGTGGATCTATAGTAGGAATGAATGCAGTATGTGACAGTAAGTAATGACTACAGCTGCGCACTAGCTAGGTGATTCTGAAAACGTGGACCGTTGGTAGATCTCAAGGACCAGTTTGGCCACCCCTGCTGTAGACAATCAGAAACACAACAGTATACCACCACATAACTGACCCTAAGGATGACAGGTAGGCACAATTTACTTATGTTATTTTTTTCATTTGCAATACTAATCACATATGTTAGTACATATGCAATCAGTATCCTTGTGACGTTCGCATTCTTAGTACATCCTAGACTGATTATCTTGGATATATATGGATAACCAGCATGGTGGTCAATATACTGATGCTGACATCCCGAAGCAGGGAATCCTGATAGGTCAGGTAAGAACTTACCCTCCCCCTGCCCCCCCAACCCACACACAGCCTGACCCTCCCAGCAAGTGCCTAAACATAAACCCCCGCCGCCTAAATCTATCACTCCAGGCTTAACCCTAAGTCCCCCACTAGTGCCTTAACCCAAAACCCCCCCCCCATTCCCGGCCTGACCATAACCCGTCCCGCATATCCACCTATCTGGGTGCCAGCTGTTGGTATTCCGGCATCGGCATCTTGATTCTTTCGAGTCTTCTGATGGTAGTCGGGATGCCTGCATCATTATACTGTCCACCAGCATTATGATGGGTCCCAACAGTCGGAATCCCGACAGTCATTTACCCAATGTAGGGATCTGTTAAAACACCGACAGACGGGTTCCCTACGGCCACCGGCTATTCTCCCTCATGGGGGTCCATGCTGGCGAGCGTTGCGCTCGCCATGCTGTCTGAGTCCGGCCAGTCAGGATCCCGACGTCGGGCAAATGACTGTGGGGATCCCGACTGTCGGAACTCTATACCACACCCCATTATGACAGCCAGGATACTGACTACTGTACGGACTACTGTACATCTTAGTACAAAACGCACAGTACAATTGTTATGTGCGATGAGATGTGCGCTTCCGTCACACATCTCATTGCACAGCTCAAACAGTATGTGCTACACACACTTTTTGTACTAAATCTCATCTCATTGCATTGCAAAACCTATGCAATGCGATGAGATGCAATATTGTATACAATAATTGTACCTTGAGAACTTTCCTGGGCCACATGGAAAAGAAGTGAAGATGAAAGCACATTTTGAGGTCTACAAATCATGAATGCATGATATGCAGGAAAGTCAATGTACTTTATCTATGTTTTTCAGATTCAAATTCAGGTGACTTTACTTTGCAGCATGAAACAGCTTACAGAGAAGACAATAAACACAAAATAAAAGTAACATCATTGTCTATACAGAGCAGGGCAATGCTTATGTAATGTAGCATAAAAATGGCAATGTGCTGTAGGATTCAAGACAAAAATGGCTGTGACAAGCCCCACATATAAGCAATAGGCATACTTGCCTACCTGACCCTCTCCATGCGGGAGAAAATGCTATTTTCCTGGACTTCCCTAGTAACGTATGATTGCCAGCACCTGTGGGGAGCTAGGTAAAGGTGTTTCACCACAGGTGATGGCAATCATACATTACCAGGGAAGTCCAGGAGCAGAGCATTTTCTCCCGCATGGAGAGGGTCAGGTAGGCAGGTATGGCAATAGGCTGCAATTCGGGTACAGAGGCTGAAAGCAAGCACACTGCAGGTATAGTCCCTTCCTAATATTATGATACATAAATCTAGGCACATCTGTTCTCAATTTAGCTAAACCTAGATTTATGCAGTAAGTTATGCAGATGTGTCACAGACGTCACAAGTCCACTATTGATTATATACAGGTATCTATTTTTGCCAAATGTACTGTTTCTGTTTTTGGCTTAGTCTATTTGCCTGTTGCGTACCCAAACAGGAACTTGGAGCCTTCCCAATTTAAGTAAATCAATTCAATGAAAACCTGCTGGAACTGGAATTGCCTTGTGCATTAGAATCAAAAGAACCTTTCCACTGACAGATCGGTGGCTTTCAATATATATACAAGGTTTAAACATATTTGCCGCAACAAGGTGTAATACTTATGAGGTTTAGTCTTGGTGCAGCAATGGGCATAAAGCATTAAAAGCCAATTATCAAGAACAATACAATTGGAGAATGTTGGAATGATATAAAAGCAGGGGAAAGGGATTTATTATTAGGTGAACAGCAAGAGGCCAATCAGCAATCACATTTTGCCAACGTCAACCCCTGAGCACAGAGACCCCCAATTAGTATCCCATATCCCCTTGCATTATCTGCTTCTAAATCAGAATCCTCGTTGCTGGGGAAGCAGAAAAAGTCCAAAAAATTGACAGATTTGGGAAAACAATGCAGGGGGCATTTGGGAGGCTTCATGTCACTTGCTGCTCTGCAGGGGTGAATAGATGCTGTGCACATTTGCATACAGATAGAACCGTGCTCATCTGTAGCGGCGGCGCACCGAAAATGACCCATCTGGGCGTGCCGCTCGTTGAGACAGGGACACGAGAGCATCTCACACACTTGCACGTCCATTACCACGATAGGGGAGCGCGAGTGTCTTACAGGCCCGCGCATCCATTGCCTCTAATAGGGCACGCAAGCCGAGAGCTGCTCAGATGGGTGCAGCTCCATCTGTAGCACAACTTTACAGGAGACAGAGGGATTGGTGTATACCAGCAGCTCAAAGAGTGCTGGGCTTACCCCTACAGTGACAAAAATAGAAGGCGCGACTCGCAACCTTTATATATACCACACTTTTTTTTACCATGTAAATGATTGCCACTCTCTGCACCTCCGGCTTCTCGCACCCTATTACACTTACATTTCTATGTCTGTATAATGAGGGATAAACCATCCATGTATTATGGCTTATGCAAAGCGACATTTTGGATATTTATGCATCTAGCCCGCACGACATGCAGCTCGGAGAAAATATCAGGAAAACAGTATCTGATTGCTGCAGGAATCCACGTGAATGAATAAGTGGGAGAGATTTTAATTTAGGTTGTGAATTGAAAACACTAAATCTTAACGTCATACTACACATGAAACCTAGTAAACGTAGACGCAGAGATTCTGGACTTCAATTAGAGCAAGTTCAGCAGTAGGTGGGAAAGTTCGTAGGAGAGGAAATGAAGAAATGTCATCCCCTTTTGCTCTTTTCAAGGTAAAGTAGTTACTGAGGCTCCGGCACAACTTTGATGCCGAAGAACACAAGGAAAATGAATGTCTATTGTTGCTGCCAAACAAGGTAAAATAATATCTACATCAAACTGCAGTGTAAAATGAAATTTTCTATGAAGGTCAAAGATGAGAGGCAATGTACAGGGATAAGGGGAAGGACTGAAAGGACTGTGTAATGATTTAATTCTCAAACAGATCACATATTACTGTACAATTATAAAAACCCCACTGTTTCTGACTCTTATCTAATTAACTGTTTACTGTAATTGTAGTACTACATAGCCTCAAAGTACTTCCTGAGGCTATGTAATTTAAGCTTGCAATAAGTCTGCAGGCTGTTTTTTAACACACGTTTTAGTTTGAGCCTCCATAGGCTTGAACATAAAGCCGCTGTAAGTAAGGATTTCTGCTTTTATCACAGCCACTGCAAATGCATTAAATCATAGCTCTGAGCACTTATCCCGGAAAAAAATGGGTTAACTAGCGTTAGCCGTAGATTTACCATGCAAGGAAAACGGCTTGTAATTTGACAGCTTCAGAGGTAAAAGTCCGACTACAAGCAATTTTCCTCAAGTGGTAAGTATAACGTCTAATTGCAACTGGCCCTTAGTGTTAATAAAGAATCAACATTCTCTGTCTTATTCATTATTGAATTACCCTTTTTTAATTAAGTATCCCATTCTGCACGAGTTGCTGCCGATGTGGTGATGGCTGCTCTGAAAAGCAGCCATCTCTGTGATACTTACCACAGCTGATTACACGGCTACTAAGGTACACTAGCACTTCTGACCTGGCGGTGAAAATGTGCATAAGTGAATTCAGGAAATACAGAGCCGGAAGGAGCCCTATCTACACTGTGAAGATGGTATAATGGTCAACCCCACCGGGCCTCTAATAATGAATAGGTCCATTACTTAATACATGTGGAAACTATAATTATAAGAATGAGGACAAAAATGAGATGGGAACAAACGTGGGTGCTATTAGAAATTCCACCTAGTACAGGAAGGAAGCCAGTCAGCAGATCTGAAGCTGACCGATCTTGGTAAAAAGATAAATGTCCTGCCAAGAACTCCCACTCTTTACCAGAGAACATGTCAGAGAAATTGTGGCTGTTGTGGTGGCTGATGTTCCTTCTCAATGGATACTAATAGAGCTTAAAGGCATGTTGGTAGTACCATAAGCACAATTATTCAACCAGTCACTCCACAGAACTGGAAAAAAAACAAACGTATATCACTGCACAAAAGTGAAAGCAAGGAAGACACAAACAACTACTGGCTAGAGCCTCAGTAGTATAGAAATTGATGGAAACACTTGTAAAATAAATAGTTGTAGATTATCTAAAATTTACAGGCTTGCAAAATACATGGCCTAAATCACAAAACTTGCACACTTGCAGGTGCACACCTGGACACCACTGGCGCACACCTTCATTTTAGTAGTATGCCCGGAAATTTTCCAGGAAAGCCCGCTGCGGCAGTGCAGCTGAGCCCGGAAAATTGCCAGGCATACCACTCAAGTGGTTAATGCCCCAATATAGTGTACTAGTTAAAAGCTCATCAATATAACGGTTTCTGCAATGTTACTTCCACTTTGAGCAGTGACATTTTTTTAGCCCACAAACTCCCCACCACACCCCCAGTCCCTATCTGCTCCTACCTCCAATCTCTGTCTTCACAGCTCCCTCCCTCCATATCCAGCAAGTTTGGTACGGATCAGTGTCCATGCAAAAAAAAATTCATTTTCTGTTATGACATCTTTTAGCACACAAAATTAGTCATTATGTCCATCAAGTGGCCTCTAGTGACCACTGGTAGTACCTCACTTTAGAGAGGTGAGGAGGAATTAGCTATATATATATATATATATATATAGACTTGGAAGGGCCGGGCACGACCACCGAATGTCCGTTGCTCGTCGGGTGCCCTCGTCGAGGGGGGTATGTAGACGTTTTTCGTAGTAACGCGGCACTCCAGACAAATTTCCACGTGCAATAAAAGTTTATTGAAGCATCTCAGCAACGTTTCAATACGACAGTATTATCATCAGGCTCAATAATACAACAACACCAACATACTTATATACCCCTTCGTGGATATTGCGTCATGAAGGCGGTGATAGACACCGCCCCTAGACCCAGCTGTGTGAATCAAGTAGGTCCACACTGAGTAGTAGCACACCTCCAGGTATGTCGACATACCTGGAGGTGTGCTACTACTCAGTGTGGACCTACTTGATTCACACAGCTGGGTCTAGGGGCGGTGTCTATCACCGCCTTCATGACGCAATATCCACGAAGGGGTATATAAGTATGTTGGTGTTGTTGTATTATTGAGCCTGATGATAATACTGTCGTATTGAAACGTTGCTGAGATGCTTCAATAAACTTTTATTGCACGTGGAAATTTGTCTGGAGTGCCGCGTTACTACGAAAAACGTCTATATATATATATATATATATATATATTTGTATTTGCCTTTTTAATGGTGTGGATTATTAGAGAGATGGCGTCTATATAGACACTCAATAGGTCTGCCTCCTAAAGGTCGACATGCAATATCTCGACAGGGTCAAAAGGTTGACAGGAGAAAGGTCGGCAAGGTCAAAACATTTGGCACACTATTATATTCTCTTTATGCTGACATTGATGCTGAAGTAAGAAAAAGCCAGTTAAAAATATCATAAAAAACTTGTGTCAACCTTGTCATGTGTCTAATTTTTTTTTATGTCAATATGTCAATATTTTGACTCAGTTGACATGTGACCATGTCATAGAATGGACAAATTAGATTGAAAGGGTTCTAATCAACCTAACATTCCTGGCGCTTGTTTGTATAAAATTTTATGATGACAAATATCTCCGTAGATAAATACCAGCTGCTGCATGTATAGGTGAGTCTGCTGGAACTCACAAATACCAATAGAAACACATAAAACACACTGTATATTTGTTTTATTTGACCAATCCCAGGTGTGTGTCAGCCTAGACCTTGTGCACATTTTAGAATTGCAAAGGTTCATGTAACATATTAGAGATCAACAGCCTAATGAAACAAATGTATTGTTAAAGGTTACAGAAACAGGCACATCAGGTTCTTTATATCAGACTTTGATTTTTAAAATGAGCTTTAAAAGTTATTGTCTGCCAAGCAGAGATGTAACCCACCATGCTCCACTGGCAATTAAGGTGCTGAAGTTAATAGTTTCTCAGTAAATACCAGCAGAACAGTTTATCACTGTGACAATCCATAACATCATTGTTAGTTGTTGCTAGGCTGTGGTTACTGGTACACTGGAGTACTGACAAGTCCCTGTCCACCCTCTATCATCTGTCTCGCAGCGTGCTTCCCTTCCTCTGGAAAGCCCTGTTATATTCCGGGATAGTCATCTCTGGGAAAGATTCCTTTAGCTTAGTCAACAATTTGGTTAACAGCAGTTTAGACAGTGATGTCCCAGTCGCAGATGTTATGACCACTCAGTTTGTTTTTAATCTCCTGCACCTGTGTGCCTGGTCTTCCTGGACGTAACCCAAGCTGTTCCCTATCTAAGGCTCCTCGTCATCTCGCTGTGTGATACAAAAACATATTTACAATGTAGAAACACATCATATCTCCTGTAAACCTGGAATAGTCTTTACAATAGGTGTGACATGCAAAGTTGATGAATGTCATGTCTTTCTTGAGCATGAACCTAAACAGAAAATAAATGGTACAGTAAGACCCTTAGAAGAAGTAATTGGTTATGCATAATAAAAATGTCCACCATCACCACCACCCACACATATTCAGAATGATGACATGGATAGATGGACAGGAGGTTGACATGTTACATGTCAACATTGGCATAATATTGACATTGCCAGAATGTTGACATTGTGAATGTTTCGGTTATCTATTGCGGTAAGTATGCTTACTCCTAACTCAACCCTAAGGTTAACCCTAAAATCATGCATAAAAAAAATGTAGTGCATGTCTATAGGAAAAAAATGCAGCCTGCTAGAATCTGCAATGCGATTTGCACTCAAAGACGCAACACTGGATTACAAACGCAGCCATCAGTTGCAACATTGGCAGCATTGCAACTTTGCTGCACATGTGGAACCCTCAGTGGTTGTTACCATTAAACAGAATAACGCTAGGATATATGTGTTTGTATAAACCCAGGCATTCAATGCTGTCCGTCCGATGGTCATCCCTACTAGAGACCTCAAAGTTTTTACAACAAAACCAAGGAAATAACAATATTTGACTATTAACAACAAAACAAATGACAAGGCCGTGGAAATTTACTATGGTTATATTGTGTCCCAAAAAAATGGATTTTTATTCTACACAGGCATGTATAATAGTATTACACAATATAGCAAATGAAGACACAGAAAATCCTTTAATTTGAATGAAAGGGGGGAATTCAACTTCATCGGGTCGATTGTAATGCCAAAACCTAAAGGCCACCAATATCATTATTTTCTTTGCCCCACACCCGATAGAAGTGCAAAGGAAAAACTAGCAATGTTGGGTCACTGCCTGGGGATGTGCTCTGCCTACCATTGTGTAACTGAATCTCCCCCCCCCCCACAAATTGATTGAATTAACATTCAGTTAATGGTTTGTGTACGGATTGGCACAACACTGGCAATAGTACTAGTAAAACTAAGAACTAATGAGTAAAGTATCTAACTCATTATACACATTGGCAAAACCAGAGGCATTACTCCATCTGCACCGAAAGCATGGCCACCTGAAAAGGGGTTGTTGCCTAATATAAAGATGGCATGGCCTTGTAGGGAACTCTGTTCTGCCACTCTAAGAGCTTTCCCAGCATCCATGGACATGCTGTCTGGCCCCAGAGACTGGGCTGTGTATAGTAACGATTATTCCTCTGTGACAGGAGAGTATCACATTGCAGTACCTGGCTCCTGTCAAGGCAGAAGAGCTTTGGTATCACCCCCTTCAAGGCTGACACCCAGGTGCAGGCCTTATGATGCCACTGGCAATAACTGTATGACCACACACATCTTACTAAACCAGCATGCTATAGTTTATTCAGAAAAATATCAAGATGGCACACACAGCATTAGGTGTGGTTCCAGTAATCACATCCATAAAGTATTCACGGTCGCCTAGGTTCTTGCTATACACTGGTCACCTAGCTACAATGGTGGCCAGTCAGCTAGTCCACGTAGATCGCCACACCCAAACACAAGACAATCTACTTATGCCTCCTACCAAGCACTCATTAGCTGATCGGTCACACCCATGTAATCCACTCTGTGGGCCTTATTCTGATCGGTGCGGCCCGATCAGAATATGCGGCCGCGACCGCGCAGGCGAATCCCCGCCTTCCATACGGATCGCCACCTCCCGTCCGTACGCGGATATGTGGCGTTCCGCATGAAATTGGACGGGGATACGCCTCCTCCGTCTTGGGAGCAGCCCCTGCATTCGATGGTCGCCGAACAGCACCAGGTCCCGCAACACAAGACCACACGGACACTTGTCCGTGTGAAATCATGTATGGGGGCGGGCAGCTGACATCCGGCGATGTCAGATGCCCGCCCCGTACCCACGTGTCACGGCCTCATTACCATGCATACGCCCCGCGTTTGCATGGGAACGCCCATGAAACGCGGGGCGTATGCATAGGGTAATGAGGCTAAGTAGCCCCTCACGCCCCTCTACGCCCCCTGTGCGGCGTATAAAGAATCCGTGCGGCAAAATCGCCTGCACATGCGCAGAGCGACCTCTGCACATGCGCAGACGATCAACATCGGCGGTCCGTCCGCATGCGGGAATATCCGCACCGATCAGAATAAGGGCCTGTGTGTGCATAGTTACATACTTGTGAGTCTCCTCTGTGGGAGAGTCATGGAGAGGAAATTCTCTGCAGCTTTTCTGGGGGCTGGGGCTTGCCATCGTTAAGCCCTGCACCCATTAAGCCCCGTCCCCATTCCTGTAAATTCCGTGATTCACAGCTCTTCGGAGAGGAGGTAGTACTAAATGACACAATTTGCATAATTTTAGCCCCGCCCTCTCTCAGAAGACCCACGAATACCGGTATTTGACAGAAAGAGTGAGGGGGGGAGGGGGGCGGAAGGAGGCTTGTCCACCCTTCTGGGGGGACAGGAAGTGGCCCCCGATTTTTGGGACCCTCCCGGCCATTCAGGGAGGGTAAAAAAGTAAGTGATATGTGAGGAATTAACCCCGTCTGTAAGATGAATCTGCAGACTCCCAGGGAAAGCATTAGTATTTTTCATGAGACTGGGACCAACTACCCTGTTGTCACAATAATATAAATAACTGGTATGTGGTTATTTGCTGTAATCCTCACCTCTAATCCATTCAGTTATTTACAAGTCATCCCAAACAACGTGCTAAATAGTAGGGATGTACACCGGCCACTTTTCGGGTTCTGGGTTCTGATTACCTTGAGGTTTTGGGTTCTAATGGGTTTTGCCAAAACACCTCCTAAGTGTTTGGATTTCTTGGGTTTTGGGTTCTGATTCTTTTGTTAAAAAAGCATAAAAACTGCTAAAATCGCAAAATTGTGGGGTTTTTTTTTTGCTCCTACACTATATTAACCTCAATAACATTCATTTCCACTCCTTTCCAGTCTATTCTGAACACCTCACAATATTGTTTTTAGGGCAAAAGGTTGCACCGAAGTAGCTGGATAACTATGCTAAGCCACACAAGTGTGCGGCACAGACACGTGGCTCGTGTAAGAGTGGCACTCATTGGCACACGTCAGTACACCAGCAGCATGGAATTATTTTTTACAGTCACACGCAGCACAAGTATTATTTTTTAATTAAATTAGATATAGCAGCCTAGTATGTAGTTGAACTACTAGGTAGGTACACTTAGGCAGTAACACTGCCAGTGGCAACAGTGGACTGAGTAAATAATACTGGCAACCTCTATTCACAGTATTCAGTGCAGGCAGCACCAGTGGACTATATATTTCAATTAATTATTAATAATATAGCAGCCTAGTAAGTAGAGAAAATAAACTACTAGGTAGGTAGGCAGGCAGGCAGGCAGTAGCACTGCCAGTGGTCACCACAAAAGGTAGTTATATTACACACCACCAGTAGCTTTATGCAGTGCACCAGCAGAATTTATAATAATTAATTTTATTATTAGGTACTGCTTGGCAGTGGCAATCAGTGGCACACGTCAGTGCACCAGCAGCATGGAATAATTTTTTACAGTCCCACACAGCACAAGTATTATTTTTTAATTAAATTATATATAGCAGCCTAGTATGTACTAGGTAGGTACACTAGGTAGGCAGTAGCACTGCCAGTGGCAACAGTGGACTGAGTAACTAAATAATACAGGCAGATTCAGTGCAGGCAGCACCAGTGGACTATATATAATATAATTAATTATTCATATAATATATATTACAGCACAGCACCAGAGGTAGGCCCCAGCACAGAGGAGATAGTAGTACTACAGGTACACAGTTAGACTGTCCTCCTTGCTAGGGAGAGCCCACACTAAGCAGAGAGGAGAACAGAGTACACAGCAGCACTGAGGGAGACAGCCCCAGCGAATAAAATAATTACAGCACAGCACACCAGAGGTAGACCGCACAGAGGAGACAGTAGTACTACAAGTACACAGTTAGACTACACAGCAGCACTGAGAGACAGCCCCAGCGAATAAAAAATATTGCGTTCAAGGTCAAGCTCAAGTTTAAGCCCCAGCAGCAGCACCAACACACCCTCTCCCAACCCACTACTAGACTGGAGTGGAGATGGCGGGCGCAGCAGCCGCTTTTAAAGCCTCGCGAAATCCGGCGCCGGGAGATGATGTTCTGACCACGCGGATGGACCCGAGTCTGGCGGGAATCTCCGAGCGCTGCTCGGAACCGGGCTCGGAATGATGACGTCCGTGGGGTCTCGGATCTCTGGAATGCGAGTCTGCACAGCTCTACTAAATAGTGAGTTCACTGTGCAATTCAGTCTCCATTGTATTTCCCCTTTAAGTTCTTTAACACACACTTGTTGCTGTAAATAACCTTTTCCCTGCCTTGTAATAAGTAATGATTAACTGGAGAAGTAGGTTTAGCAATAGAAATGACTTGTACAATTGATAATATATTGGATATACTTAGGACAGATAGTGTACTTTAACAAGTGTGCAGCTGACATAATGACACCATGAAATACTGTAAGTTCCAGTGTTTAAATTAGTGTTGTTCCCGGGCCATAGAGCTGTTATTCTTGAAACTGCAGGTGCTCTCTATGCAAATGGAAAGCCTTAATTCACTGGTGTACAACAAGCTCTCTGTTATAATCAGGCGTAATAGAAAACTGAGCCCTCCAGCCATGTGCTCAGAGAATGATCTCTTCATGGTCCCTTCCTGCCCTGCTGTGTAAGAGGGGCTGACTTCAAGCATGTCAAGGTTAGCACAAGGCAGACTGCTCTGAAAGGAGAGCAGTTTACACAGCCCAGGATTCTGGCTTTTATCCATAGAGCAGGATCAGCCAAAGGGCATAGCTACTCACTCAGGGCTGGATTTGCCATCGCAGACGGATTTCTCCTCGCACTCTCTGTGTTATTCTCAGAAACCTATCATTATATATTAATGGGGAACAACTCCCATGTAGGAGATAGAAGTAAGTGGTGAACAGCACAGCTGAAAATCCCCACATTTAGGCTATTCTAAGAAAAACAATGCATTTGAAAATAGATAAATGACATTTCCATTTATGTTAAATCTAGACTGTGTGCTCTTTCAAGCAGGGCCCTATTTTAGGGATGGGTGAGTCCGGATTGGGGGAATCCGGATACCCCCAGACACCCTCAATCCGAACTCGCTCTCCTAGCCTGGTCAGGTATTCCTGCCCAGACTCTAAGCGCGGGTCTCGGGACCTCGTGACATCTCGCAGTCGGATCTCATGAGATGCGGACCCTCTAAAGGGGGGGGGGGCACACAACATCTTCACTCCAGACACGGAGAGTGAAGAGGCAGCGCATCCTGGCTGCCTGCCTGCCCAGCATACCTCCCAACATTAACCCTCTCCAGGAGGGACACAATGCTCTGTTTCTGGGATTCCCTCTTAATTTATGATTGCTGTCACCTGTGTGGAAAACCTTTCTTACCGATTAACCTGTTTAAAACAGGGGATAGTAATCACACATCAAGATGGAAGTCCAGAAACAGAGTATTGTGTCCCTCCTGGAGTGGGTCATGTTGGGAGGTATGAGTCCAGTGAAAGTGCCATATAGTGCAGTCCAGTGATACTGCTGTATAGTCCAGTCCAGCAATAGTGCTGTATAGTTCAGTCCAGTGATAGTGCTGTATATAGTCCAGTCCAGTGATAGTGCTGTATATAGTCCAGTCCAGTTATAGTGCTGTATATAGTCCAACTCAGTGAAAATGTTGTATATAGTCCAGCCCAGTGAAAGTGCTTTATTGTCCAGTCCAGTGAAATTGCTGTATAGTCCAGTCCAGTGAAATTGCTGTATAGTCCAGTCCAGTGATAGTGCTGTATCGTCCAGTCCAGTGATAGTGCTGTGGCACAAGTTCAGTCCAGTGGCGCTGCAGTTAAAGTCCATTGGTACTGATGCAAAAGTCCAGGCTAGTAATAGTTCTGCATAATTCCAGTACAGTGATACAGCTGCATAAGTCTAGTCCAGTTGCACTGCTGTTTAAGTCCAGTGATACTGCTGCATAAGTCCAGTCCAGTGATACTGCTGCATAAGTCCAGTCTAGTGCCACTGATGTTAAAGTCCATTGGTACTGCTGCATAAGTTCAGTAATATTGACGTTAAAGTCCATTGACAGTGCTGTATAGTCCAGTGATAATGCTGTATAGGCCAGTCCAGTGATAGTGAGGTATAGTCTAGTTCAGTGATAGTGCTTTATAGTCCAGTCCAGTAATACTACCTTTATGTCCATTGGTGTTGCCGTTAAAGTCCAGTGATACTGCCGTTAAAGTCCATTCCATTGATACTGCTGTATAATCCCAGTCCAGTGATACTGCTGCATAAATCCAGTCCATTGGTACTGCCGTTAAAGTCCAGACCAGTGATACTGCTGTATAATTCCAGTCTAGTGATACTGCTGCATAAATCCAGTCCAGTAATACTGCTGCATAAGTCCAGTCAAGTGGCACTGCCGTTACAGTCCCTTGGTACTGCTGCATAAGTCCAGTCCAGTGATACTGCTGCACAAGTCCAGTCAAGTGGAACTGACGTTAAACTCCATTGGTACTGCTGCATAAATCCAGTAATACTGCCATTAAAGTCCAGTGATACTGCATTAAATTCCAGTCCAGTGATACTGCTGCATAAATCCAGTCCAGTAGTACTGCCATTAAAGTATATTGGTTCTGCCGTTAACGTCCAGTGATAGTGCCGTTAAAGTCCAGTCCAGTGATACTTCTGTATAAACCCAGTCCAGTTATACTGCTGTATAATTCCAGTTCAGTGATACTGCTGCATAAATTCAGTCCATCGGTACTGCCGTTAAAGTCCAGTGATACTGCTGCATAAGTCCAGTGGTACTGCTGTTAAAGTACATTGGTGCTGCTGTTAAAGTCCAGTCCAGTGATACTGCTGTATAATTTCAGTGGTGCTGCCATGTGTTGTGTATAATTCCATGGGTGCTGCCATATGTTGTGTATAATTGCAAGGGTGCTGCCATGTGTTGTGTATAACTCCAAGGTTGCCCCATGTGTGCCGTATCATTCCAGGGGTGCTGTCATGGTTCGTATATAATTCCAGGGGTGCCCCATGTGTGCCGTTTAACTCCAGGGGTGTTGCCAATATGTTGTGTTTAATTAAGGGGTGCTGCTATGTGTTGTGTAAAATTCCAGGGGTACCCCATGTGTGCCATAGAATTCCAAGGGTGCTACCATGTTTCATGTATAATTCCAGGGGTGAGCCAAGTGTACCGTATAATTCATGGGGTGCTGCCAAGTCTGCCGATGCACACCTCTACTTTATTTACGCTGTCTTACTGTTGACCTCAAATACCCTCTTTTTGTTTTTATTTGACTGATACAATTGCAAATACATTCTGATGCTTAATAAAGTTAAAAATCCTCCCATCCTCCTGCATAACTTCATCTCCCACAATTTAGTTATCTATTGATGGCACAAATAACTCCTTTATTGCACAAGTGTACTGCCTTGCCATGATCCTTGATTCCTTTCTCTTTTTTAAACCACACATACAGTACCTTTCGCTGTCCTGACCTTTTCATCTCAAAATGTTCCAGGATCAGACCCTTTCTCAACCTGGATGCTACAAAGATCCTCATACACTCATTTGTTATCATCAGATTGAATTGAATCACTGTAATCTCCTCCAACAGATGTAGCCACGCTCATCCAGCCTGAGAATGAGGCGCACAAATGTATACACACACATTTCATTCCCATGGGCCTATGCCTCCTCTCTTCAAAAAGACCTACACTGGCTCCCCTTCCCCCTTTAGAATCGAATCCCTTCTCACACTCGCCTACAAAGCTCTCAACCATTCTCTACCATTTGCATCTCCGACCTCACCTCCATTCACACTCCTCCCCACCCTTTTCCCTCCACAAATGCAGGATGTCCCTCCTTCCAACTGATTACTTCCAACCAACTCCCACTTCCAAGACTTTTCACATGCTGGCTGCTCCCTATCTCCGGAATTTTCTACCTCTCCCTATCAGTCTTTCTATTATTTATAAATTATGTATATAGCACACACATATTCCGCAGATCTTTACAGAGTATATTGGAACATTCACATCAGTCTCTGCCTCAGTGGAGCTTACACTCTATATTCAGGGTTCTTGTACATTGCTAAATAGATCCAGATATGTGTTTGCCTTATGTGCTTCATAACTTTTTTATTTATATTTAATATGTGCCTTGAGCAGCACTTTTTTACAGCAGTAGTATATGCACTTATAATCATGACATAGCAGCTGTTTTTGACCTCCGTAGTGGACCCTCTGCTCTGTCACAGCAAATAGACTCTGGCAGTATCTACTGCACATGCACAAGTCTCCAGGAACATGGCGTCTGACAACTCCTTGGTGGCCATTTTCCAAATGACTTGTGTCTGTAGTGCAGCGATGTCGCCATGGGACTCTGGAGGGATAAGTATAATATATGACTGCAGTGTATGTGAGGTAGGCCCCCCTGCACTGGTGATCGCTGGCTCCAGCAACCTATGCCCCCGCCTGCTTGACACTAAAACCATGGGCCTTATTTTGGTTCATTCTTTCTGACAAAATCCTTCTTAGATGGGCAAAACCATGTGCACTGCAGGTGGGGCAGGTGTTACTTGTGCAGAGAGAATTAGATTTGGGTGGGGTTTTACTTCAAAGTGAGATCTATATTGCAGTGTAAAAAAAAAGCAGTCAGTATTTTCCCTGCACAGAAACAAAATTACTCACCCAAATCTAATTCTCTCTGCACATGTTACATCTGCCCCCCCTGCAGTGCACATGGTTTTGTCCATCTAAGAAGGATTTTGTCAGAAAGAATGAACCAAAATAAGGCCCCATGTGAGGAACAGCAGGAAAATCGTCAACTAGCAGGATTGGGAGGTATGTTATTGATTAAGTTGTGAAATCCAGTATCTGGCTTGAAGGAGGTCTGCCGAGCTTCCAGTGGGAATTAACATAGAACTTTTAATAGAGAGAACTGGTACACTGTCCATCACGGGACTAATGGGCAGTTAGCTAAACCATCAGCCAGAAGCAGGTTGGAGGCTATTTTCACAGTGAGAAAATATATTGTAAGCACACAAATAATAACATGTACAGAGAGCCATAGTCTAATCTCACTTGAAGTTCTTGACAAAATCAAGTTCATAATGATCATTTTACTGGTATCGGTGTTGTATCCCCACAAACCTTATTCTGCAAAAATATTTTATATTGTACTCAGGACTCAGGGGTCTATTTAAAGGTAGTCAGGCAGGACCGGAAATGTTCTCCCGGCATCAACCAAACCCAGATTTGGCGATTTGGCTGCCAGAGAAGGGTGATTTGTCACTCCACAGAACATGTTTCTACTGCCCCACAGTCCAGATCCGGTATACTTTACAGCACTCCCTCCCACACTTGGCATTGGAATTGATGATAGGAGGCTTGTATACAGCTGCTCAGCCATGTAAACCCATTCCATTACGCTCCCACAACACAGTTTTTTGTGCTTATCTTAATACCAGTAGAAGTTTGGAATCCTTCAAATATGGAATCAGCAGAGCTGTGGCAACTTTTAAGCAACATATGCCTTTGCAGTTATTGACCCTGCTCTGTGAGTTCTGCTTTATGGCTGAGTTGCTGTTGTTCCTAACTGCTTCCGGGTTCTAATAATATCGCTTACAGTTGACTGTAGAATATCCAGAAGGGATGAAGTTTCACAATACATCTTATTGCAAAGGTGTTATCCTACCACAGCACCATGCTGGAAGTCACTGAGCAAGTTTGTATAACACATGTTTGCAAATGGAGACGGCAAGGATAGGTGCTTGATTTTATACACCTGTGGCAACAGGTCTGATTGCAAGGTGTGGCCAAAGACCTTTGTCCATATAGTGTATGTATCTGGAGTTATAATAGCTAAGGATCATCTTGTTGTATGCAGGTTATGTTTGTTTTTCACATGGCAAATACATGTAATTGTGTTTTAAAATACATTAAAGCATTATAAAAAAGACATCAAAATTTGCCCCAAAAGACAACACCTTAAATTCATTATCTTTGTAACAGAGTTACTCTTTTATCTTCATGGACTTTTTACTCATTGCAGATGCAATATCAGAATGTTTAGTTGTCATTCACTCTACTTGTATTATGCAACTTATGGGCCTTACACACTGGGCGATTACAGCCCCAATTCTAAGCGATCCATGTGGAAGGCCCCAGCGACAGTTATCGCCTGACTAGATTTATATTGCATGCAGTATAAATCTAGTCAGTTTCAGTGTTCTCTCATTTGAGAACACTGGCCATGACAGATCGCTCAGCACACATTGCTGTTGCATCGCTGTGTGCTGCAGCGCTGTGTGCTGCAGAGCGATCTGTGCTGAACTAGATTGCTCAGCTCACTGCTCTCGTCACCTTCGGCTGCTGGTTATAGGGAAAAAATACAGTTATTTTTGCTGAGGCTGAGGAGCTCCGGATTGATAAATTGCAGAGAAAATGTGTTTTGTATCCAGGGCATGATTGGCCCACCATGGGAATGCAGTGGCAGGGACCTAGCCATTGGATTAATGTGGCCATCAACAGAGGGCATGGCCTTCTCACAAAGGACAACACAGTACAATATTATAGAGCCTCTGCACTGCTGTGTAAAATGCTTCAGCATTAGTGTACTTAAGAGGCATTGGGCGGCCAAAATATCATACACAAACCAAGATAAATACAGTACAAACTATACTGCTGCTGCTTGTATGTAATACTTTACAGCATGGGTCTTCAAACTGCGGCCCTCCAGATGTTGTGAAACTACAAATCCCAGCATGCCTTGCCACAGTTTTGCTATAAGGGAGTGTTAAAACTGTGGCAAGGCATACTGGGATTTGTAGTTTCACAACATCTGGAGGGCCGCAGTTTGAAGACCCATGCTTTATAGGCTGCAAGAAGTAAAATTCAGGGACCTGATTCAATAAGGATCATATATGCTACAGCTGAGTATATGCAATCCTTAAGAATGCAAATGCAGGAGGAGGTGCATTCCGCCTCCTACCAGCATTTATGATTGCTAAAACTGAGATGTAATAGCAGTTCTAGAGGAATATCCATCTGATTAAGTCTGATCATACTCAGATTTGCCGTTGCAGACGGCATTGTGAGGCCAAGGAAACTGGCCACTCCTTGGCCCTGCTACAGCTTCAATCTATTGTATGCAGGAGAATCTGTGCCAGGCAGGGGCTGCACGAAGAGTCAATATTGGATATTGTGACCAATGGTGTTACTATGGTGGAAATATCTGATTCTCCAGCGCACTTTGGCATTGCTCATATATGCAAAATTTGCATTGCAGGGTCTGCTAAGTCGGTTGAATGTTGGTGCACAAGTAGAATGCTTAAACAGGCATTTGCATATATTTGCACTTAAGAATCCATGAGAAATCATATCCATGCAGGATCTGAGTGTTTCTCAGAATCAGGCTCTATGGGGTTCATTTACTAAGATGGGAGTTCTTTTGAAGATGGGATGTTGTTAAGGGCAATCAATAATCTACTTCTAGAAGATATTAGATAGCATCTGATTGGTTGCTATGAGCAATGTGCCATCTTCAATAGAAAGCTGATCTTAGTTAATTTACACATTGACAGCCTGCAGAGACAGCCGCGACTTCAGCTAGCCGCAGTTGCATCAGCGCTGCTGCCAGATGTCCACTTCGATTGACTGGTTGAATGTATACAATCGACCATTCTCTGGCCACTGGTCATAGGGTATGTTACTCAGCATGAAAAAAGAAGTTATTCTTAAAAACAGCCAAAGAATCAGACAGAAAGAAAGAAATAAAAAGACGCGACTTGCCATTGCAACTATGTGGAAATGGGGCAACTACACTGCAAGTTGCCCCTTCATGGCCGATCTCACCCCAGGCCTTCAGATTTTAGTAAACAAACCAATGGGTGCGATAAGTAGTCACAGTTACTCACTTGTGGCTGATAGGATTGATCCCTATGCTTCTTACCACCTGTGTTATGGCCCCTATAGACCAGCCACTATGATGAGGGTGGAAGGAGTTAACATACTGCACAGGAGCCTGCCCTTTTAAAACATGTTTTAGAGCCGGATGCTGAGGTTAGTGTTAGCAGCTGGATTTGTTTCTGGCACCAGCAGACTGTCCTGCTCCTTTCTACTTGTCAGCTTGGAGGAAATCACATTCGCTCAGCGGTTGCTGCTTTGGTCCAGAGGCAGCTGAGAAGCCAATCAAGTTCTATTTCATCAGTCTTAGCGATTCAATCACCCAGCTGACAATGTACAGTCCTTTCTTCTTTCCCCACGTCTCTAATAACAGGGATTTGCAGTGATTGTGCATATCTGGCTTATCAACTCGAGATATTAAAAATGTTGTTGCGGAAAAAAAAAAAAATAGACAGCAGCCTTCACGGTGCTACATTAGATAACCTGACATGAACTCCCTTGCGTGTGTGAAAGCGGAGTAGATGAAGCTCGCTGCTGTCAGGCCTTGTACACTGAAATCTGCAATTAGAGCAGCTCACCATGCTTAGCGCTGGGGGGTGATAATAACGCCATGGATAGTTAGAACAAACTCAGGCTGTGGAAAAAAATCTGTCGTTTATTTCTGTCATATATTTGTAGAGTAAAATACTTAAAAGAATCATTTGTAACATGTTGTACGATCACATCTGTTTTGAGGAATTCCTAGCATTAAATATCCTTACAATGGGCCTAATTCAGACTCGCTCACTAAGCAGTGTACACTCTCTGCCTAGCGAGCCGGTAAGCGCTGCCCACATCCCCTCACATGTGGCAGAAGGGGACAGAAATAATAATATGGCTGCCGAACATCGAGAGACCCTTCGGAAATAAAAGCCAGTGAAAACTCATTTTTATTTCAGCTGGAGATGGCCGAAAACGAGGCGGGTGTGGACGACATGTGACATCAGCTGCCCACCCTGAGCAGGCTTCAACTTGTCCACGTTCCCATGGGGATGCCCATTAAATGCTGGGTGTTCCCCTGCTCAGGCCCGGTGTCCACCCCCTCTGAAGCAAATGGCCGAAGCCATTCGTTCTCAGGGTTTGTACATAAACGTTCCTGCGCAGACCCCCCACCATCGGAATGGGGCCAGATTCGACCCTTGACGAATGGGTCTGAATTAGACCGAATGTTCTTTGGTGAAATTATTTTGACCAAGAGGACTATGGGGGTTATTCTGGTTGATTCGCAAGGCTGCGAATTCGTAGCCTTGGGAGTCCACCAAACCCCGCCTTGCGAATGGGTGGCTGCCGCCACCCATTCGCAAGTGCGATTCACATGCAGGGCATGCAAATGGATTTTACACAGTAACATCCATTCACAGGCCAGGGGGATCCACCCACATCTTTCAATGGTCGCCTATCATCGAAAGATGTGGAAAGTGCACGCATATGTGAGGTTGCTCTGCGTAACCTTATATATGTGTGCACGCTGGGAAAGAAATGGGCGGGCAGCTGACATCTGATGTTGTCAGCTGCCCGGCCCCCCCCCACACCCACATCAGGCATGAAAACGCCCATATGGCTGCAGGATCGCCATTTGAAAATGGGATAAATAGTTGGCATATGGATTCAGGCCGTAGTCCTTATTGATAATAATGGGGACTGTGCTCTGCAGCATTAATTAGACTTCTGAAGGAGATTTCTGTGAAAACTCCTGCATTAGGCTGTTAGTACATAGCAATGGCTCATGAAATGATGCAGAACTAAAATTATGAAGAAAATGACATTTTAGTTGCATGTGAATGTAGCAGTGTCACAATCCAAGTAGTGGTATAGGGATGGGCAAGAACGCACAGGCCGAGAGACTGTGAGAACAGTACCCCACGTTTATAGAATAATGATGTGAGGATTCTACGAAACATGTTACAACAATCTCCCTTCTGTGAGGGAATGATTTTAAAGAGCCTATTTATTAAGGGTTTAAAATGTTGTGAAAGACAGGTGTTATCACCGATATGTCCAATATAACAAGAGGGGAATGGCAGAGAAATAACCAATTACTCATGTGATTGCCTCCATTAGTGCTGGTTTCTATCATATCCATAGCTTACTCTGGGACTGACATTTAGGGTTCAATTTAGCCAACTGTGAGCTAACCAATGTAAATAGAATGGCCAGGTGATTATTTCCCCTTATTGTGAATGGGGAATCATCCCGAGGTATCCTGCTGTGAATATCCCGAAGCAGTTAAGAAATCTGTTATCACTGATAAAGGGGTTTAGACAACCATTTAAATAGAGCCCCCTGTGATAACATAACATCATTCCAGAAAGCAAAGTAGACACACACCCTCCCCAGTAGGCTGCTGGTCTTGTCCCTCTCTTTATGCTGGGCCTGATTCAGAGATGTACACAAACTCAATGGTTTGCATACTACTTTTACAAGTGGACTTGGGTCTTGCATTGTTGTCTACAGTGTACCCAAGCCAGAGCAGGGGCAGCGATAGGGACCTTTCTACAAAATGGAATCATGACAACTTTACTCAAGCTTAAGGCCTCTATAAACTTCCATATCACTACCACTATCCATATGCCTCTATAAACTTCTCTGAGGGGAGAAGTTGCAGCTGATCCGCCTTAAACCACCGGCAGCTTCCCAGCTGGCAGTATAGCGTGCGATGGCCCTATGTGGTCATTTTGCATACAATCGTATGCAACTCTAGCAAGTGCTGACGGATCAGTTGGTATCCGACATATCTATAGTGCAGCACTTGCAATCTAGGGTCTCTGATCCGATGCGCACGGGATCTGATCGGATGTAAAACACATGCGATGTGCCACTTTTTACTCAATTTCTCGGTTCAACGAATTGGATGAAATCAGGCAAAATTGCATAAGTATATGGCCAGCTATAGACGTAAGCAGATGACCCTTGTGATCTTGTGCTGGATCTTCATATAATGAAGAGGTAATTATCTCTGGCAAATAAAAAGCCCTTCAGAATGATATGTCAGCTCCCAGATTATTTTATCTCTTAGTAACATGACTAATTCTACTGTATATCATAAAAGGCTAACACTGCTCCTCACCTCTATTGTAGGAAATCAAGTGTTTTTCAATGTGAATTCGATATATAGAAAACACATCCTGAACTTGCTTAGGCATTGGTTGAACTGGCTTAGGCATGACAACATGGCCAACATTTACTAAGATGGTAGTTCTACTTCGCATGGGATGTTTTTATGGGCTACCAGTGGCGGATTTAGGGGGGGCACCCGGGCACGTGCCCCCCCTGTCATTTCTGACTTTTTTTTTAATATATATATCTGCCGCGTGGGTAGTGACAGCGGTGCTGCCGTCACTTGAGCCCAATCAGCGGCTGCTGCTGTGGAGTCCTTCCCTGCCCTACCGCACCTACAGGCACTTGATGGTGCCTGTCAGTGGGACCCGACGCGTGTGCTGGGGATCTATACACCAGCAGCTTCCGGCGCCGGGAAACGGCCAGGGCCTGTCTGCATGGGGGACACAGCGGCATGCCTGTCATTGGGACCCGATGCGCGTGGAGGGGATATGTACACCAGCAGCTTCTGGCGCCAGGGAACGGCCAGGGCCTGTCTTCGGGGGGGACTCAGTGCCAGCAGAGATCACTGCAGCTGGAGTCTGAGATGCCAGCGCAGCACAGTGGGAGGTCCGGATCTGCAGTGGTAGGACGCACTGCTATTATTGAAGAGAGGGACTGGGTGGGTACTGAACAAGGTACGGGGGGCGGGGGTTTGATTAGGAGGCACTTTACCAAGTTATTACTGTCGCCACCCCCCTTCTCTCTCCCACTCCATGTCTGCTCAGCCACCTCTCTCCCACCTTCCTGTATACCTAGCCCCCTACTCCCACCTCCCTTTCTCCCTAATCCCAGCCTTTTCCACCCTTTTTCCCTCTCTTAACTTCCTGTCTCACCTCTCCCACTCCCTGTCTCCCAAGCCCCCTCTAGCCCCCCTCTTCACACACCCTGTCTCCCCAGCCCCCTCTCCCCACTCCCTGCCTGCTCAGTGCCCTCTCTTACCTTACTGTCTCCCCTCTCTTCCATTCCTGATTTCCCCTGACCCCCTCAAACCCCCCCTCCTGTATCCCCAGCATCCTGACTCTTAACTGCTGCAGCCCCCATCTCAACCCTCCCTGTCTTTTTCTCTTTCCCGTGCTGTCTCCCCACCACCACCCCTTCTCTCTCTACCTGTCATTGTCTCTCTTTCTCTCTCATACACCCTCTTTTTGTAACTGTCTTTACAACTTTATGTCCCTGACACTCTCTCTCTCTTGCTCCCCTATTTATCTCTCCCTGACATTCTCTATCTCTCACTCCTGTTAGTACCCCTCTTTCTCCTCTTTTTTGACTTATTCCCTATTTTTCCATGAAGCTCTCTCCTTGACCTCTCTATCTCGCTCTCTCTATCTCGCTCCTATCTATCTCGCTCCTATCTATCTAGCTCTCTCTATCTCGCTCCTCTCTTTTTCTCTGATACCTCCTTTGTCACTCACTCACCTTACTTTTTCTTCTCTCCCCCCCCCCCCCCAAGGGGCATTATAGTGACAATGGTAGGAGGGGGGCCCTTTCAATATTTTGCTATGGGGCCCTCACAGTTCTAGTTACTCCCCTGCCGCAGGGCCGCTCCCGGTAGCTGGGTGTGGGACAGCCACCGCTGGAAAGAACTGTAAGCTCTGACAGCCGGGCAGAGAGCCAGGGGCTGCCCGGCTGTATTCAGAGTGCTACACGGCCCAGCTGTCAGTGCTCACAGTTCTTCCCGGCGGTGGCTGTCCCCTCATTACCAGGAGTATGTATTCCTCGATGGCAACGAGCATGTAATCCCACATGGCAACGAGCATAGAACACCTGGCAAAAATCATGTAATCCCACATGGCAATGAGCATGTAATCCCACATGGCAACAAGCAATGTAATGCCACATTGCAACAAGCATAGAACCCCTGGCATCAAGCATGTAATCCCACATGGCAAAGAGCATGGAACTCCTGACAAAGAACATGGAACCCATGGCAAAGAGCATGGAATCCCTGGCAAAGAGCATGTAGGTAAGCAGCATTTACAGTATGCAGCATAATTTGTAATAGGCATTACAATGTTTGGCATAATACATAATGGACATTATGGTGTGTAGCTTAACGTGTAATAGGCATTACAGTGTAAATTTTTGGCGCGCAATGTCCCTGTTTATGGAGTTTATTGTGGATTTTGGCTTAATCTGTGTGGCATTATGTAAATTTTAGCTCTATCCGTGTGGCATTATGTGAATTTTGGCTTAATCTGTGTGGCAATATGTGAATTTTGGCTCAATCCGTGTGGCATTAGGTGAATTTTGGCTCAATCTGTGTGGCATTAGGATAATTTTGGCTCAATCCATGTGGCATTATGTGAATTTTGGCTCATTTCATTTGGCATCATGTGTAAGGGGCAAGTATAATGGGGTGTACTATTTTGTTGCATAATGTTTAGGAGTAGTACATGGTGTGGTACACTCAAGGACACGCCCCTTTTAAATGGCCACACCCCGTCTTGCACAACTATTTTACTCACGTTTGACGCCAAGGTGGGCCTGTGTACTTTAAATGCCAGGGCTCTCTCTGCTCTCCTCCTCTACGCTGGCACACAGGGGGCACCACTAACATCCCCCCCATCCCCTCCCTTATCATGGTGCCCCCTGTCATTTTCTCCTGGATCTGCCCCTGTGGGCTACCAATCAGAATCTACTTCTTATTTGTTTAGCACTTTCTAGAAGATAATAGATAGCATCTGATAGGTTGCCCATAGCAACATCTTGTCTGAAATAGAACTCCTATGTTAGTAAATTTCCCCCCATATATACTGATTCTTAGAAATTGGACCACTTCAGACATACAGTAATACAGTAATATAATAATAAGCTGTGCTCACAGGAAGTGCAGATGTCGGTATAGAGTTATTACAGAATCCAAACTATTAATGTATAATCCTTGAGATTCATTTGTGCCTTTTTTAGCCTTTTTTTATTTTAGTCCCTTCACCTTATCGTTGGTTAGATACAATCTCTATCAGACTGTATCTAAGTTCAGTAGACATTATTAAAAGCAGGGAACAAAGAATAGCTAGAAATAGGTAGCGGGTGACCTTTACTGCAAAATTCCAGTATACTAAAGGCTCTGACATATCCCCAACATTCTTCCATGCACAATCCAGACAAAAGAATTGCCCCATCTCTCCCTTCCCTCTCAGACATGTATAATTGGATATTTACAGAAACAGGTTACCTGTTGCTGTAAATTTTTCAACATTCTTAGGGTGTTGACTTAGTGCCCGATCCATGTTAACATTCTGATATCGAAATTGTGGTTTTAAATCCTTCTTTATTCAATTTTTTACAATACTACAAATATACAAAAAACACACAATCTGCTTGTTCAGTCACATCGTATAGCTGCTACAGATTTTTACCTTACTAACATCCTAATCTAGGCTTATAAACAAGCTACGCCGAGACTATACAACCAGAGGAAAAAAAAAAAAACATGAAAAAAGAAAACAAAGAGAAAACAGACACAAAATGCATTTCCTTAACCCTCCCTCTCTTCCCCCCATCTATCCTTTCAATTCCTCAAGACTTCTTCGCTTTTCCTCGTACCTCTATGACTACTGGACATAATTGCTTCCCAGCTAACTCCTTGACAACACCTAATTTTTCCCATCATTTGCCCCTTGTTATTAAACCATACCTAAGTTTGGATCAACACCTTTTTCTACTAATTAATTTATATTGGTGCCCATTCCCTCTAACAAAATTTTTATTTTTCAATACTCCAATTTCTATTCACGTGAATTAAAGTGCTATTTATTATTTTAGTACGTTTATGTGTGGTTACCTTGACCGATGGCCACCTCTGTCTACTTAAATTAATATTCCCTAGTGTGGGACTGTGTTTAACCTATTTTTATCGTCTTCTTTTATTTCATGTGTACCTTTTTGTGCTTATCTCTCTATCAGGATATATTTCCATTCTATACCTACTAAGTGTTAAAAAAGCCTTTATAATGCCGTGTTTTAATCCACGATCCCCCTGTGTTATAGAATTTCTCTATACTATTTCTTGAGAGATATACATCCCTCTCGTGTTCCAAAGTACTATTTACTAAATTGATCCATTCTATTCTTAGGGGGGCAAGCTTGGCCATCCACTTTCTCGCGATATTAACTTTGGCGATGGAGCTTATGTTAATGGCCAACTGTCTATTATCGGCGGTGATTCCCCTCACTGGCCATATTCCCATTATCAATGCTAGAGGCGTGATTTCCTGTCGCGGTATTCCCAACTCCACCAATATATCCCTAACCCCTCCCCAAAATTTTTGCACCTCGTTACATTGCCACATTAAGTGCCAAAAATTACATTTTTCTTGATTACACTTTGGGCAATTATCTACCCCATTACCCGAAAACTTACTGATTTTTGCTGGTGATAGATACGTTCGATGTAGAATATTGTATTGAATCTGCTGAACTCTAACAGAATTAGTGGAGACTTTAGGTATTGTCATAGCTCTTCCCCAGTTCTCCTCAGTAACCTCTGGAATATCAATCTCCCATTTTTCCCTCAACGATTCTAACTGATCTTTCTGTATCAGATCCATAATTTGTTTGTAAGATTTTGAGATGCCTTTGGCTGGGCCTATTTTTAAAAAAAAATTTTTTAATGGGTTATCTTCAATTTTAAGGGGGTCTCTTTTATATATTCCTCCAGTGCACTCCTTACTTGGAGATACCGGAAAAACATGTTCTTAGGGAGATTAAATTCTTCCTGGAGTTGGGAGAACGATTTAATTCTGTTCTGAGCCATTAATTGCCCCATATTTTCTACACCCCAAACATTCCATTGTGCACCTCCTTGTTGTTCTACTAATTTTTTAAAGGGGGGAAGAGAAAAAATGTTGGTTTCGTGGTCCATCCCCATATATCCCTTTTCCCTGCTTATCCAATTCCAGATTTTAATTGCCTGGTTTAGGATTTGAGGGTATCTCTTTCTACATTTTTTGGTGAGAATGGCTTGTAGGGATGAGTGGCCTTATAGGGTCCTCTTGACCATATTTAATAATTCTATGGACTGGTCCTGCTCCCGGAGCCATTCACATAGGTGCACGAGCTGAGCTGCTATATAATAAATTTTAAAGTTCGGGAAGGCCAGTCCCCCCTGTTCTCTTGGTCTCATTAATGTGGCCAGTTTAATTCTGGGGGTTTTATTCCTCCATATAAAGGAAGTTAAGATTCCGTTTAGGCGCTTGAATGTCGGGTCCCTGATATATATGGGGGAGTGTTGTAAAATATATAACAGTTTTGGCAAGATTATCATTTTTATAAGATTGACCCTCCCTATAACTGTCAGGGGTAATTTAAGCCAGCTCTTACATTTAGTTTTTATGTCTACTATCAGGGGTTGAATATTATATATTTCATATTGTCTTGGTTCGCAAGATATCACAACCCCGAGGTAGTTAAGTTTCTCCACTCTCGGGATGAGTTCTGTTTGTACTAACCCTTGGTTTAAATCTCCTATCTTTCCATCTATCAAAATTTGGGATTTCTCCCTGTTTATTGTTAGCCCTGAAAACTCTCCAAAGGCCCGGAGGGTCTCTACTACTCTAGGAAGATCTCTCCTGTAGTTACATAGTTACATAGTAGGTAAGGCTGAAAAAAGACTTGCGTCTATCTAGTTCAACCTGGTATAGATATCCATTGCTGATTTGGTAGGTTCTGGTATTTTACAGACAAATTATATTTCTTATTTGTACCCATGGATGTTTTTCTCCAGTAAATGTTTGTCCAACTTTGCCTTGAACGCATTTAATGAGCCAGCCGTTACCACCTCTCTGGGAAGAGAGTTCCAGAGTTTGACTGTTCTGACCGTAAAGAAATTCTTTCTACTAGCTGAATGAAATCTTTTTTCTTCTAATCTATACTCATGCCCTCGCGTCCTAGATTCCTTTCTAGTAGAAAATAGAGTGTGTGACAGTTCCTTATATTGGCCCTTGATATACTTGTACATGTTGAGCATGTCCCCCCTTAAACGTCTCTTTTCTAATGTAAATAGTCCCAAATTGCTTAATCTCTCCACGTAGCTTAAATTCTCCATTCCCCTAATAAGCTTTGTTGCTCGCCTTTGGACTTTTTCTAATTCTATGATGTCCTTTTTATAGTGTGGGGCCCAGAACTGTACTCCGTACTCTAGGTGAGGTCTCACCAATGCTTTATATAGTGGCATAATTACCCTTGAGTCCCTAGTTTCCATTCCCCTCTTAATACATGCCAGAATTTTGTTGGCCTTTTTTGTAGCTACATTACAATGGGCACTACATCCTAGATTGCTGTCTATTTGGACTCCTAGATCCTTTTCAAGTATGGAATTACCCAGTTCCTCTCCGCTAAGGTTGTAACTTGCACACTGGTTGTGTCTCCCAAGGTGCATAACCTTACATTTATCTACATTGAACCTCATCTTCCATTTTTTTGCCCACTCAAATAGAATTGCAAGATCATTTTGAAGCATGGTGACATCTTCTGGTGATTTGATGACTTTGCTAAGTTTTGTATCGTCCGCAAAGATGGATACATTGCTGAGTAACCCTATCCCAATATCGTTAATAAAAATGTTAAACAAAATGGGCCCCAAAACCGAACCCTGGGGCACTCCACTTAGTACCGGTATCATATCTGATACGGCACCATTCACAACCACTCTTTGTTCTCTATTACATAGCCAATTCCCTACCCATCTGCAGATATTTTCACCCAATCCTAGGTTCTCCATTTTATTAATCAATCTCTTGTGTGGGACAGTATCAAATGCTTTAGCGAAATCTAGGAAAATCACATCTACAGCATTTCCATTATCGAGGTTTTTGCTAACCTCTTCATAGAACCCTAGTAGATTAGTTTGGCATGAACGATTTTTCACGAACCCATGTTGGTTAGTACTGAGTAGACGGTGATGATCTAAATATTCCTGGATACCATCCCTTAAAAATCCTTCAAATAGTTTACCCACAATTGATGTTAAACTAATGGGTCTGTAATTAGCTGGATCTTCCTTTTTTCCTTTTTTGAATATTGGCACTACCTCTGCTATTCTCCAATCTTTTGGTACTATACCTGATGATAGTGACTTGCTAAAGATATTATGTAGGGGGGTAGCTAGTTCATCCCTTAATTCCATTAATACCCTCGGATGAATCCCATCTGGCCCTGGTGACTTATTTGTTTTGAGTTTGCTTAGCCTCAGTATTATTTCTTTCGGCGTGAAATCCACAATGAGATCTGGCTTATTTGTCCCGTTTGTGGTAAATGTTCGTTCCACAGTCTGCTCTCCCTTAGTAAATACTGATGAGAAGAACTCATTTAACAGTTTTGCTTTTCCCTTGTCCTCAGTAACACTTTTTCCACTAGTATCAGTTAGTGGGCCTATGTTTTCCTTAATTAAACGTTTACTATTTATGTAATAGTATTTAGCCATACCCACCAGAATATCATCTGCGTATAACGAGACAAGGCTGCCCATCCCCTCCTCATCTGCCCCACTCCCCTCCGCCAAAATACATCTAAGCTTACTCGCGACTGGCTCAATAGCAATTGCGAATAAAATGGGGGAGAGTGGGCAGCCCTGCCTCGTCCCCCGATATAATGGGAACAACTCTGATACATAGCTGTTGATAACAACTCTAGCCCTGGGATTGTGGTATATTGCGAATATTCTTTTTATACATTGTGGTCCCATTCCAAAACTGACTAAAACGTTTTTCACATATGCCCACTCAAGGGAATCAAAAGCCTTATTTGCATCAAACGAGGCCACTGCTGTTTCAAATCCACTTATCTTCCCGGTTTGGAGATATGAGAATACCCTACGGAGATTTATAGCTGTTGACTTCCCCCTCATAAAACCAGTCTGATCTGGGTGTACGATCTCATCTATTACCGAGCTTAATCTTTTTGCCAGAATTGTCGAGAATATTTTGGCGTCGACCGTGAGTAGGGAAATTGGTCTATATGAATCGGCCGCAATGGGTCTTTCCCTTTTTTAAGTATAACAGTAATCACCGCCTCTGTCATTGATTGGGATAGGGTGCCCTCAGCCTCCATTTCCTGAAAGAAGTACAATAAACGTGGTGCCAGTGTGTCGCCAAATGCCCTATAGATTTCAGCTGGTATGCCATCTATTCCGGGTGCTTTCCCATTTGATAGTGTTTTTATGGCCTCTACCACCTCTGATAATCTAATTGGCTGTTCTAATAATTCCCTAGATTAATCAGAAAATCTTGGTAAATCTATAGCCCTCAAGTAGTTTGTAGAGTCCAGACTACCGATTCCTATTTTGGATTTATAAATATCTCTCAAATGCGTCACAAATACCTCTGCCACCTGAGGTGTGTCGGTAAGGATTTCCCCCGCATCTGAGGATATTTTGGGAATTATATTCGAAGGTCTATCCACTCTAGCTAGGTATGCCATTAATTTACCTGAACGATCTGAATTTAGGTATATTTTATGTGATTCTTTTATTAACCTACATTTAGCCATGTCTTGAAGGTGAGTTACCCAAGCCCGCTGGGCTAGCTGCCATTCCTGTCTACCAGATTCCGTATGTGTGGCTTGATATATTTTCTCTAGGTTCAACATATTACTTTCCAAGGACAGCTCTTTTTTTTGGAGCATACTTCTGACCTGTATAGTTTTTTTAATCAGTACCCCTCTTAGAAAGGCCTTGAAGGTTTCCCAAACTATCCCCGGTTTGGCCGAATCGAGATTTGTTCCAAAGAAACCATCCATTTCCATGTTTATTCCATTTAGATCCCCAAACTGGGGTAGCCATGATGATTGGAACCTCCAATACTGAGCACCCCGACAGGGGTTGGAGTCAATTTGTACTACCAAGGGTGAATGATCCGAGATGCCTCTAGCTGTATATTGAATAGTTGAAATTTTACTTAATAGGTCTCTCGATACAAACACCATGTCTATTCTCGAGAAGTTATTAAAGGTAGGTGAATAACATGAAAACTGGCGGTTCCCAGGGAACTTCTCTCGCCAAACTTCATACCATCCCATCTCCGAGGTAAACTTGGCAAACCCACTCCTACCGGTTGGTCTACCAATTCTGGGGCGCCATACATCTAAATCATAATTCATAATCATGTTGAAATCCCCTAAACATATCAAGGGGTTATCTGGCCTACTTGCAATAAAGTCTGTCGCCGCTCTAAGTGCCTCATATCCAAATGGCGGAGGAACGTATACTGCGAGTATGCTAATTCTCATCGAGTTAACCACACCCTCCAGAAAAACATAACACCCGTTCTTGTCTATCTGCATATCTATATGTTCATACGTCACAGTTTTTTTAATCAATATCGACACCCCCCGGGAGGCAGATGTAAATGGTGCATGGAAAGCTCTGATTGCCAAGGTCGTTTTAATGAAAGCAATTTATCACCACAGAGATGAGTCTCCTGTAGGCAGATTATATCGGCGTCTAGGGCCTTACATTGTTTGAGCACCAGTGAGCGCTTGATCTTACAGTTTAGGCCCCGCACATTCCACGTCATCATTTTAACCATCTCCCACTATCGATATACTTTGTTCACAAATATTCTCCCTTATATCCTGGGGTTTAGACGAGGGATCTCGCCTAATACTAGCTGTAGTAAAGCCTTGTTTAATTGTTTTTAGAACTTTACAACCATATAGGTTGGAGATTGGGGCTGAAATGCAACATACAAAAAACACATAAATGCACACAACATAAAACAAGTACCCCCCCCTCCTCCCCCCACCCTGTATAACCTACCCATCTAGGCATACCTTTATCCTGACACCACATTAACCCTTTCCCTCTATCCCTTTTCTCTCCCAATCGGGACCTTTATTTAATGACCACCTCCAGCACGGCAGGTACCCCCGGCGCTAATTCCGGATTTTTAAATCTCTGGTCTGTAGTAGCCCCATTTCCCCCCTCCCCCCCCCCTCCAGCCGACACTTCTCGCTAGCTCTACCCACCATTTGGATCCCAATCTTTTCCACCGTATCTTATGGTGGATTATAATGGATACCTATCTATTCAGTCGCCATTTGTTTTTTACCCGGGTAAGCTTTATCTAGCCACGTGGCTGCGTCTGATGCTGCTGTAAAGAATTTTACTTCCCCGTTGTCAACCACTCTTAATTTAGAGGGATAAAGCATGCCATATTTTAAGTCCAGTTCTCGCAGCCTGTTTTTGATGTTAAGAAATCTGGCCCGATCTCTCTGGACTTCTTGTGGGAGATCTGGAAATGCCGCGACCTTTACTCCGTTATAGCCAAACTCCTGCTTATCCCGTGTCAATCTTAAAACTCTGTCCCGATCTTGATAATGCAGAAATTTGGCAATCATGGTACGGGGAGGTCCCCCTGGTATGGGAGGCCGGGCGGGTACCCGGTGGGCCCTTTCAATGGCAAATTGGGCAGTAAAGTTATCACGCCCCAATTCTTTTTTTAACCATTATTCAAGGAACTTCTCAGGTTCTCTCCCCTCTGATCTCTCTTCTAGCCCAATAAACCGTATGTTGTTACGTCTTAGTCGACCTTCCATATCCGTGTATTTAGAGCGCAGCTCCCCGAGCTGATTGGTAATATTAGTGACTTGGGCCTGCAGCGGCCCAACTGTGTCCTCTATGGTTGACTGTCTCTTCTCCAGCTCAGTGACCCTGTCCCTGATTTTCTGTGCATCATCCCTGATTAGCATAATGTCCGACTGGACTTTGTTAATCTGTTCGGATAGCCTCACCTCGCAATTATTCACGGCCTCTATCCCCTGGCTCGGTACTTTGGAGGGTGTAGTTTGGGGTGTAGTGAGCTGGGAATTATTGGCAGCTTGTGTCCTGGCATACTTTTCCAAGCGAGCAGCCGCTGTGGTGGTCTGCCCTGTTTTTCCCATTTTTAACTTTTAGCTTGTTATCCGCCCACTAAGAGGAGATATTTCCCACTGTAAGTCCACACTGAGTCCCCAAGGGAAAATCTGAACCACCACCTGGGTATGTTCACCCCCACGATGAAGCAGGTTATACACAAACAGTCCAGATACAGGTTTTTTTACCTTACTGATGCTTTTTACGACAGTCCGATATCCAGGCAGGGTCACTGTAATTGATTTGGTCCAGGAGCTCTCACCCCCTGTCTTCAGCTTCCTTTGCCCACCTGGAAATATATTCAATCCCAGTGTGATACCAGCTGCGTCTGGGTAGCTCTCAGGGTCCCAGGGTCACTTCTCTGGCAACCTCTTCTCCCTCCTTCTGCCACTTTGCCCAACGGATCTCTGTCACCTATTGTGGGGTGAAGCTCCCCTCCTATGGCCGGCAGTCAGGGAGAAAATGTGCCAACAGGGCGGGCACCGGAATATCAGGTCCCAGCTACAGCAGCAGGGAAACACTCCCTGGGGCCTCCCGAGGCGAGCGGTGCACTGATCCGACCCTTCTATGTCTGTGGCCACCTCCGCCGCTCGAGCGGCACACACTCTACCTCTCCTACTGTGCTGGAGGGTCGGTGCTGCGGCCTCCGTCTGCCGCACTGTTCTCCTGGCGTCCTCCCGATGACGCTGGGAGCGCAGGATGATGACGCGGCTGTATACGCGGCTGTCGCTGGCAGAGAGTCATCTCCTCCTGCTATGGAGGTATCGGGTGGCCGGCTTCCTGGTCACTGTGAATTACACCGCGATCCTCACACAGACGGCGCTCGGAGGAAAGAACACCGGTATCTCTCCGGAGGCTATCCGTCGGCTGGGCTTTCAGGTGGGGAAGAATTTAGGCTGTCGGCTACATGGGGGTTATTATGGAGCTACCCTCAGCATGCCGGAGGTCCTGCACACTCAACCTCAGTCGCGTGCTGCCGTGGCCACGCCCCCCGATATCGAAATTGTGGACTGTAATCACAATGTGATGTATATAAAATGTTTATTTTTGTTGTACATGTACTTTATTGTAGTAGACATGTATTTGGTACATGAGATAAATCTATTGTACTGTAAGTCTTAAAAATTAATAAAAATGTAAAACTAAAAATTTGTGGTAACATATTTATTGTTGACCTTGTGACCAGATGCCATGCTACTACACTCAGTAGGGAAATTCATGGTAAATGTCTGCAACTGCTTTCCCCAATCATTTCAGATTTCAAGTCTTATACTAACTACGGTATAGTCCATGAGAAAAAGGGGGCCTCCCCCTTCATTAATGTAAACAATTGCATATTTGTTGTGTATGAGTCCCGGACATCACTGCACCCAGAGGTGTAAGGTCGTCCCAATTGCCTGGAGGCAAGTTGGACTTTGGTGCCCCCACTAAAAAATAAAGGGCTCCAACTAAGTTGTGTGACAATGGCTTGGAGCCCAGAGGTTGGCACCTCCATTGCCTCGGGGAGTTACACCCCTGACTGCACACTTAATACAGCAGTGAGAAACATATTACCTCCCTGCAGGTCCACCAAAAATCCACAACAAAGGCACCTAAGAACACTTTTCTGTGGTCTACACAGCTCTAGATAAATGGTCCATTGCTCTGGTTTAGAGATAGGTGATTTCTTTAAAAAATCTATAAATATACTGTATAAATAGTTTATTCAGAAAATATATGTATAATATTTGAAAACCTCTCACCTATATTTATCCATTGGTAGGCCAGTTCCAATTAAATCAGTTTATTATTTATAACTATTATAACTATTTATAACTATTAAAAAAGAAGTAAAAAGGTTAGCTTGGCAGAATATGCCATGGAAAGTAATAATGCTCATTATCAAAGTTTTATCACTAGTAATAAAAATAATAATTAGCTAAATTAAATCAACATAATAGACATAGTTTTCATCTATAGGGCCAGCCAATCATTTATCATAGCATTAAAATGCTTGCAAAACACTGACCAATTAAATTTTTCGCATAAAAATGTTTATATATTGCTTTTCCCATAATAGGCCTTAAAGTGATCCGCAAATACAAATTAAAGTAAAAAGTTTAAATATAAAATAGAAATATCTAATAGAAAGATAATAAAATAACATAGGCCATTCCACAGTGGTAGTAGTGCATAAAATTACACTTGTACAGTACGCTTTAATGTAGGCTTAATTTTTGAGGACTTCTCATGTAAACAGGGAAAGAAGCACTTTGTGGTCTGAACTATTATGACCATAACCACAAACCAGTATTATCCATGAAAATGCAGACTATATGGAGCAAATTTAAATACAACATGGCAACATCCTCATGAGTTTTGTGCACTGGCGTAACTATAGCACCGCAGCCCCCGCCACCGCGGGGGGGGCGCTGTGCATATGGGGGCGCCGGGGGCTGCGGTGCTATAGTTACACCTCCCCCCAATCCCCCGCAGGCTTACCTATTTCACTGGTCCCGGCGGCTCCGTTCTTCTGCTGAGGACCACCACAAAATGGCCGCCCCCATATAGCACACAGTTCTCTGAAACTGTCTGCTGTACGGGGCGGCCATTTTGTGGTGGTCCTCAGCAGAAGAACGAAGCCGCCGGGACCAGCGTGAAAGGTAAGGCTGCGGGGGATTGGGGGGGTTTGAATGGGCGGCGGGGGGTGCCCAAAACGTAGCTACGCCGCTGGTTTTGTGCTAATCCACAAACTGGCTGCTTTCACTATGTCAATGCAAAAAGTGTCCTGTAAATGTAATGTTGACTATTACCCCTTTCACATCACACCTTGGACCCGGGTTATTGCCAGGTTTGTGATGTATTGACCTGGGCCAAGGTGCAGTGTGAAAGCACCACAGATTATGACCCGGGTAGAACAATCCGTCAAATCGACCCTGTTTATAAGAAGTGTTAAACCCGGGTCACCCTCTGGGTGGCCCAATTTATATGTGAACGTGCAGGACCTGGGTCCGATGCGGGGTCACGATTTCGGAAAGGGGTATATACTGTATGATCTATTTATTATTTTTATATTTGTTCATAAAAAAATAATAATTTGGTTCTGTAGTTTAAAAATGAAAAAAGAAATTGTGGGACAAATCTGTTACGAAAGTGAAATAGTTAAACAGTAAAGATGTGCCCCACATTTACACTGTACAGTTAGGGCCTCGGAAGGGGTGCATTTTTCTCAAGAGTTATTATACCCAAGGCCAAAAATTGTTTCCAGATAAGTGCAGTCACCGTGTAATTTCTGCATCGCTAAAGATGCATGCCTTTGTATTCTAGTGTGCTTTTGATTATAATCTTGCATTGTCATTGTAGGATCAAGTTAAAAGGAAAGAATTAATGGCTATCTGTGTGACATGTTATCAATAATAGTCTTAATTTAACCTTATTCTTTCAGGATCACAAGAGGGTCAGAAACACATGTAGATTTTAGTACTTCTAGTGGAAACATCTATTTTTTTTTCTCACAAAATCAAGGCTAATTGTTTAGGATTTTTTTTTGTAAGAATATTGGAGCACTACATGTTTCAGAGTGATTTATAATCCTTTTTTTCCAATGTATATTTTTTGGCAAATGTACAGCACTATTTTATTGTTTATTGTTTTTGACTGTACTGTATGTTCCTAGTTCTAATCTGTAATTGTAACCGATCCCTTATTTGCCATCCCTTGCTAACCCTGTTATACATAGCAAGTAGTGAAGTGAGTTCTGATTGAAATGAATGATTCAAAAAATACCTCCAGAAATGCAGTGGTTAAAAGAGGGTGTTGCATAAATATCACACATTGATAAGAAAAGTTATTCTTGCTGAAGTATTCTGTCAAGTATCCTTAAAAGTTTTGCTGAAAATGGAAAAAAATAATTGCTTGAAAATTGATCCCACTTGAAGCATTTACCTGGATTTATTAAACATTATTTTGCACAATAACTTCTACTCATCATAACTACCTTAGATCACGAAGGAAGATTTATGCATTTAAACGGTAATGTGCCTGAGCCACTGTGCCTTGTTCATTAGGTTTCAATACTACCATTGATTTGAATCTTCCTCTCGATCAATGATATGACAGCTCTATGAATAAGACAGTCGCTTGTATTAAGGGCTTAGTAGAATAAAGAAACTACAGAAAAGGTGTAAATAGGGTGAAGCATCCCTATTATCACTGTCAGTATCATGCCATGTTCGCACTGAGTGTGTGAACTACACAGCATTTACCCGGCATTTAAATCCCGGAAGTGGCGGCGACGGACCCCCGTTCTCACCGCTAGGCAAATTCCTGGGTGAAGCAGTTCTACCAGGTAATTTGCCTTCTAACACAGGTTTTTTTGCAGTGTGAACGGGTCAACCCGTGTCTGCATACCCGGATCTCAAACATGAGTAAAAAGAAGGGTTTTACCCATGTATGAGATCCGGGTATGCAATCAGTTCATACTGCAAAAAAACCTGTATTAAAAGGAAAATTATTGGGTCGACATGCTAGACCGGGGATTTTTCTGGGAAAAGGGGAACAGGGTGATGGACCAGTGCACAGGTTTATATCAGATATATAGGTCGCTGATAATGGCGTATCCACAAATATTTTTAATTTAAAGGCAGAAAACAGTGGTTCTCCCTGATAATAAAAGTGTGTGGAGGTGCACCCTAGAGAGTGAATGGAGTATTTGGGAAAATAAGAAAAAGACTCTCTTTTTTGTTGGGGCACTCTTTGGGGAAAAAAAACAAAACAAAAAAAAAAAATATGTACGTTGGTTTGTTGTGAATTTAAACAATTAAACATTTTGTAGTAGAACAAAGCGAAAGATCAGTTCGAAAAGGCCTCTTTTGTTCTGGAACTAGTATAACAGTTAACAGAGGCTCAGAGAGTGCTCTGATGTGATGAATGTATTAAAATTTAACTTTTAATAATGCAGTTTAAGATAAGTACTAGACAGACGTACAGACATAAAGACATATAAGTGAACAGGTGTTATAATTCATGCATAGGTATACAGTACTGTTAAGGATACTCAGGCTGTACCAGGATCTGAAACTCTGCTTCTGATCTCAAAACAGGAGGAAGAGAAGATACTTTGTTTCAAAAACCAGTTTACACACTTAGCGGTATTCAATGAGGCAGAATCGCCAAGTTTTATGGCGATTCTGTGTTTTTTTCGTGTGTGCCGGCGATTTTTGGAGCTGAAAAAGCGAATCACCCTATTCAACGACCTCTATTCGCCGATGACGACCGGTGAATGAAGCACAAATCGCCAAATGTTATTCTCTACAAATCGTCGGTTTTTGTCTATAGGAATTTTCATGGGGATTCGCCGGTAGTCGACGGGAATCACCATGAATCGCCAAAAGTGTATTCAATGAGAAGTTGGCGATTCTTATTTCTTGTTTCATATCGCCGTTCCTCACCGAGTGTCCCTCGTCATCTTTTTATGGTGAACTTTGTTATGAACCTGTGAAATAATTGGTTTTAAGTGTTTATTTTCACTCTGCAAGTGTAATATAATATTATTTGCTGCCCTTGTGTGATTTGATGGTTGTAGAAGTGCTATACAAATATATATTTAATTTTTTCTGGTATTTTTTTTTTCTCCCACAATGCACTGTTCTTACCCATGGTGCACCTCACTTACCCATGATTCTCCTCCCCACCTCACTCCTTCGTTTGGCCTTTGAGGAGATTACACAGCTTTTGCAGTCTGCTGTATTGGAATCGTTTTTTCAGGGTAATTTGCATTTTTCTTGCATTTCACTGCAATTTCTTACAGTACTGAAGCTGTTTAGGGAAACGCCGGATTGGCTGAGAATCGCCGTTGGGGGCGGCGATTCTCAGCCACGTTGAATAGGGTGACACAGCTAGTCCCGGCGACTTCCGACGAATCCCTACGCGTGGCGAATCGCCGTCAAAAAACCGGCGATTGGCTGGCGAATGTAAAATCTGAATCGCTGTGACCAACGATTCAGGTCATTGAATACCGCCCACTGTCTATGTAGAAGAAACCGTGTCAGATGCGGCCCAGTTTCCTGACTGGTTGTTTGAGATTAATGCAGCAGATTTGTGCTTATTATTATTGAATACTTTACTGGAGGCAATCAAACGTTGAGTATTTAAAGGTTTATAACAAGGCTATCAACCATGTCCTGTGGTGTTGATGAGTTATCCTTATGTACCTGTACACAATGGTATATAATATGCAAATTTCCTGTGCACAATAGTATATACATGATATGTTCTACTACAAATTGTTTACTTGTTTAAATTCACAACAAACCAACATACATTTTGTTTTTTTGTTCTTTTCCCAAAGAGTGCCCCAACAAAAAAGAGAGTCTTTTTCTTCTTTTCCCAAAGACCCGGGAATTTGTCTGCAGTGTGAACGAGGTGTTAGAAAAGAATCCTGAACGTTGGAATCTTCAATAATAAATATTTCCTATTTGCTTATTTGTGATAAAAGGTTGAGTGGATTTTATATCCAACAGATACTAAAGATGCAAAACTATAAAATTATATTACTCAAAAACCATAAACCAAAGATCATAAACCATTTTGCACAGATAATAATATTCAATGACACGTCCTAAAGAAAATCTTCTATCTGCTCGCCATACTAGAACAACTTTGAGCCAACCAACAACTTTTTTCAGCAGACTATAGAACTTCTGTGGTCTCCTTTTTGTATGAGTGACCGTTTTACAGCATGTACAGTAGGAGCAAGTTTAATCTTTGCTCCTTTGGCCATGGCTAGCCATGGCTAGCCATGGCTATTCTAGTGTTCTCAGCTGCAATACGTATTGTATTGCAGCTGAGAACAATAGAATAGCCATGGCTAGCCATGACCAAAGGAGCAAAGATTAAACTTGCTCCTACTGTAGGAGCAGATGGAGGATTCCCACACACCAGCAGAATAACTAGTTGGCTGTTTGGATAATAGTTTACTGTATAGCCAGCTTTAGTCATCTGCTAGAAGTAATAACTTTATTAAAATATCATATATATCACAGCATAAACACCAAGATAACGCAAGTGAGCTATGGCACAAAGACATTTAAAGCTAACAGATCATGTGAGCATAAAATATAATGCAGCACAATCAAAAGAGTGCAGATGCTTCACTCTCACATATATGAATATATGACAACTTATAGAAGGTGGGACTCTCGCACATCTACAATGTGCACTAAAATAGGGTGTGGCCTAAGCTGGGTGGGGCATGGCCTTTAATATGTGGGTGTGGTTTCCAACATTTTGGGGGCGTGTGCAGTGCTCTCCGAGTTAGCGGGCAGTCACCTGCACTGTTTACATCCCAAGCATGACATGTATTCAGAGATCATCTGTGCTTTGCTGTGCAGAGAGCAGCATTAATCAAAGGCTCACCAACACCCCCCCCCCCCCCCCGCTCCCCCCCCCCATCGCTGGGCACTGCAGACCAAGGGTGGGAAAGCGGGACAGTGTCTGAATAGCAGGAGAGGTAGAAATATCTCGATAGGCCCAGTATGTAAAAGTGTTAACATCACATTAAGGTCCTATCTTCTACTACTTTTGAATCACTCCTTTTATTACATTGAACTTTAGTTTTCTCTCCTAGATTCAGTCAGAACAGTGTTTTCATGTGACGGAGTGGAGAGGTGCTCTACACACTGCTGTGTCTCATTCTGCTGCACATAATATTGTTCACCTCTTCTGTAATGAGCATATTCACTCCACCCAGCTTGTCCCATCAGGTGACTATATTATTGTCTAAATATAACTACATATAACATAATTCTAAATTATTATTGCTTTCGATTTGATGCTATATGTAAAAATATCGATGGTCATCCATTGCATAGTTTAGCACTATCAATGGCCAGTTGCAGAATTGCCATCATTGGAAACCATTGATGGCAATGGCAAGGATGGCCATCCCAACCACACAGTGCACCTTAAGTCCGCCTTTCCCTACGTTATGTGACATCACGCTGCCATGCACATAGGCACCACCACGCACGGCACATCACGTGGGTGCTGCCACTGCAGATGACTGTCATATAGATGGAAGGCGCCCCCAGATCCTCTGCTGGATTGCTGGCTGCCTGTGGCTGTTGCAGGTTCCTGGTTGTACCGCTGGCAGGTTGTACCGCTGACCCATGAAAAGAGAAAGCCAGGAGGAGGAGCCAAATCAGAGGAACAGAGAAGAGCGAAGGTAAGGGAACTTCAAAGTGGAAAGACAAAACAATAAATATGCAAGGGCAATAATAATGGTATAATAATGGAAAACTAAGGGGAAGAGGGCATCATATTGGACAGCCAGGGAATGGGGGCATATTAATGGTCAGTTAGGGGGGAATGATAATGGACACCTAGGGGGAGATGACGTAATAATGGTTAGCTAGCATAGGCAAATTTAAGGGGTGATCCAGGGGTGCATCAGACCTCCTATTAGATCACCTATCTACAAACGGCTATCCCAACCATTACGCAATTTAAAGCTGTGACAGCCAGGCAGAGAGCAGTGTGCTGCCTGGCTGTATACTCAAAGCAGGTCCGCAACTATTTTGAACTCTCCCGCTGGACCGCAAGCCAATCGGAGCTCATAGTTCAGAAGCCAATCAGGCGCCACCACTGCTGGTCCTTATTGACTGCCGGACCGCAAGCTCCAATTGGCTCGCGGTCCAGCGGGAGATTTCAAAATAGCCTCGGGCTGCTCCCATCCTATGGAATGCCCTTCCACGCACAATAAGACTCTCCAATAGCCTCCAAACATTCAAGCGTTCCCTGAAAACTCACCTCTTCAGGCAAGCCTATAATGTTTAAGTTCTACATGCATAACCCTCTGAGGCACTTATGTATTACTGTATATAGCTACCCTTCTGGACTTGTAACTTGGTGGGACTGCTATGGTATTACTGGTGCCTGTCCTTGTGTTTCCACCAATATCCCTATAGATTGTAAGCTTGCAGCAGGGCCCTCCTACCTCCAAGTCTGTATGTTGTTACCCAGTTTGTTTTATCACTGTCTACTATTGTAAAGCGCAACGGAATCTGCTGCGCTATATAAGAACCTGTAAATAAATAAATAAATAAATAGCCACGTACCGGCTTTGAGTATACAGCCTCGGACCGGCTTTGAGTATACAGCTGGGCAGCCCACTGCTTTCTTTGTCCGGCTGTCACGGCTTTAAATTGTGTGCGGCTGTCTTACTTACAAGGAGCGGCAGTATTTCACTCCCCCTTGGCAACAAGCAATTCACTCCCCCTTGGCAATGATTTTTTTGCCACTCCCCCTTGGCATCAGTATGAAGCCCCTGGCATCAAGCATGAACCCCCTAGCAATGAGCATGTAGTTAAGTGGCACTTATATATCAAATATGTAATGGGCATCCTGGTTTGTTATATAGTATTAATGGGCATCACAGTGTGTGGCATAAGGTGTAATGGGCATCACAGCATGTGGATTTATGTGTAATGGGCATTATGGTGTGTGACATAATATGTATAGGCATTACAGCTTGCGGAATACTGTGTAACGGGCATTAAGGCATGCGGAATAATATGTAACAGGCATTAGGGCATGTGGTATAGTGTGTAATGGGTATTATGGAGGAAATTTTTCATGCAATGTCCCTATTTATGAAGCATGTTGTTTATTTTCAGGTAATCTGTGTAGCATTATGTAAATTTTAGCTCAATCCGTGTGGCATTATGTGAAGTTTGGCACAATCCATGTGGCATTATGTGAATTTTGGCTCAATCCGAGTGGCATCATGTGAATTTTGTCTCAATCCGAGTGGCATTATGTTAATCATGGCTCAATCCATGTGGTGTTATGTGAATTGTGGCTCCATTTGTTTGGCATCATGTGTAAGTGGCAAGTATAATGGGGTCTACTATTTTGTTGCAAAATGTGTAGAAGTGGTATATGGTGTGGTACACTACACTCAATGCCACCCCCCCTTTTGAGTGGCCACACCCCCTTTCCGAAGGCGCTCACAAATACATCCTTCACTATTGATGGCGGGCCTGTGTTCTTTCAATGTCATGGCCATTGCTGCTCTCTCTATGCTCGCCACTTCTCTCTTGCTCAGCTCTTTGAGCATGCACACTGGCACCACTAACACCCTCCCCTATCTTGGTGCCCCCCCCCCCTGTCATTTTATCCTGGATCCGCCCCTGGTAAGGCCTTATATTTCTTTATACATTATTACTTTGCATGCATGACTGTTGGCATAGTCAAATGCAGGGGGGGGGGGGGGGTTCTAGTTGCCAAGAGTCCCCAAATAACATCATAAAGGGTATAAAAAAGACCAATGTTTACATTAAAGTTTGGGATCATTACTAGGTCGTTCTATGGCTCCTCCAGACTCCCGCACAGAGTGGGAGATTGTGGATTGCATTTAGAATCTTTATATTAAATAGACACATAAAAAAACAAGCCAACTAGATATTGAGAATGTCCCCTTTCCTGGTGTGAAGGAAATACCGTTGGAATCCCTTTATGCTACATTATGTAAAAATACTGAACATTTAAACCAGATGCAAACTGCTGGATTAAACCTGCTGATTTCAGTACCTCAGCCCCAAACTTTGCTTCTTATAGCCCCGGGAAACAAACAATTCAGCACTCTGCTTCTTATAAATATCCAGATCTCTGGGAGTCGCATGTTCTGTATTCTTCATAAAATAAAAATCTGCCCATATGTTAAATACCTCAACAAGAAGTAAATACCATCACATACAGTATTTACAGTTAAGAGGAGAAAAAAGTAAAAATAAGAAGAAAAATCTGAAAACCAGGTAAACAAAATAGTTCTGAAGGCACTGCTCCTTTAACTCTACACCATCACCAAATCTGATTTGCTGTCAGGGAACACTGTCACCACAATACATCATAGGGCAGTCTACTGTCAGTGTAATAGCTTTTTCTTTGGGAAAATCATGAATCCTGCAACCTTTATCATATGATGAGTAACTCCTTCTTTGCCAAAGATATTCTGATAAAGCTGATATTTAACATTCAATAGCAGTCACTGTAGTGAGACAGCACTGTGCCCTTGAGTTAGTGTCATGATGAAATGTCAGGAAGGCCCAATTGTCGAAAATGATGTTTAAGTAGGTGTTGATGTTGCAATGTTATATGCGCACACACACCAGCGAACGACTCATCCTATGAACAGCCCAGTTACTAAACCAGTGATGTTGGGTACAGTAGTACTCACTGTTACACGCTGTTCCTCAGGGAGCTGAGTGGGATGTCATATAGCTTACTAGTTGGTTAGTGTAGGTACAGATGGAGCCAGGCTCATAGGGTGTGCCAGTGAGGATTTTCTGGTGGCTGGTGCACCGGCGCACATGGACGTGCTAATATATCACACGCTTGTGTGTCCATTGCCGACAATGGGGCACACGAGTGTCGCAGAGCCTGGCTCCATCTGTATGTAGACACTGGGTAGTGGTGCATGAACACTGTAATCACTGTGGATTGCAGATAATCGCAGGTCTATCTGGAGGTAAGTAGAAGACATGCGACTTCCACTGTGATGCCTCAATACAGTCTCTCATGGTGTCCAGATGGCTCCCACATATGCTTGGTAGAGATCTCGATGGTCATCTTAGGATACGGCAGAAGCCTCCTTGAAGAACAGAAGACTGGCATATGTGCAATTCACGGCTCTCTACAAGGGAGAGGTTTCGCCCAAAAGTGGATTTGTCTGGTCAGATCAGGTGGCGTTTGAGAAAATTGGCCAGATTGGTGGCATAGCTCATTTTGATCAAGTTTCTTGTACAAATGTTGGGAAATATGTAAACTTGCTGATGAGTATATGCTCAGTGATGAAAGGCCATTACATGCAAGAAGACTCCATACATCTTGTCAAATGAGGAGGGATAGACTTGTGACAAACAGAATGGTTTGAGCGTATCTAGTCAACAAAAAGTGCTACTGTATATCGGAAAAATAAAACATTCAGGTGTATTTTGCAAATTTAACGCTAAAAAAAGTCCCAAAAGAGGAGCTGCCGTCTCTATCTTCCTCTTTATTTTGCTTTCTTAATATGAAACTAAAATAAAACGTTGTACTGAGCAAACAAAAATGGTTTATGTAATATGTGGTTAAATGGAAAAGAAGTGGTATGAACTGTGTTAAACCCCTGTAAATGCATGTCCCCTTGGTGGGAAGGAAATGGTAGTCAGGCAGTGCTTGCTATGACTTTGTGTTCAGCTGCTTCTTACATAGAGATCTGCTATTTTCTTAGCTATTTAAAGCACAAACCTCAGCTGCTTTTCTAGATGGCTTGTTCTCAACCTTATATGACATATCAACTTGACTAACTCCTGCATGCAATCAAGAACTAATCAAGACATGTTGATTCAGTCCACCAGCCTATCTTATGAGTGATGTGTAATGCTAACTGAAGCTGTTTTTACTAAGTTTATTTATATCAGAGACAAATTAGCATTAACAAATGTTCTTAGTTTGTCATATAAGTACAATAAGTGTCACACATATACTTAACATCAAAATTGCAGGTACTGCCATCCAGCTAGCTCAGAAAATATATATCCCTTTGCTTAATATCCCTCTATACTGTTTTGATATAGGTGAGATACTGTGCTGGCATTCAGTGGTTGCTCGTAGGGGAAGGCAATACAAAAAAGGATTCCATTCCTGGCCCAAAAATGTGGGAGAAATGAGATTTAAATACTTTATCATAGTGGTAAGGACTAGTGTATGTGTTTTGTATCCATTTAGGGCATTTACAGGAAGTGGGGACCTTAACCCCTTCCTGACGCAGCATGTTTTTGCCTTCCTGACAGAGCCCTTTTTTTCAAATCTGACATGTATCACTTAAGTGGGGATAACTTTTTTTTGCTTTTACTTATCCCAGTGATTTTGAGATTGTTTTCTCGTGACACATTGTACTTCAAGTTAGTGGTAAATTTGGGTCGATACAGTCTGTGTTTTTTTGTGAAAAATACCAAAATGTCGTAAAAAAATGGAAAATTTAGCAATTTTCAAAATGTTAAATTTTCTGCTTGTGAGACAAATAATCATACCACTCAAAATAGTTAATAACTAACAAAGACCATGGGTGAAATGTAATAGGATGAGAGATTCAGAAAGTGAGAGATTTGGTAAGAAAGCTCCAGTTTTTTTAAAGCGGCAGTCATTTACACAGCAAAACCAGTTTGCCTTTGCAGTGTAAATGACTGCTGCTTTAAAAAAACTGGAGCTTTCTTACCAAATCTCTCACTTTCTGAATCTCTCATCCTATTACATTTCACCCCATATGTCTACTTTATGTTGCCATCATTATTTCAACCTCCTTTTAATTTTTTTGGACACTAGGAGGCTTAAAATATGAATAGCAAATTCTCAAATTTTCAAGAAAATTTCAAACACTGATTTTTTTAGGGACCAGTTCAGTTCTGAGGGACTTGTATGTGAGACACCCCCATAAATGATGCCATTTCAAAAACTGCACCCCTCACAGTATTCAAAACAGCATTTTGGAAGTTTGTTAACCCTTTAGGTGTTTCACAGGAATTAAAACAAAGTGTAGGTGAAATTTCAAAATTTCAATTTTTTTGCAGATTTGCAATTTTAATACATTTTTCTAAGGAACACAGTAGATTTTACTAGAGAAATGTGACTAAAAATTGATTCCCCCAATTCTTTTGTTTTCATAAATATCCTATATGTGGCCCTAGTGTGCACGTTGACCAAACCACAGGCTTCATAATAGAAGGAGCACCTACTTGATTTTGGAGCCTCCTTTTTATGAGATTATTTTTTAGGCACCATGTAGGTTTCTAGGCACCATAAGATGCTAAAAGTTAGGAACCCCCCACAAGTGACCCCATTTTGCAAACTACACCCCTCAGGGAATTCATCTAGGGGTATAGTGTACATTTCAAACCCCCAGGGGTTTCACCAATTTTGATACAACTGGGCTGTGCAAATGAAAAATTACATTTTTTACACAAAAATGCAGTTCTGGCTCAAAATTTTTCATTTTCACAAGGAATGAAGGAGACAAAGCACCCCAAAATCTGTGCCCCAATTTCTCCCGAGTACGGCAATGCCTCACATGTGACCAAAAAATACCATTTGGGTGCATGGCAGGACTCAGAAGGGAAGGAGTGATTTTTGGATTTTGCAGCTCAGATTCTGGTGGAATGTTGGTGGGTGCTATGTCGCATTAGCAAGACCCCCGAAGCACCAATACAGTGGAACCCCCCCACAAGTGACCCCATTTTGATAACTACACCCCTCAGGGAATTCATCTAGGGGTATAGTGTACATTTCAAACCCCCAGGGGTTTCACCAATTTTGATACAACTGGGCTGTGCAAATGAAAAATTACATTTTTTACACAAAAATGCAGTTCTGGCTCAAAATTTTTCATTTTCACAAGGAATGAAGGAGACAAAGCACCCCAAAATCTGTGCCCCAATTTCTCCCGAGTACGGCAATGCCTCACATGTGATCAAAAAATACCATTTGGGTGCATGGCAGGACTCAGAAGGGAAGGAGTGATTTTTGGATTTTGCAGCTCAGATTCTGGTGGAATGTTGGTGGGTGCTATGTCGCATTAGCAAGACCCCCGAAGCACCAATACAGTGGAACCCCCCCACAAGTGACCCCATTTTGCAAACTACACCCCTCAGGGAATTCATCTAGGGGTATAGTGTACATTTCAAACCCCCAGGGGTTTCACCAATTTTGATACAACTGGGCTGTGCAAATGAAAAATTACATTTTTTACACAAAAATGCAGTTCTGGCTCAAAATTTTTCATTTTCACAAGGAATGAAGGAGACAAAACACCCCAAAATCTGTGCCCCAATTTCTCCCGAGTATGGCAATGCCTCATATGTGACCAAAAAATACCAGTTGGGTGCATGGCAGGACTCAGAAGGGAAGGAGTGATTTTTGGATTTTGCAGCTCAGATTCTGGTGGAATGAATGGTGGGTGCTATGTGGCATTAGCAAGACCCCCGAAGCACGGTGAAATGATGAACCTAATAATCCATAGATGTGTGGTATATTTTAAAACACTCCTTTATACATAGGCCGGGTTTGTCGGGGCAAGTTTCACAGTGGAAAATAATATCCTTTCTTATTCCCTTTTTATAGCAAACTTTGCACCTTTTTTGTGTCCTGCCCTTTCTTGCAGTGGAGGGGATTTCGTTAGGAAAATGCTGCCCTGGTACAATACGGGGGCCAGTACTAGAAGTACTGGGGCCCTCTGCCTGCTGGTTCCCAAATATTAGGCCCTTTATGACTTCCTCTTGAAAGTGCATAAATGTCCCCCTCTGGCTGGTAGAACGGAATAGCACGTAAGCGTTATACAGTGCCATCTGGATGATATACACGGCCAGCTTCTTGTACCAGATTTTTGTTTTCCGCAGGGGACTGTACGGCTTCAGTACCTGATCTGAAAGATCCACTCCGCCCATGTACTTATTGTAATCTAGGATACAATTAGGTTTTGAGGTGTGGGTACTGGTACCTCGTACAGGGATGGAGGTGGTACTGTCTCCATGAATTGTTGTCAGTATAAGGACATCCCTCTTGTCCTTATATTTGACCAACAACATATTTTCGGTGGATTGTGCCCTGCTTTCACCCCTTCTCAGTACTTGGGCAATGTGCGTTTTTGGGAGGCCTCTTTGGTTCTTGCGCACAGTACCGCAAGCTGCTGTACCTCTTGAACCAAGGGCCTTAAACAGGGGGATGCTAGTGTAAAAGTTATCCACATAGAGGTGATAACCTTTATCCAGGAAGGGGTGCACTAAATCCCAGACAATTTTTCCACTAACACCTACGAGGGAGGGGGGGCATTCTGGCGGTTCAATTCTTGAATCCTTCCCTTCATATACCCTAAACCTGTGGGTGTACCCTGAGGTGCTTTCACACAGTTTATACATTTTTATGCCATACCTTGCCCTCTTACTGGGAAGGTACTGGCGGAATTTAACCCTTCCTTTAAAATGTATAAGGGACTCGTCGATACAAATAAATTTTTCAGGGATGTACATCTCTGCAAATTTGGCACTGAAATGATCAATGACCGGCCTGACTTTGAATAGCCGGTCAAAGGTGGGATCATCTCTGGGTGGGCACTGTGCATTATCGGTGTAATGTAAAAATTTAAGGATTGTCTCAAAACGAGTCCGAGTCATGGCCATACGGTAAAATGGGGTGCTGTACAGAACATCTGTACTCCAATATTGCCTAATTTCTGGCTTTATTACTATGTCCATATGTAACACCAGACCCCAAAACGTCATCATCTCTACTGCATCTACAGGGGTCCACCTAGCAAATGATGAAGTGGGGTTTTGAGCAATAAACTGCTGGGCATATAAATTACTTTGGTCCACCATTAAATTTATAAAATCATCATGTTTCAACACGTGTATAGTGTTGGGGGGGGTACAAACTTTATTTCAACACGGGGGGTATGTAGTGTGTAGTGTGTATGTAGTGCAGAAAAAAAAATACTTTATACAGGAATTTGATCCCAATAAAAAAAAAAAATTGAAGGGGTTAAAAAAAAAAAAAAAAAAAGGTCCTGCGCCAAAAATTGAGTACAGATGTTGGTCAGTAACGTCCGTCACTGAACAGCGCTCAAAGGCAACAGGACACCCACAAAAGCAACGTGGGTGTAAAAACAATTTAAAAAAAAAAAATAAACCACAGCACTCTCCAAAAAAAAAACAATTTAAAAAAACTGCAGAAAAAAAATTATATCAACCCTGTGCCAAAAATGCTGTTCAGTGATGTACGTCACTGATCAGCGGCCACAGGACACCCACAAAAGCAACGTGGGTGTAATAAACCACAGCACTCTCCAAAAAAAAAAAATTTTTTTAAAAAAACTGCAGAAAAAAAATTATATCAACCCTGTGCCAAAAATGCTGTTCAGTGATGTACGTCACTGATCAGCGGCCACAGGACACCCACAAAAGCAACGTGGGTGTAATAAACCACAGCACTCTCCAAAAAAAAAATTTTTAAAAAAACTGCAGAAAAAAAATTATATCAACCCTGTGCCAAAAATGCTGTTCAGTGATGTACGTCACTGATCAGCGGCCACAGGACACCCACAAAAGCAACGTGGGTGTAATAAACCACAGCACTCTCCAAAAAAAAACAATTTAAAAAAACTGCAGAAAAAAAAATGATATCAACCCTGTGCCAAAAATGCTGTTCAGTGATGTACGTCACTGATCAGCGGCCACAGGACACCCACAAAAGCAACGTGGGTGTAAAAACAAAACCTCACTGCACTCTCCAAAAAAAAAAAAAAAAACTGCAGATCACTGATGCAGTGATGCAACACTGATTAGCAGTGAGGGGCAGCAGGCACCCAACTGTGGGTGCAACCTGACAGGGTATATATAAAAAAAAACCCTGGACCCCCAAAAAGTTGCTGATCAGTTAATTAATTTAAACTGATCAGCACAAAAGGGGGGGCAGCAGGGGGGGCAGCAGTCAGTTGCACAGGCAGCACAACCTTTGGTGCAACTGACAGGTATATATATAAAAAAAAAAAAAAAAAAGTTGCTGATCAGCACAGATATACTGATCAGCACAAAAGGGGTGCAGCAGACACAAAATATAGCACTCTCTATCACTCTCTATCACTCTCTGTCACTCTCTGTCACTATCTGTCACTATCTCTCACGATCTGTGACTCTATGACACTGCAGCAGCAGGACACAGGAAGTCACAAGATCCAGGAAGCATCCAGCTGCTGGCAGCACGCTACCAGCGGTGATCAGCGGTGATCAGGTAAGTATCAGGCAAGGTTCAGGTATGTATATCACGACAGATTGGTCGGTGACCGCTCTGCACGCAATTCCAGACCGGAATGGCGTCTGCAGCGCAGTCACCGTTAGTTTAAATGACGCGCCTTGGCTGTGATTGGTCCGTCGGTCCGACGGACCAATCACAGCCTTGGGGGCAGGTGGGGTGAGGTGGGGTGAGTTGTGGTCATCACCGGTGACCCCCTCATGCCCCCTCACACCCGGCGGTGATTGACACCTGTGTTACCGAGCGTCTGATTCGCCGGTAACACAGGAAAATGCTGCGACTGGCTGTTCACATTGAACAGCCAATCACAGCGATCGCCGACGGGGGGGAGGCATCGCCACCCCCCCTGGGCATGCAGGGACATGTCTGCTTTTAGGGACAGCAGACATGTTTAAACTGTCACCGCGTCTATAGACACGGGGACAGTTTAAAGTCATGACGTATATATACGTCATGTGTCGGGAAGTACATCCCGGCCATGACGTATATATACGTCAAATGTCGGGAAGGGGTTAATATCTTTCTAGTACTAACTAGTTAGGACCGCTACTGCCACAAAACTTTGTGTGGCATGGTTCAACAAGGGCTAGAAACACTCCATAAGACATTGTGGTACATGAAAGCATCACCCAGTTAATGCAGGGTTGGTTTACCATCTGCACACTGAGCTGGAGCCCAGCGCCGGGATTGCTGGGAGCCAGGTCGGGGAGCTGGAAGCGAGTCTTGGAGCCAGGCTGGGGAGTGATGGGCAAGCCTGTGGGTGGGCAGAGTGGCTGTTCGGCCTGCACAGCGGCCTGCACAGCAAGACCTCTGACCGACCATGAGTGCTCAGACTTTGCCCGGCACTAGACTGCGCATGCAATCCCAGGATTGAAATCTCAGCATTTTTGGGGCCAAATCCCGGGATCCCGCTTATTCCATTTCCCGGGATTGGACACCCTAACAACATACCTGTACAATACCTCATCCGCCACAGAACACTGAATGAATGAGCTAACCTCCTTAAAACATTTACCTTCATAATCCCAGTATTAATTATCCAAGACATCAAGTAATTCCTCCAAAATAAATTTAATTAACCCCATTACATCATCAAACACCTACCTTGTATTATTAATATTGCCAACCATAAACTTCACCCATTTAACTGTTGGTAAGGACAGACTGAGGCTCTAGATCTCACTCGCCATCTGTCTATGTACTTGCACCCAAGGCATGCACATGTGCAAACAAGTGGAATGACCAAACTCTTCACTGGGCATGACACATGCTGGCAGAACACCGGGAGGTGAAGCTGCTTGGTGAGGCTTTAAAGCCAGATAGTCTAATAAAGCCATGGGGCCTTCTGGAATTTGCCAGAAGAGCTAGATAGCCAGTCCAACCATGCCTGCTGGTGACATCATCTGATTCTCTTGTTGCATCTAAAGCACCATTCAGGAAACTATCAATTAGGCAGATCCCACTAAGGAGGGTGGGTCATCAGTAGGGAGACAGGGGCATGTACAAGCTACAGCAGCAATACTCAGCCCATAGTAGGGAATAATCATATGCCCTCCTACTTTGTTCACTGGGTTACAGAGTTTTCATCCATTCTGCCAAACTCTAGCATTCAGATTGTGACCACTTTGCTGTCACCTTACCCTAAATATGCCCATACACGGTACAATTGCTCCTGTGCACATCCCATCGCACAGCTCAAAAAGTATGTGCTGCACACTTTTTGAACTACATCGTATTGCACCCAAAACGCATGAAAATTGCATGCAATGCGATCTAGTCCATAACGCATACAATTATTGTACTATGTATGGGCACCTTTACATCACCAGGGTCATGTTCGGCATCAGCCTATATGCAGTAAGGTCTTTTGGGGTATAGGTTCAATCAGTGTTGTAAAGATGGCAGATCAGTTCAGAGATTACTGTGACTCAGTAAGGGAAAAAAACTACACCCTGGAAAATATGAGCTTTAAGCCCCTGTAGGGGCCTAAGTTGTAAATATGTTGAAGCTCAAAATAGTCAGAAGTAAGTGCTAGCAATTATTTTTTAATTCCAGTTCCAGCCTGTGCATGTGTTCTAGACATTGGAAGCCAAGATTAATGAATGCTCAACTGTTTTGAAGGACATTCTGTAAATAATCGACGCTGCAAATGGAAGTGTGCAGAGCTGGTAGAGGACCTTAAGTGCAGCTTACCAGTAGGATGAGCTAAGTAATGCTGGGTACACACCAGCACGATGCAGCTCAAGAGCAGGTCGTTAGAGGAACGTACGACCCGCTCACGATCAGGCGGAGCCTACGACCCGCTCTGAAACTGCATCTGATGTGATCCGATCGCGACCCGCACCCACTTCAATGGTCGTTTCTGAGATCCTACCTGCTGCGGTTTGTGTCACACTACCAGTTCTCAACACACAGTGCTGCAAATTCACTGACTGGCCTGTCTCCACAGGTTGTACTGTTTATTCATCTTCAGTATGATGTTCCTATACCTCCCATCTGTCCCAATTTCTGTGGAACAGTCCCTTTTTTTGAGACGGTCTTGCATCCCACTGGCAGGCAGCAGTGTCCCACGGTGGGGGCAGTTGGGAGAACCACCTGTCAGCGGTAACTGGGAGCATGGCTACCAGCTCACAGAGTGCTGTCCATGCCCCCACAGTGACAAAAACAGGATATGGCTAACGATCACGGCATTGCCACAAAGCCACACCCCTTTCTGGGAGGCCACACCTATTTTCAGGAGTGCATCGGTCTTGCTGCCCAAAAAACAAATGCTTGAAGGTATGTGTTCCTGCTACATGAGTGCAGTCATCTTGCCTGAGGTTCCCTGACACTTGCATCCAGTCGCAAAGACCTCACTACTCACATAACTTCAGTGTCCAATTAAGTTGCATATTTTCCTATATAAACCACTCCCAGTCACTTGTGGTTTGCCAGCTTTATTGTTAATCTTGGAATACATTTAATCCTGGTTCCTGCTCAGCAGCAGTCAACTGGGCACATAAGGAAGGTTATTCAAACGCCTCCTGCACGGCCGCATACTCTCCCTTGCACGCTGCAATCCTCGCATGGCTGCAAATGGATGTTTAGCATAAACATCCATTCCCAGCCTTGAGTGCGGAGTAGAAATCATTCGATGATTTCTCCAGCGCTCGCAGATCTGAGACACTTCTGTGGTGGCTCAGATCTGTGGGTGCCCTGTGCAGGAAGCTGGCACTGAGTCTTCCCATGGGCGCATCCCCCAGCCTGTTGCCCCATGCCCCTCAGCCTCACTGTTGTGTGCGAGTGCCTGGCCACTTGCACACAGCGGCTGCCCATGCGCATACATGACTAAAAATCGTCCCCCTGCGAGTACACGCAGGGGAGCGAGTAAACTAGAATAGGGTCCTAAGTGCAATTAATTCTCTGGCCTCCAGCTTCCTTCATTTCTCATTGTGCTCAGTGCTTCCAGCTAGACCAGGAACACATTGTTAGAGATCCCTGTGCACATAATTACCAGCCAACAATGCGTTTCTCTGTTATAACCAGGGTGTCCATCTCCAAGCATTGTGCTAGTGATCGCTTGTTGATCCTGCTATTAGTTTGGTGCTCAGCATCCTCTAATCACACCAGTGTGCTTTTTTCCTCAGACTGCTTCTCTGTCCTGCTTGTACTCCATCATCATCTGCTAAATATTATGCAGTCTCCGTCAGCCTTCGCATTCCTCTATACAGCTTATACTACAATTCTGCTTAGTATAGGGGTTTTAATACACAGATGGAGCGTCTCTCATACATCCCCAGCCCTCCCCAGATCCTCTCCGCTGGTAAGAGCTGGCTGAGAGACGCTCCATATGACGGGGACATGCATGCAAGAGTCTCACATGCACGGGCATCCCCGTTGCTCGGCAGTGGGAGGCGGAATCCCTGCCCGTCTCTGCTTCAGGACGACTGGCAGGGTTAGCAGGGGTGCAGGGAGGCAACGGGGACCGTCGGGGAGGCGGCGGAGAGCTCTGTCGGAGCAGGCATGTGAGCGGCTCCCTTCCGGCGGATGGTGGGGGTTGACGGCTTGGCTGAATGAGACAGGCTCCATCTGTACTATCCCTTTTAACTGAGAAACTTATGGATTTCATGCAATTTGCGATGCGATGTGATCGGGACCTAGCTCAAAAAGTATATACAGCACATACTTTTGGAAATGTGCGATGGGATGTGCGCGGAAGCGTGCATCGCACCCGCAAAATGCACCATATATGGGCCCCTTTCAGCCTTGAAGATCTAACTGACGTCTCATAAACAAGGAGGCAATCTTCTACACGATCTCTAGATCATCTCTGTTCATGTCACTAAAGCCTTCAATTAAGATCATTATGAAACTACTCGCTCAGGGACAGAACAAATGCTGTTACTTCATACATTAAAACAATGTTATATGGGGGGGGGGGGTCAGTTTAATATTGAATAGAACAATAATTGGACAGAACATAACATTTAAAAATAAATCTGTAGAATAATTTAGCGATTATATCTTTTCTCTAATTTCTGTAATTCAACTGTGACTGTGTGATTTGTGAAACGCCCGTTCCGAAATGTATTACATACCATATATTCTACTAAACACATGCAAATTCATGCAAATATTGCTTGTCCCAAATAATCCGTGGTTGTTTTGTAGAGCTCACAATGTTTGATTTTTTAAAGGCTAAAATAATATATAGCAGACAAAAAACATTTACAACATAAATACAGTCAAAATGTTATTGCATGGATTGCATTTTGCTAGCATCACAAAGACAATACTTTTACAGACTTTAAACTTTGCAGCTTCCCAGATCGATGCTGAGCTGCAATTTCTTTCTTTTTTCCCCAGCTTACCTGAAATGACACATCTAATCTTGCAGGCGGTTTGAGAGAGAGAGACAGGCACACAATACAGGCTAATGAGAACATTTTCTGATAGATTTCTTCTAAGATCTCCCTCAAGGTGTCCATATTCTCTTCAGGGGATGCAGTCAGGGAGTTATCAATAAAACCAGAAGGTCCGTGTCCACAATTTTAACATGGTTAAAATGTCGACATTGTCAAAACATCAACACCATCAACACTATTGACAGAATGTCGACATTGTCAAAATGGCGATATTTGCTTTATACCTATGGTTACAGTTAGCGTTAGGGATAGACAGGCATGAAAAATAGCGTGTCAACTTTTCTAGTTATCAACATACTCATATAGGATGCAGGACTGTAGCACCCCACCACCCTAGGTAAAAATTGCCATCTAACTCCAGGTCAGGGACCCAAATGAAGTGGCTTCAGGGTGACTGGCAGTGATTTCCTATTGAAAGTCCTATCTATAAATTACAGACACTACAAGTAGTGCTAGTCAAAGGTGTTTTCTCAATCTGGTACTGACAGACCAGTCTACGATAAGCAGAGAGCAGGTTCTTGTAGTAAGACACTCTGGCCCTTATCCAGATCTGATCGCAGTACAAATTTGTTCTCAAAATGGGCAAAACCCTGGCCCTTATTCTGATCTGTGCGGAAATTCCCGCATTCTTACGGAGCGGTCCGCACGCCACGGTGTTTTTCCGCATGCGGCCATCGTCCGTAGAAACGCCCACGTGTCCTCCGCATTCGGACGGACTCACTCTTTAAGAACAGGGCGTGTTTACGGACGACATACAAACCATGCGTGTGCGGGAGAAACACTCCGATTCGGCACGGTATTACAGAGTATTACAGAGTATGCTCGGGAATACCGCATCCGAACGGGAGCCAAGCGGTGCTACCGCACGTAAGCGGAGGATTTCCGCCAAACAACCCACTATGAAGTATCTTCTGCAATACATCACATGACCCACTTATTCAATTACCTACCCTCATAAAAAACAGCTTATTTGGAATTGGAATCAATTAGATTCCAATATATCCTTACAAGCATGCCTAACACATGCATTGCACACATTAACCCTTACAGCAATTGAAGTGCAATGGTTTCAATTAAAGCACTGACAAGCGGCCTATTAGTGAGTAATGAGTAAAGGAGTAGATTCTATTGGGTTCAGGTGTTAATGGTTGTAGTCATTAGGCGTACGTTCGCCTACCGCATGAACGAGTGGTGTCCGCAAAGCAATAGTACACTTGTGGACACCGCACATTTCTGCCCTTTTTGATCGCGTGCATTCGGAGTGGTTTCCGAATGTACGCCCCCCAACATAAGTGTACTCCCCCGTGTCCGCCCATGTTTCCGCCCCGTTTTGCCCACTTTGAAACTACGCCCATGTGTCATTCCGCATGACGCCCATAATACGCCCCTATTTCCCGAATGATAGCGGTGAACAGTTCTGGACGGTCTTTGTCCGAACTGGTACCGAGTCAAGGCGTGGCACATGCGCGTAGCGTTCTCCACGCATGCGCAGACGCCGTAAAGACGCAATCCGTAAGAACGCGGTAAAGTCCGCATCAATCAGAATAAGGGCCCATGTGCACTGCAGGTGGGGCAGATGCAACCTGTATAGAGAGAGTTAGATTTGTGTGAGTTATTTTGTTTCTGTGCAGGGAAAATACTGGCTGCATTATTTTTACACTGCAATCTAGATTTCAGTTTCAACACACCCCACCCAAATTTAACTCTCTCTGCACATGTTACATCTGCCTCACCTGCAGTGCACATGGTTTTGCCCATTTTAAGAACAAATTTGTACTGCGATCTGATCTGAATAAGGGCCTCTGCCTTTTGTGCAGTCCTAGCAAGCTACTATGGGCTGCAGTCTGTGCAGTCCATAGAAGCAGATGTTTTGCGCATGCAAAAACAGATGCACCACAGCTTCCATGAATTTGCTGATCCCAGGGCCTGCCAGATCCAATTTGCAGGTGCCGGGACATGGGGCTCTCTGTCACCTCTACGGGCACAAGGCATACTTGCCTACTTTTAATTTCACCCCTCAGGGAGAAGCCCGGAGAGGCAACACGTCAAGTTTGACATCATTTGGCCCCGCCCCCCATGCCGGAAAACACTGATTCTTGGGCCGCGGAGAGGGGGCGGGGCTTAAATGATGCAAAATGCAGCAATCGCGTCATTTTTGTCATGCCCCCTCTCCGCGGACCCGCGATTTCATGTAATTAAATCAGCGGGCATGGGGGGAGCGGGGGCAATTAGCAGAATGCGGGAGACTTGCCCACCTTCCCGGGGGGGCCGGGAGAAGGACCCGATTTCCGGGAGACTCCCGGCCATTCCGGGAGGGTAGGCAAGCCTGGCACAAGGTTAGAGGCAGCAGACCATGTCCACTGCCTGATTTCAACATTGTAAATGGAGACTAGGGGCAGATGTACTAGAGATAAACTACTAACCAATCAGCTCTAATAGTCATTTTTCAAACACAGCCTATAATGTGGCAGATAAGAGCTGATTGTGTGGTATTTTACTTCTCTCCACTTAATCACTGCATAGTACATCTACCCCATAGTATGCCAAATACTCTTCAGTACGTCACATACCTAGACTTTCCCAGTAAAGTATAAATACCATTGCAGTGCCTTAAGAAGTAAAAGCTCCACAATCCTATGGGCTGCTGCAGTCACTACAGAGTTGCAGTCAGATCAAATATTGCGGATAACTGCACCACCATTTACACAGTAAAGAGACATTTAGATCCTTTAAAAAATTGGATCAAATTTGGAAAATTGGAAAAATCCTACAAGCTGTGGCCAATGTACAGATATGTAGGATCCATTCCAGAGCAGAGGAGGCAAGGAGACACACAGTACTGTGTATTAGTTATCCCTATAGACTGTAAGCTTGCGAGCAGGGCCCTCCTACCGCTATGTCGGTATGTTTCTATCCAGTTTGTTTAATCACTGTTGTTTCCAATTGTAAAGCGCAACAGAATATGATGCGCTATATAAGAAACTGTAAATAAATAAATTAGTTTAATATACAACCTGATTTCTTCTCTTAGTGCATATTCGTCACTTTGGATCTTCAAACAAAATTAAATATAAGACAGCAATCTGAGTAAACTAAAAATACAGCATTTCACAATAAGAACATCATACTACGGTCAAACATGGTGGTAGTACCGTTATGGTGTGGGAATGCTTTTCTGCTTCATGAGCTGAGTGAATCATCATAACCAACCAGTTTATCTGAACAATTTTACAGTATTTTGAAGCAGTTGATTGTCATTTGCTTTCATACATTACCATATCATAAGTCCAACCAGTGTTTACCAAGCTTAACTGTATGTCAAGCCCCATACACACTTGCCAAAGCTCCCCCCCCTTGCCAATATTGCCGGCGTCAGGGACCCGGCGGGGGAAGGGGGGGCATTGACACTTCTGCTTAGCGATGACGGGGGGGGGGGGAGGTGGGCGGGGGAAGCAAAGGCTGCGCTACCACTACAGCTTTAATGAGGATCTTCCTCATCCAGACATGCTGAACAAGGAAGGGGGTCATTTACGCCGCACGGGAGTGCGCAAATTTAATTACAGGGAGTGTACACACTAGGTGATTTCCAAAAATATCACCTAGTGTGTATGGGGCTTTAGTCACTGGGCTTATAGCAGTATATAATTAAATAGCTCCAAACCCCTAATGCATGAGTTAATAGGCCCACTATAAGTTTAAGGACTAACTTGATTCCACCCATGGAGTTAGGGTGAATTTGTCTTTGCAGACTAGGACTAAGAAATATAGGGCGAAATGTAATAGGGTGCGTTTTTTTTTTTTTTTTGCGATTTTTCCCGCAAAATATGCCGTTTTCGGCCATTTTCCGAAAATCGCATATTTTATAGGGTGCGATTTGCGGGAAAAATCGCATTTTTGTAAGGTGCGATTTTTAGTTAGACTAAAAATCGCATCCAGATTTTTCCCATTAAAAAGGATAGAAGTCGCATATTTAATGGGTTGCGATTTTTAGTAAAGCTTACTAAAAATCGCAAAAAAAATAGACCAGGTTCTGCCTGGCGCTTTTATCAGAAACCTGCACAGATCATTGAGATCTGTGCATGGTTCTGTTGTAAAAAAATAGTTTAAACAAAAAAAAAGAAAAAAAACGGCGTGCGGTCCCCCCCCTAAACATAACCAGCCCCGGGCTCAAAAAGCCGGTGCTGGTATCATAAAATCAAAGGAACAATCAAGTTGGGGTTCCCTGGATTTTATAAAACCAGCACCAGGCTCAAGGTCCGGCGCTGGTTCCCAAAATACGGGGGACAAAATGACTAGGGGTCCCCCGTATTTTAAGAACCAGCACCGGACACAACCAGCCAGCAGGGTAATGCCACAGCCGGGGGGAGACTTTTTATACAAGTCCCCCCGGCCAAAGCATTAACCCCCTGGCTGGTCAGCATGGGCAGGGGTCCTGGGGAAGTGGGGACCCCCCCAATGAAGGGGTCCCCCCCTCCAGGACTTACCAGCCCATGCTGATAGTCCGGGGCTGTCCCCGATGCCCCTGGGCGGTGGGCATCGGGCTGATGACTTGTGTAAAAAAAAGGATAAAAACTATTGTTCTTTACTGGCGAACTATGAGTCCCAGCAAGCCTACCCCGCATGCTGGGACTTGGGGAACCACAAGTCCTAGCATGCGGGGCATTAAAGGGCCCGCTGGCACTTGTAGTTCTGCAGTGAAAAAAATAGTGCACAAAATCACACTGACACCCTGTAAAATAAAACTTTAATACACACAAAACACACACACACTGATACTTACCTACCTTGAGCCCGTAGGTCGGTCCCTGGATCCTGGGTCCGGCCTCCGGGGCTCCAGGGCAGAAGAGTCCGGTTCCGGGGCCTTGGTCCTGGTTCCGGGGCTGGTCCTGGGGTTCCGGGGCTCCTGGCGTGAAGAATCCGGGGTCCGGGATCCGTGGTAGTCCAGAGGGGTACCTAAGGAGGCAAATCCTACTCACCTGCTCCCCGGCGGCGACCTCCGGTGACAGCGCTGCTCCCGACTGGTACCCGGCTTCAAGGACTTTGCCCGGCGCTGAGATGTTTCCTCTTCGCCGTCTGTGAACAGAATGATTTCTCGGCCAATCAGGAGCCGAGAAACTCGGCTCCTGATTGGCCAGAAATCATTCTGAATATAGACGCCGACGGAGTAACATCTCTGCTCTGGATGCGCTGAGATGTTACTCCGTCGGCGTCTGTATTCAGAATGATTTCTGGCCAATCAGGAGCCGAGTTTCTCGGCTCCTGATTGGCCGAGAAATCATTCTGTTCACAGACGGCGAAGAGGAAACATCTCAGCGCCGGACAACCTCCTGCAAGCCGGGTACCAGTCGGGAGCAGCGCTGTCACCGGAGGTCGCCGCCGGGGAGCAGGTGAGTAGGATTTGCCTCCTTAGGTACCCCTCTGGACTACCACGGATCCCGGACCCCGGATTCTTCACGCCAGGAGCCCCGGAACCCCAGGACCAGCCCCGGAACCAGGACCAAGGCCCCGGAACCGGACTCTTCTGCCCTGGAGCCCCGGAGGCCGGACCCAGGATCCAGGGACCGACCTACGGGCTCAAGGTAGGTAAGTATCAGTGTGTGTGTGTTTTGTGTGTATTAAAGTTTTATTTTACAGGGTGTCAGTGTGATTTTGTGCACTATTTTTTTCACTGCAGAACTACAAGTGCCAGCGGGCCCTTTAATGCCCCGCATGCTAGGACTTGTGGTTCCCCAAGTCCCAGCATGCGGGGTAGGCTTGCTGGGACTCATAGTTCGCCAGTAAAGAACAATAGTTTTTATCCTTTTTTTTTACACAAGTCATCAGCCCGATGCCCACCACCCAGGGGCATCGGGGACAGCCCCGGACTATCAGCATGGGCTGGTAAGTCCTGGAGGGGGGAGACCCCTTCATTGGGGGGGGTCCCCACTTCCCCAGGACCCCTGCCCATGCTGACCAGCCAGGGGGTTAATGCTTTGGCCGGGGGGACTTGTATAAAAAGTCTCCCCCCGGCTGTGGCATTACCCTGCTGGCTGGTTGTGTCCGGTGCTGGTTCTTAAAATACGGGGGACCCCTAGTCATTTTGTCCCCCGTATTTTGGGAACCAGCGCCGGACCTTGAGCCTGGTGCTGGTTTTATAAAATCCAGGGAACCCCAACTTGATTGTTCCTTTGATTTTATGATACCAGCACCGGCTTTTTGAGCCCGGGGCTGGTTATGCTTAGGGGGGGGACCGCACGCCGTTTTTTTTCTTTTTTTTTTTTACAACCAAAATCGCATATATGAAAATGCGCACATTTTCAGGACTGAAAATGCGCACATTTTCATGACTAAAAATCGACCTAAATCGCGGCAAATCGCATTTTTTGACGCTAATTCGCATCTCATTACATATGCGAATTAGCGTCTAAAAATGCGATTTTTAAAGGTGCGATTTCTGGCGAGTTTGGAACTCGTCCAAAAATCGCACCCTATTACATTTCGCCCATAGGGTGAAATTTAATAGGATGAGAGATTCAGAAAGTGAGAGATTTGGTAAGAAATCTCCAGTTTTTTTTAAAGCGGCAATCATTTATAAATCAACATCAAACTGGTTTTGCAGTGTAAATGATTGCCGCTTTAAAAAACCTGGAGATTTCTTACCAAATCTCTCACTCTCTGAATCTCTCATCCTATTAAATATTACCCATAATTTTTTTCTGACCTAAACATATGCTCTAAATCAAAAATCTGAATCCTCTTGGTGGTATGGTTGGTGGTCAATTATAAATAAACCACAACAAACATGACAGTTATGTAAATTTTGAAAGGATAAATGTATTTTATTTTGTTTCACATTTCCATATATTATAATAAATGTAATTTCCAGTTTCTGTGTTTCACTACTGTTCTCTAAGTAAGCAGTTCTTGAAAGTTAGCATACAGTACAGTATACTGTATACTTTGCATAGCTAAATATCAGAAATTTCTCAGCATATTATGCTTAAAAACCATATATTTGGTGCTGGATCTATATCGCCACCTAGTGATTATGCATGAAATTAGATGAACAGGATATTGGGAACATTCCAGAAACCTATTTTGTCATACACGGTAAGTGAAACCTAATACATATGATATCTATACAGTTGTGAAGTTTATAGAAAGTTGTGCCTAACTTGCAAGCCTACAGTATGTGGCCATATTTAACAAAATTGGAAAATGTATGAAATAGAAGACATTGGAGAATATGATCTCCTTGTCACCAGTATTGATTTCAGACAACGACCAATCAGAAAAAAGGTTACTAAAAGGAAACATTTTCATTCATGCTGCTATCCAAATGACATGTTGGACAAACCTTATTGGCTTCATCATGTAACCAATCAGAAGTCAACATCTGTCATTTTTTCTCATGGCACTGGATTAGTGCAATACAAAAGGTAAAGTATTAACTCGCAGTTTGTCAAAGCCACAGATGACTGACTCAGACTCCCTGTCACTTGCTGCTCTTCTCAGCAGAACATCGGCGAATAGATGCTGTGTCCTAGGTATGGCCCCACAATGATGGCAAACAGAAGGCATGGTTCGTGGGCACGTCATCCACAAAGCCATGCCCCTTTACTGATCCCACGTCATCTTTCAGGGTTATGCAGTGGTTTTGAAGTCCCAATTGGGACAACTGAAATGTTGGGTGGTATGGGAATGGTTTGGCAATGGCTGCCATCACCCACGGTAAAGGGCCCTTGGGGAAGCACTGTCATTACCCCTAGATCTGGTTAGCAGGGTCCTTGGAATGCACCCATGGGCCAATAGTGCTGTATTAGTGCTGGCATGCACCCTTCACTTTCCACTGTTACCAACCCTGCCACCTTGTGTGACATTTTGTAATAGGGGGTTGGGGGTGGCAAAAAGTAGCAGCAAGCCCTGCTCTACTGTTGTTTGGAAGTAACAAATATTTTGTGAAAGGATTTTTAATATGTTTAAATCACACAGTGAAACTGTCAGCAATGAGGAAAAATATGAAGAGCATTTATATGTAAATCCAATAAAAAATTTTATTGATCAAAGATATACATTAAAAGAACAGCTGAATATGCTTGTATTTTAGAGGGGGATAAAATGGCGTAAAAACAGAGCAATAATAAATATACTGTAGCAGACGATACACAATTACATACTGAATACATCATTAAGTTGCCTATTTACTGGTAATGCTGTGAAAATTAACACTCCTTATTATAATGATAAGAAATGTTGTTTTTTCAGGTCTGTTTAACAAAGATCACTTGCCAGGACAGTAGCTACAATATGAAGCTGTCCTGGCAAAGAGTTTGTTATGTGATGGCTATCATTAATGGCTGCCAAGGACATAGGGATCACATGATCCTAGGAGAATGCATTTATATAGGCACAAAGTGGCTAACAGCATCTGAAAATTGCTACATCCAATGGAGCTACATTCGGTAAATGGGGGAGACAGTAGTCCAGACTGAGGATAAATCTCTGATATCTCCTCCATTACGCTTTTCTTCATTTCTTGATAAATAGACCCCAACTCATTCATTTGTTTCTAAGTGGTTTTATGGTCATTCTATATATGAATGTATTGTATTACCTGTGTTCTACAGATTTCCCAGGTAAAATGTGTATGTACTTTCTTGACAAATTTTGGAACAAAGTGGGTTCTATTTTATTCTTATCATCTCCTTCCCTATCTCTTCCAAGGTTACTCTTACTAAACACAACCTTAATGCCACTGACCCTGTTGTTTTCAGCTCTTAACTCTTTTCTACAGTATCTCCATCCTCTCCTGACACAAGCTGTCATCACACTGGCGGAAATAGCGTAAGGCAGCCCCCGCTGCTGCTTGGGGGAGCGGGGGCTGCGTGGGCGCCGGGTGCTGGATAAGTGAGTGTGACAGACAGAGAGTCTGTCACACTACACTCAGTGGGAGCGGGGGCGCCGGGTGCCGGACAAGTGAGTGTCCGGCACACACACTACACAGTATGCGGCCGCCCACCGCCGCCTGCCGCTGCCCGTGCGCTCGCTGATCACAAGCGAGTCGGCACGGGCGCGGCCATGACAGTGGATCTGTCATAAGAAAAAAAAAATTTTTTTGACGGACGGGTGGGTTGCCCAATGGGAGGGAGGGAGTTCAGGAAAAATATCCAATGGGAGGGAGGGTGGGCGGCCGGGGGCGCGGCCTTGTAATGTCAGTCAGACTGAGGCAGGGGAAGCAGCAGTGTCTGCTGGTCCCTGCCTCAGCTGCTCCTATGCGTGTGACGTCACACGCTGGAGCCTGGTGATGCCGGAGGAGCCGGAAAGCCAGCAGGAGAGGGAGCGCTGAGAGAGCGCTTGTTAATAACAGAGGTGTGTGTGTTTTTTTTTTACACCAGTACTAGTTAAAAAAAAATCTATATATATAGATATCTATATATATATATCTATATATATATATAATTATACTGTATAGGTGGGATCAGGCGGCATGGAGCATCGTAGTAAGGGGACGCACGCGCATCTCGTGCGCGCACGTTCCCTTCCGGGTGCTGGCGGCTGGCGAATCTACCGCCAGCCCCTGAAAGAATGACGGGCACTCCATCTGTATGTGTGTGTGTAGTATATGTATGTATGTATGTCTATATATATATATATATATATATATATATAGCTGCTCTATATATATAGATGGAGTGCCCGTCATTCTTGCAGGGGCTGGTGGTAGATTTGCCAGCCGCCATCCCCCGCAAGGGAACGTGTGCGCAACAGATGCGCATGCGTCCCCTTACTACGGTGCTCCATGCCGCCTGATCCCACCTTTCCACTCCCCCCTAAACCTGCCCGACTCCGTGAAGCCGAGACGGGCAGGGTTCAAGTCCCCTGCCACCAGGAAAAAGGGACGTGCGTGCGTGTGGGACGCTCGCGTGTCCCAGTTAGATGGAGCGCCCGCTCGCTAGTGGGGGAGTTCTGACAAGTCCCAGCGTCTAATGGAAAAAAGGACAGGATGAGCTGCCAGCCTGAAGTGCCCTGATCTACTTGAGTAAAATGTGACTGTACTGCGTCTGGTGTGGACATATGTACAGGCAGTGCTACTAGCGTCGGCAACTGGTGTGGACATATGTACAGGCAGTGCTACTAGTGTCGGCAACTGGTGTGGACATATGTACAGGCAGCGCTACTAGCGTTGGCAACTGGTGTGGGCATATGTACAGGCAGTGCTACTAGTGTCGGCAACTGGTGTGGACATATGTACAGGCAGTGCTACTAGTGTCGGCAACTGGTGTGGACATATGTACAGGCAGCGCTACTAGTGTCGGCAACTGGTGTGGGCATATGTATGGGCAACACTGCTACTGTTGGAACTGGTGTGGGTGTTACGTATTGGCAACACTACTATTGTCAACAACTGGTGTAGGTGTTATGTATAGGCAGCACTACTCATGTTGGCAACTGGCGTTGGCATATGTATAGGCATCGCTACTCGTGTCGGCAACTGGTGTGGGCATATGTATAGGCAGTGCTACTGCTGTCTGCAACTGGTGTGGACATATGTATAGGCAGCAGTACTACTGTCTGCAACTTGTGTGGGCATATGTATAGGCAGCACTACTACTATCTGCAACTGGTGTGGGCATATGTATAGGCAGCGATACTAGTGTTGGCAACTGGTGTGGGCATTATATATAAGTTATGATACTACTACTATCGGCAACTGGTGTGATCAATATATACAGTATGAGTTGCGCTGCTACTGTCAGTAACTGTGTGCATTTTATATATATATATATATATATATATATATATATATATATATATATATATATAAGCAGCGCTACTACTGTCGGTAATTCTGTGCATTATGTAGTCGTATGTAGGTGTACTCGGGGCATTGCGTGAAGCATAATGTGTGTCGTAATATATGGGCATTATGGTGTGTGGCATATTGTGTAATGAGCATTACGCTGTGTGGCATAATACATAAAGCATCACTCCTACATTTTGCCGCGCGCCTTCGGCGCGCACTATCCTGTTTTACTTGTGGTGGTGGGGCACTCACCAATTCCCTTTCTGGCACAAGGTACCAAATGGCTAGTTACGCCACTGGTTCTGTTGTGCTACTGTGTGGTGTAATTTGGAATGGGATTACTATTGTGTGACCATGCCCATTCCTTGTGAGATGACATCTCTCTCTTTCGGAGTGCACTGTATTTTTTATATGGGGGGGGGGGGGGGCGCCACAAAATTTTATGGCAGGGGGGAGCAAAATTTATAGTTACGCCACTGTGTCATCATCTACAGTACTTACCACTCTCACTTCCAATCTTGAGTCCTCCAACAGCTCCTTAGGTCTACAGTACATCTATAATGTAGACACATACCTGTATGAGGGTCTCTTCATGTCTCTCTGTCATCGCCTTGTGGATGTCTCATCGCTTTCTCAAGTTAAGCATGGACAAACCTGAACTCATTGTCGTTCCCCCTTTTCAGAGCCTCCTCATCTTGCCCAGTCTTTCTTTTGATAATATCTCCCTCCCAAGTCTATCCTCTAGCCAGGGCCGGTGCAGGGCACCGGAGCGCCCCAGGCGAGTCGGGGTGGGGGCGCCCCGGTGCCGGGTGGGGGCGCCCCGGTGCCGGGGGGGGGGGGGGGGGGAACCTGTCCTGCGGCGCTGTGTATTTAAATCTGGCGGCGGAGGCAGCGGGGGTCCCTGCAGTCCATTAGAAATCACGAGCGCTATCCGCTATGCGGAAGCGCTTCTAGTGTGAAAACACTGGCAGCACGCTGATTGGCTGAGATCAGCGTGCGCCGTGCTGCCAGAGTTTTCACACTAGAAGCGCTTCCGCATAGCCCGGTGGATAGCGCTCGTGATTTCTAATGGACTGCAGGGACCTCCGCTGCCTCCGCCGCCAGATTTAAATACACAGCGCCGTAGGACAGGTACCCGGGCGGCACAAAATGCCGCCCTCCAGTGGCCGGCGCCCCAGGCAAATGCCTAGATTTGCCTAGTGGTGGCGCCGGCCCTGCCTCTAGCTGTCATCCATGTCTTTGCCTCTCTCCTATACTTCCCATATTAAAAATATCTCTCATTGGGGCAGATGTATTAAGCCTTAACAAGAGATAAACGCAAGGGTGATAAAGAGAGATAAACGTCCAGCCAATCAGCTCCTTACTGACTTTTTTCAAACACAGCCTGTAACATGGCAGTTAGCAGGTGATTGGCTGGACGTTTATCTCTCTTTATCACCCTTGCATTTATCTCTTGTTAAGGCTTAATACATCTGCCCCATTGTTGCCTGTTCCACCCTGGCGACATAAGACCCTATCTAATTCCTGATGCCACACATGCACACTATCTCCTACCTACACGACTGGAACACTTTAAGATCTGTTCTCACCATTCCCCCTTTCAATACACCTTGATTGCTGCAGATAGTCTAATTGTTTTCTGTCACATTTAATGTCAGCATCCTCTCCTCTGCAGTCTGCTTCACAGGCTTCCTGTCAGCTGGAGAGTCCTACAAAAACTCATCAACTTCACATATAGGGCCCGATTCAGAGCCATAGGCAGGGATGCAAATTTGCAGCCCTGACAATTATCGAAAAACCGCACATGCGTGAGGTGTGCTGTGCGCATGTGCAGGGTCCCCTTGCGAATGGACCATGTGAATACTCGCAGCCCAGCAAGCAGATATGAATAATGCCCATAAAAACACTCCCACTGATCCCTTTCTCACCACCACCCTTGGTTATCTCTAATCACACCTGCCTCCAAGACTTCTCCTTCTATCGAACCCTCGCCAAGTCAGACTCTACCAGTTTTGCAAACTGCAACTGTATTCTCCTACTAAATATCTACTTAAAACTTAGTCGTTGGGTCATTAATGTTACCCATGGGCAATTCCTTAATTGAACTGAATCATATATATATATAGAAAACCAGCAGATCCCGGCACTCACTTCAGCTCCCTTGGTTTGTGCTCCGGTGCCCTCCTGTGACGGATTGTCACTTTATGTAAAGAATACAGGATCGAGGCGGCACTCCAAAGGCTTGTAGCAAAGATAAATATTCTTTATTGAAAAAAGAGTGTCACATCCGACACGTGTTTCGGGCAACGCAGGCCTGTCGTCAGGGATGATATATATATATATACATACATACATGAGCAAATCGGCGGGTATGTGTTCCCTTGTGATATCTGTAATGTCCCTGCTTATATGTTACTCACCTGGCTGCTGCAACGACCAGTGGCGCCGCTGATGGCTGCCTAGGTGCTGCGCAGCTCGGCGGGTATGTGCCCCCCGCATGTAATGTCCTAATGTAGCGTATGTAATGCCCCCCCCCCCCCTTCATCCCTGCTTGATGCTGCACTGTAATCCGCAAAAAAATCCTATTGTGCGCAAGCACACATGGCCAATAAAGTTGATTCTATTCTATTCTATACATACAAAGAATTGCAAAATACAAACTGTATTAGCACCTAATTAGTGCTAATACAGTAGTTTGTATTTTTGTATTCTTGTACTGAGTGCATTAGCATTCTAGAGACTTTTTGCTATGTGTGTATATACAAAATTGATAACTTCTGCTTTAACAGATTTATGGCATTTTATTGCTAGACCAGTCACCAGCCCAATAAAATGCTGGCATGCAAAACTCTTGAATTCCACCCATACAAGTGAGGAACAGCCTTAGCCTTTTATTATATAGGATGGGGAATTTGGGGATACATCTTTTTTAGTAACAGCTTCAACTTTTCTGTTGTGTGTAGGGATGCCAATCCCGGGGCATTTTTTCAATCCCGGAATTCGGGATTGAAAAATGCCCAATCCCGGGATCCCAGGATTGGCTTCCCTAATACAAAAACATACAAATACAAAAACCCGCCCCGGCCACACGCATATTTACTTACAGGTGCGGTGTGGCCGGACGGGTGGGCAATGGAGCCGGGCGGGTAGGCAGAGGATAGAGCCTGGGCGGGTTTCGTCGGGCAATGGTACGGGGGTCCAGGAAGATATGCAGGCAGCCTGGGTGGGCGTGCGGTCTCATGAAGCCTGCGGCAGGAGGTCAGCGCGGTGCACACCGCACACAGAAGGAGACGTTGGCTGTTGTGTGGCCTGCGCAGCGTGACTTCTGACGTCGGCACGCTGTGCAGAGCCGCACTGCCCAGGAATGGGAGTAGCCGGGTAGCGCCTAAGCATCAGCTCAGACGCTGCCCGGCATTAGACTGCGCATGCGCAGTCTAATCCAGAAATCCCGGGATTGGAAACTCCAATCCCGGGATTGAAATCCTGGCGTTTTAGGGGCCAAATCCCGGGATCCCGATCCCGGGATTGGCCACCCTAGTTGTGTGTTTAATTTGACCTTATCATTGAGAGTTATTCATGTTAATTTGCCTTTTTTTCATTATATGAACCCTGATATTGAGATATGGAGTCATATGCACTAGGGTCTGACTGCCCCTTTAAAAATATGGTCCTTCTCGGACGAAAAGCCGGACCTCTGGCATCTTGAACCCTATTACATTTACCATGTAATGTGATCATTTGAACAAACACATTTTCGTTGACTTTATATGCAAATAAATGAAAGACTGACCATAATATTATTTTCACTCAGAGCCCTAATATGAAGTACTAGATCGTAATTAAATGTTTTTTTGGTACTTGTGTACTAGCACGGCACCCATCACATCGCAGACCATATCGCATGCGATGCGATATCGGCCGATGTTCTACAATGTCATACAATTTTAAAAATGTATGGCATTGTATGGCATTGTATATGGCATACAATGCCATACAATGTGATGGCGTGGGGGTGCATTTAAGCAATGGGTGCTTACAATGCTTAAATGCACCCCCACGCCACCCCCCAAGTATAAACGTGAACCCGAAGCGTGGCGAGCGCAGCAACCTTTTCATACCCCCACTATCCACGTTGGCATGGAGTTAATTTTATAAAGTGTGGCGAGGGGACGCGGATACCTTCACAGGTATCCGCGTCCCCTCGCGGGCTTCACAGGTATCCGCGTCCCCTCGCGTGGCGAGTGGCTTCGGACTCGGCGCTCGCCACACTTTATAAAATCAACTCCACGCCAACGTGGATAGTGGGGGTATGAAAAGGTCGTAGGACGTGTACCGCCGCCCCTCGCGGGCTCGCCACGCTTCGGGTTCACGTTTATACTTGGGTGGTGGTGTGGGGGTGCATTTAAGCATTGTAAGCACCCATTAGAGTGCTTATACAATTTAATATCATATATGGGTCAAAATCGCATCGCCTCGCATGCCATCGGGTGTATGGCATGCGATGCGCTAAAAAAATCGGGCGACTAATTATCGTGGGCGCCGTGCTAGTACACAAGTACCGTTTTTTTCCTCTATTAGCAAGAAAGGGAACTTCAACTGATTAATAATCACAATGTCTTTGGGGGGGGGGGGTCGTGGATTGGACTGGCATGTGAAAAGTGAATGAGCTCCACTAAACTCCTTATGAATATCCTGTTTTCGTGCTCCTGGGTGCTCAACATCACCCCTGAAGATCCCCTGCACCTGCTGAGCTATTCGGTGGCCGTGTGCGGGCTTGGTATAGCTGGGTTTGGCTGCCTGGCCTGGCATCCTCTGCTCTGGCCATATCCTGTGCGGGCGCCATCTGGGAGAATTATGCCCATGGCGCATCCTGCAGGCGGTGGAGCTGTGGCGGGCTGATCACTAAGCGGGATCGGACACTAGACTTTATCCTCCACTAAGACTGCTGATCTGCCATTTGTACCTGTGTGAGTACTCCGGGAGAGGCAGTGATAGGCGTGAGCTGTGGAGCCTGGCTGACTGGACTGACACGCGGGCGCGATTACAGGGAGCCTATTGTGCGCTGTACTCATCCTCTACATACATAATTTAAAGGTGCCCCCTGGACCCGCTCCGGTGATCTCCTCATGTTTCCCGAGAAGTCAGCTATATATTTACTTACAAATACAATATACACCTGTACTTTGTGGCTGAACTCTGACTACACAGCTATCTTGGGAAATATTTAGGGACCCACTATTGGTGCCTCAAGATATTCATTACTACTGGCCAGGCTTTTCAGCCTGCCTGATACCCTCCATTATCTGCTGTAAACCGTGTACACAGCCGGGATACCTGATCCTTCTTTTACAATCCGATGTGTGGGCGGTGTGTGGTGTGCTAGCCACCACTTATCTGTCATATACCTTGATTATACTACATCAGTGATGTCTGGCTATTTGCAGCAAATACTTGAGGCCATTACTCTCTCCACACAGAGGATTCTTGCCATACTTGGAGTTGTGGAGATTGTATCAATAAATCCAGCAACGGTCTCTTCAGTATCCTCTACATCTACGAATCCATCCTGCCGAGAGGAGATATCCCCAATGACCCCTGCTACGGTTCACGAGATATCCCCTATGACCCCTGCTTCGATGGTTATGGCGCTGATAGACCGCTCCTTACTTATTATATTTGGATCCATACTCTTAGCTGGATGAGACATTCCTAGATCTACTGTTACAGTCGTATCGACTCCTTTCTGTTTGTACTAAAATCTACTGTTACAGTACTATCGACTCCTTTCTGTGTGTCCTAAAATGTGGAGGGACTGCTGTCCATATGCCTCCACAGGGGAAGAGAGCTTGGCCGGACTAATATTTTTTCTATGTTTCTTAATAATCCTGTATTCATATGTTTTTGTTTATAGTGTACCAGTGGTCTGTTTATTCTCTGGCTGGACTTATATTTTAGTTTAATGTCTATTCAATGTTATTACTTTGCTGTGGTATTTCTTCACTCTCATATCCTACTACTGGTGGGAGAGTTGGGTTTGATTTAATTTGATATCCTAACGATTTACGATACACTATACTTCAAGATGCCTACATTTTTGTTAATTTACTTGTTGATACGCACTTAAGTCCTGCCTTTTTATTTTTGTTTTATGCTATATAACTTTTACTGATTATATTAAGCTGCTTCATATTGTATAAGACAGAATCCTTTTTTACATTATAACTGTGCTGCAACATCCTAACTACATATTTAACAATTATTGAGTCATTGTCCCAATCAGTCCATTCGTCCATCATCCGACCATGGAAGGGGGGAGGGGTGGGGGGTGGTTTACATCATATATAGTTTACTATCAGTAGTTGTTAAGTGTAGCTATAGTGGGGTTACGGTTCTTCGGGAACCAGGTATTTCCTCGGTTGGGGTTAGGTTATACAGGGTAGAGGGGGGGGGGGGGATTATGAGGAGGTTTACTTTGGGTTTGTTTTTAGGGTGGTTTGTTTTGGGGTTTGGCTTTGTTTCGCTTGTTTTTTTTCTAGATAGACATCATAATCTTTCTATTGTTGTCCGATGTGCAGGTATTCTACTAGAATTTTACACTGACTGGCTTTCTGCGCTTTAATACACAAATGCTCTTTACCTCTATACTTGCGTATATCCTTAGCCTGTCCTACCTGAATGGCGCCTTCAGGTGGATGGGTTATTATTTTCCTGTATTAGAGGTTTTGTGTGTATCCTACTTGAAATATATACCCTTTGAATAAGTGTGCTGGTATATCTTGTCATGCGGTTGCATATCATTTGTCTTTTCTTATGTCTGTCTATAATTTTTTGACCAAACTTACTAGAGACTGGTTTGTCATAATGGATCATGGTATTCAATCCAAGATGGCTGCACTCATAAAGCAGAACAGTAGGAAGTGTTTGTTTACAGATAGTGACGCAAAACTCAGGAGTGCAAAAAGTTGACAAGAAGAGGACGGTGAGTGGCTTGTTGTTCAGACTCATTGTGTGCCAAACTACATCCCCTCCCTGTGACTGAACACCCCTACAAGATACTAAGTTGCTCTACCATCACCCAATGTTCTTGTCCTACCTAGTGTTTAATTTCTTGCTGAATATTGTTGATAGACATGTCAGTTTACACTATTACTATGTTTATTCCTTGTACAGAGGTGCGGAAAATGTCAGGATGCCTTAAAACAATAATAAAGTTTCATATACGATTTTAATTGTGCCCATACACTTATGAGATTGGATGCGATGGGACATCGCAATACGATGTCCCATCGCATCTTATGGTGCCTAAAGTGCCCTCTTCCAGCACCCAATGTGGCATGCCATCTGCGATGTAAAATCAGGTGCTGGAAGAGGACGGGCGGTGGAGTACCGTAGCGCTGTGAAGGAGCACTGGTGGCAACGGGGGTCAGCGGTGGCAGAATTTAAAAAAAGTTTAAAACACTGGGCGGCCCTCTGATTGGCTGAGAGAGAGCTCTCTCAGCCAATTAGAGGGATGCCCAGCATTTTAAACACTGGCCGCCCAGTGTTTTAAACTGCTTCTTCACAGCGCTACGTTACAACAACAGATGCCACCAGTGCTCCCTCCAGCCCCCTCTCCCCGAACCCAACGCCTGCCGGAAGTGCTCCCTCCGCCCCTTGCATTCAAGCGATCGTGTCGCATGGGACACAAAATGTGCATACAATCTTTCGATTTATCGAACAGATGTGGTCAAAATCGAATGATTGTATGGGCTACATAACACCAAGGCAGAGCTTTAATATTAGTAAAGTAACAAACTACAAATATAACATTATCCAAGTAAAATAAAGACAGAAAGCAGACATTTAAAAGTGCAGACAATTGTTTCTTTATCTGAAATAAAGTTCTGCAAGAGCCCAAGTTGGATAATCAATATCTTAGTCATTCATGGTCCATTAACAAACCAATGGTCAGGACAATTAGTGACACTCAAAGGCTTAAGTCGAGAAACCCAGCCCCAGGCTACCTTGCATGCCTTCATTTAATTTACAGCAGTACAACCTTTGCCTTTGTACCTTAACCTCTTATTGGATTTTGCATTACATATTAAAGTATGTGTTGGCAATCGCAGTGAATGTCTTGATAAATTAATGCTTAGAGAAGCATATTCAGAATGCGTCCATAAACATCTATTAGGCAGCTTACTCAATTACAGTCACAGGATGTAACTCATTTAACCATGATTGAGACTGTTGACTGCTTCTTACCAATAAATAACCAGATGAAGTAAATTATTTTTGCAATGAGATTTTTCTATGTGTGCATCTCATTACATATGAGATTATTAAAATGCAGATAAATATATTTTTTAAATAGTATGCGGCTTTGCTTTCAAATTGAAATCTGTAACTTAATTGCTATACTTTATAGTTTACCAATGCTAATAGGTATCTGTAACAGATTAAGCAGTGGCGTAACTTGAAATATTGCTTCCCCCCCCCCCCCCCCCCAAAAAAAAAAAAAAAATTCTGGTGCGCCCCCGCCCCGCCACATATATACTTACATATTCAGGAGCTGGGCTGTCATTGCTGCAGGTGGGATGTCAGTACTGCGCCCGTGTTCGCTGCGGTGGTCCCGGCTCCCCTCCTGGCTTCATTCTGATGCTATGAAGAACAGACCATCACAAAATGTCCGCCCCCATACAGCAGACAGTTTCAGAGAACTGTCTGCTATATGGGGGTGGACATTTTATGATGGTCCGTCTCCATAGCAGCAGAATGAAGCCAGGAGGGGAGCCGGGACCACCACAGCGATTACAGGCAAAGCTGCGGGGGACGGGGGCATTACAATAGCACCGCAGTCCCCCGGCGCCCGCACTTACACAGCGCCTCCCCACGACTGCGGGGGCTGCGGTGCTATTGTTACGCCACTGAGATTAAGTAATTGAAACAAGTATAGCTGGTTGTTCCAAATTGCTACTGTATATGAATATCTCTGCTGTCCTATATATAATTTCCTTACATGATAGTGCTGTTGTTTCCCAAAGCAATGACAGCAGAGAGGGTGGAGGCTTAAGCTGTCAGTGCAAGAACACCAATGTTAGACACTGATGCTATGGAGAGGCAAGGGTCTCATTCACTGCTACAGTATATAAGCATAATTACTTGTCTGGCACATCCAGATAAGAATTTTAAAATAAGTTAATTTGCTCATAATTGATGTAAGTATGACAAAACAACTTCCAAATCAGAACAAGCCCTTGTTTATATATACAATTTTTAACTGCTATACTATAGTTCATAAATATTATACAGTATTATACGCAGCATATTAGTCATTCACATTAGTCCATGGCCCAGTGGAGCTTGCAATCAATATTCCATACCACAAGTACACATACACAAACTAATTTTTATCATACTGTATTGCATGAATTGTACCCAGAATTTTCATTTCTATAAAAGTGTAACTGGTTCAATTTTGTGCACCTGATTCATTTTCAGCCACTGAAATCACATTGTCTTTCAATGTTTTCTTTTTTCTTTTCTATTTTTGTTTCTTTGATAAAAGTCAGTGCTGGAAGTGAGGTGGTATATGGCATTATATTATACTACCACTTTTTCACCATGGTCTTCAGTGGCGAAAGTAGAGATTTTATCTTAGTGTTCATAGTGTTACTGATAGCCAATAACTGGGCATGGCCATTTGTTGTGAGGGGGTGTATTCACATAAAACCAGGGGAGTGGCTACATGGCGAGTAGGCGCTTGGCCACATTATGCACTCACCGTAATGCACTTTACACACGCCACACACCATAATGCCCATTACACATTATACTACACACCGTAATGCCTATTACATATTGTACCACACACCATAATGCCCATTACACATGCCACACACCGTAATGCCTATTACATATTATACCACATTTCATAATGCCCATTACACATGCCACACACCGTAATGCCCATCACACATTATACCACACACGTAATATCTCTTACATATTATACCACACACCCTAATGCCCATTGCCGAAGGGGAGGAGGAAGCCTGCGGTGCTGCTCTCCCCTGTCCTGCTTCTCTCAGTGACGGTGGGTGCTGGAGGGGTAAGGAAAGAATGTTGCAGTGCGCTGCAGAGGATCCGTATAATCTTCTATATGCATACTGAATACCAGATCAAGACGCTGTCTACCTTGGAAGGCTCAATTTATTCAAAGTCCCCTGTTCCAGAGAAACCACAGTAAAGGTAAGAAAAGAACACACACACATTATATATATATATATATATATATATATATATATATTGGGCTGTGTAGATTCGACACTCCTCTCTAACAATCAACTAGCATAAGCTTCGAGAGCTAGTCTGCTACTTTCTGTGTTTGTGCATGTGTGAGAAAGAGATGTAGTTTCACTCTCTGCCAGCAGATGGCAGTGTTTTGGAGACTTACGGACACAAGACATATATATATATAGATGATCTATATATTATACACACATATACATAAACATGGGACGCTCATGTCATACCTCTCAAAATGACCCTCTCTTGGAGGGACACAATGCTCTGCTCCTGGGTTTTCTTCTTAATGCATGATTACCTTCATCTGTGTTAAACAGGTTAACTAATAAGAAAGGTGCTTCAACACAGGTGATGGCAATCATAGATTAAGAGGGAAGTGCAGGAGCAGAGCAATGTGTCCCTCCTGGAGAGGGTCATGTTGGGAGGTTTGCTCAAGTGACAAACATTTGATTAAGGGAACCACAGAAAAAATTCAGAGGGGTAGCAGAAAAATAAGAGTGATAGTGATAGCACAAAAACATTTTGCCTTTTTAAGTGACCGAAAATTGTAGTTTCAGTTGGTGGAAAGTGTTAAGAAAGCAACTAAAATGTATTTCACACTAGCATAGTGCCTAAAGTTGCTCCCATTCACCACTTTTCTGCAGCTAGAGCAGAAGTGTCTACCATCCTCCTGACCACCAGTGAGACCCTTTACCCTGTTGGTGGGATAGTGCCCAAAAACTAATTTTAGCTAAAAAATAAAAAAAAAATTAATTTTTTTAATATATACATAAGTTCAGTTCACCTAAAAAAGATGCTGAGAGCAAAACGGAGAGGCAAGCCAAAAACAAAACCACACAAAGGTACACAAATTTACCATAAGAAGGCAATGGCGAATAACGGCGATAACCAAGTGGTGAACAGGGCAAAGTTCTCTGGGGGGTTTTTTGGCGATCCGGGAGGGTTGAATAGGGCAAGGACCATTTCTGGAGAGAGGACTGGCCTTCTCGCTAAAAAAGAGCAAACCTCGCCAGAAATGGATCCCTCTTCCTAACCCAGACCTGCTTCCAATAAGCGAGAGCAGAGCTCAAGGAATTATATATGAAGATGGGTTGGGCCCCAAATAATAATTAGGCCTGTTACTAAAAACATGAGTAAACTAGTGTTTACACATACGTGTAATCCAAAGAAAATAGGCCCCATATTAACAAAACATAAATATACAAATTTTCCATTATCCACTTATAAAATGCGTCTTGCGCTGGATGTTTTATATTCCTAATTTGTGTATTATGTATAGAAAAACCTCTGAAGAAACAGGTAACATCTGAAGTAAAGAATACGGACAGTTTTCCAATGTATACACTATTGCATGTTACATTTATTATTTATTATTCATACTGTAAATCAAAATTTCGGAAAGTGATTTCTATATAGATGGCTACGTACACCTATACATGGGTTGTGCATGCAATGTTATGCATGGGTTTCATATTGAAGTATTCCATATATTGAAAAAATAAATATGTGAAACAACCGTTCAACAAAAGTAATAATGGTAAATAAGCGACTAAATCGGACTTAAAAAAAGCAGTTCCTTATGGGCCAAATTCGTCCCCGATGCTCAGCGAACATGTATGTCCTATAGAATATATTCTATCATATACAATGTAACTGCATCACAAAGGAAACCTGTGCTGTTCTGTGATCTGACACCTCTCCGCTATTGTAGCAGGCCGTGGAAACACCAGGATGAGGACTCTACACGGAGTCTTCGTATTGACAGCAGCTCTTTTGCATTCTGTGCCTGTTATGTATAGCTCAAGGCAACAACATTTTCTACAGCTTATCAGCAGGGTATGTGTATACCTGCTGGTGTTATGGCACCTGTGAAAGTCTATTCGGCGTGCTCCTTCTGCATACTATTGGAGATCATGCCAAATAACTAGTTTTACTGCCAAGTAAGCAAGAAAACAAAATTGTTCAGCTTAATGGCACCTAGCCAGGGAATACAATTTAAGGATACTTGTAGGGCAAATCTCAAACTCATGACACTAAAACTTACTTTGCCCTAGTTAAAGTGTCTAAGGATAATAATGAAACTTAGATTTAATACCGTAAATGTTATGTAAGATTCCGAGAGAATAGTACTGCAGTATAACATTTATGGTTTTCTGGCCTGAGCAACCATGGAATTGTGTCTATGACAAGCCTTCACAATGGGACTCATTTGCATTTTATAATTTGAGTGGTAAAGCAGGGTTGCCTACCCTCCCGGAATGGCCGGGAGGGTCCCGGAAATCTGGTCCCCCTCCCGGCCCCCGGGAAAGGGGGGCAACCCTCCCGCATTGCCCTTCATCACTGGCGGACACCCCCACCCGGCGGGGGGTCTCCGAGTTAAATTACGCGATCGTGGCTTTTTAGCCCCGCCCCTGCCGTGCAATGCCTGAAATAGAGGCATAACATGGCAGGGGGCGGGGCTAAAATGATGAGATCACTATGGACATGCCCCTGATAGGACAGCCAGCCCTGTGACTCCGCCCCAAACCGCCCCCCTTTCCCCTCCCAGAGATGGCCCCGCCCTCTGCTTTACTGAGCTGGCTGCCCCCTCCCGGAGTCGGCAACTATGAGGTAAAGTAACTAAAATACAGCTTTACAAAAGTGAAGGTGTTACAACCACAACCACCACTGAAACTCTAGTTGTCATTTTATAGCAGAATAGGCCCATTTTAAAGTGTGCTGTAGTTTAGCAAGGACTTGTTACATCATAGCTGCCTACCCTCCTGCATTCTGTAGGAGACTCCCTGAAATAGCAGCAATCTCCCTCTCTCTCTCTCTCATTAGTCTAGCAATCTCCCTCATTTCACCTAGCCCACATTACACTGTTACATTTTTGGAGAAAAAAAGGAATAAGAGAAATATACATTTACATTGAATCATCAGCACCATTTCCCAGCTCTTTATTAAGTATAGTAGCTCTTACTAACTGCCTTTGGTCTCACCTACATTTGTACATAAGTCATTTTAAAAGATTCCTCTCAGATGTAGCAGTGCACACCCACACTTCTAGGTGCCACGTTCACGATCTCTCCATATATGGAGCTAGACGCGCCCTTTGGGTGCTCCGTGACATGCCCCCTCAATGGGGCGCTGTGCAAAATTATACTACCAACTATAATCTCCCTGAAACTAGTTTTCAAAAGTAGGCAAGTATGTGTTACAGCCGCCCAGCACAGCCCAAACATTTAAAGCATGGGTCCTCAAACTGCGGCCCTCCAGATGTTGTGAAACGACAAATCCCAGCATGCCTTGCCACAGTTTTGCTATAAGGGAGTGTTAAAACTGTGACAAGGCATGCTGGGATTTGTAGTTTCACAACATCTGGAGGGCCGCAGTTTGAGGACCCATGATTTAAAGTATGAGTGCTTCATCACAACAAACCACTTGCACAGAAACGGCTGTCTACGAAGCCTGGTGCAGACTGGCCATTAATAACTATTCTAGATCCTTTGATAAAATCTGGGGTCCCCTTATATGCATTCTTCAATGCCCATTCATCATTTTCATGATTAACTTCATTCTACTTTTGTCTTGCTGACATTGCCCCTTTACCGTTTCCCATTTGTAGACTGCCACATACCTTCCATCCAACTATCAGCACCTGAGAGTGAAATGATTTACCCGTCAGTACTCCTGGCGTCTCCCCCGATGCTGCTACTCTGTTCCTGCTTTCTGGGCACTATCCATTGTCAGAGTAACTACAGGGGTTGTTATCATTGAACTCCCAGTGCTAGTTTCTTAGTGGTTTCCGGTTCCTGGCATTGACTATTCCATTGGACCTGATACTGCATAATCCCTGGTACTGTTCCTAGTGATTTCTGGTTTTGACTTTTCCTTCACCTGATTTTGCGTCCTCCCTGGTACTGTATAGCCTGCATTGGTTCTGACCCCTTCCAGACAACTACACTTCTGTTAGCCCTGACTTTTCTTCCCTCATGTAACCAACCTATACATTGGAACAAACCCTGAGGACCACAACCTGTGTATGGGGTCTAGGGAAGTCCCCTTTATGGGGGTAACTTTTGAAAACCAGTGCTGGATATGTGATATAACTTAAGGAGTACTATCAACATCCACACATTCCATCTGAGTTGCGACATTGTGCATCTGTTCTATTTTTTATAGTGATTCTTTTGTGTGATCTACATTAACTTTAGTGGTTTTCTAATCTGACAGGGATTATGTATGCTGTATAACCCTAGGAGTCACTCTCACTCCACCAAATTACTTCACAACTCCTTCTGATCTATTGTCTTTATTACTGTTTGTCTCACGGGGTAAGCTCCCGTTTGTGTCTTTATCCTCTGCTTATATCTCTATTTTTATCTCTACTTGTCACCTGTAGATGTACTTTTCTGCTCCATTTCTCGTGTGTTCTTTCTTTTTATTTGTTTCTTTGTCTTTTTTATTTTGTGCTCATTTCTCTCTTTGCTCTTTTTGTTATTATCTCACTATTCATAGACAACAACCGGAAAAAAAAAATGTGAGTTGTCTATTAATAGTGTTTGTAGCATTATTTTTGTTGATAATAACCTGCAGCAGAGGTAGCGCTAGATCGATAGCAACCCATTGCGTTCTCTCACTATGGCCCTTATTCTGGTTGGTGCGTACTTTCCCGAATACTTTCGGATAGCGTGTTTACGGCGTCTGCGCATGCGTGGGGAACGCAAGGCGCATGTGCCAAGCATTGACTCCGTACCTGTTCGTGCTAATCCCGTACAAAACTGTGCACCGCAATCAGTTGGGAAATATGGGCGTATTATGGGCGTCATGCGGAATGACACAGGGGCGTAGTTTCAAAGTGGGCAAAACTGGGTGGAAACATGGGCGGACACGGGGGAGTACACTTATGTTGGGGGGGCGTGCATTCGGATAGCACTCCGAATGCACGCGAACAAAACCGATAGAAATGTGCGGTGTCCATAAGCAAGTATTGCTTTGCGGAAACCACTCGGTCCTGCGGTAGGCGAACGGAACGCCTAATGACTACAAGCATTAACAGCTGAACACAATACAATCGACTCCTTTACTCATTACTCACTAATGGCACGCTTGTCAGTGCTTTAATTGAAACCATTGCTGCTTCAAGGAACCTTTACTAAACACACACATATGCTGTACTTGTCACACACTTTGAAACTGTTAAGAATGGACATCACTGAATATTAATACTATCAATACACATGTGTATTCTACATGTAGTAATTAAACCACACAATTTTGGTGAAATAAATAAATTTATTTCAATAAATTTCACAGACACTGACACTGTGAAGAAATCAAAAAGCATGGCAGGAATGTACATAAATAAATTATAACATAAAATAAATTTAATTGCACACATTCATAACCACAGCAGAATCATTTGGAACACAAAGGGACTTAGCAACATCACTTCAAGTACAGCAGACAGTAATGGCAGGCAAAAGAGGGCAACAGGGGAACCAAAAATGACATTTGAAGCAAGGGCTAATCTGGTTACCCTCAGCACGTGATTGGACACAAGAAGCTGACACACACAGCACAATGAAAGAGTTGGGACCACATAACGGTGGAGATTAATGCAGCCACAAGTTCATTTGCGGCCACGTTTGCCCTTGGTAGGCTCCTTGGCCTGTGCAGCAGCTCTTCGTTTTCTGGTAATGCACCAGAAACGGATGACATTAGGACCCTATTGCTGCCAACTAGCTCCACCATAAGCTCATTATGGTGGAGGAGGAGATCATTTTGACGCGTGGCTTGCTCGGCCAGCACCTGAACACTTGCAGCTATGGCCTGCATGCTCCCAGCGATGGACTGCTGGGTGCTGGCCAAGCTCGCCATGATCTCCTCTGTCCTACGCATCCGTTCTGATGCCAACTCTCCCTGCTGGTTAATGTCTCCAAGCATCTGGGCCAAGCTGGCATAATCGGCTTGGACCGATGGCTGCTGCTGCACAGGCCTACCACTGGGGCCAGGTGGCACGGACTCCTCCACCTCCTGAGAAGAGTCTTCACCAAACAGTGGGGTTTCTGTTGAAAATGATAAACACAATTAGGACACATTCTAAGATAATTACTTCCACAATCTTATGGCATGACAAATATTTACCTTCCACAAAAGCCGCAAACACTTCAGCTGGGGCCTCGCTATCCATGGTGCTCACCCCCCTGACCTCCTCAACTGCAACACAGCACTCGGCCATCAACTCCAGGGGGGTGAACTGTAGGCGTGATGGCATGGGCCCGGCCCCAGATCTGTGGCTGTGTTCCCACCGCTTGGTCATCTTCTTCTTCAGGTTGGTTTTGAAGTCGTGCCACCTGCAATGTAAGTTGACATATTAATACATGTCACTCCAGATGTTTGCTGTTGCAGCCATTGCTATGTGCTACATATTACGACATGTGCTTAATGTCAAAAACATAACATGACATTCAACTATGATATCAACCCTTAAAATACACAATAACACTCACCCTACTATAACTCTCAACTAAATGACATGTCAATCATGTCTGTGTATCGTACCAACCTCACCGGCCATTTGGCAAATCCATCTAAGCATGAATTCAAACATTACTTGTCTATTACTGGTCACATGTAACACAAAAGAACTTGCCTCTTCTTGACGTGCTCCGCCTCACGAACTTGTGGAGCCACTGCATTAATCTCCGCTGTTATGTCTTCCCAAATCTTCCATCTGCGTGTGTGTGTCAGCCTCTCTGGTGGACACTCAATCCAATCACGTGCTCGCGGAACCAGGATGGCAAGCTCCTGTGCTTCAAATGCCATATTTCTGGAACTTGGTTCCTCTGTTGCCCTCTTTCGCCCATGGCCACGCCCACGGGCACGTGTCGCTGTACTTGAAGTGCTGCCCATGCTACTATCTTGGGAAGTCACCGGTTGTGTTCCAAATGATTCTGCTGAGGCTGCATATGAGGCAGCTGCAGATTGCCCTGATGTGGATGGGCCAGCTGCAGGTTGCCCTGATGTGGATGGGCCAGCTGCAGGTTGCCCTGATGTGGATGGGCCAGCAGCCTCATCATTTCCCACTGCCTGCCTGTGCAGTGGCACATAGGAGGTGCTGGAGTCCATCCTGGAAAACAGTTGCTGCAACTCCTGGTCCACCTCAGATTGAGATCCAGCCATGTTTCCAGCAACTTTGTCACATTCTAATACACCTTTATATACTGTTTGTGTATCCTGTTTGGCGTACATCAGCGACACCTGCGTTCCGTGCGCGAGCGTAACGGCCGCCAGCGTACGGCGTGCTTGTTTCGCGCCGCATACGCCACGCCCATAGTTGCGGAAATTCCATTGTGCAAAACCTGGCGTAACTTCTACATTAAATATCTGTTAGGAGTCCCAATGGACTGCACGATAAGAAGCAATGATACTTGCTGGAGGAACAGACAAACGGAGGCAGGATGGATAAAACTCACTGCTTTATCAGGTTAAATCAATCAGGAACAGGAATCAAGGTACAGGAATCAAGGCTCCAAACAACTCCCAAAAACTCCATAACTGGCCCTGAGCTCAGGGCAATTGCAGTTTTTAAACCAGAGCCAACCAATAGCTGCAGCACACAGAGACAGGCCCCTTAATGATCAGAATGTGCTGCAGCTGGGAATGGCACTCTGAGAGCAGCCCAGTCCAGCTAATTACACCAGCTGGAACTGCTCTCAGAGACCACTGCTCTGTAGGCAGAACCCACTAGCAGCACCTCTGGTCACCCACAGGTACTGCCGACAAATAAATCAGCACCTCTGACCACACAGAGGCACTGCAAGGTGAACATAACAGCAGTACCTCTGTGTAACCAGAGGTACCACAGACCAAACAAGATATACATGGCAGTCCTGACATAATGCCCCCCTTGAGAAGGCGGATTCCAGACGCCTTCTGGAAGTTCAAGCTCAGGCTTCTCTCACTGGGCAGAGCAACAGTCCATTCCGGCACCACCAGGACATCAGACGTGGACAGGACCTCCGAGATGGCAGACACTGGCTGGATCTTGGTTACTCTGAAAATTTTTTCACCATGAGCGACAGCCGTCACGGTGGCACTCAAGACATATCCAATGGCAGACGCAACCAGGTCCTCATGCCCGAGGGCAAGGGCAGACAGGACCACATGCCCGAAGGCAAGGGCAGACGGGACCTCATGCCCGAAGGCAAGGGCAGACGGGACCTCATGCCCGAAGGCAAGGGCAGAAAGACCCCCTCCTGGGTCTATGATACATGGACCCCCTTCTGGGGCTAGATCATCATAATCGGTAGGCAGACCCTTGCGGACCTCTGGGACATCAGGCGGACCCTCACGGACCTCTGGCACTTCGGGTGGACCCTCACGGACCTCTGGCACTTCGGGTGGACCCTCACGGACCTCTGGCACTTTGGGTGGACCCTCACGGACCTCTGGCATGGCAAGTGATAGTGAACTAAAAGAAAGGACATTGCGACTGACAGCCGACACGGCGGCTCTCAATTTATGCTCCATGACATGGGCATTAACGGACTCAGGCCCGGAGGCCACGGAGGCAACAGAATCAAGCCCGGAGGCCACAGACTCAGGCCCGGAGGCCAGGGCAATAGCGTCCTCAGGCCCGGAGGCCAGGGCAATAGCGTCCTCCTCCTGGGGCTGGACAGAACCCCCTCCTGGGGCTGGACAGACGGGACCCCCTCCTGGGGCTGGACAGACGGAACCCTCTTCAGGGGCTAGACAGACGGAACCCCCTCCTGGGGCTAGACAGACGGAACCCCCTCCTGGGGCTAGAACATCGGGCTAGACAGACGGAACCCCCTCCTGGGGCTAGACAGACGGAACCCCCTCCTGGGGCTAGAACATCGGGCTAGACAGACGGAACCCCCTCCTGGGGCTAGAACATCGGGCTCCTTGGCGGAGACCGGATCATCGTGCTCCTTGGCGGGGACCGGATCATCGGACCCTCTGGCGGAGACCGGAACATCGGACCCTCTGGCGGAGACCGGAACATCGGACCCTCTGGCGGAGACCGGAACATCGGACCCTCTGGCGGAGACCGGAACATCGGACCCTCTGGCGGAGACCGGAACATCGGACCCTCTGGCGGAGACCGGAACATCGGACCCTCTGGCGGAGACCGGAACATCGGACCCTCTGGCGGAGACCGGAACATCGGACCCTCTGGCGGAGACCGGAACATCGGACCCTCTGGCGGAGACCGGAACATCGGACCCTCTGGCGGAGACCGGAACATCGGACTCACTGGCGGAGACCTGGACATCGGACCCACTGCGATATACGACATCGGCAACGACATCGGCCACCTCTCCTGGGAACACACCATCAGCTACGGGATCGGCCACCTCTCCTGGGGGCACACCATCAGCTGAGGCATCGGATGCAGCTTTGGGGAGGTGCACATTGGACACTGCTCCGGAAGCCTGCACCCTACAATACAAGCCTGCCATAATACGGGCCAGGTCTCTGATCTGATCTTCCAGGCTTTGAGATGGGTTAGGCTCCATAATGACACACAGCAAAGTTCACTGTTCTCCCTCCAGCAAGTCAGTATGGCCAGTTATAATGTTAGGAGTCCCAATGGACTGCACGATAAGAAGCAATGATACTTGCTGGAGGAACAGACAAACGGAGGCAGGATGGATAAAACTCACTGCTTTATCAGGTTAAATCAATCAGGAACAGGAATCAAGGTACAGGAATCAAGGTACAGGAATCAAGGTACAGGAATCAAGGTACAGGAATCAAGGTACAGGAATCAAGGTACAGGAATCAAGGTACAGGAATCAAGGTACAGGAATCAAGGCTCCAAACAACTCCCAAAAACTCCATAACTGGCCCTGAGCTCAGGGCAATTGCAGTTTTTAAACCAGAGCCAACCAATAGCTGCAGCACACAGAGACAGGCCCCTTAATGATCAGAATGTGCTGCAGCTGGGAATGGCACTCTGAGAGCAGCCCAGTCCAGCTAATTACACCAGCTGGAACTGCTCTCAGAGACCACTGCTCTGTAGGCAGAACCCACTAGCAGCACCTCTGGTCACCCACAGGTACTGCCGACAAATAAATCAGCACCTCTGACCACACAGAGGCACTGCAAGGTGAACATAACAGCAGTTCCTCTGTGTAACCAGAGGTACCACAGACCAAACAAGATATACATGGCAGTCCTGACAATATCGGTCACCAATTCTAAGATTGCATAGAATCTTGTGATACACCTGTGAGTATCGCACAAGATACATGCTATTTGGGAATGTTCATGACTACTGTGGTATTCTTGAGTTTGATTGAAATCTAAAAGTAACCCAATCCCTTAGAAAATCCAGGCCACAAGTCATGCAATACTCATCACTAATGTTATAGACAACACATGTGATAGGCCTATAAATAGTGGATTGCTGCTAGAATCATTTGTCTCCAGATCTGTAGTTGGCCAGGGTCTAAGGTAAGCTCTTCCATGGTCCTTGTAGATATGATATACATTAACAATGTAAGTGTATTAATGTATGCACCATTGCCTCACTGAGTACAGATTGTTGGCCCAGCAAAGGCTTTGTAGCATTATTGCAACATGTCACATGTTCACTATTTCACTCACAGGTGTTAAACCTGTGTGTGTCCATCTATTGCAGGACAACATGTCCCAGCAATAGTTGAAATGTGTCATAGTACATGATGTCGGCATCAAATGCAGACACCTATGATACTCAAGTAGTGTTTAGTAGTTAGATGTTGTAAGCATCTGTGTGTTTAGGACGGTGTGTATTGAGTTCATATTATTGTTACATCATTATAGAGTCAAATGGATATTCGTGACTTCACTGGGCGGCCATCTATTGTACGTATTGAAGGCTACAAATATATTTGTTGTCGGATATGGCCATTATGTGTATAGGTGCATCATTATTTATGTTCATTTATTTATAGGTTGCTGAAGCAATGATGGCTTTCATGGCTAGGAGGCTAAGGGCACTTGCGGCTCTCCCCACTCGTCGGCCAAGGAGGCCAGGACGTGCTAGAATCTATCGCACACGGGTGACTCTGTTTGGTATGCCCGATGATGAGGTACTTACTAGGTACCGGTTACCGCCACATGTCATTCTGGATCTTCTCTCGCTAATTGAGAGTGATCTGGAACCTCTTCACGGGATCACGACAGCAATTCCGCCTCACACACAGCTGCTGGCGGTGTTGCATTTCTGCGCCTCAGGATCATTCCAACAAGTAGTGGCAGTACTTGCTGGAATATCTCAGCCGGCCTTCTGCCGAATCCTGAGGCGTGTGACGTCGGCCATGTTTAGGCGCAAGGGGCACTTCATGGCCATGTCCTTTGCCCAAGAGACCCTTCGCAGAAGCCAGCAGGCCTTCCATCAAATTGCTGGCTTCCCTAATGTGATAGGGGCTGTGGATGGCACCCATGTACCATTTGTGCCTCCATCACGAAGTGAGAAGATGTATAGGAACCGGAAATTGTTCCACTCACTCAACGTGATGGTGGTATGTGGCCCATCCATGGAAATTCTCGCCTTCAACTCGAAGTTTCCCGGAAGTGCCCATGACTCTCATGTTATCCGACAATCCGGGATTTGGCAGAGACTACAAGAGCTGGAAGGCCGTGATGCGTGGGTTCTGGGTGACTCCGGTTACCCATGTACGCCCTGGCTACTTACGCCGTACAGCTCCCCAGCACCTGGCCCACAGGAGGCATTCAATCGGGCGCATGTTGCCACCAGGCAAGTGGTGGAGCGCTCAATTGGCCTTTTAAAGGGACGATTTAGAGTGCTCCACCGCACTGGTGGTGACTTCCAGTATGCGCCTGAAATGGTGTCGAGGATCGTGGGCCTGTGTGTATGTTTTCATAACATTGCTGTGCGGCGTGAGATACCCTTTGATGAGTGGGAGGTTCCATCTGAGCCACAAGATCCGGCCCTGCGCCCATCCCGCTCCCCAGAATGCCGTAGGGGATACCAGCTGCGGGACTCTGTGGTCCAAAGATTCTTCAGGTACATTTTATATAGTTAAACAGAACACACCAATTATTGTAAAAATCACCCCTTCAAATATGTACAGTGTGTTAGTTGTCAGTCTTACAAAACAACAATTAGGCAGCCTGCCCTCCTAATGGCAAAGAAATAGGAGATATTTATCATATGGCCTTAGTTTTGTTGGAAGTACAATATAGCTGCTCATAATTATACCTTGTGCAAGGGATCTTATGTGTTTGTTTTATCTTCATTATTGTAGTTGATACTATCACTGATGTTTGGTGAGTACATTGATTTATTCTCTTTTTAACACATGTATGTTTGTTATGTGTTGGTGACTTTTTTATGTGTTGATTTATGATTTGTTCGCAGATATATATATATATATATATATGATATTTGAATTTATTAACATGTTTAGACATTTCAAGTAGGAGCCAGGCAGGCAGGCAGCGCTGGTGTATAATGGTGGACTCAGGATACCTGCACGTACAGTATGTGTATGTTTCTTTTAAACATAAATGTACGCATACACATAGATGCATAGAGTAAGTAATGCGAAGTACAGCTATGCGTTGCAAAGCTATAGCACGCGTTGCTTGGCGGTGCGATGCGTTATTCGATTTGCAAAGTGCATACACACTGTGTTTTATATATATCAGATTTGTTCATTGCCATACATCAGCACTACCGTTGTTAAGGCATGCAAAGTTTTCGCCATTTGTGTTGGCGCAGAGACGCTGTTCATGTAAAGATGAACAATAAAGTTATTAACACAAATAACTGTGCTAAACCAATTACAGCACATGATTGGTTGATTTATGCCAGTGCTAACATGGCGGAGTCACGCAGAGCAGACCCTTTTTCGCCTGCGGAGCTTCGGGCACTGGTCTCCGTCATGGAGACAAGGCTGGGCCGTGCGGGGCCCTTTATAACAAATGGACAGAAACGGCGAGCCTATGCTGCGGCAGGGCGCCGTATTTACGCCCGCACCCGGGTGCGGAGGACCATCGCCCAACTGGAGAGGCGGTGGTCAGACCTCCGCAGGCGCCAGCCAGAGTTACTCCAGGAGATAAGGAGGCAAATAGCTGATTGTGAGTATTTACACAAGGAAATTTCGCACTTACATCATAACATTCTACAATTTTTCTAGTTTATATATGCTAAGTGGGTGTCCATGGGTTTAAAAGTCCATAGACTGTTATGTGTGCTTCTTCCTGGTTAACATGCAGTCATGTGGCTTTTATATGTAATTACATAGGATTATTGATTCGGATGCATACAATGTGCCTGATGTATTATGTGTTAACCATTGATAAATGCAAGGGTTGTAATGATTTAACAAATTACTAACAATCACATATTAACTTAAATTTCAGATTTGTAAGTCCATTAACAGTAAGGAGCAACTTTCAAGCATCATTTTCGATCATTATCACCCTTCCATGTATCTCTTGTTATGGCTTAATACATGTGCCCCAATGACCCTACATTGACAATGATGTTTGTTTTCTCCCACACAGCACGAGCCCAAGCACGACAGGCACGGGAAGAGGCAGAGGCAGGCCAGGGCGAGGAGGAGGTGCCTGAGGAGATGGAACAGGATGATGTGGAGGAGGAGGTGCCGGAGGTGGTGGAGGAGGAGGAGCAAGTGGAGGAGGAGGTGGTGGAGGAGGAGGAGCAAGTGGAGGAGGAGCAAGAGGAGGATGTGGAGGAGGAGGAGGAGGTGCCTGAGGAGGTGGTGGTGGAGGATGTGGAGGAGGTGTTGGTGGCGGAGGAGGTGGCTGAGGAGGTGTTGGTGGCGGAGGAGGATGTGGAGGAGGTGGCTGAGGCGGTCGTGCCTATTGAGGAGGCCAGGAATGTCGAGGAGGCGGCCGAGGCAGAGGAGGAGGAGGCGTGTGAGGTGGTGGAGGGTGAAGAGATCGGTATGTATACATAATGCATCATTCATCAATTATTTGTACTCGTATTTGTTATGTAGCACTGGTGAGGATAATTTTTGTTACAATACTATTAATACATAACACAAAGTGGGTAGCTACAGATACAGGTACGGGTTAGATGGGGTGACCAAGGCATCCCTTTCATCCAGGACACATCTTAATTACACAGGTTTGTGGGATGGCTTGGAGCTCCATTTTGACTGCCACATAACCGTTGTAGTTAAACAGGATCCTGGAGTAAAGGGATGAGTTTATCATTTTTGGATTAAATTCACCTACTGCAAGCGTAGATTCTGTCACATCATATAGCTGAATATATGTTTTAGGGGAATGATATTTATAAACTATATGATGTATGCTATAAATGGAGTATGGCCAGGCCTGCCTTAGAATGGAGTCACAAGTTGTCAGTGTCCCTGGAGCCTCCTCTACCTAAACACCCCCTGTGGTTCAGATTGTTTTTTTGCCCTCACAGAATTGTAGGTTGGTTTAGACTTAATAATGATTTTGAGGATGTGTACTGTGCATTCCTGACATTTGCATAACTCCCATGCCACGAACCATCACTGAACTTAGACTGAGGAGATTGTGACAAGTTGTTATTGACGGAGGACATGACATGCTTGTCATTGCTTAGTCATGGGTGGGTTGTGAATCAGAAGAAACACTATGACTGTTAGGTCTTCTGCAGAGTAAAGGGTAGAGGGACAAAAACACAGTATTAATTAAATATGTATGTATATATGTATGTGTCATATATATTTATCTATGTGTGTCTCTCTCTGTGTCTCTCTCTCTCTATCTCTCTACATATATATATATATATATATATATATATATATATAATATACATACATGTCACCTTGCATTTCTTCGATTTTTTTTATGTAGGAGTATGTGAAATGTATGCATGAATATCATGACTAATTTTTGCCCCTTTTACATGCCCACAGATGCCACAACACAAGCAGATGAGGGTGTTCGTGGGGCCCTCATGCGGATGCGGCACCACATACAGCTGCTCATTGCAGACCTGCAGGACCTTCGAGACTTGCTGTTGTAAATTTTTTTTTATTATTATTTTACTGTTGCAAAGTTTTCTAAATAAATGTTTTATGCAAGTTCAAAGTTGTTGGTTTTCTTTTCACATTAAACAGTATATGTGTAGATTGTTTATAATATTTTACACAGGGACAAATACAAACCATTGCACTTCAATTGATGTAAGGGTTAATGTGTGCAATGGATGTGTTAGGCATGGGTTTAAGTATATATTGGCATTTAATTGATTCCAATTACAAATAAACTTTTGTTTATGAGGATAGGTAATTGAATAAGTGGGTCATGTGATGTATTGCAGAGTAGACATAATAGTGGCTAGTTTTGCGTAAATACACCGCTTCGGTGCGGACGCCCCGCTTGCCATCTATTCGGATGCGGTATCACCGTGCATACTCTGTAATACCGTGCAGAATCTGAGTGTGTCCACCGCACACGCATGGTTTGTATGTCGTCCGTAAACACGCCCTGTTCTTAAAGTGCGAGTCCGTCCGAATGCGGAGGCTCGGTGGGCGTTTTTACGGCCGACGTCCGCACAGCGTGGCGTGCGGCCCGCACCGTAGGAATGCGGAAAAGTACGCACCGATCAGAATAAGGCCCTATGGCAGAATGGACTGACACATGTGAGGAAGGGGTTAAGCACATGGATATCAGTTGATGAGTCTACCTCTTTGACACAGGTGGGGATATTTTGCATTAGGGGGTGATTCATGTTGAATGAAAAGGGGTCAAATTTGACCTCGTTCCGATGAGACAATTCACTCCAAAGGCAAACATTTCTGTTTGCTGGCTGTACAAACAGTGATTGACAGGGAATGGGGGTGGGAACTGACCATTTCATGGGAGTGCCAAGAAAAATGCAGTGTGGCAAAAAATCACTGGGAGGGTACTTGTGTATTTTGGCGGCGCACATCGCATCGCATACCATAACGCATGCGATGGTATGCGATGCGACGCGATTTCGTTGGTTAGTGTACGATGGCATACAATTTTCAAATTGTATGCCATTGTACATGGCATACAATGCCATGCGATGCGATTAAACATTGTATAAGCACCCTAATGGGTGCTTACAATGTTAAATGCATCCCCACGCCACCCCCCCACTATAAACGTGAACCCGAAGCGTGGCGAGCCCGCGAGGGGCGGCGGTACGCGTCCAACGACCTTTTCATACCCCCACTATCCACGTCGGCGTGGAGTTGAGAATAGATTAGTGTGGCGAGCGCAGCGAGCCACCGAGCCCGAAGCGTGGCGAGCGCACGCGGATACCTGTGAAGCCCACGAAGGGACGCGTTGACCTGTGAAGGTATCCGCGTCCGCTCGCCTCGCCACGCTTCAGGCTCGGTGGCTTGCTGCGCTCACCGCACTATTCTATTATCAACTCCACCCCGACGTGGATAGTGGGGGTATGAAAAAGTCGTAGGACGCGTACCGCCGCCGCTCGCCACGCTTCGGGTTCACGTTTATAGTGGGGGGGGGTGGCGTGGGGGTGCATTTAACATTGTAAGCACCCATTAGGGTGCTCAAAAGCACCCATTAGGGTGCTTATACGATTTTTTATCGTATAGGGGGTCAAAATTGAAATCGCGTCTAATCGCATCGCATGCCATCGGGTACATGGCATGCGATGCGGTGCGATACGTTCATCGCACGATGCAGAAATCGGGCGCCGCCAAAATACACAAGTACCACTGGGAGTGCCAGGGAAAATAAAGGCATGCCAAACAAAGCCTGTAAGCAGAGGGTGTATGAAGTCAAGTAAACCAAGTAAATCCAGGGCTACACGATGGCTGCAAGGTCATTGCAGCCATTGTGTAGCCCTGGATTTACTCAGTCATTTTTACAAGGTGCCCAATTTAAAACAAGGTGCCCAATGTAAAAATTATGGGGAGCGGCTACCAATGAAATTTGGACATATTGACATCAATTTGCACAGTGAGCACATTAGTGTCAACTCTAGCTCTCTTTTGCAGTTTTTTTTACTTGTTAATCCGCCTTGCCCTTTAAATTGATTTAATGTGCACCCTGCTTAGAGTGGCAGAAGATGGGATGTGGCTGGAAGAGCTGACAGCCAATCTAAGCAGAGGAGGTAAGTGGCCTTCCAGCCACATCCCATCCCTCAGCGCGCTGACACACCGCTCACCTCCTCTGCTGAGAGCAGCATGTCAGCTATTCCAGGTGCCTTCCGCCACTGCATCTAATCATGGGGAGGGGGGCTGCTCGGTGGGCAGAACCTGGCCCTAAAAAAAAAGCTAGGGTGAGCACTAGACATTACATGGTAACATAGTAGTTGAGGTGATATAGACTAGATCAGGGGTCCTCAAACTATTTTGCTCTGGGACCCATTAGACAATAAAAATAATGACAGGATCTCAGCAAGTGACTGCAGAAGGTCATCAAGTCACATGTGTAATCAGCAGACAGCACATACATGGCAGCATTGTGGAGGCTGGTGCTTCCTGCCTGTTTGCAACAAGCAATACCCAGGAAATTGCAGCCCCCCCTTAAGTTTAAAGGCAGGAGCCGCCACTGGTCATCAGCCTGATGGTCAGCAACATGGAGTCGTGACCCCATGCTGAGAAGGCCGGGACCCACAGTTTGAGAACCACTAGACTAGATGTTTTATCATTTATCATTTCAGTTTTGGGCTAGAAATTGATTAGTTAGGTCGCACACTGGTTATGTCTTCCGAGATGCATAGCCTTACATTTAACTACTATACATTGAACCTCGTTTTCCATTTATTAGTCCATTCATCAAGATCATCTAAGTCCCTCTGCAGAATGGAGACATCCTCAACGTATCTAACCACCCTGTTCAGTTTTGTGTCATCTGCAAAGATGGAGACTCTCCCATCCTCTATATCATTAATTCATTAATTTGCAAGGAGAGAATTTACTGGAGCAAGGTGGAGGCTAAACTTATCGCTGGTCATGCGATCAGGTCTGAATCAGGTAATTGGATGGCTCTCCATGTTACTAAGCCCTGCTCTGTTGCAGCAGAATGATGTGATTTGTGGGTCCACTAATCGTAAATGTGGCTAAAATTACATGACTTGCTTCATTTTAATATTGCCATCTCCATATGGATTCCCCCTATAATTTACCCATACTTTTAAATAGGAATTGGGCAGGATGCAGGAGATCTCTACCTTTCCAGGGTGTGGGGATTACTATAAAAATTGGGAGTCTCTTGCTAGCTCTGGGAGAATAGCTTAAGGTACTTGTTTCCTAGCACGGCCACAAATCTTGGCCATCGGGGGTAATTTTAGTGGCCTGCGACGCGACCGACGCGATGCCCCCGATTTTTCCATTGAAATGCATTGAAAACAGTGAAAAATCGGGTCGGTCGCGTCGTGTGCGCCTAAAAATGCTTAAATGGTCCACCCGCGATGGCCGCGATTTCCCCATAGGGAACAATGTTAAATGCCTCAATTTACCCGCGATGACCCTGATTTCCCATAGGAAACAATGTTAAATGGGTCAATTTACCCAAATCATCATAGGGAAGAATGGTAAATGGGCCAGAAAGCCCAAAAAACCCCCCTGACCAGTGAAATGTCCCCCCAAAAGTAGTTCACGCCACCCCGCGATGAACATGCGCCGCCCCTCGCGGGCTCGCTGCGCTCGCCACGCTTCGGGATCACGTGGTGGCGTAAACTACTTTTGGGGGGACATTTCAATGTTCAGGGGTGTTTTTGGCCCATTTACCATTGTTCCTATGATAATTTGGGTAAATTGAGCCATTTCACATTGTTTCCTATGGGAAATCGTGGTCATCGCGGGTAAATTGAGGCATTTAACATTGTTCTCTATGGGGAAATCGCGGGCATCGCGTCTGGCCCATCGCACCCGATTTTTTTGCGCATGCGATGCCCGCGATGGCCCCGATTTTACCCCCGATGACCGCGATTATGATCGTTGTGGCCGTGCTAGGAAACAAGTACCTAGCTTAATAAGGGTTGGATTGCGTTTAAATTAATTAGGAATTAATAAGGGGAAAAAGTTTGCCTTGAGGTCATGTGGGAGAAAGGTATAAAAATTCTGAAAAAAAATCCAAAAACTCAATGTGTCAGAGTGCCTAAACTTCAGACAGAATCTGCTGCCAATTCCTCTAACAGAAAACGTCAACTGCAGCCAGGCTGATATGCTGTAGCCAAACTAAAAGGCTACAGCAGAAATAGACGTCTGTCTGTTACTGCTGCCAGTGTCTACATGTGGCCAAGTATGAAAGGTCATTTGAGCCCACAAGTCACCAAACCTCTTTGGAACATTTTATACGGCATAAATACTTCTGCATAGGCCTAAATTGTTTCTCAGATCCAGAAACTGCTACTTTGTATTAAAATAAAAAGAAGAAACCTGAACAATTTCTGTGTATAGAAATTAACTTTTATTTTCAAATGTATAGTATCTACATGTAAATGTACAGTATCTAAATTTGAGATGCAGCTCTGTTAGAATGTTTTTTGATTCCACCTGGAATAATTTATAATAGTTATTCCTAGTGAAGCCATCACATTTCTAAAACTGCATCCCTGTGCCTCCGCTTCCCTGTGCCTCCGCTTCCCAAGGACACCTGTGCCTTCGATTCCCAAGGACATGAGCAAGCATTACTTCCATAATTACATAATTGTGCTTGTTGGCCAGGCATAACATAATACAGGATGTTCTCCCCAGGCTGACCTCTACAAAAGCTAAATAAAAAGCAGTCAAAGTATGAAACATTTTGCAATTATATGTATAATCACTGACAAACTCATTTAAACCGGCAATCGCGGCTCTTTAGGGAGGGGCTAAAATGATACAAATCGCGTCATTCAGCACCAACCCCTCCCCGAAGAGGTACGACACACAACATTTACAGGAAATGGGTGGGGCTTAATGATGGCAAGCCCGGCCCCACGGAAAAGCTGGAGAGAGTCTCCTTTCAGTGCTTCTCCTGAAGAGGAGACACTTAAAGTAGGCAAGTATGTACCAATCCCAGTGCATTTTTTTAATCCCAGGATTCGGAATTTAAATGCTCAATCCCGGGATACCTGGGATTGAGTTAATAATTGATTAATTGACAGCGCATTGCTATTGGGTGTAGACTCGGAGAGACTTGTCCTTAATTTTGAAATGGCCTAGACAGATCACTTAAAAAATAGGCAAAAATTGCACAATGTGCATGACCCATTAGGCTCGGCATTGAAAACTGTTAAGCCTAGGTATAAAGTCAGATTTATATCCTACTTTACTTAGATTTATTCCCAATTTCATGCCTATACCTATAGTTTTAGCAATATTGCAATGAACACCATACTATATGAATTACACTATACTACACTGCTCAAAAAAATAAAGGGAACACTTAAACAACACAATGTAACTCCAAGTCAATCACACTTCTGTGAAATCAAACTGTCCACTTAGGAAGCAACACTGATTGACAATCAATTTTGCATGCTGTTGTGCAAATGGAATAGACAACAGGTGGAAATTATAGGCAATTAGCAAGACACTCCCAATAAAGGAGTTGTCCTGCAGGTGGTGACCACAGACCACTTCTCAGCTCCTATGCTTTCTGGCAGATGTTTTGGTCACTTTTGAAAGCTGGTGGTGCTTTCACTCTAGTGGTAGCATGAGACAGAGTCTACAACACACACAAGTGGCTCAGGTAGTGCAGCTCATCCAGGATGGCACATCAATGCGAGCTGTGGCAAGAAGGTTGCTGTGTCTGTCAGCGTAGTGTCCAGAGCATGGAGGCACTACCAGGAGACAGGCAAGTACAGCAGGAGACATGGAAGAGGCCGTAGGAGGGCAGCAACAAAGCAGCAGGACCGCTACCTCTACCTTTGTGTAAGGAGGAACAGGAGGAGCACTGCCAGAGCCCTGTAAAATGGCCTCCATCAGTCCACAAATGTGCATGTGTATACTCAAACGGTCAGAAACAGACTCCATGAGGGTGGTATGAGGGCCCGTCGTCCACAGGTGAGGGTTGTGCTTACAGGTCAACACCGTGCAGGACATTTGGCATTTGCCAGAGAACACCAAGATTGGCAAATTCGCCACTGATGCCCTGTGCTCTTCACAGATGAAAGCAGGTTCACACTGAGCGCAGGTTCACACTGAGACAAGGAGAACGTTCTGCTGCTTGCACCATCTTCCTGCATGACCGGTTTGGCAGTGGGTCAGTAAAGGAGTGGGGTGGCATTTCTTTGGGGTGCTGCACAGCCCTCCATGTGCTTGCCAGATATAGCCTGACTGTCATTAGGTACCAGGATGAGATCCTCAGACCCCTTGTGAGACCATATGCTGATGCAGCTGGCACTGGGTTCTTCCTAATGCAAGACAATGCTAGACCTCATGTGGTTGGAGTGTGTCAGCAGTTCCTGCAAGATGAAGGCATTGATGCTATGGACTGGCCTGACCGTTCCCCAGAGCTGAATCCAATTGAGCACATCTGGGACATCATGTCTCGCTCCATCCATTAACGCCATGTTGCACCACAGACTGTCCAGGAGTTGGTGGATGCTTTAGTCCATGTCTGGGAGAAGATCCCTCAGGAGACCATCCGCCACCTTATCAGGAGCATGCCCAGGCATTGTAGGGAGGTCATAATGGCACATGGAGGCCACACACACTACTGAGCCTCATTTTGACTTGTTTTAAGGACATTACATAAAAGTTGGATAAGCCTGTAGTGTGTTTTTTCACTTTAATTTTTAGGGTGACTCCAAATCCAGACCTCTATGGGTTAATAAATTTGATTTCCATTGATAATTTTTGTGTGATTTTGTTGTCAGCACATTCAACTATGTAAAGAACAAAGTATTTAATAAGAATATTTAATTCATTCAGATCTAGGATGTGTTATGTTAGTGTTCCCTTTATTTTTTTGAGCAGTGTACTTTCAATAGATGCTATAAGGTTAATCCCCCCTCACTACATAACAGATATTTTTCCTACCTCAATGTAATTATATAATGTACATGCTCCAATTGAGACATGGATTAATGCATAGCGGGCTCTAGCACCTTTTTCCAACACAGGCATGATAAGCCCCTTGGTGAGATGGCGGACACCAGGGGACAGGAAGAACATTTAGTGTTTAGGACAATGCGCACGCACAGGCAGGTAACCCAGAAGTACCGGAAACGCTGGGCACTCATGCATACTATCTATTTATAACCCCTGACAATGACCAATGTTTATCTAGCCATTGAAAAAGTTACGCACAGGGAGGAAATGCGTTTGATGCATGAACACACTGCCTATTCTAACATTAAATCTGACATTTTGGGGGAAATTTACAAAGCAAAATCCGTCTAAAAAATTCGCATTTGTATAGTAAAATATGAATTTTGTAGGCGTATTCGTATTTTTGGCATTTACTATGTCAAAAATACACGTATTCGTATTTATGGCACATTCCTTTGTATTTACAAATACGAATGTATACGCCGTAGGAAAACACGAATAGGAATCACCATTCAAAAGAATGGTGATTCCTAATTTACTAAGTGGCCGTATTGAAAATAAATGGCCGGTGAATGCTCGTAATTGCCGGCCAAATACGCCAGGAAAATACACTTCATTTCTTTTCTTTTTTTTTTACACAGTGAAGCCTGCAAGGATCTGACTGATCCGTGCAGGCTTCACTGTGTTTAAAAAAAAAAAAGAAAAATAAATAAATAATTTAAAAAAACGATGTGGGGTCCTCCCCCACGGCTATAACCAGCACTAAGCTCAAAGAGCCGGGGCTTGTTTAAAAAAATCAGGGAAAATTTTTTGTACGGCCCAGCTGATTTTTTAAAACTAGCCCCAGGCTCCCGGGCCGGGTCTGGTTCCCAAAATATGGGGGACAAAATGAATAGGGGTCCCCCGTATTTTAAGAACCAGCCAGCAGGGTAATGTCACAGCCGGGGGACACTTATTATATAAGGTCCTGCGGCCAAAACATTAACCCTACCGACCAGTCAGCCTGGGCAGGGGTCTTGGGGGAGTGGGGACCCCCCCTAGGAAGGGGACCCCCCCTCCAGAACTTTCCTGCCCAGGCCAGGGGCGGATTGGCCCCAAACTCATTAAAAGGGGCTGGCAATGCTCCCCCCTGGGCTGGCCGGGCCGCGGGCAGCGGCCGCAGCAGTTTGCCCATATTAAAAATGGCCGCGGGAGGGCTGCTGCGCATACGCACGCAGCACCTCCCAGCGCCCGTTCCCCCTCCGCCCAACAGCTTTCAGAGCAGCAGCAGCAGCCCAGCCGCCCGGCCGCCCTTCCCGCCACCGCACAGCAAGTGGGCAGTCGATCATGTGCGTGTGGTGGGGGGGAGGGCCATGTGCAGATATGCAAAGTCTGTACTTTCTGATGCCTTGCCGCCTGCCTGCCCTTTAACTGCTGTCATGGCAGGACACAGAGTGACAGTGATCTGCAGCTGGGAGCCTGGACAGGTCTACTGAAGGCAGGTTCTGTAGGTGGGCTGTGCTGAATATCTATGGGGGGTTATGTGCAGGGGGGGTGCTGGATATGTATGTGGGGGGGGTGTTATGTTATGAGTATTGCAGGCTGTGCTGAATATCTATGGGGGGTTATGTGGGGGGGCTGTGCTGATATTATAGGGGGCTATGATGTCTATGCGGGCTGAGCTGTCTCTCTACGATAGGCTGTGATGTCTTTAGGGGCTGTGCTGATGTTATGGGGGAGCTGTGATGTCTATGGAGTTGTGCTTTCTATATATGAAGGGCTGTGCTTTATGGGGAGCTGTGATGTCTATGGGGCTATGCTATCTCTGTATGAAGGGCTGTGCTTTATGGGGGGCTGCGGCCGCAGCACTTTGCCCATATCAAAAATGGCCGTCAGAAGGCCGCCCCCCCCCCCGCAGGCATTCCCGCCACCACCCGCTGCCGCCAGCACACACCCCAGCAAACCTGGCAGGTGCTAATTTGTCCCACTCTCAACTTGCAGCCAAATGACAGTGGCAGTAAATTCCTGCCACCGCCAGCACCCCCTCCTCCCCCCCCCGAACCCGCTACAACGTCACACAAAAATAGTCCGGAAATAAATAGATGGTGCAGTGTTGTGGAACAAGGATGTGAAGAGAGCATGTCCTTTGCACATTCTTGCCTCTCACTTCCACTTGCTCCTACTTTTTTTCACGGTCCTTAACACATCCTCTGCCGTTCCGTCCCACTCACGGCATCTATTTTTCTCTCCACATGCTCTCTTCACATCCTTTTTCCACAACACTGTTTAATTCCGGGCTATTTTTGTGTGACTTTCTAGCGGGTTGCTTCATGCACCCTACCATATTTCACCCTACATCGGGTTCTATATACGGGTTCATCTTCTTTCCCTTTTCGCCACTTCACACTGGTGTCTAGCTTTCAGCACTCAGGCCAGCTACACATCCTCTAACACAGGAGTGGCCAAACCGGTCCTCAAGATCTACCAATGGTGCATGTTTTCCAGGCAACCTGTGGATCTATAGTAGGAATGAATGCAGCATGTTTTAAAATGTGACAGTTCGTAATGACTACAGCTGTGCACCAGCTAGGTAACCTGGAAAACGTGGACCATTGGTAGATCTCGAGGACCGGTTTGGCCACCCCTGCAACAGCTTGGTATTTTACTTATATTCTCCTGCTGTCCAGCATCTGTCTCTATTTTACTACCATATGTCCCACTGATACTTTATTGACCCCGATTTCCTGGCAGTATGCGTCGAATGACGCCATCCCCACCTGCCGGGGCCGTGCTGGTGAATGCTGCACGAGGTGTCCCTGACTCTCCTATAAATGTAAGTACTTGTTTTAAGGTTGCCATGTCTTGATAAAGGGCTGACGCCCGAAACGTTGACACACAAGCCTTGTGTTAGACTTCTTATTTCTGCTGTTTCTGCCTCCGTGCAGTTTGTCAAAATATATATATACTGTATATGGCAGCAGAGATGCGGCACTCCAGGAGTTATTGAAGACAGTAGTCAGTCAGGTAACCACGTTTCAGTTCTATTGAACTTTTTTCAATGACACTTGTAAAAGTTCAATAGAACTGAAACGTTGTGGTTACCTGACTGACTACTGTCTTCATTAACTCCTGGAGTGCCGCATCTCTGCTGCTACAGTATATGTCTTTCTCTCTGTGGGCACACAGGCAATTGTGTGGTTATTGGGAGTGCCGGACCCTTGGTAATATATATATATATATATATATATATGCCACCCTGCTTCCCCCCTCCCTACCTGAATCCTCTGCCACCCCACATCCTATGCCACGCTGCGTCCCCCCTCCCATGTGCCTATTCTGCAGCCTGAGGGGCTGGGGACATAACCAGCAGTTCAGAGAGCCACTAGCCAGGCCCCCACAGCGCCAAAAATGGGGCGTGACCTTGTTGAAATAGGCCACCCCCCCATATCACTAGGCCACGCCCCACCAAAAAAACCGGGCGCGTCTGCGGCGCGCAACAAGACCCCCACCCCCCCCCCCCCCAGGGCTGCTTCAACATATTTTCCCCGCTGCTTTTAATTCCCAATCCGCCTGAACTGTGGGTACCGGGCTGATATATGGTGTCAAAATGAAACAAACCATTGGGTTTTGCTGTGGAACTATGAGTCCCAGCAAGCCTGGAACGCATACTGGGACTTTGAGAACCACAAGACCCAGCATGCAGCCCATTAATGGGCTTGCTGGGACTCTTAGTTCCACAGCAAAACCAATAGTTAAATAAAAGCACACTGACACATGAAAAATAAAGCTTTACTACATACATAGCCCATACATACTGATACTTACCTATCTTGAGCCCGTAGGAAGGTCCCGTCCATCGTTCCTGGGGTCCGGGGTCCTGGGCTCCTGTGGGGTACTTGTGGAAACAAATTATACTTGCAAGTCTCCTCTGGAGTAGATCTTTCCTCTTCGTTCCATGTAGGCTCCCCGGGACTTGGCAAGATAACAAACCGCTCATGCTACCTGTGGGCTATGTATGTAATAAAGCTTTATTTTTCATGTGTCAGTGTGCTTTTATTTAACTATTGGTTTTGCTGTGGAACTAAGAGTCCCAGCAAGCCCATTAATGGGCCGCATGCTGGGTCTTGTGGTTCTTCAAGTCCCAGTATGCATTCCAGGCTTGCTGGGACTCATAGTTGCACAGAAAAACCCAATGGTTTGTCAAATTTTTACACCATTTATCAGCCTGGTATCCACAGCCCAGGGGTACCGGGGACAGCACCAGTCTTCATCATGGGCAGGTAAGTTCTGGAGGGGGGGTACCCCTTCATTGGGGGGGTTCCCACTCCCCAGGACCCCTGCCCAGGTTGACTGGTTTGTAGGGTTAATGTTTTAGCTACGGGACCTTATATAATAAGTGTCCCCCGGCTGTGACATTACCCTGCTGGCTGGTTAGGCCTGGGGCTGGTTCTTAAAATACGGGGGACCCCTATTCATTTTGTTCCCCGTATTTTGGGAACCAGACCCGGCCCTGGAGCCTGGGGCTGGTTTTAAAAAAATCTAATCAAATTTTCCCTTATTTTATAAAACCTGCCCCGGCACTTTGAGCCTGGTGCTGGTTAGGTGTTTTTTTATTTTATTTTTTTTAAACTGAAGCCTGCATGGATCTGATTGATCCATGCAGGCTGCCAATTAGAATTTGTATTTAAAAATACAATTTTTTATTTAAAATACAAATTCGAATCGGAAAATACGAATCAGTCAAATAAGACTGATTAGTAAATTTTCCTCCGGAATACGAATTTGCATACAACTAAAACAGCCGTATGCATTCGTATCCATTCATATTAAGAATACTAATACAATTTTTCGTATTCATATTCTTGGTAAAATCCCTCCTTAATCTCCTATTTATTGCATGCAACAAAAATACTGTGCTTTTAATAGCACAGCACTCCATAGTATTATTTATACCCACACACCATGGTCACCTGCACTCACCTTAAGGAAAACTTCATGTGGAACCGCCGTTCAGGAAGAACAGACTAGACAGAGCTACCAACAACTTGGTGAGTTCCTACTGTCCTTTCCTATACCGTTCTACCATTATCCTGATATGGTACTCATCTTTGACATTTGAGGTGACGGGCCGAAATTAAGTTGGTAAAGTGAGGTGAGGGAGGATCTAGCTTTGGTAATACACCTGGATTCCACCTCTCTACCGAGATGATATTTGACCATTGCATTTGGAATTAACAGCAGAGTTTTCACCCCAGATGGATTCCGAAGCAAGCCCTTATGGGTATATTTACTAAAGTGCGGGTTTAAAGAGGTGGTGATGCTACCCATAGCAACCAATCAAATTCTACCTATTATTTTCAAGAAGGTGCTAGAATCTTACTGGTTGCTATGGGCAATATCTCCATTTCCTAAATCCTGCAGTTTAGTAAAGATACCCCTTAGTGTTCAATATGTGCCATGAAGAGCCTCAAACGGCCTAGTAAATATTGCTCTAATGCACAGGCACACAAAAAGCTTTGAAATGCTGAATTAATGGAATGGGAATAAAGACGCCTACTGTGTTGCAGGTTACCATTAGTCCGGATGCTGAAATAATAGGCTAGCAGGATAATAACAGGGACATCAGAAAGCCAGCAGTTTTAAGCCCAGATTTCACAGTACATTGTTCATTGTTTGCATGTTGAATAGAACCAGCAGTCAGATGGGGGTTATTCATTTATTATTTTGTTCTGACAATCTAGATCTCCATTATGTCCAAAGAGGATAATCGCACAAGTCAGGACCCATACCATCTACGGCTCTAAACTGAAAGTAATGACATGAAGCAAATGCCACTAAACTTATCTTTTCCGTCCTTATGATTAAAGAGAATGTCTATATCAGCATATTTCTCTTATTAAGTGCCAAAACATAACTGTAGTAAGAAAAAGTCCACTACTAAGATACAGAGGACAAATAGGGTTCTAATATTTCATATCCAAGATCCCATTCTTACATGTGAGTTAAAAAATTGGCACTTTTGTTACTTTTCCTGGCTTCCCTTACTGTGTTTTATATGTTGCTATTGATGTCGTTTTAAAATTGAGAGACACAAAGGACCATTTATCAATGACTAATAAAACTCATTGGGGGAAATTTACTAAGATGAATTAGTGAAAAAAAAAGTATTTTCATAGGAAAATACGATTTTTTTTGGCGTATTCGTATTTTGGGCATTTACTATGCCGAATATACGATTTTTCGTATTGATGGGACATTCGTATTTGTATTTACAAATACGAATGAATACACCATCGATAGAGTACGACAGGAAAATACACTTGATTTTCCTGTCGTATTTGGCAGAAGCCTGCACAGATCAGTCAGATCCGTGCACGCTTCAGTGTAAAAAATTTAGAAAAATCGGGGTACCCCTATTCGCCGGGTTTCCTGATTTTTTTTATTACCAGCCCCAGCTCTTTCACCCTGGGGCTGGTTACAGCTGAGGGGGGACCCCGTTTTTTCTAAATTTTTTTACACATTGCAGCCTGCACGGATCTGATTGATCCGTGCAGACTGTCTATACGAATTCGTATTAGCGGCCGTATATATGGCCCCTAATACGAATCAATACGCCATTGGAGGTTTACAAAGCAGTGGTATTTGACTCCTTTGTAAATTGCCCTCCGGAACACGAATTTGCATACGGCTGAAGCAGCCGTATGCAGTCGTATTAAGAATATGAGTACGATATATCATATTCATATTCTTAGTAAATTTCCCCCATTGTGTGAATGATAGAACTAACTGCATATGATAAACGGTGCTCCATTTTTAAAGTGGTAGACCCGAAAAAATATAATGCCAATTTGGCAACTTGGTCTGTACAATTACAGTATATCAAACAATTGTTTGCAAATTCACAGGAAAATCCACACACACAGATGCAAAGTTTTCAGATGCTGAGATTAGTAAAAGCTCATGCTTTTGGGGAATTTCTACACAAAGGGGCGTCCTTTAAATTTGATACCTAAAATATGGCTAAAAATTTTTGTATTACACATAAATGTCATGTATCGTGGATTCACAAACCCACACTGTTCCATGACAGAAGTGCCGCACAGTTACATTATATGCAGCACCTGGATCCTGTCACTGTGTAGAGGCCGGCATTGCAGCTGCAGCACTCACCGGGGGTAGACTGCACTCAGTGGGCGGTATTCAATGAGCCTGATTCGCCAGGTTTTTATGGCGATTTTGTGCTGTTAGGCGAATTTTTGAGTAAAACGGTGAATCACCCTATTCAATGACCAGATGGCGAATACATTTCAAGGTTTTTTTCGCCATGATTTACCGAGTAGCAATCGCTATCTTTTTATGGTGAAGTGAAATGTGAACTTTTAAAATAAAGTGTTTTTTTTTTTACATTTGGTGTCAAATAATCAGGAATTTTATTCTGAAGAGGGGCATGCTATTTTTATTCATGTGCTGTAAGCACATGAATATATATTTAATTTAAAAAATATATATATTTTTTAAATTGTTTTTTTACACAGACCAGCCAGCAGGGGGCCGGAGCCGAGCCGCTCATTAGATATTCATATATTCACTTCCCCGATCATTACATATTCATGATCGGGTGTAGTGAATATACGCGGTCCCCTGCTGGCACCCCCGGGGGCAGCCTGTGCTGCCTGGCACCCGGGGAGCCCACCTCCCCCCCACAAACGTTCTGGGGCAGGCAGGGAGACTTCCATCTCCCTGCCTGCCACCGTCCTCAGGCTCCCTGCGGCGTTCGCCGCAGGAGCTCAAATTCGCCGGTCAGGGGCAGCGAGTCCCTGACTCGTTGAATACCGGAGCCGGCGAGGCTCCGGAACGCAGCGAACAGTGGCGAATGTGCAGCGAATCCTAAACAGGATTCGCTGCACGTCGCCGGTATTCACATTGAATACCGCCCAGTGGCGTAAGTTCCTCCCAGTTGCCCGGAGGCAAGATATATATTATATCAATCAGTAAGGTGTCTGTCTCCAGTAAAGCAGTTCATGGGTTCTAATACAAGGTGTGACACGTGCAAAAATGATGTTAGGAGGGCGAGTCAGCCACAAAAACAATAATGATGGTTTTCAATTAACTGATTCAAACTGGCAGGGCAGGAGAGGTGCGCCCGGAGGCAGGTGACTCCATTGCCTCCCAGAGGTACGCCTCTGCCGCACCTCTTGGACCCCCATAGTGACGAAAAACAGAGGTTCGGGCCATGAGTCCATGTCCCCTCCTACAAATCCATGCACAAATAGGTGCAAGGTGCACATATAGGCCCCAATTCAGTCCTGATCGCTGCTGTGCTAATTTGCTAACGGCTGATTATTCATAGACTGCGCATGCCTAAGGCGACACCTGCTAGCAAATAAATCTTGCTCCTTTATTCCTTAGCTAGTCAGTCACAAGGTGATTGACAGGAATTAGGCGCCTGTGGGTGGTAACTGGCCGTTTAGTGGGAGTGCCAAGAAAACTGCATGTGTGCCAGAAAATAATGGACATTTCCACTCAGCTGCAAATTCTACGCTAGACGTACACATTCATTCGCACAGTGAGCACATTCCTTCGCAAGGCATGATTTCACTCTAGTGCAGTGGCATCTACCTGATCGCTGGATGCTGCTAATTTGCTCAGCAGTGAACATGTCTGAATTACCCCATATCTCTGAGTTCTGCGTCAGGGTGTCATAGGGCTATGTGAGGCCCCTGGTCATGCACAACTTTAAATACAGTATAGTCATTTTATTTTACACAAACCTCAGGCTAAAATTCTGCGGTTTGTGTTTGAAAATCGCATCCAGTTGATAGTAGATTTAATATCCTCATTTAGGGCCTTATTTTAGTTCACTCTTTCTGACAAAATCCTTCTTAGATGGACAAAACCATGTGCACTGCAGGTGGGGCAGATGTAACTTGTGCATATATAATTAGATTTGGGTGGGGTTTACTTCAAAGTGAGATCTATATTGCAGTGTAAAAATAAAGCAGCCAGTATTTTCCCTTCACAGAAACAAAATAACTCACCCAAATCTAATTCTCTCTGCACATTTTACATCTGCCCCCTGCAGTGCACATGGTTTTGTCCATCTAAGAAGGATTTTGTCAGAAAGAGTGAACCAAAATAAGGCCCTTAGTGTTGAAAGATGAAAAAATACATCCAAAATGAACTGTAAAAAAAATCCTATACAGCAACGAGTCAACTTACTGGACAATCACAGATCTTAGTTGGGAACCTTGATCTCAGACATGTCTTACCTTTAGCCTTATTAAACAAGATTGTATTCTTTCACAAACTAGAGGGATTACATTCAAATGCTGATTTTACAATTATTTTGAATGATTACTCAATTTTCCTGTCTGTTTGTAACAATTTCAAAATTAACCTTTAATCATATATGTTAACAGGAAACAAACACTTTTGCCGTTTGTTTCAACATACTGTACACTGGTAGTGTTCTTTATGTCATCAGTAGTGCTACTGTACTGGAGTAAAGTTCTTTATGGGGCCAAGGCTTGTATTATGAAGTATGCTTTGAAAGTGGCTTGTGGGAAAAAATAGATTTCTTTGTTTCACTAATACCAAAAGAGGAAAACTTTTTACAGTTTCTGAATTAGCATAACTATGCAATATACTATCAAACCATACTTGCATACCTTTTGTTTTCCTCCCAGGGAGGAGCTAGGTTGGCAGCCAGGGCCAGCGCCACCACTAGGCAGCCTTAGGCATTTGCCTAGGGTGCCGGCCACTGGAGGGAGGAAGTTATAGCTGTCGTCCCCCCCCCCCCACCCCTGTCGCCGCCGCATCGCCCATCGCAGCCCCCCATGGAGTGACTGGCCAGACTGGTGTGAGTCCGCAAGCAGAGCATCCCCCCCCGTGTAGAAGCTGCCCAACACAGTAGCACAGTAGCCGGGACCGACGCACGCCCGGCACCCCCTCTCCGTGTAGCAGACGCCCGACACTGCCCCTCCCCCAGCTACTGTGTAGCACAGTAGCTGGGCCACCACACGCCCGCACTCCCCCCTCTTCCGTGAACCTGGTGAACGCCAGAGTGCCCCCCCCCCTCCCGCCTGGTGCGCTTCGGTGCCTTGCACCGGCCCTGTTGGCAACTTAGGGACAAATGTCATGTTTCCAAAGAGAAATCATCATTAGGCCCCGTCCCTCCTCAGGATTTCCTACATGAGTCTCCCCATTTTGCTCCCTTCACTAGAAAAAATGGGCGGCATGTGGGACGGGTGCCTTCTCTTTTGGGGTGAAAGTCAACTACCTGAAAAGTTGTGTGTGTCCCACAGGAACTGGTAGAGAAGGCAAGTGTGGATTAAAGGTAAGCGTGGAATACTAGTCCTAACTAAAAAAAAAAAGCTATTAAGTATGGTAACAAGACTTCTCAGTTGTGTAATGTGTTGTATTTGATTCTAATTTCCCACAGGACAGAGCTGGAAAACCACCTCTTCCCATGCTTGCCAACACTCCCGCATCCTGCCGCCTTCACTCATTCAAGCTGCTGGACTGGTCCAGTTAGGAACTGCTTATACAAATGTGGCCAAAAGGTTGCACCGAACTAGCTGGATGACTAAGCTAAGGGACACAAGTGGGTGGCATAAACACATCTAGGAGTGGCACTGCAGTGGCAGACCGGGTGGAAGTTTTAAAAACTAGGCCCCAAAGAGCACATAATACAAAATAAAAAAGAGGTGGAAGATGAAATTGTCCTTGGGCCCTCCCTCCCGCCTTTCACAATCATGCCTGAATACTGTGTATTTGTTATGTCATACCTGCTTTTCAGTCCTGTGTATCCCAGCCTGCTGCAGCTAGACTACTATCATGTGTCCTGAGCCTATGCTAGTAAAGTTCTTATTCAGCCATTAACTCCATAGTTAATGGAATGGAATCATGCAAGTCTCATGTTTATCCTGTTTGCCAGATTCAGAGACAGCTCCAGGTTTTGCAATTCCCATTCACCCTGATGCCCAATCAGTGCTACTCTAAAGGCCCCCATACACTAGGGCGACTTGTCCTTAGGACAAGTCGCCCCCAACTTCCCCCTGAGCTTCCCCGGCTGCTCCCCAGGGGAGCTTGATTAGATTGGCACTTGATGTGCCGTTTTTTACATGTGATAAATCGTCTCGATTTATCACATGTAAAAAACCCGGGGAGCAGGGGGGGGGGGGGCTACAGAGCAGGGCTGCTGGTGGGAGCAGGGGGGGCTGGGGACGCTGCGGGGGACACAGGTGGCATAGAGCCGGGAGCTGTCAGTGCTAGAAAAAAACGCCTATACAATGAATGGGCAGCCTGTGATTGGCTGAGCGCTCTCTCAGCCAATTGCTGACTGGCTGAGAGAGCGCTCAGCCAATCACAGGCCGCCCATTCATTGTATGGGCTTTTTTTTTTTATTCAGTACTGACAGCTCCCGGCTCCCCCTGCCCGGCTCTATGCCGCCTGTGTCCCCCGCAGCGTCCCCAGCCCCCCCTGCTCCCTCCACCGCCGCGCCGCCCCACTAGGTCCCAAGTCGGGTGGTCGGACGTGCAGCAGGTCCGACCACCCGACGCAGATCCGATGCGCACGGGACCGCGCATCGGATCTGAGGGGACATCAAAACTAGCCGATTTTGGTCCGATTTCGGCCAGATCCGACTGAGTTAATACTGATGCGCTGTCTCCTTCCCCCCCGGCCAGCTCACTGTGCATGCGCGGGATCTCGCAACTCTCATGAGATCCCCAGCGCAGCGCAGAGCCAGCAACAGGGACAGCGCTGTCCCTGCTGTGGGCATAGGGCATCGCTGCCTGCAGCTGTAGAAGTCGTTAGCTGCAGGCAGCGGAATGATCAGCGATGCTGACCGTTCATAAATTAGCCAGGCGCGCAGAACAAAATATCGTAGCTGCGCTATGCCTCCTGTCCCGCACCGCTGCACATTAGACACCCACTCAACAGGTCATAGGTCAGGGGAGACGCTACCCCCTGCCATAACACAGGGATAGCGCATATTCCCCTGATCGCCCAGTAATAAATCTACCCCTCAGTTGCTTCTTACGGACTATATCCTTGATTATACTCTGCAAATTCAGTTGCCAGGTATCTGTTCATGCATGCTTGTTTCCCTAATCACTGCCAACATAACTCTTGTGTAAATAAACTTTCTTCAGCTTATCCAATGGCATTTATATTCTCCTTTCATTGGTATTCAGCAATCATCGTTAACCACCTAGGTCACCTCCGGATCCACCAATCCCCCAGTCGTGACACCACCCTTAAGTTGTATTAACAGGAAATACACAGTTTAACATTAATTTCAGCGAGAGGGAAAATAATAATTGGTTTGTTTAGGCCTCCACAAAAAAAGATGTGCCGTGTATAAGTCCAGGGGTGCTACTAAGTCTGCCATATCAGTCCAAGGGTGCTGTCTGCTGTATAAGTCTAGGGGTACTTTGTATTGAAAAAAATGGAGGACAAACAGTTACAAGATCAGGAACCGTTCCTACTACTAGTGCTGAAGCTGCTGCCACCAGTCATGATATTGACGATGCAAGTCCATCAACACCGTCTGCAGTGGACGATGCGCAATGTCATAGAGGGCATGAAAAAAAAACATTTAACAATAATAAACAAAAAATAATATTATTTGAGGAGAAATGTAAAATTGGCAATATGCCATTTACAACTTGAAGCGGCAAGGAAAGGCTAAGGCCTTAGCCTATGTTCACGACTGGTGGTTCAGCTTCTCACTGAGATGAAAGCCCTCCTCCCTCTCTGAATTTTTTTTTAAATAAAGCTTGTTAAAGCACAGGAACCAACTGTGTGATCAAAGATATCACAAATCCCCAAGAAGAGTCCAAGTGTGTCCACGGTTGCGTTGTTTAGGCATGACCCTACCAATGGTAAGAGAAGGCTCCTTCCACGATTTGCACATCCTATGCAAGTGTTGGGAGGAGCAGTGCCAGTCAACGTGCTGACATTGAGATTGTGGGTGCCACTGTAGAAGTACACCAGGATGGAGGATATTGGTGTAGCTGGAACTAATGAGAATGTTGACTATGAGGACTCTGATGATGGGGATGTAAGTAAGTTTCATTTATATAGCACAGTTTCTCCAACAAGACTCAAGGTGATTTACAGACATGAAAACAATGCACATAATACATAGGATTTGGATAATACAGCAATAGGTATGTCACAGAGACATAAAAAAAAAAAAATTTGAGAGTAAGCAAAATACAGAATAGGTGCAGGGATTTTAAATAATAACTTCCACCAGTTGTGTATTCTACACTAACAAGGTACAAGGTGAGACAGCTATCATGGGCGCACTGTGTAGGATTACCCTTGGTAGAATAGTATACCCCTAGAAGAAATGGCACAAAATGGGATGATTGCAAAACTCAAAAGTTATTGTCAAATACAGAAATTTTGTTGAAAAGGGCAATAAGTCTGGTGACACCTAGGTTCCTTTGCTCCTTCAAGCCACACCATCAACACATACTCCCATTATCCACATGGATATAAACACCTGCAATCTTGCATATCAGTGGCGTGAGAGCTGGAATAAGGGAGGGGCGATAGGGGGGCGGCCGTCAAGGACCACCAAACAGAGTGAGCCAGAACAGCTGGGGAACATCTGTGTTTTATAGGGTACTCCCAGAAAACGTAGCTGGCATAACCCCAAAACGCCCGCAGGGTGATTGTCAGCGAGCAAAGACTAGGCGCATGTGCACGGTGTACCATGAGCATGCATGGTCATTCAGATTTACAGCCCGGCAAATGGGACTGAATGGCCCCCATACTTACTACATGTTTTTTTCTTTAACTGTCCCTGCACATTCAATGCAATACATATCCCAGATAAGGATCCTGAGTTTCCTTCAAAGTCACTTGCATGATGTAATGATGTTATGACTGCAAGTTAGAGATTGGAAGAGAGTCAACACTCCAGTGCAGAGAATTGAAGCAGGGCAAGGATCGAATGCACATAGGATGGGGAAGCATGAGGATGGCATTGATGAGCTCAGTTAATGTGTAAGGAGGGGGTGGCTGGTGTAGAGAAACCAGAATAAATCATAGAGACTTGGGGAAAGGTAAAGAGGAGAGGGAACAATAAAAAGCATACAGATAGGGGAGGCGAGCTCAGGGAGGACAGAAACCTCCAAAGCAGAAGGGAGATCCTCCCTGATCGTGCCTTAGGACACCTGCGTTATGGTTTGAAGCGGCCTAATGGTAGAGCTTGCACTGGGTGGGGCACAAAACAGGACATAAAAATGGGGGTGTATGTGAGAGGGTCAAACTTGCCTACAACATAATACACCTGTCTGGGAGAAGCCCAGAGTAAAGAAGCAGCACGGCACTTCCAGGGGCAGGGCCAGGCTTCCATGCAACTAGATCCCTTCGGACCATCGAAAGATGTGGTAGGTGCATGCATATAAAAGTGACTTTCAAGTCACTTCCATATGCGTACAGGCTGGGACAGAAATGGGTGGGCAGCTGAAATCGGTTGATGTCAGCTGCCTGCCCCCCACACCTGCGGTACGTTCTCATGGGAACGCCCATGAAACGCTGGACATTCCTATATAGTAATGGTGCTGCGCGGCACCCCACGCCCCTCTCCGCTCACTGTGTTGGGTGTGTGTCCACAGCGAACAGAATGCGTATGCACATGCGCACTAACAAACATCGGTTCCCATGCGAACGCAGGCTAGCTGCGAATGGACCTGAATAAGGTCCTATATGTAACAGCAAGACAAATGTTACATCTTATAGATGCTAGAGGCGACCTACTCAGTAGAAATGATTGGATACACAACAGGATTCCAATGGTTCTAGCAGTGGGGTTTGGAAGGTTTCAGATAATAATAATTTAAAAAAATGATATTAGACTGGGGGGCCTCATTAACTGTCTTGTAATATTCATGTTATTGATTTGATTTGAATGCGACTAAACAAGTCATAATCATTTTGAATAGATAATTAAAAATATCCCTCCTATCCCCAATCTGTTTCTAACTTTAATTTTGCAGCAATTAATATCATACTGCAAGGTCCTGTTGAAATTAATATCCTGCTTATTTTATGTCTCTTCTCCTCCTGGACACAGAATACATGCAATTTCCCAGCTGCTTTCAGCAGCCCATCCTTTCCACAATAGAAAGATGGAGCATATATCTAAAAATAAATAAATAATACTGTAATTAACACTGTTACAACTTGTTTCTCCCTTAGAGATTAACTCTATTAGCTGCTTCAATTGTGCATGACATATAAATGACATTACTGAATGGCTTCCTATCTAGGAGGACACAATCCAAAGTGACACTTCTTGCCACTCCTCATTATCCTGCTCTTGGTCACAGGACTGCAGAAGTACTGTTTCCCTGAGGTCTTTAGATGTCTAATTACTGCAGCAGGGATTCGTTTGTCTTCTGATTTCTAAAAAGACAGTGATACATACTATAATACAGCCACAGAAGTGAGGCAATGAGACATTCTATAATACAGCCACAAAAGTGAGACATTCTATAATACAGCCACAGAAGTGAGACAGTGAGACATTCTATAATACAGCCACAGAAGTGAGACATTCTATAATACAGCCACAGAAGTGAGACATTCTATGATATTATCACAGAAGTGAGGCAATGAGACATTCTATAATACAGCCACAAAAGTGAGAAATCCTATAATACAGCCACAGAAGTGAGACATTCTATAATACAGCCATAGAAGTGAGACATTTTATAATACAGCCACAGAAGAAAGGCAGTGAGACATTCTATAATACAGCCACCTAAGTGAGACATTCTATAATACGGCCACAGAAGTGAGAAATTCTATAATACAGCCATAGAAGTGAGGCAGCGAGACATTCTATAAGACAGCCATAGAAGTGAGACATTCTATAATACAGCCACAGAAGTGAGGCATTGAGACATTCTATAATACAGCCACAGAAGTGAGGCAGTGAGACATTCTATAATACAGCCATAGAAGTGAGGCAGTGAGACATTCTATAATACAGCCATGGAAGTGAGACAGTGAAACATTCTATAATACAGCCACAGAAGTGAGGCAGTGAGAAATTCTATAATACAGCCACAGAAGTGAGGCAATGAGACATTCTATAATACAGCCACAAAAGTGAGGCAGTGAGACATTCTAAAATACAGCCACAGAAGTGAGGCAGTGAGACATTCTATAATACAGCCACAGAAGTGAGGCAGTGAGACATTCTAAAATACAGCCACAGAAGTGAGGCAGTGACAATTGCCCGCCGGCATCCTGCATTGAAGAATCCTGTGCTTCGGAACCTGCTGCGTTCAGCAGGAGGGGATGAGGGACTCGGAGCAGGAGTCAGGCGGTAAGTGAAGGGAGGGAAGATGGGGGGGGGGGGGGGGGGCGTCCGGAGGGGCCTAAACTGGAAATAAGTCCCGGGCCCCAAAATTCCTAGTGACAGCCCTAGCCACAGTAGTGTGAGGCAGTGACACATTCTGTAATACAGCCACAGTAGTGTGATGCAGTGACACATTCTGTAATATAGCCGCAGTAGTGTGACGCAGTGGCACATTTGGAATTTTCCCATATGTAATGCCCGCACAATGTTACTCGCCACAAATTCCCAAGGGAGTCTAAGTGGGGTAAGCCATTGTGCAATGATTTCCTTCGGTTTCTTTAAGAGGTTGTAAGCGTTGTGCCTCTTAGTGAAACTGGTGATACACAGCGTAGAGAAAAGGAGGTAGGAGGAGCGCCACTAACTGGCTGCTGGTACAAGGGTTGTCAACACCAATTGGAAGATTACAGAAGGAAAATAGGATGGACCAGCGCCAGCTGTTATATAGTGAATAAAGATAGCCCACCATACAATCCATCAATAGTGGTAATATGCTCTGTTCAATATTTTTAACATTCTCTATGAATTAATGTTTATTTATGGAATTCCATATATTTGAATAGATTTTATTTTGTAATATATTGTATTAAAACAATTTATTTAGAAAACCGTTCACCTTTATTCACTATATAAACAGCCGGTGCTAGTACATGCTCTTTTCCTGATGATACGCAGCATAGCCTGCCTTGCCACGAGCTGGTGTTCCTTAGCTGCTGCTGATGCTGCTGCTGTTGCAGCAGGCGAAGCATCTATACAGTGGGCTGTCACAGTCATATAGTCCTTAGTTTGCCCTGTACCACTTGTCTACAGGTCCGTGGTTAAGTGGACAGTGGGTACAACTGCATTTTTCAGGGCACTGAGGACACTTTTTCGGACGGCTCTGTACATCCTGGGTATCGCCTGCCTAGTGAAGTGGAAGCTAGACGGGATTTGGTACCGGGGACACAATACCTCCATCAATTGTCTGAATCCCACTCCACTAATGGTAGACACCGGACACACGTCTAACACCAACATAGCTGGCAAGGCCTGAGTTATCCACTTTGCCATAGGATGACTGCTGTCGTACTTTGTCCTCATTGCAAACTACTGTTGGATTGTCAATTGCTTAGTGAAAGAAGTAGTGGTGTTCTGACTTCCCCTCTGGGATAATGAACAACTCCCAGCAGCAACAGTAGCAGTAGGCGTAGCACTGTAGGATCCTCTGGAGGAATCCTGGATAGAAGAGGAGTCAATCATGCCGGTGACATGGCCTGCACGACTACCTCCAAATCGAGACTACTTATTAACGACCTTCAGGTGACGCATAAGGGAGGATGTCGCTAGGTGGCCAACGTCCTTACCCCTGCTTATTGCAGATTTACATAAGATACATATGGCAAGACAAGTGTTGTCCGGATCTAGATAAAAATAATTCCGGACCAAAGAGGTGCCATTTTTGGTATTCCGACCAGGAATGGTGATGGCCTTTTGCATCCCACAGACAACAACTGTCTCACCGGTGTTTCATTTACCCAAACCATATCACCATCAGCATCATCCATGTCAACTTCCTCCTCAGCGCAAGCTACATCACTATCCTCCTCCTGGTGTAAAACATCGACACTTTCAATTTCAAATTTAGGAACTGGACTGTGGGTGATCCTTCCAACATATGAACAGGGCATGCAAATGGTGGAAGGAGCCACCTCTTCCCGTACAGTGATGGAAGGTTAGACATTGCAGCCACCAACATCCTTGGACTCTTCTTGGGGATATGTGATACCATGGTTTTAGAAGGCAGAGTTGTTTGCTGTGTTTTTGATGACAGCTTAACTCTCTTAAATTTTCTAGTAGGGGGGGAGGAGGGCTTAGATTGTTGTGTGAATCTGAACCACTGGCCATGAACATAGGCCAGAGCCTTAGCCATTCTATCGTAAATGGCATATTGGCAAGCTTAAGTTTCTCCTCAAACGATTTACATTTGTTTTTTTTCTTTGTGTTACTAACCTTTGGATTTTACATGCCCTCTAAGATGACATTGGGCATCGGCCTAGGCAGATGAAGTTGATGGCATTTCATGTTCTGTTATGACTAGTGGCAGCAGCAACAGCACTAGGAGGAAGTGATTCTTGTTCTTTCACTATTTTATCCTCCAAATTTTTGGTTCACCATTATCTTTATGAAGTATCACTGGGCAGGATGTATATAGCACTATCACTGGACTGGAACTGTAGCAGTACCACTGGACTTTAATGGTAGTATCACTGGACTTTAACGGCAGTATCCCTGGACTTAAATGGCAGTACCACTGGACTTATGCAGCAGTATCACTGGACAGGAGTATCACTAGACTTTAATGGCAGTATCACTGGACTTTACAGCAGTACCAATGGACTTTAACGGTAGTACCACTGGACTGGACTTATGCAGCAATATCACTGTACTGGACTTATGTAGCAGTATCACTGGACTTTAACAGCAGGACTGGACTGGACTCAGCAGGACACCACACCACACCACACCACAGCATACCCTTCTTCGCCGAAGCTGGAGTGAAAAAGGGTACCGGCCGCATATATATATGATCCGGATCTCGCAAGATCCGACGGCGGGATCTTGCACAGTCCCGAATAGACTTGGAGAGCGGGTTCGGATTAGGTAAATTCGGGGGTGTCCGGATTCCCCTAATCCAAACCCACTCATCCCTAGTGCATACACACTGACATCATTGTGTCCTCACTCCATACATTCAGTCCTTGTTGACAGAGTTAAATTTATCGACCCATGGGTGCTCTTATAGTTTGTAGTGTATACACTGGGCCATATTTGAAACAATATCGCTCAGAAGGGCAAAAATTAGCAATATTGTTTAAAATATCGCACAGTGTGAACACACCTTTTTTTTAACAATTTTTTTATTCAAAAATAATTTTTTACCATATAAACATGAACAATCTGGACAAGTATACCTAGGTATTCAAGATTACATATCATCGCATATCGACATCCGAATATAATTATGTTTACATTTGGATAGTTACGTTTACATTATTATACCTCATCTCATCCTTTTTCCAGCTGTATCCAGATTTATCACCTGTTTCTAAGCCGATATACCTATTTCACTTCACTTATCCGAAGTTACAACCCTACTAAGCAAGATAAAGACAAGGACAAAGACAACACAAAGACAAGATGCAGGAAACACAGGAAAATTGTGGAAGGGTTGGAGGGGTAGATGACAACTTGAAAAATATAAATGTAAATAAAACGAAGTTACGTTGGGGGGGGGGGGGGGCGGGGAAATAGGAAGCTTGTTATATTCTGTCTTTTGTATTAATAAAATAAGTATTTATTAATTATTTATTAATTATCAGGGCTCATTTTTTCAGATTATCATATATTAACCAGAGTATACCTATACCCTGATTTAGAAGCTAGGGACAATACCACATCCAGACAAGAATAACAGTCTAAGCCTCTGAGGCTCAGTACCTATATATCTAGAACAATATTGAGTCGTGATCTGCACATCTTAGTATTTCACTTTAAACCACCTTATGTACTCCGACTCAACTAAAGAAAGAAAATATAATATAAGTATTAGTAAAGGATTAGGATCTTCACTGTAACCAACAGTCCAGGTCAACAAGCAATTTCAAACGTAGATCGGATATGGGCTTTTATTGCAATGTCCATAGTGTTCATATATGGTATCCATTTTTTCATAAATTTGATTGATCCATTGGGAAGCTCCAGTTTAGCGTATTTCCTATCAAAGTATTGTATTTGTGCGAGTTTTCATTTAAGAGTCTCCAGTTGAGGTGCTGATTTCTTAGTCCAAAATAAAAGTATGCATTTCTTCGCAACTGCCAATGCCACTATAAGCAGTGACAGGTTGTTTTTGTCAAGTTTATCTGTTGGCCAGTTTTTAAAGGACAGGCCCATCAAGGCCAGTGGATCGAAGGAGAATTTGACTTGAAACATCTCATATAGAAAATTCAACACTTTCCACCAAAACCTCAGAATTTTAAAACATGACCACATACAGTGTGAGAAGTTAGCAGTGGTGGTACCACATTTCAGACACGCCCCCATTTCATCTTGAACCATAAATCTACGTCTATGTGGGGTTATATATGCCCTGTGTACAGTATGCATGAAAACCTCCTGCAAATAGACAGATTTTAACACCCTAAGTGAATGCGACTGGATCCCAATGATATCCTCTAGTTGGGTAATATGGGGGATATCTTTTGACCATTTTTGTAGTAACACTTGCCATTGTGAGTTACCCAAGGATTTCCCTTCTATAAGAAGTGCGTCTAGATATCTTATCTTATAGCTTTTGAATAATAGGTAATAAAGAAGCAAATCTACAGAAGTAACCTGAGTTATGGGTATTGGACCTTTCATTAATAAGCTTGGGGTTTTCATAGAGGTAAGAAATTGTCGTACCTGTAAGTAAACAAAAAATGTGTATGTGGGAGGTTATATAACTGTGAGAGACAGCAGAATGTATACATACATCCCCCTGGATCAAATACTCGACAGGATAAATCCAATCCTTTATCTCTCCATTCAGTGCATAACGGATGACATAAACTGAGATGAGTAAGGATTTCTCGAACATTTTTTATTCATCATTAACCACATGGCATAGGTGTCGCCAAATAATATATTTGACTTAATTCTAAATTAGATATCTGATCCCTTTGACTGGATTAAGGCTCCAGTGAAAAACGGGTGAAAGACAGCCCGGTCCAGGTCAGGATCTGTATACGAGGCTTTATTTAATATCCAGTCCGAGGCATATCGGAAAAATAATTGCCATAGAGTACACCTTTAAGTCTGGGAATCCAAAACCTCCCTTTTCCCTAGAGGACTGCAGTTTTAACTTTGCTATTCTTGGACATTTTCCCTGCCATATAAATTTAGAGAACATGGACTCAAGACGAGCCATATCCAATTGAGTCAACTTTATAGGATTCATTTGCATAGCATAGAAAATCTTTGGGAAGATGATCGATTTTATTATTGCCAACCTACCCAGTAGTGAGACAGGAAGATCTCTCCACGCTGTCAGCTTTATTTCTATAGAGTTTATAATATGTGTGAAATTTAATTTGTACATTTTTGATAAATCAGGACTAATCTGGATTCCCAGATATATTTAAAATGGGACTCTGTGAAGGCAAAAGGGACATTCACTTGTTGCAAGGACAGCGGGCTCGCCCCTCCTAGCATCATTATTTCTGACTTGGATAAATTTACCTTGTACCCCGAGATCTCCCCGAATGAACCAATAAGGTGTAATAATGCTGGTATAGATTGTTCTGGTTTAGATATAAAAATAAGAGTATCATCGGCGAATAGCGCCACCTTCAATTCTTCTGATTGAATTTTGATTCCATGTATAAGGGGGGATAGTCTAATTGCTGTTGGCAGGGGTTCTATTGCTATCGCGAATAGTAGGGGAGACAGGGGACATCCCTGGCGCGTTCCCCTACCCAATTGGAAATATTGGGACAGTAGACCATTGCAAGTTATAGCAGACCTGGGAGCAGTATATATTGTTTTAATTGTTGCTATGAATTTTCGGGGGAAAACCAAATAGTGATAACGTTCTAAATAAATGAGGGCACAGGACTAAATCAAACGGTTTTCCGGCATCGACTGTGAGAACCATTTGGGGACTATCTGTATTATCTGTTCTATTTTTAGACTGTTGAATAGCCGGCAAGACCCTACGAACATTCGTGGTCGAATGTCGGCCAGATATAAATCTGGTCTGGTCTTTATGTATAATAGACGGAATTATCGGCTTCAATCTCTCTGCTGAAATTTTTGTGTAGATTTTATAATCTGCATTTAGCAGAGAGATTGGGCGATAGGATCCTGGCAATTTTAAATCTCTATCTGCCTTAGGCAGAACCTTAATTATCGGGTCCGAGAAGTACAAAGGAAGTTAGCCCTTGAACACACCTTTAGGACTTATTTTGATTTAGCTAATGTTCTACTTTCATACATTGCTACATTTCAATATGATCACTATTACTGTATTACTTTGTTTTTAAAATGTAAAATTTACTGTCAGTTCCTATAGTAATGTAAGAAAAATAGGTATAAAATATTGAATTGGTACATAAACAACAAACAACACAGAGGGTAAATATATAACCTATATATTGCAGGTGTACCAAATGAGGATATAAAAGGGCCTCATTGTAAAGGTGACCAACTTTTTACAATGAAAAGAACACAAATAAATTGAAGAAAAATATATATTGTAAATTAAAGAAAAAGGAGCAAACCCAAATAGACTAGCAGTCGGGAAACTAGCGTCTCATAGGCCCAGGTGCAAGCATATGCTTTGAGCCCCCAGCAACCCATACCTCCCAATTTACAATCTACGGCAGGCGGGACAGCAATGTGTGTTATAGGCGCGTGTCTGACATTTGGGGGCGTGGACCACAAACCCAGTCAGTAAAAAATAAAAGCGAACCCCATTTTGTACATCCCCATTTAAAACATTTTTACACATATCTTGCCCCCACCCTTCCCCATTCTCTGCTGCCCCCATCTCCAATATGTTGCCCTGAGTTACCTTCTCCTCCGAGACTGGGCCTGGGCTGGGCATACTGCACAGTTAGTTTGGGGTCTGGACTTGGAGCTGCAGGGTGCTGTTGCGGGCAGGCGGGTGTATGCAGTAGCTCCCAAGTGGCTATTATATTATGGCCGCGTACAGTGCTTCTGTGCACATGCAGAAACTACTGTTTGAGCCTGAGAAAGGAACATCACTGCATGATAAGAGAGCTCTGATCGCAGAAGCCTCATCCGCAGCAATGTTTTTAAGGGCAAAAAAGGAGGACACTTTTCGAGGGAGGACAAAACTTACAAAAGAAGGGCTGCCCTCCCGAAAAGAAGACAGTTAGTCACTTTATCATTGTGCTACAATGGAGTTCTTGTTTCTGGAGAATGGAGGTAATTACCTTAGCACAGAGGTTCCCAATCTTTTTTGATTCACGGCACCCTAGAGAATCAGAATTTTTTTCACGGCACCCCTAGGTCCAACAAAATTAATTAGATTGGGTTTATTTGCGATTCTTAGCAGCAGTTATGTGGTAAAGGGCAGGATTTGCTTCTGTTTGTACATATTCTATGATTGGCAGCCACCAGCACTGGTTTTGCTCCTAAATAATTAACCATTAATAATTTGAGTTGGTCCTGGACCACCAAGCCGCGGCACCCCTGCATGTGTCCCGAGGCACCCCAGGGAGCCACGGCACACAGTTTGGGAACCACTGCCTTAGCATATTAAATCCATACACTACCACTTACACAACCATCAGCAATCCCATAATGCCACACCACCTAATGTTCCTATAGTGTAGGACAGCAGTTTCAGAACTCTTACAATGACAACACATTAGGCTGCTTTAAGGGCCTAATTCATGGTTGTACATAAATGCATCTGCAATTGGAATGCTTTTTTTTTAGGCTAGAATGGCTATTTATGGCAAGTGAAGCTGCTGCCCAGAAATAAGAGAGTCGCCACAAACGCGCTACATCTGTGACTCATATGCAGCTTATACGCAACAGGGAAAATCGACAGCTAAGGCAGCGCTATGGCTATGCAGACTGGACACAGTAGTAGCAGCCATGTTTTTGTACGTACGAGTTTGCAGCCGGTGGCAGATACACGCCCTGATAATGGCCAGAATACACCTGCCATTCCCCGTTACAACCCCAAAACTGTCACTTCCTGTCACTCACTCTGCAATGAAATCCTCACTGCGAGCGGCATCGCACAGGTACCTTGGCGCTTGTGCAATATGATCACAACACATGCAGTCTTGCCCATAATTGCTCAGTGGCGTGAATATCAACATTGCGTGCAAACATGAATTAGGTCCTAAGCTACATCTATTGTTACCACTGCTAATAAAATATTACTTAACATTTTGAAATATATTTAATAAATGTATGTTTTTATATTCGCACTGTAAAACAGTTTGTAAGCATACAGGAATCACCATTGTCATAGCAATTGTACCTTGAAATAAAGAAATAGAAGCAGGTAACTTACAGTTGAAATCGATCTGTTCTCATCTCTTTTACTACATTCAGATACAGGTTAAGAGTAATGCAGCAGACCCAGGCTAAGGCACACCAGTCTGTAACAAAAGGGTAAACATAAGGGAAAATATTTACATTTATAAGAATATATATTGCCGTGGGTCATTTAAAACAGCAGATGCAACCACAAATACCTATTTATAGAAACTGAGCATTCACATGATATTAAATATTATATTAGTAAAACAAATAACACAAATGTTTACACTATTTTGTGTTGATCAGTTTTAATAAATAAATCCAAGTAGATTCTGTGTTGTAAACAAATATGAAGAATGTTTTGGGATTTTTGTTGTTTTTATAATTTTTTTATTAATAGCCAATGTGGAGCGGCAGAGTGGAGCTGCAGGCAAATGAGTGTCTTGCTGGGAAGATCAGCATAGCAGCAGCATTTAAATGTATTTCAAGGGCCATATGGTGATTGTGTTTTTCAGACGCATTTGCACGATCCGGGTGGCATGAGGTTACTGGGGGGCAACCAGTGGGGAACGGTCACAGTCCGATGGAGGAGTCCCATGCAGCGCAGGCGAGGAGCAGCAAAGTGCATAAGTTGCGGAGGAAGGTGGTGTTGCTAGGGCAGGGTGGGGGCTTCGGTACCCGGCGCGCCGGGAATCTCGTGTGGCGGGGAGGGAGCGGTGCACAAGGCAGGAAATGTAGGGGAGTTACAGAATGCCTCGCATACTCACCATTAGGCGGCCGCACGCCTGGTTCCAGCATTAATACGGCAGGGGCCATACGGGTTGCGTGCCAGGTAGGGTGAGGTGCGGATGGTAGCTGATCCCATAATGGTAAGGGGCGTGTTCACGTGAGTCACATGACAGTGGCTGGCACGGCCCATAGCATGTAAGGGGCGTGTTCACGTGAGTCACATGGTGGTGACTGGCACGGCCCATAGCGTGTAAGGGGCGTGTTCACGTGAGTCACATGGTGGTGACTGGCACGGCCCAGGCGGTACCAACTTGGTAGCGGGCGTGGTCGCGTACCCATGGCGGTGGAACGGACACGTCCCAGGGGTACCACATTAGCAGGAACAGAGCGCACCGCTCCCCTTTCTATCCCTTGCCCTGCAAAAGTGTTTGGTTATGATTATGGATTTGTGAAATAAAGCTGTGACCATTTTAATTGCCACAAACTATGTCGTCAGGTTTCCATTATTTCGTTGACCAGAGCAGGGTGCTGGTAAGTCGCCCTCTCCCGCTTTAAGGGAGCGCAGGGGGCCAAAATGGCCCCCGGAGCAGGATAAGGGGGTGGGGCGCTAGGCACCCTGCAGGTCAACGGCGGGAAACCTGGGTTCGGGGGGATGGGGGGGGGAGGCAGCAGCCAGGGAAGCCGGTCCCCTTCTGTGTCCAGTTCTGGAGGCCATATCTTCAGAAGGATATAAATACATTGGAGAGTGTACAAAGAAGGGCAACTAAAATGGTTCATGGCCTACATCACAAAACTTACCTGGATAGACTAAAAGATCTTAACATGTATAGTTTGGAGCAGAGAAGGGAAAGGGGGGACATGATAGAAATCTTCAAATATATCAAGGGTTTTAACATAGTACAGGTGGGAAATTTTCTTCAAAGGAAAACAAGTAATAAAACACGAGGACATGCACTGAAACTGGAGGGAGGTAGGTTCAGGGGAAATGTTAGAAAGAATTACTTCACAGAAAGGGTAGTGGATAAGTGGAATAGCCTCCCATCAGAGGTGGTAGAGGCTAAGACAGTAGAACAATTTAAACATGCTTGGGATAGGCATATGAATATCCTTACAAAGAAATAAGGATTAAAAAGGGTTGAGTTTACCTGAAGGGTAAAAAAGGGCAGACTAGATGGGCCAAATGGTTCTTATCTGCCGTCAAATTCTATGTTTCTATGTTTCTATGTTTCTACTTTATAGTATACCCCACAACTCACAAGTGGACCTCACATATTGGATGCGGTCTGGTTTTTACACTTACTTGCCTACATTCGAAAACTAGTTTCAGGGAGATTATAGTTGGTAGTAGAATTTTGCACAGCGCACCATTGAGGGGGCTTGTCATGCTCCATCCAAAGGGCGTGTCTAGTTCCATATATGGAGAGATTGTTTACATGGCACCTAGAAGTGTCGATGTGTACTGCTACATCTGAGAGGAATCTTTTATCCAAATGTAGATGAGCCCCAAAGCAGTTAGTAAGAGCTACTCAGTGGCGTAGCTACATATGTGGCAGACCCTGCTGTGGCTTGGGGGAGTGGCACAAGTGGGGTCTGTGGTGGGCGCCGCTGGCTGAACAGAAGGACGACTGAGGCAGCAGTGTGCGCTGAGCTGGTCCTGCTCCGTGCATATCTAATGAGCGGGGACCCAGCGCAGTGTATATTTAATGATCGGGTCCCTGCCCCGTAAATATGCTCAGTGCTCACTGCTGCCTGGGTCGCCTGTCAGCTCAGCCAGTGGCGCCCATAGTCAAACGCCTCACCCCTTCTTGGGGAGGCGCCAGAATTTTTTAGCAGGGGAGAGGAAAATTTCTAGCTACGCCACTGGAGCTACGATACTTGCTAAAGTGCTGGGAAATGGTGCAGATTCAAGACCATGCAGAGATTTAAATGTTGTGCAGTCAGAGGGGGGTATTTTATAACTTATGCTATCAGGGCAGTGCATAGGCGAATCTAGAATTATGGTAATGGGTGGTCCCAGATCCAGACACAATAGCAGGGGGACCTTTGCGCGGCGTCAAAAAGGGGGCGTGGCCTCATGGGAAGGGGGCGTGGTATCACAAAAAGGGGTGTGGTATTACACTTTAGACCATACACAGTAATGCCCATTACACATTTTAGCAAACTCCGTAATACCCATTACACATAAAGCCACACACCGTAATGCCATTTACACATAAGGCCATACACCATAATGCCCATTACACATTGTGCCACACATCATGATGCCCATTACATACTATATAACAAACCGTAATGCCCATTACATATTTGCCACATAAGTGCTGCTTACCTACGTGCTCATTGCTAGGGGGTTCTTGCTTGATGGCACCATAGTACCCATTACACATGATGCCGCACACCATAGTACCCATTACGCATGATGCCGCGCACCATAGTACCCATTACACATGATGCTGCACACATAATGTCCCTTACACATGATGCTGCACACATAATGCCCCTTGCACATGCTGCTGCACACATAATGCCCCTTACACATGATGCTGCTCACCGTAATGTCCCTTACACATTAAGCCACACATTATGCGTAATGCCCCCACATACCGCCATTTGTAGCGTCCCTTAAGATGCCCCCAAAAGTGCCACTTACTGTAAATTTTTATATGAGCTGGAGAGCGGTGCAGCTGCATCTATGGGGAGAGGAGCAGAGCGCAGCACAGAGCACGCTCCCACTCCCCTCCTGGTGTCCCCTCTAGCCGAGTGGACATTTGAAATATTGTGTGCGCTGTTGTTGTGCGTGCCGTCGGGGGAGCATGCCGGGCGCGGGCACCACATGATTAAAGGGGGGGGGGGCGGGCTGAGGTGAAAGCGGGGAGAAGAATCGGAGCGGAAGCTGCAGGGGTGACAGTCATTGACAGCTGGGCAGAGAGCAGGGGGCTGCCCGGCTATATTCATAGCATTGCAGGTCACGGCTGTTTGAAATAATACCCCTTTCAAAACAGAAAATGCAGGGATTTACCCGGGAATATGGTCCCAGGATCATGCAGGGACATTCCCAGGCTGACCCCTTATACACCAGCCTAGTCCCTGCATTTTCTGGTGTGAGGGGGAGAGACAACCACTCCCCTCTCCCTACCCCCCTTTAACCAACCAGCTATATCTTTGGAACCAACAGACCCATTTACATGAGACCAGTATCATATTGAAGAACTTTTGAGTTGGCTTCGAATGATTTTGGTCCCGTGAAACTGGGCTGTTTGGTTCCAGAGAAATCTGCCCTCAAAGAACATAAACAGTCATGAAATTACATTTAAGAAATGAAAAAAAAAAAAAAAAAAAACGGTTTAACCTCAATATCCCTGGAACCAATTAACCCATATGGATTCAGCCTGGTATCAGATTGAAGGCCAAGCGATTTGGGTTAGACTGAGATCAACCTTGAGCTTCAGTGATGCCGAAGGGGGAACTGGCAGCCGTTGAACTGGGTGGGGGTTTGAATTAGCGGGTCCCATGTTATCTTATGGGAAAAACGTTCCAGCTTTGCCTGGCAGTATCTCCGGTTCCCAGGGGGCTGGAGACACGGGGCTGGGCTCGTTGGAAAGCCCTATCCCTCAGCTACAAAATGCTAATGGGTGGTCCTGTGCACCCCCGGACCACCCCCTAGATTCGCCTATGGGGCAGTGCCAAGCCAGCAGTGCTCTGCCTATCTGCACATATATTTCCAATGTTTGAAAAAAAAAAAAAAAAACTTTTTTAGTTTAATGGTCAAAAATAATGCTGTCAATCCACAGCTTTATTAAAATGATATTAACAGATGGCTGAAATGCAAAACTGCTTTGCTTGAAAAACATCTCCTGAACAGCTACAGTATTACACTATATATCCTCTACACACTTTAAATTCTAGGTAGTAAGAAGAACTGAGAAGAAGCAAATAGGATTTCAACTCCAGTTTCTAGTGTTTCTTCATCTTAATATCTCATGATCTTGGGACATCTTCATAGTCAGTGTCAGAGACCTTATAAACAGAGCAGTTCCTTCCAACACATATATACAACAGTATTTGTTTTTCAAGTACAGCACCACCATAATGCACTACCATATATTGTTTATGTAGATTACTTCAGGGTTGTCCACTTTTAAAGTCTCCTCTCTGGGAGAAACCCTGAGAGGAGATTCTCAGCACTTTGGTGGCGGGGCCTGATGTAGACGTCATGAAGCCCCGCTCCAGTACTGCAAATACCGAAATCCGCTGGTCTTCAAGGAGGGGGCAGAGATCAATGATGGGATTTGCATCTTTAGCCCCGCTTCTTCCCGAAAAGCCTCAAACCGTGGGATATTAAAGCTGCTGTGGGGGGGGGGGGGGGGGGGCAACGGGATCTGGGAGGGTTACCCACAATCCCGGGAGGGTAGACCCAATTTTCTACCCTTGATTACTTTCAGGTAGTAGAGTGCCTGGTCGGGCACAGGTACTTTTCATGGACATGGCCTAATGACAGGAGGCTTGACTATGCCCCATTTGAAAATATATAGAAAACAAAGTACTTTATGGTGCTTATGCAGACCTCCCAACATTAGATAAACCCAAGGAGGGACCCTTAGGAAACGGGACAGTTAGGAGGTATGTAAAAAAATTCTATGGAAACTGATAACTAAAAAAATGAGTAGCAGAAACCCCTTATATAATCTTACGTGTTCAAAGACCCAATGGAGTAGCAGACAACACTTGCGAAAGGTCGAATCAGTTCAGACCTCCTGTTAGCTTGTTGATATGTTTGTTTACAGAGTATTTTTAGTTCCCTGGTTTCAGTTACCAGGATGGATCACTATGCACAAATGTTCTCAGTGTGTCACCTTATTCCATCTGTGTTTCTGCCATCCATCAGAGCAGAACAGTTAGTAGCAGTCAATGAAAACATGCAATCCTCTATTATTTTACTAATTGTGCCCTTCAGAGGAAAACAAAGAGACCTGTCAGGAGACGCTATCAGAGCGCCACTTACACTTACTTGTCAACCTTTAGTTAAATTACAAAGTGCGGAATTAACAGTGAATTCAGTCTGTACTTAATGCTGGGGTCCTGCAGAGACAACTTCAAAGACAATTACTGTATAAGGATTATTTTTTTTTATTAACACAATAAGAATATAATGTTTTTAGTAATTACATATTTTTGGAATGGTAAAGCAGATAATCGATTCCTCTGTCTCCAGGGGATTTAGCTCCTATTCATATACTGTTGGGAACGCAGCTGGAAAGAGAACGCATTATTATGAGTATGTTAAGTTTTCTTTTGCTACATGCCAAAAGGTGTATAGCTTTAAACTAGATTAGTTCTATTCATGTTCATGACACACCATTGCCCATATTCTTTAGCCAAACCACTCCGCACAGTATTTATGTGTATAGGCGCTGGAATCTCGTTTGTCCACAATAAACTTCTTTACGTCCTCTGAATGCAAGCAAATCCAATCATAGAAGGTTCACATGGCATTTCACATGGGAAAGAAGAAAATAAAAAAGGGGCAATGATTGAAATGTCCCAAAATAATATGATCAAAGGGGAGTATCCTAATATTAAATGGTGTACCCTCACTCGCACAGTGTGAGGGGTACACAAGCACATCAAGGTATCTTTAATAGGTTAAGACCATCAGGAGTGTAGGGTGACTCTCAGCAATAAAACGGGTCGGTTCGTACCGTACTCACAAATATTCAAGGTAGATCTCTCATATATTCTCTCAGTACAATATTTATTAAAAATATTAGTGCATAAAAGCTGCTGGCCTGGTGTTCACAGATCAGAGGTACAAAGGTAGCACAGTCTCTCTCCACTCCACAGAGTGAAGCAGAACTAGAATCTTATGTGCCGCACAGCTGAGATACCGTTTCCATAGAGGAATCAGTAATACCCTTTCCAACCCCCTCCCCTCTGCAGTTAACCACGCCTGACAGGCGGACATGGCTGGATACATGCTGCTCGTCTGATTGGAAACGTTTACCCGATTCCCGATGAACCAGGGACTGAATAGCTGTGAACTGAGATATTCCAATATACCTTAAAACAGATCTCCATTTAGGTGCAGTAAAAGGTTAAAGGTAGGATTGTTTTAGTATAAATATATATTTTTTAATATTGAAGTATCACATTTGCATCATGTATTTGTTGAGAACCATATTCCGTTACATACAAAACAGTACTTCCTCATCTTTGCACCCACAGCTTACGCTACGGAACCCGCACCACCCTCCTGTGTCCACGCCACTATCTATTATCTTTAGTAAAGTTGTGCTGAGCGAAGTGGAGGGGAGCGGGACACCGATCCCGAAGTGTGGTGAGCAAAGCAAGGCCCACGAGGGGGAAATGGTGCAATTCTAACAGCAGCTAACGTAACTGGTGTAAGCTGTGGCTGCAAACATGAGGAAGTACCTACAAAACAGATTGAAGTCAAACACACTTTGTGTTTTGGATATGTAAGTTATGGTACAGAAATGGAAATCCTATCTGCATTGCATTCAAGTCAGAAGAATATAACAGATTACGATAAACCAGTGTTTACAGAAATCAACCCTAATTTATTTATTTATTAACAGTTTCGGTACTTGTGAGTTATCTGGGCTGCCGATTTTTTGATTGTATGCCTTAAGTTAAGGCATACAATCAGATGCGATGCGATGCGATATCGCATCGCATCGCATCGCATCGCATGCGACCATCGGATGCGATGACCCGATTTTTCCATAGGAATCAATGTTAAAATGGACTGAGTCCATTTTAACATGGAATTCAATGGGAAAAAGGGGTCCTTTTCATACCCCTACTATCCAAGTGGGCATGGAGTTGGATATAAACCTGAGGCGAGCGTAGCGAGCCACCGAGCCCGAAGCGTGGCGAGCGAAGCGAGCCCCGCGAGGGGACGGTATTCGGTGTCCCCTCGCGGGGCTCGCTACGCTCGCCACGCTTCGGGCTCGGTGGCTCGCTACGCTCGCCACAGGTTTATATCCAACTCCATGCCCACTTGGATAGTAGGGGTATGAAAAGAACCCCTTTTTCCCATTGAATTCCATGTTAAAATGGACTCAGTCCATTTTAACATTGATTCCTATGGAAAAATCGGGTCATCGCATCGCATCGCATCCGATGGTCGCATGCGATGCGATGCGATGTGCCCGATTCGACCCGATTTAGAAATCGGACGCCCAGATAACTCACAAGTACCACAGTTTCTTATATAGCGCACACATATTCCGCAGCGCTTTACAGAGAATATTTGAACATTCACATCAGTCCCTGCCCCAGTGGAGCTTACAATCTATATTCCCTACCACATGTACACACACAGACACAGACAATCTAGGGTTAATTTTGTTGGGAGCCAATTAACCTACCATTATACAGTATTTTTGGATTGTGGGAGGAAACCGGAGTACCCGGAGGAAACCCACGCAAGTATGGGGAGAATATACAAACTCCACACAGTTAGAGCCATGGTGGGAATCGAACCCATGACCTCAGCGCTGTGAGGCAGTAATGCTAACCATTACACCATCCGTACTAATAACAAGGTCCTCTCGGCCAATCCTCCCGGCATGGCCAGGAGGCTCCAGAAAATTGGGTTCTCCTCCAGGCCCTCCAGAATAGGGGGCAAATCCACCTATATTGCTGGCAGTCTCCTGTGATCCCTGTGGTCTGTAGGACCAAATGACACAGGGGGAGGGGTCTGTGGGACTAAATGACACAGATCACTTCATTGTAGCCCTGTCCACCTCTAAGCAATGCCTGTAATATTGTCATTGCATGGCAGGGGCCGTGGCTACAATGATGCAATCATGCGGGCTATAATATAACTCTCCCAAGACTCGAAAAATCTCAAAGCCAGTCCATCTGAAAAATGTTATGAAATTTCCCTTTAAAAATAGAAAGGGAAGGTGGTTGTGCTAGGATCCATACCTGAAGAATAGATTATAAATTCCTGAAACCTTTGCTACTCTTTGACTTTCAGGAAGACCGGCCATTGTGTGTTATAAGGTAAATAATTGACTTATTCTCCAAACAAAATTATGTATTTGCCACCAGTTATCCATATAATTTGTGTTTTACATCCGCTATAGAATTGATATCAGGGTCAAGCTCAGCAGTCAGAGATAACCTATTAAACATTGGTGACAGGACCAGAATATAGGTGGAGCGACAGGGGCAGTTGTTCCAGAACTCCCACACATTTGGGGCCCCAACACACTTCCGACTTCTACACTAAAAACCGGAATACAGCATATAGCTGTCTCTGCGCTGGTTCTCATTGGCAGCTCAGCTGTTACCTGATGCACTTGCCGTTTCCACCTCGCCTGGATGTAACAGGTAAGATAGAAAAGGTGAGTGAAGGGGAGGCTGTTGAATACTCTGATGGCGAGCTATCGACACTGCTCGCCATATAGCTGTCCATCAGGGGCTCACCACCGGCATTGAATATACCCCTAAGTCATCTTCAGGGGAACAAGATTTGGTTAGAAAGGCAAACGACCTTTGAGCATGAAATGCAAAATGTCTGTTTCTCAGGGAATAATCTAGTTTAAAATGACACAGTCGTCAGGGCAGACAAAGAATGTATTTGACTGGTCAGAAGCTATAAACACTAATTTGGTTAGCAGGAAATCACACCCTGTAATATCTCATAATATACTTAAGAGCTGTAAGCAAATCACTATATATATAACAAACATCATGGGCCCACAGCCAAAAAATGGGAACTGTCCGGTAGTGATAGAGGGACTGGAACAATAGATCAAATTACTAATTTTCGCTTCTGGCATCAAGTCTGAAACACAGAGCAGTGCGAGATCTCCAATAGCTTAGTCTGAAGAGTCAGACAGGGACATCTTTATAAAAAGATGAACTTCAATGTCTAAGAATATCCATTCCATAGCAGAACAAAAATATAATTGCAACCATAAAACAAGTGTTATACTGCCTTAAATTGGTCACTCACATAGAAAATGACCAGTGGCGTAGATAGCGTGAGGCAGCCCCCGCTGCTGCTTGGGGGAGCGGGGGCTGCGTGGGCGCCGGATGCTGGCACCGGCCACTGCCCTCCACCCCTTGCTGTGCCCCGGCCGCTGTCTCCCCCGCCACGTCTGTATTCCGCCGGGAGTCGGGACCGCATATCTACTAATCTGCGTCCCGGCGCCTGGCTCCTTGAGTCAAATGTCCATTACAAAATGGCCGCCTCCTTAGAGCAGACCGTTTTTTAAGATGCCAGAGGAGGCAGCGATGGCCTCCATTAGCATCCTTACAAATGGTCTGCTTTAAGGAGGAGGCCATTTTGTAATGGACATTTGACTCAAGGAGCCAGGCGCCGGGACGCAGATTAGTAGATATGCGGTCCCGACTCCCGGCGGAATACAGACGCGGCGGGGGAGGCATGGTAAGAAGGGGGGGCAGCGCCAAATTTAGGGAGGAGGGGGGGCGCAAATATTGGCGCTACGCCCCTGAAAATTACATTGGTTATAATAAAACACACGCCTACACACACACACACACATACACACTGCACTATTCTGTAGGGGTGGGGCATGACGATTAGAATGACACTGCCATATCCTCAGCACCTTTAGGGCCCAAAGTATACCTTTTCTTCTTTATATGAATATGTTATGTAATGGATTCATATATGTAATATCTGACTCTGTAAACACGGTTTATTCAGTAGCTATAACATTGTTCTTGCATTGTGTTGTTCTTATTGACCTAAATGGAGAATTAACTCTGGGTTTTTATGATTTCCTCATGATAGCATAGAAGAAATGGACAACTTTAATAAGACACTACTACAGTGCCTCCACACATTGTCATGCTTCAGGTACTAGTATTATATGGAACAGGGTTGAGCTGGGGGAGGAGCAGAGCCGCGAGGTGCATATTGTCAGCAATTGCAGTAGAGGTATATAAGGCCTTATTCTAGTTCACTCTTAGAGGCAAATTCCTTCTTAGATGGAAAAAACATGTGCACTGCAGGTGGGGCAGATATAACATGTGCAGAGGGAGTTAAATTTGGGTGGGGTTTTTTCTTCAAAGTGAGATCTATATTAAAGTGTAAAAATAAAGCAGTCAGTATGCACAGAAACAAGATAACTCACCCAAATCGAACTCTATCTGCACCTGTTACATCAGCCCCCCTGCAGTGCACATAATTTTTTCCATCTAAGAAGGAATTTGCCTCTAAGAAAACTAGAATAAGGCCCATAGTCTCAACAGACACTCAGATCCTATCTTTGACAAAGCTGCACAGTCAGGGGCGAAACTATAGCACCGCAGCCCCCGCCACCGCGGGGGGGCGCTGTGCATGTGGGGGCGCCGGGGGCTGCGGTGCTATAGTTAAACCCCCCCTCAATCCCCCGCAGACTTACCTATCGCGCTGGTCCCGGCGGCTCCGTTCTTCTGCTGAGGACCACCACAAAATGGTTCTCTGAAACTGTCTGCTGTATGGGGGCGGCCATTTTCTGGTGGTCCTCAGCAGAAGAACGGAGCCGCCATGACCAGCGCGATAGGTAAGGCTGTGGGGGATTGAGGGGGGGTTTGCATGGGCGGCGGGGTAGGGGTGCTCGGCAGGGCGGCGACGGGGGGGCGCCCAAAACGTAGCTACGCCACTGTGCACAGTATGGTCTGTCAATACTACCTCTGATGATATGGACTAGACTCCATCTATATTATATATAGAAAACGGCTAACTGCTCCACACCTGTACCTCCAGTGACCACTAGAGGCCACTGGACAGACCAAATGACTCCTTTGTGTGCTAAATAATGTCATAACAAAAAGTGAAAGCAATTTTTGCAGGGACACTGATCGGTTTCAAACTTGCTGGATATGGAAAGAGGGAGCTGGGAAGACAGGAGTATATATTGCTGCATTCCACCATATGGACTTGGTAGAGTGTTAAGGACTCCTGCACCTGCCATATGGACTAAAGATTTTTGCTGTTATGCTTACTATCTAGGATCAACTCCTCCAGCAGTGAAAATGTGATAACTATACCCCTAAGGGGACTATATACCTATTGCAGGAATCCACACCTAACACTTGTGGACATTGATTCCATTTTGGCAGCTTCATAGGAACAGATTGTCATATACAACAGTTATAATTTAGCTTTTTTCTTAAGATGTGGTATTTTTAATTTATCAGTTTTTTTATTATTATTAAAACTTTCAGATCTTTAACCTCCTCAGTGATTATTATAGTGTTACTACATTCCTTTCTTTTTATTGCTGTTTTATTGTGACGGACTACCCCTGTCTTAGTTGCTGCTTAGCGCTACACCTCACGACAGCACGCAATCCCTACCACTGGTACAATTTTATACCTGAAATAGAAATGTAAAGGGAGCAGACATATAAAAAAAAATAAAAGTGACCCGCAGTTGTGGTGAAGGCAGATTACCATAATTGTGTAGCTTTTAGAACACTTATATATGACAGGTTGCAGAGGTGATGGATGGTAGAACTCTTAAAGCACATACTGAAAAATAGCCTATGCCTGTTAAAAGCATAAACAAAAGATTGTACTTTTTAAATAAGATTTTAAAATTGCCAAGGCACACCATGAGATCCCCACAGGACAAAACACATTGGTCCCCACAGGAAAAAAAACAAACCTATTGGCCCCATATAAAAAAAAAAACATTCACCCTATTCCCACAGTTAACAAAAGTAAAATACATTGGCCCTTTTACATGAAAAGAAGAGACCAGTAAATAACAGTTAAACTGGTGGTGGCTGTAAACTGGTTTGAGCATCTTTAGATCTGGTGGCACACTTGAGAACAGCTCAAGGCACAGTGGTTGAAAATCACAGGGATAGATGTATTAGGGCACAGACAGTTAAGTAGTCTGTGTGCCGTGGAATCCTGGTGTGCCTTAGGACACTTGCAGGGGTGCCTTGGGTTAGCAGTCCAGGACAATTCAAATTATTTAAGTTCAATGTACAGTTATAGGCAAAAAACAGTGCTGGTGGCTGCCAATCATAGAATATGTGAAAAAAAAACAGAAGTGAGTCTTGTCCTTCACCACATAATTAAACCTAAGTATGACATACAAATTACAATTTATTGTACTTAATATTATACTTTTTTCTAAATTTCTCAATTAAAATCTTTCTCCTAGCGGTGTCATGAAAAAAATTCTGATACTCTAGAGCAGGGGTCTTCAAACCGTTGCCCGCAGGCCACGAGTGGCCTGCCAAGTTGTTTTTACTGGCCCGCCAGTTAATGCCGTTTAAATTTTAAAAAAAAAGCTGTTAAAAAAAAAAAACCTAGTCCCTTAGCAGTGGGACGCGGCGGAGGTGGATGTGCTGGCTGGGGCAGGCGGGACTGTGTGCAGACATGCCCGTTGTGTATTTCCTGATGCCGGCGCCGCGCACCCGTCCCGCACTTTCAGAGAAGACAGCCGGGAGTGACAACCGCCGCCAGCCTCTGACGCTGCGCACCCCGCCGCCAGCCTCTGACGCCGCAAACCCGTCCCTGCCTGCTCCTTTCAAGTGAAGACAGCCGCCGCCGCCAGCAGCAGCCCTCTGCCAGGGACACTAAGATTAAGGCAGGTATCTTAGGGAAGGTTGAAGCCGACTCGCTAACGCGGTGCTGACTAGGGGGGAGGGTGGGCTCTCTACAATGTTTTCTTTGCTGACTATGTGGGGGGGGGGGAGAGGTGAGCTGGCTGCCTTTTGCAATGTTGTGCTGGACATGGGGTGGGGAGGTGGCTGTTCTGAAATGTGGTGCTGACTATGGGGGAGGTGGGGCTGGCAGTGCAATGTGGCCCTGTGTATGGGGAGGGTGCTGACTATGGGGGAGGAGGGCTGGCAGTGCAATGTGGTGCTGACTAAGGGAGGGCTGGCATGCTGTCCAATGTGCTGACTATGGAGGGCAATACTAAGCCATTTTGTGAGGGACACTACTGGTGGCATTTTATGAGGGACACTACTGGTGGCATGTTATAAGGGACACTACTGGTGGCATTTTATGAGGGACACTACTGGTGGCATTTTGTGAGAGGCACTGCTGGGGGCATCATATGCATAAGCAGGAGTATTGGTGGCCTTATAGTGCAAGGTGCAATGGGCATCATGGTGTGAAGCATAATGTGCAATGGGCATCACGGTGTGTGGCATAATGTGCAATGGGCATCACGGTGTGTGGCATAATGTGCAATGGGCATCATGGTGTGTGGCATAATGTGCAATGGGCATCACGATGTGTGGCATAATGTGCAATGGGCATCACGGTGTGTGGCATAATGTGCAATGGGCATCATGGTGTGTGGCATAATGTGCAATGGGCATCACGGTGTGTGGCATATTGTGCAATGGGCATCACGGTGTGTGGCATATTGTGTAATGGACATCATGGTGTGTGGCATAATGTGTAATGGGCATCATGGTGTAATGGGCCTTCATGTTTATATGTCACTGTGCGGCCTTTAGACAGCCAACTTAAGCGTGGAAGGACAACAACCATTCCTGCGGTAACCAATGTCTGGTCATGCAGGTTGCAAAAGTGAGGTGTCAGGTAATTGTTTTCCTGCTAGTTCACACTCTTATAATTACCCCATGCCCCTTATAATTAGACCACACCCCTTTTTGGGAGCGCGCGCCTTAGGTCAACGCAATTTCTTTAATACCGAATTATGTATGGGGGGATGCATTTCTATTCTGTTCGCACTGGGACCCTAATTGTTTAGAAATAGCCCTGGTGCTGACTATATATAGGGGGCAGGGTTTATGTGTATGGGCAGCTGTGCCAACTATCTATGTGGGGGCTGTGCTGTCTATCTATTAAGAGCTGTGCTAAATACCACAGTAGAGCTTAGTGGCCCTCGGGCTTTGCTGAATTTTTTAATGTGGCCCACACTGTCTTAAAGGTTAAAGACTCCTGCTCTAGAGAGTTTAGAGTGCCGTGATTCAAAAACATCTGGGAGCTACTGCATTACAGCATGATATAAAATGCACACCCCTCCCAATGTATTCATATATGGTGTTATGTATATATGGAGTTATGTATGTATCTCATTAGGAACAGCAAACTTTATGTTAAGCTGGCAATACACAGTGGTGGCTCCTACCCCCACGCCCCCCCCCCCCCCCCACCACCCCACCCCGCCACCCACCCACACACACTGCTCCTCCTGGTCCTCACCACTGATGTTCCTCAGGTCCTTGCCGCAGCATTCCCGGAGCCTATACAATGTTGACAGGTGCCGGGACTATTGCATGAGCAGTACAGACCTCTGTACTGTGCATGTGGCCAGTTCTATGGGCTGACTGTGATATGAAATCACGGTCCCAATATCTGTGCAGTACAGATGACAGGCACATGCACAGTGCCAACGTAGGTACTGCGCATGCCCCTGGTTCTATGGGCTGCTTTGGGGAACAATGGGACTACCTTGGGTGACTGGCAGGTTATGCTTCCAATAGGAAGTAATTGCCATTCACAGTGAAGCCAGTGCAGTCTCACAGACTGGGGGGGGGGGGGTCTGCAGTCCTGCTGCCCATAGGTAAAAACCACGACTGGTAATATATAACATATATTTACATCTTACAATAATAGTTTTAAAGATGACTATCAATTACATTCTAAATCATGTTTAATAAACAAAATGTATAACCCCAAAATATAACACAACAAAAACATTTAATAAAGTCTGGATTTATGGGAAGCTGTATCGAAGTTTTTAAAGAGTGGATTACTGGACACATGGCAACCAATCAGCTTTTACCTATCACTTTAAATAATGTACAAAATAATAATTACCAACTAGAAGCCGATTGGTTCTCCACTTGCCCACTTCTGTACACAGTTCTCTACACACACTTGTTCACTTGCAATTCTAGTAACATTTAATGCAAATATACACTACAGTATATATATATATATATATACAAAAACAATACCACTGCGCACAACTTCAGAATGAGTATGTATGCTTCCCACGTAGTGTGCAGCTATTCTCCAGGACTCAACCAGGGTCCAGCGAAGGTAAGTATGCAAAAGAATGGAGAAGCGCACAATGAGCAAGGTAAAATACAGTTCCTTTACTGATAATATATGCTCACATACATGTGGGTTAGGATATAACAGCTTGCCAAGCTTGTGGTGTGATGTCGGAACGGACCAGTTCGCAGGACACGGGCGCAGGGGATACTCGGTCTCAGACAGCCTCTCACGCTGGAATATGCCGGTCTCCACGCTCCGTCTCGATCTCCGTCTCCGACCAAACACACAGGATGACGTTCTAGCGTCCACCGTATAGGCCACGCCCAACGCGTTTCAACCGAAGTCTTCGTCAGGGGGTGTGTCAGGTCCTGAGTCTAGCAGTCTTATAAAGCCGGCTAATTGCACATCACAGCTGATTCACTTAATCACAATACAAATCATGTGTATCACATCCAACTCGTATGTAAGCCACAAATGAATTCATACAATGTTAAAATCACATCTCATATGTAACACAGCTTACTATACAAAAAAACAACTCACTATAACAAAATTTAATACATATATAAAACAATATATTAGAAAAATACAAAAAAATGTATAAAGATATAAGAAAAATACATATGAAATTCTCAATAATATTCTAGTATCATAAAAAACATTTAAATATAAAAAATACATATATAAAATGCACTTTTGTATGTAAATAATCTACTTGATTACACCGGTCCCAAATTCTCTAGTTCTGCAGTGTACTCAAGAGTTTATCTCAGCTTTTGCAGACTTCAGCTTACAAACTGCTTTACTGTATCTTCAGTAGAAGTCTGTTACTGCTGCAGCACTTTCCTGAGGCTGATTGTGCACCTGTGCAGACTCCCACAGTCTGAGGAAAGTGCACAGGTGCACAATCAGCCTCAGGAAAGTGCTGCAGCAGTAACAGACTTCTACTGAAGATACAGTAAAGCAGTTTGTAAGCTGAAGTCTGCAAAAGCTGAGATAAACTCTTGAGTACACTGCAGAACTAGAGAATTTGGGACCGGTGTAATCAAGTAGATTATTTACATACAAAAGTGCATTTTATATATGTATTTTTTATATTTAAATGTTTTTTATGATACTAGAATATTATTGAGAATTTCATATGTATTTTTCTTATATCTTTATACATTTTTTTGTATTTTTCTAATATATTGTTTTATATATGTATTAAATTTTGTTATAGTGAGTTGTTTTTTTGTATAGTAAGCTGTGTTACATATGAGATGTGATTTTAACATTGTATGAATTCATTTGTGGCTTACATACGAGTTGGATGTGATACACATGATTTGTATTGTGATTAAGTGAATCAGCTGTGATGTGCAATTAGCCGGCTTTATAAGACTGCTAGACTCAGGACCTGACACACCCCCTGACGAAGACTTCGGTTGAAACGCGTTGGGCGTGGCCTATACGGTGGACGCTAGAACGTCATCCTGTGTGTTTGGTCGGAGACGGAGATCGAGACGGAGCGTGGAGACCGGCATATTCCAGCGTGAGAGGCTGTCTGAGACCGAGTATCCCCTGCGCCCGTGTCCTGCGAACTGGTCCGTTCCGACATCACACCACAAGCTTGGCAAGCTGTTATATCCTAACCCACATGTATGTGAGCATATATTATCAGTAAAGGAACTGTATTTTACCTTGCTCATTGTGCGCTTCTCCATTCTTTTGCATATATATATATATATATTTATATATATAGCAAGGTGTGTGTTGACCTGGCACTCCCCCAGCTGGTCAGGGACCCAGGTGCCTTCCGGAACAGTTGTGCAGGAGTAGGCAAAGAAGCAGACAGCGGCACTCTGGGAATTTTCAAAAACGTATATTAGTGCAAAAATAGCATACCAACGTTTCGGGGCATAAGGTACCCCTTTGTCAAGGTAAACAGTGCATATATATATATATATATATATATATATATATATATATATATATATATATATATATATATAGACTCGGGATAGGTGCGGCACTCAGCTTCTCAAGAAGAAATAACGACAATACAGTGTCTTTGTAGGTGATCAACATTTCAGTGCTCTCTTTATTGGCACTATCGTCAGGATATATCCTGACGATAGTGCCAATAAAGAGAGCACTGAAACGTTGGTCTACAATTTGCTGCACCATCAGCTGTGAAGGCACCAGCGCCAGTACACTCTCTCAGCCTGGAGTGCCGGTCCCATCGAATCCTGTATATATATATATATATATATATATATATAGGTACTTGTGGAGTATCACGGCTCCCATCGCATGCCAAATGTAGTGGCATGAGATGGCATGCGATGAGATGCGATTTTTACAGTTTTTAAGCTATTTTAGCAAAAAAACGCATGCAATCGCATCGCATGCAATCAAATCGCATGCGGTGCGATGCGATCGCATCCGTTTTTGCACTGAAATGCATCCAAATGCATAGAAATGTGCAGCAAACATGTTAAATGCCCCCAAATGTCATTTTTTAGAGTGTACCACCCCCACTATCAACGCCAACCCGAAGCGTGGCGAGCGCAGCGAGCCTGCGAGGGGCGGCGGTACGCGTCCTACGACCTTTTCATACCCCCACTATCCACGTCGGCGTGGAGTTGAGAATAGAATAGTGTGGCGAGCGCAGCGAGCCCGAAGCGTGGCGAGCGCACGCGGACACCTGTGAAGCCCGCGTATACCGCTTCGGGCTCGGTGGCTCGCTGCGCTCGCCACACTATTCTATTCTCAACTCCACGCCGACGTGGATAGTGGGGGTATGAAAAGGTCGTAGGACGCGTACCGCTGCGCTCGCCACGCTTCGGGTTGGCGTTGATAGTGGGGGTGGTACACTCTAAAAAATGACATTTGGGGGCATTTAACATGTTTGCTGCACATTTCAATGCATTTGGATGCATTTCAGTGCAAAAACGCATGCGATCGCATCGCAACGCATGCGATTTGACCGCATGCGATGCGATTTTTTAGCATGCAATGCACATCGGGTGAGCCGTGATACTCCACAAGTACCTATATCTACAGTATATATTTAATGTACTTTATATCACATGGACAAATGTGTGAGCCACCTGTATGTCCCTGTGCAAATTATCTATGGTAATTACTCCTTGATGCACTCAGCAAATCTCAAGATTAGTAAGAAGATTAAAACAACAGTGCAATTAAGTGCAAAGGTCATGACATACAGTAGCTACAGTATGCACTGACTATCCAGATTATTCTCTTAGGTAACAGTATTTTATATTAATAAAAGCATCCTTTGCAGGTCTTCAACAACCTTACCAACACACTTGGGGGATGCAATGTATGTTCAGCTGAGAACATAGCATCTATTATATCTTTATACCTACATTTACTAGTTATAACACAAGTGTTCCAGTTTCTGATTGTGTAAGGCATGTATTAAGGGTTCTGCTGATGTGGACTTGAGAAAAGCGGTCATCTGTGGTACAGTGGCGAAAGTTATTAGGCACTCCATAGTTTCAAGAGCACTAATGGGAGGAATTTACAAAGCACCACGGACTGAATTGTCATGAAATCCTGATCCTGCCAAGGAGGTCCAACCACTCCACCAAGATGGTGTTGCTATTTCCCCCTCAACAGCAGGTCAAATGTGCTTGGATATTCAAAAACAGGAGTAGTGAAACCCAAGGGCATAGCTACTATAGCAGCAAGGAGTGCAGCTGGTATGGGCCCCAAAGATGAGAGTGCCCCCCCTTTTCTGTCAAAGTTACATGTGTTATATACATTTTACATCATTGGGTGGTGCCGTACATAAGAGCGATTATAAACTTTTGTCTTGAGGCCTACACTATATCTAATTAAGCCCCTGGATCTTCTCGTCGCAATCTCTTATATATTTAGCCAGATCTGTCACTCAACCCCTGTGGAGAACGTTCATGTGTAGAACAGTTTCACTTTCATGTGTCTAACGTTCCACCCCCTTGACATCACCTCCCCCTGCCCAGCCAGGGCTACAGTACACGCCCACCATCCACCATTACTCCACAGCCACCATCCACCATTACTCCTGCACATCCCTACCCTACCTCTGCCAGGACCCCCGCGACCCCCCTCCCGCGATTCGCGGGACCCCCCGCGACCCCCCCTCCCGCGATTCGCGGGACCCCCCCCTCCCGCGAATCGCGGGACCTCCGCGACCCCCCCTCCCGCGAATCGCGGGACTTCCGCAACCCCCCTCCCGCGATTCGCGGGACCCCCGCGACCCCCTCCCGCGATTCGCGGGACCCCCGTGACCCCCCATCCCGCCATTCGCAGGACCCCGCTTTCCACCCTCCCGCGAGTCGCGGGACCCCCGCTTTCCACCCTCCCGCGAGTCGCGGGACCCCCGCGACCCCCCCTCCCGTGATTCGCGGGACCCCCGCGAACCCCCCCTCCCGCGATTCGCGGGACCCCCGCGACCCCCCTCCCGCGATTCGCGGGACCCCCGCGACCACCACGGTATCCGGACTATTGTTAGACAGCACTTACATCGACAGCCATTACATCGACACCATTAGAACGACACCTCAATAGGTCGACATGGTTTTAGGTCGACATACCATTAGGTCGACATGTTATTATGTCGACAGCTCATTAGGTCGACAGCTCATTAGGTCGACATGTTTTTAGGTCGACACTGCCATTAGGTCGACAGTGTCTATGTCGACAGTCAAAAGGTAGACATGGGTTTTTTCACTGTTTATTGAGCCGACATGTGCCGACAGGCGGTATTTCATGCCCTACTATCCACTAGGGCGTGGTGGGAGAACAAAATAGTGTGCCGAGCGCAGCGAGGCACCGTGCCCGAAGCATAGCGAGCGGCTGCGGTACACTTCAAACTGTGTCCATGTCGACTGTGTCGACATTTCGGCCAAAAAACAGTGAAAAAAACATGTCGACCTTTTGACTGTCGACATAGACTCTGTCGACCTAATGGCAGTGTCGACCTAAAAACATGTCAACCTAATAAGCTGTCGACCTAATGAGCTGTCGACATAATGACATGTCGACCTAATGGTATGTCGACCTAAAACCATGTCGACCTATTGAGCTGTCGAACTAATGGTGTCGATGTAATGGCTGTCGATGTAAGTGCTGTCTAATATCCGTCCCAGACCCGACCACCCCCTCCCGCGATTCGCTGGACCTCCGCAACCACCCCCTCCCGCGAAACGCGGGACCCCCGCGACCCTCCCGCAAATCGCGGGACCCCAGCGACCCCTCCCTCCCGCGAGCCCCCTCCCGCGATTCGCAGGACCCCTGCATCCTCCCCTCCCGCGATTCGCGGGACCCCTGCGACCCCCCCTCCGGGCATTAAAAGGGCCCCCGCGACCCCCCCTCCCGCGATTCACGGAAAACCCCCCCCTACTGTGATTTGCGACCCCCCTCCCGCAATTCGCGCCGCCCCCTCCCGCGATTCACGGAACCCCCCGTAGCGCCCCCCTCCCGCGATTTGCGGGCCCCCTCGGCACTTCTCGCGATTTGCGACCGCCCCCTAATTCACACATTCGGGGACCCCACCTCCCGCGATTCATGCCCCCCTCACGCAATTCACGGCACCCCCCACACCCCCCTTCCTGCGATTCGCAACCCCCCACGACCCCCCCTCCCGCGATTCACGAAACCCCCGTAGCGCCCCCCTCCCGCGATTTGCGGGCCCCCTCGGCACCTCTCACGATTTGCGACCGCCCCGTAATTCACACATTCGGGGACCCCCCCTCCCGCGATTCATGCCCCCCTCACGCAATTCACGGCACCCCCAATACCCCCCTTCCTGCGATTCGGAACCCCCCACGCCCCCCCTCCCTTGATTCACGGACCCCCGCACCACCCCCCTGCGCCCACCCTCCCTTGATTCACGCCCCCCTCATGCAATTCACGGCAACCCCCCACACCCCCCCTCCTGCGATTCGCAGCCCCCCCCCACGACCCCCGCCTCCTGCGATTCATGACCCCTCCCGTGATTCACGGACCCCCGCACCACCCCCCCTTGACTCACGGCACCCAACGCGCCCCTCCCGCAATTCACGGACCTCCGCAACCCCTCCTCTCGCAATTCACTAACCCCGACAACCCCCCTCCCGCAATTTGCGGACCCCCCTTCCCACGATTCAAGCCCCCCCGCGCCCCCGCCCACGATTTGCGGACCCCCACCCCCTCCCGCTAACCGCGGATCCCCACACACCACCCCCCCTCCCGCAATTTGCAGACCCCCCAGACCCCCTTCCGGCAATTCCACCCCCCAGCGGACCACCGCGGCCCCGCTCCCGCATTTCACGTACCCCCGTGACAATGGGGGATCCTGTACCACCACAAGCAGGTACCGCCCCTAGGTGGGAAATCCGGCCCTGGCTGCCGCACTGCAGGTTTCCCCACTGCCCTCTGCACCAGCGCCACAACTTTTATCAATGTTTTGCCCACATACCACTATTATACAGCCTCCTGCTCTCATGCACGCTCACTCCCTCCCAGTGGGAGGAGACGCTCACCCACTGCCGGGAGCTGCATACTGTCCCCCACCCTCCTCCAGTTCTAGGGCGCGATGAATCACCTAGTGTTCTATAAAATGAACTGAAGTGAGGCATTGAAATGTGGTACAATATGAAGTAAATGCAGCATAATGTGCTAGATTATGAACTTGGGACACTGTAATGTGACATAACTTTGGACACTGTATGGAATAATGTATTGTGGGTACTGTGTTGCATAATATGTTCTAGCAGCCATATTATTAGTTAGGACGCTACTATGGTTTATAAGATGTTAGGGCACTACTATGGGGCATAACATTAAGTACTGCTGCAGGGAGGTGACTCTCTAGCAGCATTGCGACAGGGACCCCTTCAATATGTTGCTACAGGGCCCACAAAGTTCTGGCTAACCTCCTACATGCTTGGCCATGCACTCCTGGTACTGGGGCATGATAAATTTCCCAGCAGCCATGAATCATTTTAATGTTGGGCCCCCACTGGTAGGTCAGCAGATTATCAATTTGATATACAGTATAATATAAGGCAGACCTCCAAAATAGTGGCTAGTGCATAGCAAACTTCTCTGCCACACTGACATTGTCTCAGTTATTGGGTATTGCTGCCATATGCATTATGCGATAGCAGACAGCTAGTAGATCTGTGTAATGCTATCAAATTCTATGAAATAGACAATTCAAACTTGAGGGAATTTTCTGTCAGACTGAGCCACTCTCCTGTATCCTGCTTCACTGTCTTGTGATGTTATTGAGGTCTAGCTACTGCAGTTTGATACAAATTGTATTATCATGGCCATTGTCATACTGGGGCATGAAGGGCCTACTGGGGGGATGCAGTAGTAGGGGCCCATGACAAAAAAGGGTGTGGCCATGCTCCGGTGAAGGTGTGGTCAACCACCACATAGGTTTGGCTATATAGAGAGTGAATGATCTGGGGCCCTGGATATATATATATATATATATATATATATATATATATATATAAATTAAACACTGCTAGTGCATGCATGATAATGTAACACATTAACAGCAGCAATGCACTGTAAAAAATACACCATAATCCTGTGTAATATAACATATGTACAATGTATAATTAAAGTGCACTAGGATAGAGTCTGGAAACTGATCCCTAGAAGAAAAGGTGGGCCCACTGGGGGGTTCCCCTTTCTCCTGTGTGCCAGCCAAATCCTGATCATGGCACTGCCACACATTCTGGGATGATGCCGTTCCTGATGCTGTGTGTGAAGGGGTTGTGCTATACACATATAACAATATAATGACATTCTGTATTGCACATTAAAATAGAACAACCATACAAGCCTGTATATTAAGATAGTGTATTACTGTCTCAAGACCCTTATTATTATATAATATTATTATTTAGGTGTTTCTGGTAACACCATTTTATTTGATCATTGTCAAAATGTATTGTAAACAAGAAGAAACAAAAGCTGTTTGAAGCATACAATAATGTGACAAGTATACTAATGTTTATTTTTTATTTTGGTCAATGTATTTTGATCATTATTCCATCACATAAGATCAAAAGTGAAGAGAAAATTGTGTATATAAAGTGCTAAACACAAATCCTCTCACATTGTACAATATTCAACTACCAAAGGTATGCCTTATAAGCTATCCGCCACATTGGATGTTCTCCTTATTTACTTGCTAACAAGTCTGCCCCCATTCATGGTTCTGTTTTCTATCCAACAGAATTGACTCTGCTTTGTATATTATTCGCCAATGCCTTTGCATGTGCAAGCCCTTGTATAAGTGTTACAGTAGAAAAGTGGCATGTGTCACACAAGCATTATGGGGAGGGAGGCTGTTGAGGGTGGAAGACTATCCAGGTTTCATACAGTATATACTTGGTCCTAAATTTTGATGGCAGCATTATATGTACAATTAATTATGCTTAATGTTTCAGCAAATTTCTTGCAGATTATTATTCCGCTACTTGGCATATCTTGATTGGCTGTAATATATGCAACCAAGGTGTCAAAATATCCTGACTTTCTTCTGCTATATGCTGAGTGTTATTAATTCATATAACATTTGCAAGAGCTTGGGTACAGGATGCTTGCACGTGAGATGCCAGCAGTAAGAAGACATACAGAGGCATCCCTGGGGGAAGAATCCCGACACCTGTTGGTATGTATTCTAAGCCAACCCCCCCCCCCCCCCCCCCCCCCGGCCTAATCCTAACGGCACCCCTTAATGTCTACCAAGGTACCATTCTGATAAAGATTTAATGGATAAGTGATTCACGTGGAAGTGACCATCTGGAGGTGTTACTGGGGCGATTTTGGAAAAGCTCCAGCACGTCATTGGCGCTTTCAATTTGTGTATCTGTCGTCTGCTCGAAGCTCGTATATGCAAAAACATGGCACCTGCATCTCTACTGCTGTGTCTAGTCTGCGCAGCAATAAGCCAAGCCATGTTTCTTGCTTTATTTGTATAGGCTGTTAATGTGTATGCAATTACAAATAAGCTTGCAATGATTCCAGTGGTTGTCTCTACATTTTGCTGGCTGCAGCTTCTCTTGCTAACATTAGCAGTTCCGTAGCAGAGAAAATCTCAACTGAATTTGTGTACAAACATGAATTAGGCCCATTGTGTCCAGGGTCTTTTTTTTTTCCTAAGAAAGACAATGGGCACAGTAGTCTAAAGGTGTATACACATGGTGCAAAGTGAGCTTCTGATTTTGACTATATAGTGAAAATCAAAACAAAATTAGCACAAATCGCACAGTGTTTCTATAGCCTGCGATGCGGAGTTGTGCCCCCTTGGGATCCGCATTGTAAGAAAAAACAAATATGCAGGCGAGCCAATTTTGACTTGATTGTATACAGTCTAGTGTTCTAGTACTGTCAAAATCGGCCATAGTCAAACTCTCAAGTAAATATAGTAAAAATCTCAAGTAAATATACTCAAGATGGTTTGGTTCTGGGCTCCAGCCAGTTCAAGGGAAATCACATTGTCAAAATCTCACAGAGTGTATGCACCTTTAGTACAAACACATTGGCAAACTGTAAAACACAAGTTACACTACCTTCAAAATAAAATATTTCAAAAGAACAACAAAAAAAAGAAGCGCTATCCGTCAACCTATATTAATGATATATTATCAATTACAAAGAAATAAAGAACTCACTCAGCTGGAGTCCATTGCATAACATTGTATAACAAAATATATAGAACATATAATATGCAAGAGAACAATGCAAAATACAGTATTTAGCTAAAAACTATTAGCATATTCTATCATTATAAGTGATCAATACATAAAGTATGTAAAAACACATGCTGTTTAATAATAAGCGTTGCTAGTAAGTTCTTAGTAGATGGTATTAGCTTAGTCCAAAGCATTGATGGCTCTATTAGTTGAAAATTCCACCTTATGTTTAAATCAAATCCAAAAGGACGCTGGCAGCGTTACTGGCAACTACATGTCCAGCTAGCTTAGCCAATTAAATGTGTGATCAGTCTCTTACCGCCCAGCCGCTGGGACTCCCTATAATGCAGCCTTCTGGAGTGCAACTTGTATCTGATCCACAGGGTGTGTTAAATCCAAATAGATTTGTATGCTGGCAAAAGTACAGCGCAGCATCACAGATGTCGCTAGATTCGTATATACACTTCCCAACACTTTCTTTTGAAATAAAGGGCACAAGATTTACTAAGCGGCAATAATATTAAATAGAAGGCATGCCTTAATTTTGCATTTAACATTATTCCCAATGTTAGAATCCTACTCAGCCACTTTGCAAAACAAACTGCTTAGTACATCTAGCCCAAAGATTTAAAATGTAGGAAAGGGAATACAGACAGACATCTTGAGGTATCAGAGAAAAAGAGCTCACTTAACAGCAAAGAAACCTTACAAAAGAGACAAGCGAAAGGGACATAATATCTATGCCATCAAAAGAATATCAAACAGGTTTAAAGATTCCCCAATCTTAACCTGAATATTATCAGGATCATCAATTTGATGACTTAATATTAAGTGTATCCACGATTTCCTGACATATTGCCGATCATCAATGGTGGTCAGGTCAAGCAATTGGGGTAACTGCAGCCAGATCTTTGGGGCTTTATGACTCTCACCTATTTCTTTCCTGTCTACTATTGTTCACATACTTAGAGATGATTGGCAAGTTGTCATAGAGTCCGAGTTACTTGAAGCATCAATTATTTACAAGCCAAAACCAAAATTCCAGGTCTGATCTGGGTTACTGAACATTGGGCCTGATTCAGACTCCGTTTCAGTTCTACAAAACTGCAACTGCTGGCACTAGGCTGCCGGGGAACTGCCCTGCACAGGACCAGGCCGCCCTGCTCGTTGGGTCCCTCCCTGTGATGTGCCCACATTGCTAAAATATGAGTGCTTTGTGGCTATTAAGAGACTAAAGATGACTCATAAAAGTGGGTGCTGACTGCTCACTGCTCTGTATTAATAATGGCTGAAAAAGAGGTTGTGCAGATCCAGAAAGCCTTGAAAAAGATTTCAAATCGAAACGCGTTGGCTGGCTTTCTGGATCTGCACAACCTCTTTTTAAACTTTGGACCATTCTGTGTTTATGCTGGACATTGAAACAAAGGTACCGGGTGTTTACTCACCAACATCTCTAAACTTATCCGGAGATTTTTTGGTGTATACTATAGTTCCATCCAACATCCATCACCCACCTTTGGATTTTTTTACAGTGTACCTATGGTCGAAGTGTATTTTAATAATTTGTGTGTTTTGGCATTAAAAATACATTTTTCAAGCTAAAGAAACCCAGATGTGCTTTGAAAATTCCTGCTAATTGTGAGTTATTGGTACGCTTGCCTTGAAAAGAAACCTTTATATGTATTGTAACACCTTGATCTTGTGAGTGAAAACGTACGCCCAATCTAATTCTATTGGACACCAGGGTGGATTTGGTGAAGGATATACTATCATCGAAAAAAGATACCTTTACGTATTTGAAATACACACTCTCTCTGTGAGTGTGGTACGTTCTACTTCCATTCCCCCTGTATGTTTTGAAAAGAAAAATACAGTCCCACACATTGTGTTCTTCTTTTTTCTTTATTTCCGCATATCGACTCACGAGGACGGGAGAAGTGAAGAGAACACATACAGACAGCGCTTGAATATATCCTTACCCCTGTTTTATTTACTAATAGCCCCGTAAACCCCGCGGTGAGGGGGTGACACTGTATAAGTGTGGGTGCCGGGTGTCTGCAGGGCTATTGTAACGCCATTGCCGCCTCCCGGGACTCACCGCGTCCGTGGCCGGGACCAGCAGATTTACTTGTCTCTGGTCCCGGCTCCCCTCCTGGCTTCTGCTCCTAAGGAAAACGGACCATTACAAAATGTCTGCCACCATACAGCAGACAGTTTTTGAGGATGCTAAAGGAGGCGGCTGCTTCCACAGTGCATTATGGGACTTATAGTCTGCTGGCAGTGTTGATAATTACAAATCCAAAGGAGCGGTGCTACAAAAGAGCTGACACTCTGATCGCTATTGTAACATTCCGCGAACACTAGTCAATACAGACTGCAGTAGCAGAGAGTGAGAATGGCAGTTCCGGCTGTGGATTTGTACTGCAACGGGTGACAGCAGGTAAGAATGGAGGTTTCTGGCTGTATGGTAGTGACAGTGCTGCGCTCTATGTTTGCCTAATGCTGACCTTTATTATGTGTTGACCTCTTGACTGTCAACCTAATGGGCGCATACCCCTCGGGTTTTCTGACCACTGGCATCCAGACCACCGGTCCCACGTACATATTCCCTCATAATGGATGGATGTAACTGTGCTTTTATTAAGTGATTTTAGCTATTTTATAGCAGTTCATGGTTTGATATAAATTTTACAACTCTATATTTTTGATTTCTATTACCATTTTTTTGCTATCTACAGTATTACCAATACATTGCGATCCCGCTATGTTAAGCTGCAATATGCAGCAACAACATAGTAGGACACATTTGTATAGAGAGGACAGTAAAAATTTTAAACCAATCTAACTTCAGAATAATGATGCAGTCTGGGTGAACAATAACAGGGGCAAACACAAAATATCTAAAGGGGGGTTTCCAGACATGTGATAGTGGCAATGAGCATGTAACTCCCTATGCAAGAAGCATGTAATCTCTTCTGGCTAGGAGCATGTAGCCACCTGGCAATGAGCATGTAACCCCTGGCATGGAGCAAGAAACCATGGCAACAAGCATGTAGGTAAGCAGCATTTACTTGGCATTATACGGGACTTACGGTGTGCGGAATAATGTGTAATGGGCATTATGTTTTATGTAATCCTGGCACAGTGTCTCTAAGGGGCTCTGCCTGGTGCAGTTTGGCTAAGGAGCTCTAGCTGGCGCAATGTGAATAAGTGACACTATTGTGTGGTGTAATGTGAATTGGGTAATACCTGTCGCGCGCACTGTCCCTGTTTTTAGAGCGCTAGGTTGTTGATGCACACTGTACTGTAATGAAATGCGCATGCCTATGTCCAGGACACATGACCATTGAACACAAAGCCAGAAAAGCAAGTTGTCCCAGCAATATCCTAAGATCAGAGGCTCAGTTTGAAATATCCATTTTTCTGTTTTAAGCCAATAGAAATCAGAGTCTTTACACATACACAATGGGTGACTTTGAGCTGAAAGTCGCTTAAAACAATCATAGTCGCCCAGTGTGTATGGACCTTTACTCTGCTTATATAGAGATAATATAAAGTAAAACAAATATACAAAGCTCCAATTGACAATATTTTTCATACTAAAGCATTATAAGCAACTTATAATTTTATATTATTTGAAACACTTAGCTTGTGATTAATTATGTTATTTAATAGTTGTTTATGTAAATGTTTATCATTTCAATATCATAGTGTTATGTATGCACATGCAGTACTTTCTACAATATTCATCAAAATAAAGCACTAGTTATGCTGTATGCTTCAAACATGAAAGTACGTAAAGAGAGATGGATTTTAAGCTTTAGGAATGATTGTGCAAAATCCCAAGTTAAGCTAACATTGAGAACATAAGCTTTCACTCCCTCACTGGCTGAATGAAGCTGTTAGAAAACGGTCTGTTTTCCTAACAAGGAAGGGGAGAAATTAAATGCTGCAATTTAAACATTAAGGTTATTAGTAGCTGTAATATAGCATGCAAATGAATGTCTCAACAATAGCAATTGTTGTTTGTATAAACTGTAGTAATGAGATGCATATGGAGTAAGTGACGTGTTAATACGGAGAACAGGGGCGTAACTAGATCCGTGACGGATCATTGTGACAGCGATGTGGCGAGAAGCCCATAGATTGCTTAGAAATGAAGCATGGGTTGCTCCAGGTGTATGGCTCCCAGCCACTGGCGTAGCTTGGTTTGGGCCGACCCCCCCCCCCCCCCCCCCCGCCGTTAATGGGGGGGCGCCTCCCCACCCCGGCCGTCGGTGCCCCCCCTATCGCCGCAGGCTTATCTGTCTGCGCGTACCGGCTCCCCTCCTGGCTTCAATTAATAATTCTATGCAGACGGACCACGATAAAATGGCCGCCCCCATACCGCAGACAGTTTCAGAGAACAGTCTGCTTTATGGGGCGGCCATTTTATTGTGGTCCATCTCCATAGAATTGATTGAAGCCAGGAGGGGAGCCGGGACGCGCAGACAGGTAAGCCTGCGGGGGATGGGGGGCGGGGTCATTACTATAGCACAGGAGCCCCCCGGCGCCCCCACATGCACAGTGCCCCCCCCCCCCGCGGGGGCTGCGGTGCTATAGTTACGCCACTGCTCCCAGCGATGGCGAAGTGCAATCCCGCGTGTCGCTATCGCCTTTCTAGATTTCTACTGCATGCAGTATAAATCTAGTCATCCTCAGTTTTCTATCCAACTTTACACAATCACTTCAGATTTTTTTGCCTCACACAAACGAGCACATTTCTAGATAAAGCAGTGTAAAATCAAGGCTTCCTGTGTGTGTACTGAAGGCCTGATTCAGTCGAATCCCCTTGGTAACATGCAAGGGCCTGTATCCAAGAACACATCCCCTCACATGTGGCCGAAGAGGAGAAAAATCATTGGATGGTCGCCGACCATCTAATGATTTCTCTCCCCTTTGGAAATAAGTCAGTCTAAACTGACTTTTATTTCCGTCGGAGTCCCCCAGGGGAATGTTTTCATGGGGATGCCCATAAAACGCTGGAGTTACCTCTGCTCCGGCCTCTGCCCGACCACCTCCCTCCCCTACCCATGCAAAAGTCTGTGAAGGCATTTACCCAGCAGCCCTGCACATGCGTATAATCGCCCACGCGCAGAGCCGCACTATCGGTCCCCGGAGCGAATACGCGAATAACTATTATCATAAGTGTTCTCTAATTTGCTAACTGCAGTGGATTGAAACCGCAGAATGTTTCAGCCTCTGCGAGTCGCATCATCTGACCTACCAGAGCCGATTTCAACGTATTTAACTGCAATTAACACTAATTATAGTAATTATTTAAAGACATTGAATGAATATGTGACAATATGTCAAATATCATATCTCAAATACTTTGTAGTACATATTAAGCTTATCAGATGGCAGTAATGGGCTATTGCAGACATACTGTATAGTATAGGACATGGAAAACAATATTATACCAGTGAGTAACACTTACATTTTCCAATTTAACATGAGACAGATCATTTGTTTTTTCCTGACAGTTGCAATTAGAGTGGAAATTAACAATGTGTAAGAGAAAATGACCATGTGTTTATATCTATCCACAAAATGTACGTAACTTTTGGTTCAGTCTGTACAGCCATTAGCACCAATATTTGTAGACAAATATATCTGTGTAAGAAGGTGTCAGATTAATTAGAACAGGACTCAGATTTATTATAATAAATGGAGACACTAAGTGGTCTAAAAGCCTTCCTAATTTGACCATTAGTAATGCAATGTTATTGTGAAATGACATGTATGTGTGCGCATCTGTTATTATGGTCAAGGTAAGAAAAATCATTGTAGCTTTATTTGCTGAAAACAGTTATAAAGTATAGACACACTGAGCGGTATTCCATGCCCTGATTGTGAGCTATTGGCACAAAGAAGTGCCGATAGCTCAATGTCAGGGTATTCAACTAATCTGGTTCACTCGCCGTTCCCTGTCGGCGAGGTGGAAACGGTGAGTGTGGCCATTAAATTGGCAAGGCTCGCGACAAAATGCGGTGGACTTGCTGCATTTGCAATGAGCTTCTGCTTTCTGAAAATTTTCTTTTTTCGGTACTTGTTTCCTAGAACGGCCACAATCGGGGATAATCGTGTACCTTAACTCAAGGTACACGATTACCCCCGATGCACCCGATTTCCTTTGAAATCAGGTCCATTTTGCCGGCAAAGGCAAAATCGGGCCCATCGCGTCGGTCGGGTGCATTAACATGGCACGCGACGCGACCGACGCGATGCACCCGATTTTGCCATATGGTTCAATGTTAAAATATTTTTAACATTGTAATCGGGAAAAAAATGGGAAATGGGCCAATATGGCCCATTTCTCATTGTATATGCCCCCCCCCCCATTGTGAACGTCACCCCACGATTGACGCCAACCCGAAGCGTGGCGAGCGTAGCGAGAAAACTGCACCCAGCAGTTGAAACGGCTGTCAGGTCAGCAGCTGTCACTTAGTGCAATGTTGCACTCTTAATAAACCTCTTTTTCTTCACCTATACTACTGTGTGCCGGATCCATCCTTTCTCTGAGGGGGTAAGTGTCTCTATCTATATATATATATATATATTATTTATTATGTTATTGTACACTTGAAGAAGGGGTGTCTGTATCCCCGAAACGTCGTAGCATCACAGTAAATTCTGTTGTTTTCACAAGACCACTGGAGTGCCTCTGCTTGTTTCTGTATCACTATCTATCCATTGTGCCCAAAAGGCACCCGCGGCAGCTGCACTGTGTTATTCTTGGAGTGCCTTATATATAGCCGTGTTTGTTAGGTTCGGCACTCCGAACATTTAGAAGTGTATGCCGCGGTGCCTTCCAAAGGGATACTATAGCGGAGAACACCCACCAGCAACTCCAACCTGGAGGACAGTAGGATTAACAGGCGGCACTCCACGTTTTAAATTAAATACAGTGCATAACACAGCATATGGGTAGACAACGTTTCAAGACCACGCAGGGTCTTTTCATCAGGTCCAATATGAAAAAAGGTAACATTAATGCATTAATGCTTCTCTTGCATTAATGTAAGCTTTTTTCATTTTGGACCAGATGAAAAGACCCTGCATGGTCTTGAAACGTCATCTACCCATATGCTGTGTTATGCACTGTATTTAATTTAAAACTTTTTTCTACTAAGTCCGAGGAGTGCCGCCTGTTAATCCTACTGTCCTCCAGGTTGGAGTTGCTGGTGAGTGTTCTCCGCTATATATATATATATATATATATATATATATATATATATATATATATATATATATATATATAGATAGATAGATAGATAGATAGATAGATAGATAGATATAGAGAGAGAGATATGTACAGTATATATTGTATATTGAAACAAAGGCACTCAGAGGGGACTTTAAAATAAAAAAGTACATTTTGGCCCAGAACAGGTCAGGAACTGATGATGTCATATATTCAATAAGAGGTTCAGGAACTGAGTTCCTGCTGGTTCTTGCTGTAAAATAGCAAAGGTTCTAACTAGAAATGTCTGGGCCACATTGCAAAAGAGTATTTGGTACTTGTGTAATATCTGGGCGCCCGATTATTTGATTGTATGCCTTAACTTAAGGCATACAATCAGATGCAAAATCGCTTCGCATCGCAACCAAATCGCATGCGATCGACGCGATTTTCCATAGGATTCAATGTTAAAATGGTCCTGTTCATTTCCCCACTATCCAAGTGGGCATACAGTCGATCTTATATAGGGTGGCGAGCGCAGCGAGCCACCAAGCCCGAAGCGTGGCGAGCCCCGCGGAATACTTAAAATGTATTCCGCGTCCGCTCGCCACGTTTCGGGCTCGGTGGCTCACTGTGCTCGCCACACTATATAAAATCAACTCTATGCCCACTTGGATAGTGGGGAATTGAACAGGACCATTTTAACATTGAATCCTATGGAAAGTCACGTCCATTGCATCGCGTTGCATGCGATGCGATGCAATTTTTTCTGACCCGATCTCAAAATCGGGTGCCCAGTTATTACACAAGTACCAAGTATTTGTACCATTAACACATGGGGGGGTATTCAATCCCTGACAATATTTCCGAAAGTCTGAAATATCAACAGTTTTTGCCTATAATAGATCAAATTCCCGCCACTGATTGTGGACACTTCATCTAACTTTGGGAGACTGGTCGTCTCTTCTGGGTACTGCGAGCGACACACGATTTTTAGGAGCCTCGTGGCCATTTCAGGAGTATAGGCAAGTATGTTTATAATGATTGCCAATTTCAAGGGATATTGAATAAGCCCCTATGCATTTGTGCAGCAAATTACTTAATTCACAATTTATATATAGCTAATACTTGTTTACATATTTTTATCACTGTAACCTTAATTGCTAGTATGCCACATAAAGCACATCACACTACTCCCAGACATCTCACATAAGGAAGGTTAGGCAGCCCAGGCAAGGAACATGCACATGTCAGAACACAGCAATGATCTGATAAATCAGAGAGCTACCAGTGTGGGCTGAATATAAAGGACAAGCTGTCAGGAACCCTGCTTACGGTCATGCATCTTACCCACACTCTGGAGTCTCCTGCTATGCAGATCTGCAGGCTTGGTGCCCAATACCCACAGAAGCTGGAATGGTACCCCATGTTCCTCTGCAATGCACTCTGCCTGTTCCACACTGTACTCAGGGCCGGATTTGTGCCTAGGCCTGTGAGGCACCGGCCTCAGGGCGGCACCAATTAAGGGCGGCAGGCAGGCTGACATTGTGTTAAATAGCAGCATGGCACAGCGGGTGGGCAGCGGCGAGTGACGAGTGCCGCCGGCGCAGACATGAATTATCAAATGTAGGCGGCAGTGCCGCTCGTTACCTGCCACTGCGCACCCACTCTGCCATGCACATTACATCACCGCTTAGCAGCTGGGTCCGACGGTCCCCCTGCGTGTCCAGAAATGGCTCAGGCTCACTGCTGCCGGCGCCTGCCCATTGGCTATTCCACACACACAGTCTATTGGCTGCTGTGTATCCAGCACCTGAGCGGTGCGCATATCCTCCCTGCACTCAGTCAGTCACAGTGTGAGAGTGACTGACGGAGACACTGTGCTGCTAATCACTGTACTAATATGTGCCTCCCTCCATCTAGGTCCTCCGTACAGTGAGCAGTCCAGAGTGCTTAAAAAATATTGTGGTGGGCTACAGTTAAATTTTAATGAAATATATAAATAACAATGTATATACATATATGATTACATTAAAATAGGGGGGGGGGGGGGGGAGACAAAAATGTTGTGCCTAGGGGCAGCCTGACCCCTAAATTTGCCCCTGACTGTACTCACACTATGGGAGCCACCTTGTGATCAGCTGATCACTGAACTTCCAGCTAAAAGTCCCATAGCTATACCTGACTGTTAGTTGTAGATTCCAACCTCACAGTGTAACCTAGAATACTCAGTCAGCCTCTAGGATTCTGAATATTTTAAGACGGATCCCCTGACCATCTGTTCTTAGACCAATACCCTGACCATCAATTCCCAGACGAACATCCTGACCAGTTCTCAGGCCAATTTCCAGACCATTGGTTCCCAAGCTGATATACAAACAGTCAGTTACAGAATCTCTTTCACTCTCAAGTCCACTCTCGGACTCAGAGGTAATTTCACGGAAACCCAGACAGAGGGCCATCACCTGCACGTTGATAGCAGCAAAACCCCTATCGCCTTGTGGGGTTCTCTAGAGAAGACCACCAGCAAGTTAGACTTTGCATGTCTGTTCTGGGTATTTGTCTGTTCTGGGTATTTGCTAAATCCCTAATACTACCTGTGCCCTCAGTGTTCTATCAATAGTTCTACCAGCTGTCCACTGCAATTACTAGTCTATGCTCCAGAGATACATTAGATCTCATAGGTTTCTTTTCCCAGTGTCCTCTACTGGCCCACAGAGGTCACAGCCAGGAAAATGAGTTCCAACAAACCTGACACAAGCATCTGTAACCTGCAATGCGGATAACAGCTATTACTGGCTTCCTACTATTAGTGGCTTCCAAACCAAACCAAACCACAACACTGATCATATCAAACAGTAGTACTATCATTTAAAAAAAAAAAAATTGTACTATGCATTAGCAGTATTGAAGCGAATATAAACATTGTATTCATTTGTAGCACATTGTATATAACAAAGATAGTCCTGATGTCCTAAACCTATTAGTATTTTAGGTGAACAGTGAAAAGTTAGGTTTGTAGATGTGATGTAATGTTTACAGGGCACCCTTTGGGATTTTACTGATTCAGCATATAATCAAGGCCCAGCCACAGCCAGATTAAGGGGTGGTGCAGGAGTACACTGATATCATCTACTCTTCTTCTTGTGCAGCAGCAGAACTTAGCAGCCAGAATACAAGCAAGATAGCAGAGAGCTTCCTGACAAGAGGAAACATTAGAGGGGGATGAGGTATGTAGGGATCCCCATACACAGCAAATGAGTCCTCTTTAGTTCTGTGCCAGCGTGTAATTAGTACAGAGGCTGCTACTATTCTTGCAAGAGACAAGATAGATGACAGATTTCATTTCTCTATGTGTACCCGGTCATTGTTAAACCATCAGTTTAAATCTAATATACACCATTGGTTTAAATCACAATCTAATATACAACCCCTCTTCCTCTGAACTGTGCAGTTCCGCAGTGGGGGGGAGCCGATGACAAGTGGGAGCAGTGCAGACAAAATGCTGTGGGCCAGCGGAACAGGCGGGCTGTCTCAAGTACCCATCCTCCAGGATAAAACCAGCCCTGGGCCTGTCCTATTTTTTTACAGAAGGGTTGAAATGCTGAATGTAACTTAATTTGACCTACCAGAAACAAGTGGAATCATCAATTCACATACAGCAGTGAACACTATTTATAGGACTTGCTGATATAGGATGAATATGATGTATTTACAGTTTGAGGTCTCTGAGTATAGCTAAATCTTCTAAAAATTAAAAGAGGTGATATTGCCCATAGCAACCAATCAGATGTTGTCTATCATTTCTCTATTTCATCCTAGAAAATGATAGACAGAATCTGATTGGTTACCATGGGCACATCACCTTTTCATTTTTGAAGCGTTAATAAATTTACCCCTTACAATATAGATTTTAAGAAGGAGGGGAAAGTCAAGATAATTTACATTACCTTCAATTGACAGTATGGTTAGCAGCAGGCTAGACCAGCAAAAGTGGAATTTTCTAGGCTTTGATGAACAAATAGCATTTAATTCTTTGCAGGCTGATAATAGTATTATTGAGCATGAAAGTATTAGTGAGGTGCGAAGTAGCACAGGAGAAACCTTGTAGATGGCAGTGGCACATGGTTATTCTGTGGGTTTTTTGACTCCTGTTTTTTTGTGTGGGTTTAATGAAATGCAGATGTGATACATAGGGGGAAATTTACTAAGATGTGTATTCTACTTCATGTGTGATGTTGCTATGGGCAACCAATCAGAATCTACTTCCTATTTATTTAGCACCCTCTAGATCAGGGCTGGGCAATTGCGGCCCTCCAGATGTTAATGAACTACACACCCCAGGATGCTTTGCATTAGTTTTGCTATGTGGCCATGCTGAAACTGATGCAAGGCATGCTGGGATGTGTAGTTCATCAACATCTGGAGGGCCGTAATTGCCCAGCCCTGCTCTAGAAGATAGTTGACAGGATCTGATTGGTTGCTCAAAGCAACATAGAATACACATCTTAGTAAAGTAGTTGTGGGACCTGATGCAATACTGCCCAATATAGGCACATTGAGCAGCGTCGAATACACCATAGATACCTTTGGGTGATGCGGCTGTGAGCAGGGCAGGAGGAATCACAGTAAGTTTATAAAATTGTGACAGTAGTAATGACTACAGTCCTAAGTAGCTTATAGGCACAACACCTGGGTTTTTTGTGCTGTGTGAAAGGAGGTCAGAGCTTTTAGCTGAGTCTTAACCACGGTTTCCTACCCTCCAGGAATGGCCAGAAGGGTCCTTGAAATCCTCCCGGAATGAGGCCAGTCTCCATGACTGGCCCCCCTCCCATGACTCCCATGGCAGGGGGGTCTATGGGAGCAATTTATGCAAATCACGTCTTTGTAGCCCTGCCCCCTGCTGTGCAATGCCTGAAATACCGTCATTGCATGGTGGTGGGGCGTGGCGACGAGGACGCGATCGTTCTGACCACGCCCCACTCAGGATGATCCATCCCACCCCTTTCTTCTCACCATCAGCAGCCCCGCCCACCACCTCACTGAACTGGCTGCCCTTTCCTGGAGGGGGCAGCCAGAAAGTAGGCAATCCTGGTCTTACCCAGGATTTTGTATCCGTGAAATACCTGGATTTTGGGGATATTTCTGTGTGAAAGTGGTATAAGTCACAAATGATACACTTCCTTTAATTGTCAGAAATTCAGAGACCAAAAGTGTTGCACACTGTAATTTTACACTTACCCATGCTAGATATTTTTAAAGAAATGCAGGAGCGGAGAGAAAACAGGCTGGCAGATTGCAATGTTTAGCGTCTCGAGCACACAATGACTAATGATTATCATTTATATTCCGTAAAGTGCTTTTATTTTTATGAACACTTCTTCCTCAGCTTATCACTTAGGAAAGAAAGCAGTTATCACCTAAAGCACCTTTTCACATTCAACAACATCCTATGCTCCAGGCATTGCTCTCCAAATGTTTACACAAACAGTTATTGCCTGGATGACGGAGATTGATCACTGGGTAATAAGTTTGTGCAACCCCAGGCAGTCTGGATGCTGTGCTGGGCGGGTTCTCTGCTGTAACTTGTTCAAGATACTCCCAGGATAAAAGAGCAACATTTCTGCCCTGTTCATGTCAGCACATTTATCCTAACTAAGCACATACTCCTTTGCATGTACAATCCACGTCTGGTTGGGAAAAATATTTATCTTCTGTGTAATTGATGAGCGAAGCTTACTGTTATTTCCTGCAACCTGTATAACCCTTTGAGTGCCAAGTGAATTTGCCAAAATAGGTGTGCCAAGCGAACATTTTTATTCATCACAATGACCTGTAATGTTTACCTTATGTAGGAAATATAACATTTTTTAACACAACATTTTTAGCAGATATTTTGCACATCTCTCACAGAGAAGTTGGCACTCAAAAGGGTTAATATATAAAACTCTGTATTGAATTTAATTTAAAAAAAGGGACACCCAATATGATATACAGATAGATAGATAGATAGATAGATAGTTTTATGGACTTTATTGGTAATAATGCTCCTAAATACACAGTCAGTGAAGCTGGACGTTGCATTACCAAATTAAGGGCCTTATTTTGGTTCATTCTTTCTGACAAAATCCTTCTTAGATGGACAAAACCATGTGCACAGCAGGGGGGGCAGATGTAACATGTGCAGAGAGAATTAGATTTGGGTGAGTAATTTTGTTTCTGTGCAGGGAAAATACTGACTGCTTTATTTTTACACTGCAATATAGATCTCACTTTGAAGTAAAACCCCACCCAAATCTAATTCTCTCTGCACATGTTACATCTGCCCCACCTGCAGTGCACATGGTTTTGCCCATCTAAGAAGGATTTTGTCAGAAAGAATGAACCAAAATAAGGCCCTAAGTGACCAAATGATTTTATTATTATGTGGAATTTACAGAAAGTTGTTAAATGGCAAAACTAAAGGCCCATACACACTTGACGATTTTCACCTGAAAATCGGTCAAAACAGCAGTTTTGAGCGATTTTCCGCTGAAAATCGCCTAGTGTGTATGCCTCCCAGATTGCAGACTAGCGATGATGCGCGCTCCCGCATCATCGCTGTCAAAGTCTCTAATCTGCTGGTTTTACCAGCATGCCAGAGATGATGGCTGATTTATTCAGCCATCATCTCTGTGTGTGTACGCCGGGCTGCCGGGCTAAAGATTAGCCACTTTGAGCCTACGTACCGCCCCGCCGCCCCGCCGCCTCCCCCTGCTCCCTCCCCCCTTACCCAGCACACACCTGTATTCCGGGCGGCTGCAGTACTCCTCCTAATGCCCGCAATTTCGTCTGGCTGCTGGGCACCCCTCCGCCGGCAGGTCCTTCCACGATAATGTCTGCCTGGCTGCCCCCGCAGCAGCTTCCAGGGTCCCCAGCCGCTGCCTCCTCATATGTTAAAAAAAAGCAGTTGTTAAAACGTTTATAAAATGAGACCACTGCCACCAATGTGAGATTGCCCACAAGTGTATTTATATTATAGATATATATATATAAATATATATATCTATATATAATATATCTATATATATATATATATATATTTATTATCTATAAATATAATATATATATTATATTTATAGATAATAAATATATAGATATATATATATATATATCTATATATATATATATATATATACATAAATATATCTAATATAAATACACTTGTGGGCAATCTCACATTGGTGGCAGTGGTCTCATTTTATAAACGTTTTAACAACTGCTTTTTTTTAACATATGAGGAGGCAGCGGCTGGGGACCCTGGAAGCTGCTGCGGGGGTGCGGGGGCATCCAGGCAGACATGTCAGGTGGGCGTGTGGCCGGAAGGACCTGCGGGCGGAGGGGTGCCCAGCAGCCTGACGAAATTGTGGCCATTCGGAGGGGTACTGTAGCCGGAATTTAGATGCATGCTGGGGGAGGGGGGAGGGGGGAGGGAGCAGGGGGAGACGGCGGGGCGGCACGCGGGCTGAAAGTGGCTAATCTTTCAGCCCGTGCTGCGTACACACATAATCCAATAGACCGGCGGGTACTTGTGTAGTTTCACGGCGCCACTAAATCGCATGCGATATCGCATGCGATATCGCATGTGATTTAATACCTGTTCATATCCCCACTATCCGCTGTGGCGTGGAGTTGATTTTATATAGTGTGGCGAGCGCAGCGAGACACCGAGCCCGAAACGTGGCGAGCGTAGCGAGCGCCGCAAGGGGACACGGAATGCGATATCAGGTGTCGCCGTCAACCGACACAAGTACCATAATCCGTGTCTGCTCGCCACGCTTCGGGTTCAGTGGCTCGCTGCGCTCGCCACACTATATAATTTCGACTCCACGCCATAGTGGATAGTCGGGAAATAAAGAGGTATTAAATTGCGTTTGATATCGCATGCAAAATCGCATTTCTCCGAATATACTCCGCCCAGCGATCAATTCTGAATCAGGACCCAAAAACTGAAATGCACAGAATAATATGGCCCCTTCTCCCACCCTTGGAAATCAAACCCAGCCCATTATGTAAATAGCCTTTTACATGAAAGATTTTCAGCAAAGTCTTTCACCTCCTGAACATCTCTTGCTCTTTTAAGAAAATAGATCAGTGTGTACGCACTACTTTGGTGACAGATATATCTATCAAAGATTTTGGCAAAGTCTTTTGAAATGAAAATCTTCAAGTGTGTATGGGCCTTTAGTGTGATTATGAGACCTCCAATGTTTAATATAAGTAGAAATATATCTTCAGGAAATCGTAAGACATTTTGCCAAACACAGCCTGAAAAATTAAAATAGCCGACATGCGACACGTATGTTGCGGTAAAAACTTACAATTTATTGCCTCCTGTACATTATTCATGGCAAGCTGTGTTGTTACTAACAGCAATAAGTTTGTTGTTAATACTAAACAATCATTCTTTGTGATTGGATAGATTAGTATTCACAGCTGCAGTAGACTAACGTGTCTGTAGAAACACGTTCACAGTTCAACTCCAATGGCTCCTCACCCAAGGTAGGATAATTGGGTGAATCTGCCAAAAAAAACAACCAAATTGTGTTGTTACACATACTCTAATGCATATTTCACTAGTGTATATAGGTGTGATGTCAATATTAAATATAAATTAGGTAAACACATAAAAATGAACATTAGTTATAATAAAAAAAACTAACATACATATCAGTGGTACTGAATCTGCAAAATTAAAATGCATACCCTCCAACTGGACCGATTTAGCCAGTACAGTACCATTTTTTCATTGCCTGTACCGGCTAAATCTAAGTGTACCAAATGTGACTTTTTTTGGGGTGGTTCCCCTTCAGCTGTCACAGCATGGAGGTAAACAGCTGAGCAGTGGTGTCACTGAAGGCGGCACCGGGAGAAGAGGAGCTGGCTAGAGGGGCTGGCTGCAGTTCAGTGCTAGGCTGCAACACTGCAGCCAGTGGTTTACCAACTTTCTTTGAATTCCAGCTTTCAGTGCTACATTATTCCATATCTGTGTATATTTCAATTATCAATATCTGCACATTTATACATTGCTCCTGCCAGGCTACTGCAGTAATACCAACATGGTTTCTCTAGTCTGCTTAACAGTCACCTGCTACATTCCCTTCAAAGAATATCTTCCAGTCGCCCCAACTGTAAACACCTACAAGAGTCCTGAATCATTCGGCCTTAAGAATAGCCTCATTTAACATGCCAGTCTTAAGAAGCAGCGTTGGGACCCTGATTTGAAACCTAATCCTCCACTTGTCATTCACCGTTCAAAATGCCAGCACATTTAAGAAGGTCTATATTGTAACCTTCCTTAAAAAATTGCACACTGGCTGTCACCCTACCTCTGCTTTAACAGGAAAAAAATTACGTTCTGAGGAGCAGGAGTATATATTGTTTTTTTACAATCTTGTTTTTTTCATGATTATACTGTTGTCTCTCACAAGCCTATAGAAAGAGAAAGAGATGGGGACATGCAATCCTGTCTGCATAATACTACTACGGAAACTCTCTCATGCTACAAGTTATAATTAATGTATTTCCACTCTTTCCGCCAAACTCCTCGTTTCATCATTTTGCACTGTCATCTTTCGGGAACCTGCACAAAGCAGTCAGCGGGCAGTGAGGGGAATACATAATTACCTCTAAGGTGACAATGTAAATTCTACCTCATTTTTGTACGGTATTAATAATCAAAATGTTTTCGCTGAGCTCACACTTTATACAGTTATGTACAGGAGATTAAACATACAGTATATTAACATCACAAATTAATTTATTTCTTACCTTCATGAAACTATAACTCCTTCAAAATGCTTTGTAACTTTTTTAATGGGATTGTTTAATGAAATACATTTTGGACACAAATATCTTATATATCTTATATAGGTAGAATCCCTGTCCAAATGTTGTTTTCATAAATCTAAAGCCCCATACACACTAGAGCAGGGGTCAGGGAACTTTTTTACCTTTTTCCCAAAAATATATTTAGATATTCCGTCGTTACCCCCTTGATTTGAAAAGAAGGAAATCATTTAATTGTAATACACGCTGTACCCCCAGAAAGTGATAAGATATCCTGCTAGTACGGTACACAGCCTGGCAGCCATTGATGATGACGACCATGTATGGCTGTATGTGGTACTAAATGTGTACCACACACAACCATACATGGTCATCATCATCATCATCAATGGCTGCCAGGCTGTGTGTGGTATAGCCATTGATAATGTGACATCCAGGCAACTATAAGTGTCAGTATTTCAAGATGATATAGTGACAGTCCGTGCAAACTTTTTTCCCTAGACTAGAGATTGGTATACCCTGACAGGAGCCTATAACAGGCACAGAAACTCAGTGCCTCAGCAGCAGTACAGACTGCGCACTGCCGAGATGGTGCAGCAACTAGTCGACTCTACTAAAGAAGCGGGCAGACTTGGAGGCGGGGCCAGGGCATCACGTAGGGAAGCGTGTTATACACAAGGGTCTGACGCACTGCCTCAGGATCTTGTACACTACAGTGCTGTAACACACACAGCCGGGCATGCATATAGAATCTATATATAGATTCTAAATACAATGAAATGAAATTCCTGGGGGTAATGGAGGATCACGCTGTCGAGACACAGCTGGGCATGCATATAGATTCATATGCATGCCCGGCTGTGTCTCGGCAGCATGAACATCCATTACCCCAGGAATTTAAGTTTTACCCCATTAGGGGTAATTTTCCCCCTATTCCCTGACCACTACACTAGAGGATACTGTAAAAGATATCACTCAGAAAGGGCCTTCTGAGTGATATCTTTCAATATCATTACCGATGCGCACTCTCGCGCATCATTAATAAATGTCCTGACAGGTGGAATCCTGGCCCATTTTCGGTTCTTTCGACAGTCACTTGACAGCCGGAAGTCAATGTTCCAGCTGTCGAGTGTCAGAAAGTCAGAGGATTGGTAAAAACACAGCTGATTTGGTGAAAAACGCCCGTGGATTTGACAATCCATGGCCATTTCCGATAATACAGACGTGCCTTCAGAGGATGGCCGGTCTGTAGCAGACAAGTCCTGGCCGGGATGGCGAGTCAAGGCTGGGATTGAAACCGCTTAACTGCCAATATTTCCACTGTCAGAAATATTGTCATACATTTAGTAGCCCTTATAAACAGAATTTATTTTTTGATCAGATGTATATACTAGTAATTGTCCTAGTCATTTATTTTTAATTTCCTCCCAATGCATAAAAGCACATCCTTATGCAGCTCAGGTTTTTCCTTACTTCCCCCCGAGCATTCCAAGCAGATAATCAGAGCGTGCAGACATTCAACAGTAATCAATTAGCACCTACTTTGGTCTAAATTGAGAATATGCAAATTGGGCTCCTCATCAGATAGTGCAGTCAACATTTCAGGGAAAAGAGAAACTTCCTATCATCAACATCGCCGGAGAACTTATGTAGATTTTTGTCAAAACCAGATTGGACTGCTAGAACAACTTCAAACATTTTTTTTCCACACATTTGCTGTATAAATTCCTTATCTTTTCCTCTTTTATTTTTGCCACCTATATGTCAAAGACCTAGCGTTTCATTTCAAATTTGTTTCAAATGTATTATCCTATGAGACATATGGTGATTTAAGAACTGTAAGATCTAGCGGAGAAGGGATGTGACCTACACAGCTTCCATAAATTTCTTTAAAAGACAAGTGTGCATAACAAGTGCTGTATCAGTTCAATTTCTGAATGCATAAATGCTATATATTTTAATAAGTCATATAGATCCTCGTGCACTCAGACAGAACTATAAAATGTATGTACTTAACAAGACATCCATCTACGTTGTCTCTTTGCACAAGGCAGATTTTCTTTTATCATTAATAATATATATTGAGGAATTTTTCAAAAAGAAACAAGTAAAATAGCAGTTACAGTGAAGGGAAAATATCATTGGGAAAACAGATGCAGACAGAAATACCAAGAGCCAAATAGCAACAAAGTATAGTGGGCAATATAGTCTGACTAAGGCGATGAAAGTTAAGCGGACTGCGGCAATGTGAAATTGGAAGATGAAAGACAAGTGCCTTGATCTGCAACCAATAATGAAGAACCATATCAATCTATAACACACAGAAACTGCTTTGTGATAGGGGAGGACATGCCTCTCAATCTCTCTGTTCCCCTCTCGTCCCCATACTTGGGGCTGACCTTTCTGATAGGGGGCAGTCAGGTCAAACAGGGGAGGATTTGACTGAAGCAGGTGGTGTGGAGGGCTCTGCTATACAATGTTAAAATTATTGGAGGAGATGAACCATTATATCTCCTATAAATGATTGATATTGTATATGGGAAAAGGTCTCTTTTTTTCATTTCCTATGAAGCATGGATCACTCCGGCAATCATCAAAATGATTTCGGCCCCACACGCATGGCTGCAAATGGATGTTTAAGCAAAACATCCATTCGCATGCGTGAGCGGATATTTTCCGTGCGAGGGGGGGGTGGGCGCTAGTTCGGGCTGCGTTTAGTTGGCTCACAAAGCTGCAAAATTTGCAGCTTTGCGAGTCAACCAGAATGACCTCCTTTATGTGTAGCTGGTAAAAGATACATGATTAGTTCCTTATGCCTGTGGACCTGCTTCACCTCTGGAACACAGTGGCGTGGGTCCACAAATTAGAATGTATTTTCATTTATAAAGCTGATGAGGGAGCGTGCTAAATTACATTGCTCATGATGTGTGCTCTCCCACGTTATCTATTTATTTAATTTATTTATTAGCAATTATTTATATAGTGCACACATATTCTGCAGCGCTTTACAGAGAACATTTGAACATTCACATTAGTCCCTGCCCTATTGGAGCTTACAATCTATATTCCTTACCACATATTCATTATAGGGTTAATTCATATGTACACATATTCATTATAGGGTTAATTCTGTTGAGAGCCAATTAACCTACAGTATATTTTTGGGATGTGGGAGGAAAATAAAGTACCCGGAGGAAACACACGCAAACACAGGGAGAATATACAAACTCTGCACAGTTAGGGCCATGCTGGGAATCAAACCCATGACCTCAGCTTTTGGCTTACCTATAAAGATCCTGTACACACGGGGGTGACCAGGCATCTGTGCTGAGGGAAGTGTGTAAGCACGATCATGTGACACACCCCCCCCCCCCCCGGTGCGCACCACGATGTGTGCTGAGCGATCTGTGCAGAGCAGGACTTTGCCTATTGTTTATAGGCAATGTTCCATGATCTAGCAGGATAGACAGCTGCTGTGGGCGATAGGAACGCACATACATAGCATACACATGGAGCGATTAATGCTTCCTTTCTCCTTTCCGATCTTGTCAAATCGCTTAGAAATGGGGTGAAAATCACCCTGTGTGTATGTCACTTAACTTCCACACAACGATGATGGGGAAAATCACTGAGCTGAAAAGCGATTTTCCCGTGGGGTGGATGGCTTTCAATAGCAGGACATTATGGGATGCCGTCCATACCTGCCACTTATCTGCTGGTAACACTAGCAGATGAGCGCTGGTGGTCGGCGATGATGTGGGAGTGCGCATCAGTACTCACAGCTCATTGTCAGACAGTACACACTGAAAGCAGCTCAAATGGCAAAAATGAGCTGCTTTCAGCAAAAATAGCCCAGTATGGCTTGGAGTCTCAGAAGATAGGCAAGAATGGTGTTGTCACGTCTGATGGGTGACTCTGGACTAGAGCTGGAGTATAACGGAAGCTGGGTTCTTTCATAACCTTGGACTGCATAGAGAATACTAAAAGTCTGTAGAGGAATCCCTCACTAGGGAAGGTGGAGTCTCTCGAAGGCTAGATGAGCCAGGGAATAACTGGTAAGTATGGATAGGCTCAGATTGAGTAGAACAATGATGAGAGCTGCTGAATGAGGTCACTGCAGGTAAGTATGCACTGGGTATCACTACAGTCATCACAGGAGAGGTTCACCGATGATGATAACAGCAACAGCAGTTATTTGTATTTAGTGCAGATATTGATGTTTGACTCTCTGACTGGTGACTTGACAGCTGTAGTGAGGATGAAGCAATGCAGGTACTAATAGCAGGCAGATAGACCAGCAGGTGTAGAAGACAATCAGAAAACCAGGTATTCTGATAGTGGATGCAATGTCCCGGACTGGACACACTAGAGGGAGTCAGGATGCAGGCAGAGTAGAATGCTGCAGATGCTGAAGTAGCAGAAGTACTAGGAGAGCTTGAAGAGCTGCTACTCATAGGACATCATTGTACTGACTGACTTCTGGCTCCAGTCTCAATGTATATATATATATATATATATATATATATATATATATACATGCACCACGGCGGCAGATCAGGAGGAGCGTGTGCCTGCAAATCGCTATATATATATATATGTATGACACCAACACTAGTCTTGATAAAGGGCACACAGCCCGAAACGTTGATACACTTTCCTAGTGTTGGTGTCATTCACTTGTGGTATTAACAGCATTTAAAAAAGCCCAGGAGTGCCAGCCAGCTATATTCTTCTACATCACCCCTCTGCTGAAGGGTTGCAAGGCACCCGGGTATTAGATGATTTCAGTGAGTGCCGGGACCTCGACATCATATTATATATATAGCCGGAGCCTGTAGGTGATTGGCTGATGCAGAATAACCATTCCTGGATTGGCTGGTGAACTCCTGTGAATCAAACCAATATGGCCTCTCCCATGTTGGAGACACAAACGATGTTTGCTGGGAGTTTGCAAGTAGCAGGCCACAGGCTGTGTCCAGTGGCACCTGCTGAGATGACATCACGGGAGACGCTGACCGTGCGCATCTTGTGCCAGCCAAACACTAGGAGTCTGCAGTGCTGACCTGTATTATAGTCTCTGAGCAAGCCTGGCCAAGCACCTGGAATGGAAATAAGTATGTCTCAAACCCTGAGTCATGACAGGTGTAGTCAGACTATGAAAATGTTATTTTGGCTAAAATGGTTTACACAGTGCACAGGCGCTATTTTAAAAACGAAGCCCTTTTGTTTACAATGTGTTTACAATGTGCAATCAGTACATCTACTAACTGTCAAGCGCACAATATTGTACAGTAAATAATGGTGAGGAACCGCCTGTTGCCACTTGCTCAAATTTGGTCTACTAGACAACTACATCAATCATATTGCCATTTACAACACTCTGCTTTACTGGCAGGGGTCAAAGACCAGTACGCCGCACTCATGCTTCTTTAATGTAAAGCAGCGAGAAAAAACACAAGTTTCAATTAGACAAAGGGTAATTGGAGATGCTGGGAATCAATCAAACATTTAACCTACTTGCAAAAGCTGTCATTGTACTTAAACTGATTTATTTGAAACTCTTAAACAATTTGAATCAGGTGGATAATAACAGCTTTGTGGTATAACACAGGCAGGGAAGGTATAAGTATGGTTTTGTAATTTCCCAATGATTTGTGCAGGCGTAGGATCACTGCGGTATAAAGAAAGGAATGCATCAGCAGTTTCAAAATATATTTTCTACTGATTATAATTAAAAATGTTGCTATTGAAAACTTTTGAGCCTTTCCCGTCAAATACTGCCTACACATCATTTTAGAATCCGGATATACATTTTATTGTTTTAACTTGGCCATGATAACAGTAGTGAAGAATATGTATGTATTATTTGCATACTACAGCCAGTGGATACATAAACACAAATATAAATGGCTATACCCTTACAAGCAACAAATGCAACTATCAATCAACATACCTTCTTCCATTTCAAAATCCTGGCTTGGGATGCCTTACATTCTCCAGGCACTGTGTAGACGAGGCATTATGAGAGATTACACAAACAAAATTATCTCTGCTCTCAGCAATTAGAGATAAACTCAATCGGGTGGGTTTACCTCAGGGTTGCCGACTTTATTATTCTCCTCTCCGGAAGAAGGCCGGAGAGGAGAGTTTTCAGCAGCCACTCAGGGGGCGGGGCTTAAGCGTGATATCAGTAAGCCCCGCCCCCATGATGGTAAACCAGCTAATTCACAGATCTCCGTGGAGGGGGCGGGGCTAAAATGACGCGATTGTGTCATTTAAGCTCCGCCCCCTCCTCTGAGACCCGAGGATTGCGGCATTTTAATGCCGCGTTCCGGGGGACATCGGGGGTCCCCCCTGAATCCGGGAGGGTTGCCCACCCTTCCGGGGGGCCGGGAGGGGGACCCGGGAGGGTCGGCAACCCTGGTTTACCTATATTTGCAGACTGTCAATCACTTCCTGTTTGTAGCCGTAGTGTTTCTAAGGATGTAGTACAGTATGGCCCTTATTCAGATCTGATCGCAGTACACATTTGTTCTCAATATGGGCAAAACCATGTGCACTGCAGGTGGGGCGGATGTAACATGTGCAGAGACAGTTGAATTTTGGTGAAGTGTGTTGAAACTGAAGTCTAAATTTCAGTGTAAAAATAATGCAGCCAGTATTTACCCTGCACAGAAACAAAATAACTCCCCCAAATGTAACTCTCTCTGCACATGTTACATCTGCCCCACCTGCAGTGCACATGGTTTTGCCCATTTTGAGAACAAATTTGTACTGCGATCAGATCTGAATAAGGGCCTAAATGCGGATACTCCTCTATATGCTAACCTGCACGTGTTCATGTGGCCAGAAATCCTTGGTTTTATAGCCGTCATCACCAATGCACCAGTTACAGCAGTTCTACTGTATATTAGTGCAAAAAATACATCTGACAACAGGTGGATCTATGAATATGTACAACTTTGCACAGTCTGCAATTCAGTTACACACCCTCACAGAACCTAACCTACGTGATAATGTCTAAGTCATGCCCCTTCAGCCACAAGTGGAGTGGCAGCTGAAATAAGTGCAAATCTTCATTGTATTTATTTGCATACATTTGGCTCAAGAGCAGTTTCAGTATAAAAACTACATACAGATTGTAAATGGACTTTCTTCAACTCTGCACCAGCCTCCTTATAGATTTAAAAATGTCACACCAAGAATAAATCCCAAAGTACAGCAAAGTACAGTGTCCACAGTCTGTTGCATATCATTTTATCAAGATTATTTAAAAATTTCTGTATTTTAGCAGGAAAAACATTAATATAGGGTTGCTATAATATCTTTTTTAATCAGACACATATGAATTTGGGTGTACAGTCCAGCCCCAGACTTTATTTTGTATTTATGTATACAGTGCATCCGGAAAGTATTTTGGGAGAATTTTGCATATTTATTAAAAATAAAATAAAAATTAAGAAATCACATGTACATAAGTATTTATAGCCTTTGTTCAATACCTTGTTACTGCACATCTGACAGAAATTACAGCCTCAAGTCTTTTGAATATCATGCCACAAGCTTGGCACACCGGTCTTTGGCTAGTTTTGCCCAATTCTGTTTGCAGTGTAGTAATGTGCCCCGGTGCTGGGATGGCTTCCCTGCTCCCAGCACCCGAGCAGCAGTGGCAGGCAGGGGAGATGGACAGCGCTGGGATCAAGGAACCAATCCCAGTGCTGACAGTGCGGCGGGGATCAGCGCAGCTACAGCAGACGGAGTGGCAGCTGTTTAAACTTGGCTCCCTTGTGGCCACCAATGGAAAACGCCGTCCACAGCGTTTGAACACTGGCGCCATTCGGGAGCCAATCACAGCTTCCGAATCGGCAGCCAATAGAAAACAGCCGCAGTGAGCCAATCAGAAAAGTTCCAGAAGCTGCTGAAGAGGCCAGAAGATGCCGGGACCAGTGGCGGAGATCTCCAGTGCCTTCTGCTGAAGGAAAAGAAGCAGCGCCGCCGCTGGCCAGGATGGGCCAGCGGCAGAAGAAAGAAGATGGCGGCTCCTGGAGCGGCCAGCTGGGGAGGAATGCAATAGAGCTAACGAAGTTCCCCCCCACAGCCTCTCCCAACGCCAGGTAGGCGGCCCCCAGAGCCACCTACCCCACACCTCCCTAGACCACCGGGTGATTGGGCACTAGGCCCGTGGGTACAGTCAGGCCCCTCAGGCCTGTGGGCATTTTAGTCGGGCCCTCTCGGTCCATAGGCATGTAATTGTTGGGCCCTCCTGGTCCTTAGGTAATTTAGCTGAGCCCTCCTGGCCCCTGGTATATGTTAGTCGGGCCCTTTAGGCCCGTGGGGTCCACTGAAGGTCGGGCATTAGGCCCGTGGACCTCCAATAGCCAGGCGAAAGGCCCGAGGCCCATGTAGGGTGGGCTCTAGGCTCAGAGGCTATACATTCAGGCACTAGGCCTGCTGACATTGAAAGGCAACAGGCCTGACCAGCAGATAGGAGTGTAAGTGACACTGGCACTAGGCCAAAGTCACTCTAGGGTGGATAGGCAGGCACCAAGCCTGGAAGGGTTATTCAGGCCTCTAGTACTGAGGGTGGGTAGGGAAGGGCTCCAGGCCCAATATTGTGGTTCACCCACAGTGTGTGGTTACCCGTGGGTGGTTGGGGTTAAGAGGTGGACAGGCTGTGCGGCAGTCCCCTCGTGGGTCGCCAAGTAGCTAATGGGAACATTTTAGAGTGTGAGTATGCTGGCCAGCTCTAGCTAGGTAGGAAGTGTAACATCAAAAGTTAGGCAGAGGTTTGAAGGGATTGTTTGGTGGTAAAGTCTTGTACTGTTTGTATATTGTGTTTATGCAGAGCAAAGTTGTTTAAGTTGATGGTAATAGTTGTGTCGCAGCACACACACTTAGTCAGTTCTAGGGCTTTATGTTATAGTTAAAGTAGTCGTGCCACGTTTAGGTTGTGTTAGGCTCTGCATGTGTCTGGGGTTTCTGTCTCCTTACAGGGACCTGTGAAGAGAACTGAGGGGCCCAGTACAAGAGGGACACAGTACAAGAGTGTGGTCCATCTTGTCCCTCTGTGTCTGTCTCTGCCTCTCTCCCTTCCTTCTTTCTTAAGGGCGTACGTGGACCTTGCACCCTGATGCAAGGTCAACTCCTCACCTAGGTGCGCGAGTGTCCTTAGGTGACACTCCGGGCTCTGAGGCCGCACAACTATGATGACATTTCCCGGAGCCCGAAGAGTGCCTCTGTAGAGACGTCGCAGGACGGAGGGCACATCGGTCTGCACTAAGGAGGAACCGTGCTCATCACCTCTCCTTCCTCCTAGGTATTTGTTTCCGGGTGCCGGAGTTCTCCAGGACCGTAGGTCATCACGGCCTGAAGGTGAGAGGGTGCGGTGCCAGGTAAGTGGTCCGGTTACACCTGCACTGCAGCAGGCACCACACCGCACTGCCCCTACACCCCTCTCACAGCAGCACCCCTTAAGCTCCATCAGTGATCATGATGGAGGCCACTGTGCTTATTGGGACCTTCAAAGCAGCAGATAATCTATTTTTCTATACGCTTTCCTATTTTGTACCTTGAGACAATCCTGTCTCGGAGCTCTACAGACTTTTCCATTGACTTCATGCTTGGATTGTGTTCTGACTTGAACTGTCAAGTGTGGGACCTGGGGGGGGCTGTACGGCCCGGTGGGACCAGAGGTCCATCTGGACAACCGAGCCAGGCACCCCCGAGCATTTTTATATGTATCTCTGTACCCGATTACGTGGTTACATGTATATGAATACTGATGTTCTTGGTTCTACACAATCCCTCATAAACACATCAAACAGTGTGTGCTATGTCTTTCGACAAATCGGAATGGCCTAGTAACTGATACAAAGTAAAACACCTTATAAATGTTTAAGTGAATGTATCACTATATAGCCTGTACCTTTAGTAAAAAGTTTAATGATTATTATATAGGACTAAATATCAAATCATGGCGGTCAGATTAAAGTAAGACCTCCATACCTCTTGCAATGTGCGTTTCAAATGCTCTATCCTATGCATGTCAGACTATAGTTAATAACTAAAAATGTAAAACTAAAAAACAACAAAAAAAATAAAAAATAAAAAAATTCACCCCAAAAGATATCTATATTTGATTAAATCGATATATATGAATCCAATAAAGGACTTAAAATTATTTTTTATACTTATGTTTTATATGCACTCCTAATAATACAGACTCCTTCTAAATAAAGAGATAGATATATGTATTTATGTGTATATGAAGTGATATATATGTATTTTTTTAAATGTTAGTATGGATTATCCAAAAAATAAGCTGCTATAAATTATGAACGATCTCTGAGAAAATCCAATAAAAGATCGAAAGTCTTAATATATAATGCAGGTCATCGGCTATTGTATTTAATATAAATAATGCACATAAAACTTATGCGCTCTGTAAAAACAAATAGAGAAGAAAGGGCACATATATACCACTGCCCCTACCTAAAATGGTGACTGAGAACTCCATCCTAATACTGGGAGAAAGCGGTGGACAGTCCAGACCGAATAAATAAATACAGCATAAGAAATATGATACCCGGAAACGGGTCTGCAATAGGTGGAACGCGATAACAACACGAGTGACCCGCATGACGCTATGCGGAAGTGCGCGACCGCCAAGCTGATCCAATGATAACTGCCGTAATCTGATTGAAACGCATGACGTAGGCGGAAGTGCGCGGCGGTGATACGCGCCGCATACACGCCGAGACACTGGGGTATAAATACACCCAAAGGAGCAGCCTGTACTTTATGCACGATATACTCTCTCTCTCTCTGAGGAAGCCGCCGACGCTCACAGCAGGCGGGGAAACGCGTTAGAGACTTATCTCCATTTCTCCTGATTACTGAAGATTTTGATACTCTGCACTGAGGAGACCTGTTATTCATATCCACAGCCACTGGTGTCACAAACTCCGGATATAGTTGCACCCAATATGGAAATTCAGTTCTAGCAACTGGGAGGCATCAGAGACTTTAATCCGCCACAGGTCTCCAAAGGTATATACCCATTTTTTTTACAAAATCTTTTTTGTCTGGCCAGGCAACTTATATAACTCACTCTGATGGTATGCTGATAACACCTTTTGCATGTTGCAATTCTACTAATTACATCAAAGTAAAACCACATCAGTTTGATTATAAGGACTTTCTGGATCTAACCATACAAGTTCTCAACCAACTAATCCACTAACCTGCATTACTAATTAGCAGAGGCACTTACTAATTCCGGTTATTGTGCGTTATTGGTGCTACTCAGTTTTATATCTTATATATATATTTTATATGTTTATTTATTTTTTATTTTTATGTGGATGTATTTTATGTCCTAATTTTATATAGGTTGTGGCCACATACCATATGTACATTGATTATTGTATATAATAAATTCTATTGAATATTAGTGTTTCCCTTTGCGCAGTTTTTTCCTTTTTCTCTAATGGTGCCCATACACGCTACGCTTTTTTGGTCCTATTTGATTTGATTTGATTTTGACTACAAAAAGGATGTGCCTGCACATCCTTTTTGTACTTTACTATATCGGGCTCCCGGGGACGCGCATCGCATCGGATCTGAACGCGGCAGACACTTAACACGCCGCGATGATCGTATATGCGATGCGTTTTGTACTTAAAAAGTACAAATGCATACGATAATCGTAGCGTGTATGGGCACCATAAGTGTAGGACCTTACTGAATATAGTCAGGTCTGTGCCTTTCCAAATCATGTCTAATCAACTAAATTTAAAACAGGTAGACTCCTATTAAAATGTAGGAACATCTCAAGGATGATCAGTAGAAAAAGGATGCACCTGATGTCAATTTTGAGCTTCATGGCAAAGGCTGTGAATACTTATGTACATGTGATTTCTCAGTTGTTGTTTTTTTCTTATATAAATTTGTAGAAATCTCCCAAAACCGTATTTCATGTTGTCATTATGAGGTATTGGGGGAAATTTACTAAGATGATTTTGTAGAAAAAAATCCTACGAAATTACGATTTTTTTCGGTGTATTCGTATTTTTGGCATTTACTATGCCAAAAATACAAATATTCGTACTCATATTGATGGGACATTCGTATTTGTATTTACAAATACGAATGTCTACACCATCGATAGAATACGACAGGAATCACCATTGAAAAGAATGGTGGTTCCTGATTTACTAAGCAGCCGTATTGAAAATACGGCTGCTAATTAGTGTAAAACTGCCACGAATATACGGCAGGAAAATACACTTTATTTTCCTGTTATATATGGCAGAAGCCTTATTTATTTTTATATATATTTTTTTACACTAAAGCCTGCACGGATCTGACTGATCCGTGCAGGCTTTAGTGTAAAAAAAAAAAAAAAATAAATAAAAAAATGAAAAAAAAAATGATTTCTATTGGCCGCCTAAAATCAGGAACCGAAAAAGTCGGCTCCTGATTGGCCGCTAGGCGGGAAATAAAAATCATTCTGAGTAGAGGCGGGGAAAGATGAATATCTTTGCGTCTCTCCAGTGTCCGAGCGGAGCAGGTACCAGCAGCCGGGAGAAGCGCGACTTGAAGAGAAGATGCCGGGATGGTCGCCAGAGGACCAGGTGAGTAGGATTTCCTTCCCCAGGTACCCCTTTGGATTACAACGGATCCTGGACCCCGGACTCTTCAGCCCTGGAGCCCCGGACCCGGACCAGCCCCGGAACCAAGCCACCGGACCCTGGGACCTACCTACGGGATCAAGATAGGTAAGTATCAGTGTGTTTGTGTAATTTATTTATTTATTTATTAGCAGTTTCTTATATAGCGCACACATCTTCCACAGCGCTTTACAGAGAATAGTTGAACATTCGCATCAGCCCCTGCCCCAGTGGAGCTTACAATCTATATTCCCTACCACATGTACATATGCACACACAGACATTCTAGGGTTAATTTTTTGGGAGCCAATTAACCTACCAGTATATTTTTGGATTGTGGGAGGAAACCGGAGTACCCGGAGGAAACCCACGCAAGAACGGGGAGAATATACAAACTCCGCACAGTTAGAGCCATGGTGGGAATCAAACCCATGACCTCAGCGCTGTGAGGCAGTAATGCTAACCATTACACCATCCGTAATGTATGTATTAAACTTTTATTTTTCATATGTGTCAGTGTGTATTTATTTAACTATTTTTTTTACAGTGGTACTACAAGACCCAGTGGGCCCTTTAATGCCCCGCAAGCTGGGACTTGTGGTTCTCCAAGGGGGAGGCTTGCTGGGACTCATAGTTCCACAGTTTAAAACAATAGTTTTTTCATCTATTTTTTTACACCAGTATCAGCTCGATGCCCACCGCCCAGGGGCATCGAGGACAGCACCAGGCTTCAGCCTGGTCAGGTAAGTCCTGGAGGGGGGGGACCCATTTATTGGGGGGGTCCCCACTCCCCCAGGACCCCTGGCCAGGCTGACTGGTCGGTAGGGTTAATACTTTGGCCGCGGGACCTTATATAATAAGTGTCCCCTGGCTGTGGCATTACCATGCTGGCTGGTTGTGCCTGGGGCTGGTTCTTAAAATATGGGGGACCCCTACTCATTTTGTCCCCCCTATTTTGGGAACCAGCCCGGACCTGGAGCCTGGGACTGGTTGTTAAAAATCGGGGAACCCCTATTTGTCGGGTTCCCTGATTTTTAATTACCGGCCCTGGCTCTGTCAGTCTGGTGCTGGTTACAGCTGTGTGTGGGAAACCCAAGGCCGTTTTTTTTATTTATTTATTTATTTACACTCTGACTGATCCGTGCAGACTGTCTACATTAATTCGTATTTGCGCCCGTATATACGGCCGCTAATAAGAATGAATACGACATCGGAGGGTTACAAAGCAGTCGTATATGACTGCTTTGTAAATCCCCATTCGGAACACGACTTTGCATACGACCAGGGGCGCTGGAACGTTTTTAGGTTGGGGGGGGCAAGATATAATCTCATTTTGGCGCCCCCTAAATTGCTATATTTTACCCCCGGCACTATACACACTGGCAGCGGCATATACACGTGGGCATTATACACAGGGCAGCGGCATATATGCATGGGCATTATACACAGGGCAGCGGCATATATGCGTGGGCATTATACACAAGGCAGCGGCATTTACGCATGGGCATTATACACAGGGCAGCGGCATATACACGTGGGCATTATACACCGGGCAGCGGCATATACATGTGGCCAGAGACACCAGGACTGACATTAATCCAGGGGTTGTCATTTACGCGTAAAAAGTGGAAAAAGTGGCAGTGTCACCCCCAAACAGATTTATGTGATTATGTCTGATTATGATAATCAGACATAATTACATAAACCTGTTTGGGTGTGAATCCAGGGGTAAATGACAACCCCTGGATCTGTCAGATCAGGAATAGTTGAAGTAATGCACACTCCTGAATGTCAGTGTGATGCAGCACTATATGCTGAATCAGGATCTAAAATTGCTACAGTGCTTCTATTGGGGATTATGTTGATGAACAGACAGTGCAATGTGAATTAAATGTGAATTTTTTATTTTGTGCAAAGAATTACACATATGGGGAAGGGGCTGAATGTGAACAAGTGAAGGTTATTAAAAGTCAATGCTGTCTCTGTGAGCAAGGGGGTCGTGTTACAGGGAGCTGGCGTCCCGACTCCCTGTAGTGCACGCCCCCCTGATGGGTACCTGAGAAAGTTTGTGCAAAGCGCACAATGGCAAACAGGTCCCCCGCTGCTGGATCGGTCCCTCTGTGCCACTGGCACTATGCTGTGCTGCGGGGTCTCACAGATGATGGCTGTGGCGTTTTCTTCACCGGAGCTCAGTCAGCCCTGCTCCGTCCGGCTGCCCAGCGCGCTCCTACTGATGACGTCACCCGGCATCAGACTTCTCTGCATGGCTCCGGACTCTGGAAGCTGTCGGGGAATGATGATGATGTCGGCGGCTGTATGTGAGGAGCGATGAAGTTGTCTCGCAGGGCTGGGTGCTGGGCGCTGGGCAGGGTGCTGGCGGCAGAGCTCCGGCGCCAGATGACATGTCTGCGCCCGGAGCTGGTGCTCCGCTCTGGCTAAAGCAGCTGTGCGGGCGGGCGGCTGCGATTAATCAGTAATATAGGCGGACGGGCGGGAGGCTGGATCAAGCTTAATCAGCCCACCGCCCGCCCGCCTATATTACTGATTAATCAGCTTTAGCGCCTCTGTAATTTTGGGGGGGGCAAGCTGCCCCCTCGCCCCCCCCGTTCCGGCGCCACTGCATACGACGTATGCTGTCGTATTCATTCGTAGCAAGAATACGAATACAATTATTTGTATTCGTATTCTTAGTAAATTTCCCCCATTGTGTGTAAAATTTTGAGGGAAAACATTAATTTATTACATTTTGAAATAAGGCTGTATCATAACAAAATGGAAGTGCTGTGAAAAATTTCCAGATGCACTGTATAATGTGTACTTGAAGGTACAGACTCCTGTCTGGACTAGCATTCTTCCTACCTGCTCTTACGTGATTTTAACTAGTATAGGCCCTTGCATTGCTGTCTACATATTAGAATTGGCACTGTTATATTAGGTAAATCATAGATTAATTTATATAATTTGTCAGTATTAGGGATTATAGGGACCCACCTTATGAGATTCACCGTGAGATGGTAGGTTTGCAAGAATTTTTGGCCAAACATTCTAAAAACCATATTTATACTCTAAGTCAGTGGTTCCCAACCTGTGGTACGCGTACCCCTGGGGGTACGCGTCCACCTGCTCGGGGGTACGCGGTGGCCCGGCCTGTAATGGCGGCCGCAGCAGTCAGACGCGCCGCCAGCTTCTGAGACTGAGGGGAGGAGAGTGCAATACGCATCTCTCCTACCCCTCACCGTGCTTCCCTGTGACTGGGCCCCTGTCAGCCAATCAGAGCTTGCAGGCCGGCAGCAAATCAGGAGCCGTCCCGCAAACTTTGATTGGCGGGCAGCCCAGTCACAGTGAAGGGAAGGAGAGATGCGCAGTGTGCTGTACTCTCCTTCCCTGAGAGAAGCAGCGGCGGCAGCTACAGTGACTGCAGGGGGACACTGGACTGTCCTCTCCCCGGCAGCAGCATCAATGGTGAGTGTGCTGCTGCTGGGAAATACTATGGGGGCATTGCTGGCACTGTGGGGGTATACTTATTGCTTGCACTGTGAGAGCATATTTATTGCTGGCACTGTGAGGGTATACTTATTGCTGGCACTGTGGGGGCATATTTATTGCTGGCACTGTGAGGGTATACTTATTGCTGGCACTGTGGGGGCATATTTATTCTTGGCACTGTGGGGGGCATTGCTGGCACTGTGGGGGCATACCATATTGCTGGCACTGTGGGGGCATATTTATTGCTGGCACTGTGGGGGCATTGCTGGCACTGGGGCACACTTGTTGCTGGCACTGTGGGGCATTGCTGGCACTGTGGGGCATACTTGTTGCTGGCACTGTGGGGCATTGCTGGTACTGTGGGGCATACTTGTTGCTGGCACTATAGGGGCATTGATGGCACTGTGGGCGCATACCCAGTACCATGGGGTTATACCTGGCACCGTGGTGGCATTCCTGTTTCTGGCACTGTGGGGGCATACCTGGCACCATTAGAGCATATGTGTATCTGGCACTTTTGGGGGCATATGTGTATCCGGCACTATTGGAAGGCTAACGTGATCCTTTGGAATGTCTGTTGTAATAGAGATTTGACAGTGTTCTGTTATTTTATATGCTTATTTTATATGCTGTCCACAAAATGGGCTGAGCTTATATTGTGGTCAAGTGGTTGCACTTTTTTTTTTTTTTGTCATTGCCAGTATGACTTGCCCCTGTTAACCCTGTTAACCCCTTCCCGCCAATTTCATGCCTATACCTATAGTTCTAGCAATATTGCAATGAACACCATACTATATGAATTACACTATACTACACTGCTCAAAAAAATAAAGGGAACACTTAACCCCTTCCCGCCGCAGCCTGTTTTTGCCTTCCTGACAGAGCCCTTTTTTTCAAATCTGACAGGTATCACTTAAGTGGGGATAACTTTTTTTTGCTTTTACTTATCCCAGTGATTTTGAGATTGTTTTCTCGTGACACATTGTACTTCAAGTTAGTGGTAAATTTGGGTCAATACAGTCTGTGTTTTTTTGTGAAAAATACCAAAATGTCGTAAAAAAATGGAAAATTTTGCAATTTTCAAAATGTTAAATTTTCTGCTTGTGAGACAAATAATCATACCACTCAAAATAGTTAATAACTAACATAGACCATATGTCTACTTTATGTTGCCATCATTATTTCAACCTCCTTTTAATTTTTTTGGACACTAGGAGGCTTAAAATATGAATAGCAAATTCTCAAATTTTCAAGAAAATTTCAAACACTGATTTTTTTAGCGACCAGTTCAGTTCTGATGTGACTTTGAGGGACTTGTATGTGAGACACCCCCATAAATGATGCCATTTCAAAGACTGCACCCCTCACAGTATTCAAAACAGCATTTTGGAAGTTTGTTAACCCTTTAGGTGTTTCACAGGAATTAAAACAAAGTGTAGGTGAAATTTCAAAATTTCATTTTTTTTGCAGATTTGCAATTTTAATACATTTTTCTAAGGAACACAGTAGATTTTACTAGAGAAATGTGACTAAAAATTGATTCCCCCAATTCTTTTGTTTTCATAAATATCCTATATGTGGCCCTAGTGTGCACGTTGACCAAACCACAGGCTTCATAATAGAAGGAGCACCTACTTGATTTTGGAGCCTCCTTTTTATGAGATTATTTTTTAGGCACCATGTAGGTTTCTAGGCACCATAAGATGCTAAAAGTTAGGAACCCCCCCACAAGTGACCCCATTTTGCAAACTACACCCCTCAGGGAATTCATCTAGGGGTATAGTGTACATTTCAAACCCCCAGGGGTTTCACCAATTGTGGTACAACTGGGCAGTGAAAATGACAAATTAATTTTTTTACACAAAAATGCAGTTCTGGCTCCAAATTTTTCATTTTCACAAGGAATGAAGGAGACAAAGCACCCCAAAATCTGTGCCCCAATTTCTCCCGAGTACGGCAATGCCTCACATGTGACCAAAAAATACCATTTGGGTGCATGGCAGGACTCAGAAGGGAAGGAGTGATTTTTGGATTTTGCAGCTCAGATTCTGGTGGAATGTTGGTGGGTGCTATGTCGCATTAGCAAGACCCCCGAAGCACCAATACAGTGGAACCCCCCCACAAGTGACCCCATTTTGCAAACTACACCCCTCAGGGAATTTATCTAGGGGTATAGTGTACATTTCAAACCCCCAGGGGTTTCACCAATTGTGGTACAACTGGGCAGTGAAAATGAAAAATTAATTTTTTTACACAAAAATGCAGTTCTGGCTCCAAATTTTTCATTTTCACAAGGAATGAAGGAGACAAAGCACCCCAAAATCTGTGCCCCAATTTCTCCCGAGTACGGCAATGCCTCACATGTGACCAAAAAATACCATTTGGGTGCATGGCAGGACTCAGAAGGGAAGGAGTGATTTTTGGATTTTGCAGCTCAGATTCTGGTGGAATGTTGGTGGGTGCTATGTCGCATTAGCAAGACCCCCGAAGCACCAATACAGTGGAACCCCCCCACAAGTGACCCCATTTTGCAAACTACACCCCTCAGGGAATTCATCTAGGGGTATAGTGTACATTTCAAACCCCCAGGGGTTTCACCAATTTTGATACAACTGGGCTGTGCAAATGAAAAATTACATTTTTTACACAAAAATGCAGTTCTGGCTCCAAATTTGTCATTTTCACAAGGAATGAAGGAGACAAAGCACCCCAAAATCTGTGCCCTAATTTCTCCCGAGTACGACAATGCCTCACATGTGACCAAAAAATACCATTTGGGTGCATGGCAGGACTCAGAAGGGAAGGAGTGATTTTTGGATTTTGCAGCTCAGATTCTGGTGGAATGTTGGTGGGTGCTATGTCGCATTAGCAAGACCCCCGAAGCACCAATACAGTGGAACCCCCCACAAGTGACCCCATTTTGCAAACTACACCCCTCAGGGAATTCATCTAGGGGTATAGTGTACATTTCAAACCCCCAGGGGTTTCACCAATTTTGATACAACTGGGCTGTGCAAATGAAAAATTACATTTTTTACACAAAAATGCAGTTCTGGCTCCAAATTTTTCATTTTCACAAGGAATGAAGGAGACAAAGCACCCCAAAATCTGTGCCCCAATTTCTCCCGAGTACGGCAATGCCTCACATGTGACCAAAAAATACCATTTGGGTGCATGGCAGGACTCAGAAGGGAAGGAGTGCTTTTTGGATTTTGCAGCTCAGATTCTGGTGGAATGTTGGTGGGTGCTATGTCGCATTAGCAAGACCCCCGAAGCACCAATACAGTGGAACCCCCCCACAAGTGACCCCATTTTGCAAACTACACCCCTCAGGGAGTTCATCTAGGGGTATAGTGTACATTTCAAACCCCCAGGGGTTTCACCAATTTTGATACAACTGGGCTGTGCAAATGAAAAATTACATTTTTTACACAAAAATGCAGTTCTGGCTCCAAATTTTTCATTTTCACAAGGAATGAAGGAGACAAAGCACCCCAAAATCTGTGCCCCAATTTCTCCCGAGTACGGCAATGCCTCATGTGTGACCAAAAAATGGCAGGACTCAGAAGGGAAGGAGTGATATTTGGATTTTGCAGCACAGATTCTGGTGGAATGTTGGTGGGTGCTATGTCACATTAGCAAGACCCCCGAAGCACCAATACAGTGGAACCCCCCACAAGTGACCCCATTTTGCAAACTACACCCCTCAGGGAATTCATCTAGGGGTATAGTGTACATTTCAAACCCCCAGGGGTTTCACCAATTTTGATACAACTGGGCTGTGCAAATGAAAAATTACATTTTTTACACAAAAATGCAGTTCTGGCTCCAAATTTTTCATTTTCACAAGGAATGAAGGAGACAAAGCACCCGAAAATCTGTGCCCCAATTTCTCCCGAGTATGGCAATGCCTCATATGTGACCAAAAAATACCAGTTGGGTGCATGGCAGGACTCAGAAGGGAAGGAGTGATTTTTGGATTTTGCAGCTCAGATTCTGGTGGAATGAATGGTGGGTGCTATGTGGCATTAGCAAGACCCCCGAAGCACGGTGAAATGATGAACCTAATAATCCATAGATGTGTGGTATATTTTAAAACACTCCTTTATACATAGGCCGGGTTTGTCGGGGCAAGTTTCACAGTGGAAAATAGTATCCTTTCTTATTCCCTTTTTATAGCAAACTTTGCACCTTTTTTGTGTCCTGCCCTTTCTTGCAGTGGAGGGGATTTCGTTAGGAAAATGCTGCCCTGGTACAATACGGGGGCCAGTACTAGAAGTACTGGGGCCCTCTGCCTGCTGGTTCCCAAATATTAGGCCCTTTATGACTTCCTCTTGAAAGTGCATAAATGTCCCCCTCTGGCTGGTAGAATGGAATAGCACGTAAGCGTTATACAGTGCCATCTGGATGATATACACGGCCAGCTTCTTGTACCAGATTTTTGTTTTCCGCAGGGGACTGTACGGCTTCAGTACCTGATCTGAAAGATCCACTCCGCCCATGTACTTATTGTAATCTAGGATACAATTAGGTTTTGAGGTGTGGGTACTGGTACCTCGTACAGGGATGGAGGTGGTACTGTCTCCATGAATTGTTGTCAGTATAAGGACATCCCTCTTGTCCTTATATTTGACCAACAACATATTTTCGGTGCATATTCCCCTGCTTTCACCCCTTCTCAGTACTTGGGCAATGTGCGTTTTTGGGAGGCCTCTTTGGTTCTTGCGCACAGTACCGCAAGCTGCTGTACCTCTTGAACCAAGGGCCTTAAACAGGGGGATGCTAGTGTAAAAGTTATCCACATAGAGGTGATAACCTTTATCCAGGAAGGGGTGCACTAAATCCCAGACAATTTTTCCACTAACACCTACGAGGGAGGGGGGGCATTCTGGCGGTTTAATTCTTGAATCCTTCCCTTCATATACCCTAAACCTGTGGGTGTACCCTGAGGTGCTTTCACACAGTTTATACATTTTTATGCCATACCTTGCCCTCTTACTGGGAAGGTACTGGCGGAATTTAACCCTTCCTTTAAAATGTATAAGGGACTCGTCGATACAAATACATTTTTCAGGGATGTACATCTCTGCAAATTTGGCACTGAAATGATCAATGACCGGCCTGACTTTGAATAGCCGGTCAAAGGTGGGATCATCTCTGGGTGGGCACTGTGCATTATCGGTGTAATGTAAAAATTTAAGGATTATCTCAAAACGAGTCCGAGTCATGGCCATACGGTAAAGTGGGGTGCTGTACAGAACATCTGTACTCCAATATTGCCTAATTTCTGGCTTTTTTACTATGCCCATATGTAACACCAGACCCCAAAACGTCATCATCTCTACTGCATCTACAGGGGTCCACCTAGCAAATGATGACGTGGGGTTTTGAGCAATAAACTGCTGGGCATATAAATTACTTTGGTCCACCATTAAATTTATAAAATCATCAGAGAAAAATAATTTGAAAAAGTCAATTTCTCTGAGACCTGTTGAATCAAATTGGATTCCTGGGATGGCCAAAAACTCAGGAACCTGGGGCTCAAAATTGTCTGGTGGTGGGGTCCATACGGGATCAATCATTTGGGGGGGGGTCTCAGCTGCTCTAAGGGGGCGTCTTTGAGGGGGTCCCTCATCACTAGAGGAGGAAGAGGAGCTTAAGACGAATCCTTCAAATTCCCCGCTTGCATCACTGGCTGTGTCAGAGTCAGAGGCAAGCATGGCATATGCCTCCTCCGCTGAATACATTCTTCTGGATGACTGGGATGACATTTGGGATGACATTTGGGATGACATTTTTATTTTTGTGTTTCTGTAAGTGTAATGTTTCAACACGTGTATAGTGTTGGGGGGGTACAAACTTTATTTCAACACGGGGGGTATGTAGTGTGTAGTGTGTATGTAGTGCAGAAAAAAAAATACTTTATACAGGAATTTGATCCCAATAAAAAAAAAAAGAAAATTGAAGGGGTTAAAAAAAAAAAAAAAAAAGGTCCTGCGCCAAAAATTGAGCACAGATGTTGGTCAGTAACGTCCGTCACTGAACAGCGCTCAAAGGCAACAGGTGTAAAAACAATAATAAAAAAAAAAATACCAACACACTCCAAAAAAAAAAAAACAATTTAAAAAAACTGCAGAAAAAAAATGATATCAACCCTGTGCCAAAAATGCTGTTCAGTGATGTACGTCACTGATCAGCGGCCACAGGACACCCACAAAAGCACCCACAAAAGCAACGTGGGTGTAAAAACAAAACCCCACTGCAATCCCCCCCCCAAAAAAAAAACTGCAGATCAGTGATGCAGTGATGCGACACTGATTAGCAGTGAGGGGCAGCAGGCAGACAACTGTGGGTGCAACCTGACAGGGTATATATATAAAAAAAAAAACTGGACCCCCAAAAAGTTGCTGATCAGTTAATTAATTTAAACTGATCAGCACAAAAGGGGGGGCAGCAGTCAGTTGCACAGGCAGCACAACCTTTGGTGCAACTGACAGGTATATATATAAAAAAAAAAAAACCCAAAAAGTTGCTGATCAGCACAGATATACTGATCAGCACAAAAGGGGTGCAGCAGACACAAAATATAGCACTCTCTATCACTCTCTATCACTCTCTGTCACTATCTCTCACGATCTGTGACTCTATGACACTGCAGCAGCAGGACACAGGAAGTCACAAGATCCAGGAAGCATCCAACTGCTGGCAGCACGCTACCAGCGGTGATCAGGTAAGTATCAGGCAAGGTTCAGGTATGTATATCACGACAGAGTGGCCGGTGACCGCTCTGCACGCAATTCCAGACCGGAATGGCGTCTGCAGCGCAGTCACCGTTAGTTTAAATGGCGCGCCTTGGCTGTGATTGGTCCGTCGGTCCGACGGACCAATCACAGCCTTGGGGGCAGGTGGGGTGAGGTGTCGTCGTCACCGATGACCCCCTCATGCCCCCTCACACCCGGCGGTGATTGACACCTGTGTTACCGAGCGTCTGATTCGCCGGTAACACAGGAAAACGCTGCGAATGGCTGTTCACATTGAACAGCCAATCACAGCGATCGCCGACGGGGGGGCGGCATCGTCGCCCCCCCTGGGCATGCAGGGACATGTCTGCTGACATCGTCACTCTGTCACTGCGTCTCGAGACGCAGTGGCACTTTGAAGTCATGATGTACATACGTCATGTGTCGGGAAGTACATCCCGGCCATGACGTATATATACGTCAAATGTCGGGAAGGGGTTAAGCAACACCCTTCAAATAAGGCCACACCTCTTTTAGGCCACGCCTCCTGAAATTTTCGCGAGGGGTACTCATAAATGAAAATCCTAATCAAGGGGTACGGAAGACAAAAAAGGTTGGGAACCACTGCACTAGGGCGTGGAGTGAGAATAGAATAGTGTGGCGAGCGCAGTGAGCCACCGAGCCCGAAGCGTGGCGAGCGCAGCGAGCCCCGCGTGGGGACACGGATACCTGTGAAGCCCGCGAAGGGACGCGTTTACCTGTGAAGGTATCCGTGTCCGCTCGCCACGCTTCGGGCTCGGTGGCTCGCTGCGCTCGCCACACTATTCTATTCTCACTCCACGCCCTAGTGGATAGTAGGGGAATGAAAAGGTCGGAGGACGCGCACCGCCGCCCCTCGCGGGCTCGCTGCGCTCGCCACGCTTCAGGTTGGCGTCTATCGTGGGGTGACGACGGGGACATCTATAATGTGAAATGGGTCATATTGGCCCATTTCACATTTTTCACATTTTTTCACGATTTCAATGTTAAAAAATCTTTTAACATTGAAGCCTATGGAAAAATCGGGGGCATCGCGTCGGGACCATTGTTAATGGTCCCGACCGACGCGATGCCCTCGATATTTTACCTTTCCCGACACGATTTCAATGTTAAAATATTTTTTAACATTGAAGCCTATGGGGAAATCGGGGGCATCGCATCGGTCGCGTCGGGACCATTGTTAATGGTCCCGACCGACGCGATGCCCCCGATATTGTGCCTAGCCGGCAAAATGGACCTGATTTCAAAGGAAATCGGGTCTATCGGGGGTAATCGTGTACCTTAAGTTAAGGTACACGATTACCCCCGATTGTGGCCGTGCTAGGAAACAAGTACCATTATTATTTTGCCTGCCTTTTTCTCAAAGAAGTATTTGATATCCTGTATGACATCATTTATTAAACCCGCTCGTTTTAAGCCTACTGCTGCTGCTTCATCTCCAGTCCCTGAGCATCACACGACCCCATCTGAATCTTCAACTGTGACATAGCAGGATTAGGAAAACATTGTAAAGTCATTGTATCAGTGACTTAAGCTATTATGTCTATTAAATAGGTTCCTATGCAATGTGAGCAGGATCCTTTCTATTGGCAAAGAACTAAACCTATAGAGTTAAGTCCTATTCTCCAGATTGGATCATATTGCAGATGTACTGCACTAGGGGCGAAATGTAATAGGGTGCGTTTTTTTAGACATGTGCGATTTTTGGTCAAAAACGGCCGAAATCGCACATTTTCCGAAAATCGCACATTTAATAGGTTACAAATCGCGGTAAAAAGCGCACTTTTTACCGCGAAATCGCACATTTTAAAGATGCGATTTTCAGTCACACTGAAAATCGCATCCAGATGTTTTCCCATAGGAAACTATAGAACTCGCATATGTAATAGGATGCGAGTTCTAAAGTCGCATATGGGACCTTACCAAAAAACGCAAAAAAAATAGACCAGCTTCTTGCTGGCGATTTTTACAGAACCATGCACAAATCTGTGTGATCTGTGCATGGTTCTGTCCAAAAAAAGGCTAAAAGTTAAAGTAAAAAAAAAAAACGGCGTGGGGTCCCCCCTCCAGAGCATAACCAGCCCCGGGCTGAAAGAGCCGGTCCTGGTTTCATAAAATCACAGGAACAAACAAGTTGGGGTTCCGTGCATTTTATAAAACCAGCACCAGGCTCAAGGGCCGGTCCTGGTTCCCAAAATACGGGGGACAAAATGACTAGGGGTCCCCCGTATTTCAAGAACCAGCACCGGGCCCAACCAGCCAGCAGGGTAATGCCACAGCCGGGGGGAGACTTTTTATACAAGTCCCCCCGGCCAAAGCATTTAGCCCTCTGACCGGTCAGCATGGGCAGGGGTCCTGGGGGAGTGGGGACCCCCCCAAAGAAGGGGTCCCCCCCCTCCAGAACTTACCAGCCCATGCTGAAGCCCGGGGCTGTCCTCGATGCCCCTGGGCGGTGGGCATCGAGCTGATATTTGGTGTAAAAAAATAGATAAACTATTGTTTTTTACTGTGGCACTACAAGTGCCAGCAAGCCTCCCCAGCAAGCTGGGACTTGGAGAACCACAAGTCCCAGCCTGCTGGGCATTAAAGGGCCCGCTGGCACTTGTAGTTCCACAGTTAAAAAAATAGTGCACAAAACACACTGACACACATTTTAAATAAAACTTTAATACACACATTACACACATACTAATACTTACCTATCTTCTTCCCGTAGGTAGCCCTGGTCCTGATGTCCTCCGGTCCTGTGTCGGCGTTCCTCTTCATGTCGACGTCCTTCTTGAAGTCGACGTCCCTGTCGGCGATGGCGTCCGGTGTCCGGGTCCGACGAAATCCATGGAGGAAGCTGTGGAAGGAAACCATACTCACCTGTCCCAGCGCGACGTAGTCCAGGTAAGGGTCTTGGAAAAAAAACAAACCGACACCCGAATCCAAGCGGACACGACGGAGACGCACGTGTGTTTGTTTACATCGTGCGGCTCCGCCTCCCGAATGCCGCTATTGGCCGCCTTGCGGCCTAGCGGCTCCTGATTGGCCGCTAGGCCGCAAGGCGGCCAATAGCGGCATTCGGGAGGCGGAGCCGCACGATGTAAACACCGTGCGTCTCCGTCGTGTCCGCTTGGATTCGGGTGTCGGTTTGTTTTTTTTCCAAGACCCTTACCTGGACTACGTCGCGCTGGGACAGGTGAGTATGGTTTCCTTCCACAGCTTCCTCCATGGATTTCGTCGGACCCGGACACCGGACGCCATCGCCGACAGGGACGTCGACTTCAAGAAGGACGTCGACATGAAGAGGAACGCCGACACAGGACCGGAGGACATCAGGACCAGGGCTACCTACGGGAAGAAGATAGGTAAGTATTAGTATGTGTGTAATGTGTGTATTAAAGTTTTATTTAAAATGTGTGTCAGTGTGTTTTGTGCACTATTTTTTTAACTGTGGAACTACAAGTGCCAGCGGGCCCTTTAATGCCCAGCAGGCTGGGACTTGTGGTTCTCCAAGTCCCAGCTTGCTGGGGAGGCTTGCTGGCACTTGTAGTGCCACAGTAAAAAACAATAGTTTATCTATTTTTTTACACCAAATATCAGCTCGATGCCCACCGCCCAGGGGCATCGAGGACAGCCCCGGGCTTCAGCATGGGCTGGTAAGTTCTGGAGGGGGGGGACCCCTTCTTTGGGGGGGTCCCCACTCCCCCAGGACCCCTGCCCATGCTGACCGGTCAGAGGGCTAAATGCTTTGGCCGGGGGGACTTGTATAAAAAGTCTCCCCCCGGCTGTGGCATTACCCTGCTGGCTGGTTGGGCCCGGTGCTGGTTCTTGAAATACGGGGGACCCCTAGTCATTTTGTCCCCCGTATTTTGGGAACCAGGACCGGCCCTTGAGCCTGGTGCTGGTTTTATAAAATGCACGGAACCCCAACTTGTTTGTTCCTGTGATTTTATGAAACCAGGACCGGCTCTTTCAGCCCGGGGCTGGTTATGCTCTGGAGGGGGGACCCCACGCCGTTTTTTTTTTTATTTTATTTTTTTACCCAAAATCGCATATATGAAAATGCGCACATTTTCATGACTGAAAATGCGCACATTTTCATGACTGGAAATCGCGGCAAATCGCATTTTTTGCCGCTAATTCGCATCTCATTACATATGCGAATTCGCGGCAAAAAACGCGATTTTTAAAGGTGCGATTTGGTGCAATTTTTTTTTAGTCTAAAAAAACGCACCCTATTACATTTCGCCCTAGGTGTTTATGAGAATATGATCCTGTATGCTGATAAAACTGCAGCGCAGGAAATACGCCGTACATATTAAATGATGCATCATTTTAAGCAGAGACGTTTCAGGAAAGCTGCCATTCTCAACTAAAAAGTAGGGGGGGAAGCATCTGCCGGAGAAATAGCACCTCAGGGAGTCATTGATCTACAGCATTTGTAAAATCGCATGTCATGGAAGGAATTTGATTGCTTCAGAATGAATGTGCTTAAGAAAGTGGACATTTTTATTAGGTAGAAGTCAATGTGTACCACATCAGAATAATAAGATCTCTAGGTCTACTGAAACTATATACAAGTTGTTTTATAAAGAAGAGGTTTTAGAAACATCCACAGAAGAAACTGTATAGATTACATATACACAATGAAATATAGAATTTTATGGCAGATAAGAACCACTTGGCCCATCTAGTGTTTCTAAGGATATTAATATGCCTCTCCCAAGCATATTTAAATTACTCGACTGTCTTAAGGTGGCCGTACATTACTGTAAAGGCCCCCATACACTAGAGCAATATGGCCATGGCTATTTTATGCAACTCTGACGCATCGCATGAAAAGCGACACATTGCATGTCATTTGCATGCGATTGCAATGTGAGATGCAGTCCCTGGCACATCACATCACAGTAGCAGTTCCTACGGGCTGCCATGAATATTTGTCGCAGCCTGTAGCCCTCACTACAATCGCATACAGTATGTTACATTGTATGCAAAAGGATCGCATACAATGTATCATATGCGATCCTGCCGACTAGCATCTGCCAGGTGAGTTACCACATGTGAGGTACCGCATGCGATATCTCGCCCTACTGGATGGCAGCTGTGACATCTACACTCTGAGAAGTTGCAGCCGATCCCCCTTGAGTTGCCTGGTACCTTCCCTCTGCATGTGATACTGTATATCGCATGCAAACCTGCTTCCATCTGCCAGGAGGCCAGCCGAGTCACTTGAAAAAAGGGTACTCTTTACCTAGAAGGGCGCCCGTGATTGGAATCGCGGGCGTCGGGGGTAAAAAATCGCGGCCATCGCGGGTACATTAAAAACGGGTGCCCGCGATGACCGCGATTTTCCCATAGGGATCAATGTTAAAAACGGTGATTGACCGCGATTTTAATGTTAAATGCCTCAATGCCCGCGATTTGGCCATAGGAATCAATGTTAAATGGGCCACAGAGCCCTAATAGTCACCGTGAACTCTGAAATGGCCCCCACAATTGTTAACGCCACCCCACGATCAACGTGAACCCGAAGCGTGGCGAGCGCAGCGAGCCCGTGAGGGGCGGCGGTACGCGTCCTCCGACCTTTTCATGCCCTACTATCCACTAGGGCGTGGATTTGAGAATAGAATAGTGTGGCGAGCGCAGCGAGCCACCGAGCCCGAAGCGTGGCGAGCGCAGCGAGCCCCGCGAGGGGACGCGGATACCTTCACAGGTAAACGCGTCCCCTCGCGGGCTTCACAGGTGTCCGCTTTTCGCCACGGACACCTGTGAAGCCCGCGAGGGGACGCGTATAACTGTGAAGGTATCCGCGTCCCCTCGCCACGCTTCGGGCCTCGGTGGCTCGCTGCGCTCGCCACACTATTCTATTCTCAACTCCACGCCGACGTGGATATTAGGGCATGAAAAGGTCGGAGGACGCGTACCGCCGCCCCTCGCGGGCTCGCTGCGCTCGCCACGCTTCGGGTTCACGTTGATCGTGGGGTGGCGTTAACAATTGTGGGGGCCATTTCAGAGTTCACGGTGACTATTAGGGCTCTGTGGCCCATTTAACATTGTTTCCTATGTAAAAATCGCGGGCATTGAGGCATTGAACACTAAAATCGGGTCCAATCTCATTTTTAACATTGGTCCCTATGGGAAATCGCGGCCATCGCGTCGCACCCGATTTTTAGTGCATTCGATGGTCGCGATGGGCGCCCTTCTAGGTAAAGAGTACCGAAAAAAGTGACCCCTAAATCACTTGCCTCTCAATAGTTATTGTTATAGTACCCTTGATACTAAACCATACAGTTTGATGGTACGCTACAGGTCAAACTTTTTTGAACACCCATATTTTTTCAAGTTTTTATTGGAATTACAGTTGGATTTAAGATCCAAAATTCATTAAAGAACAAAAACAATTGGAGATATAAAAAAAAAATCATAGATTCATTTTAACAAAATGTAATCTACATTTTTGACTCAGCTTAAATTTTAATAAAAGTGTTAAAACCTTTGGCTGTTATACCCTGTTATACACAATTTTCTTAATTTTAGAATTAAGGAATCAATTTTTTATTGTTCCTCCTACTTCCAAAAATGTGTACCCCACTGTTGAAGAATCAATAGATACACCACACGCTGCTAAGTCTCTTTATAAGTCTTTGCTTCTTTGATTTAGACAAATGTTACATTTTCTAATCAATAGTTTTCATGTTAGGTTGTTATTTTACACGATGTGTTTTAAACAGCTTTAAAACAATGGATTTATTCCTAACAGCCAGCAACATCACAAGCTCTTACTGATGCATGCTCTAGCACCCATAAACTAACTTTATTTATACTGTCCAAGTCGTGTTGCATCCACACCACACCACACAAGCATGGTATGGCCGCCATTTTGGTTCGCATAGTTACGTAAATAGTGTATAAAAACAAGTAGGAATAATTGTGCAAACCCTGAGCGCAGCCATACTAATCCACATAAACCCATACTCCTCACTCTAAAATAATAAAATATAGTTATAAGGTTTAATATCGCTACACATAGTATTAAGAGGTAATACATTATCTTCCCTGGACATTTTTTTTGTAAATGTGTTCAGTCTCTCAACCGCAGCTCTCCGGTGTTTGTTTGAAGTGCGCATCATTTACCAGTCAGAAGTTATGGACAAAAATATATATCTTATGTTACACATTGCCACGAGGAAGGGCTAACTGAAAGATCCAGCTGAAACTGGATGGACAGCATGATCCCTGGACATATGACGAAGCTTTGGACAAAGACACAGCTGTGCATCCTTACTGTACCAATCAGGAGAAGCAAAACCTGACCTCTTGGCCAATAAAGAACTTTATTGTATCTCATTGTCTGGACCCTATATAATGATGCACACGGACGGTCTTTTTCTATCTCACTGTGCTCAGGATTCTGAATATAGTGCCCTGGAGGGGAGGGTCGTCTGCATGTGAGAGACGGTAATTGTACCTTTTGTATTGTTGTCGTTATTTCTGTTATGCCCAGTGAGGCGCCGCCACATCACCTGCCCTAGAAGCCCCCACGGCGGGGTGGATATAGGGGGGACGAGGAGGAAGAAGAGATTCCCCCACGTGCAGGAGCAGAAGGGGGAAGAGGATTTTCCCAGCGTGGAGGAAGACTGGACCGCAGCACCTGGGACTAGCGAGCAGAAACTCAGCATCGGCTGGGAGCAAGTAAACACTCGATGAGGCTTCCTAGACTGTACTGTACATGTAGGTAGTTGTACTGCATTTAGCATGTAGTTAGGCTGTACTTGAGTAGTTATTTGTACTGCATTTAGCCGGGATACGGTAGTTAGATCGGCACAAGAAAGGTCAACACTCCTAAAGTCAACACCGGAAGGTTCACAATGCAGAAGGTCGACACCGTTTTTTTTTTAGTTTTGTACTGTATATAGCCTGTATCTCTCTTGTACTGTCTTAGGTAGGGTGTACGTCTCATATAAATTGCATAGCGTGTTGTACTTTGGTGCAGGGCTGTTTTACGTGGGCGCTAGGCTGCAGGCCTTCTTAGGCAGCAAGGTTGCGTGGGTACCAGGTTCCAGGTTTTTGCTTTGTGTATTGACCGCACTAGGTGACGGTTTGAGGAAATTGCACGCTGCCTAGGCTGCATGCATACCCAAGGAGCGCAGTTGTACTCAGAAAAAAAAAAAATATTAACAATAATAATTTCCTTAATGGAATTATTTATTAAAAAACAATATATAACAATTTATACATAGAATAAAAATTCATTAGAAGTGCACTTCAAACATAGATCAGACAGACAGGACAAACAACATAAGACAAACGGATGCTTGGCATATATGGTAACTAATATGCTTATTTCTCAATACAACACTGACAAGGCAGATTTGTGTGCATAGTTACCAGTCCTGCTCTTTAGATAGAGCTTCAAGCTGCACAGAAATGTCCCCACTCTATGTGTGTGGTCAGGGCTCAGTCCTTCCTCTACTCAGCTGGATATTCTCAATTGCTGAGGAGGGATGCAGCTGCAGCCAAAGCAGTGTACCCACTTTGCAGACAATTTTTAGCAGCAGTATACAGGGGTCACTTTGCAATATCCTGGCATCAAACACAGCTCCAAAAAACGCGTTTCTCCGCCTCTTAGCAGTCATCAGCGGCTTCCTCAGTTTGTCAATTATTATTGTTAATATTTTTTTTTTTTTTTTTTTTCTGAGTACAACTGCGCTCCTTGGGTATGCATGCAGCCTAGGCAGCGTGCAATTTCCTTGAATTGCTATATCTGTATAGAGGCACACAACCTCTGTTTCCAAGGAGCTGCAATAGCCCTCAGAATCTCTTTATAATTTTATATTTTTTTTATTTTTTTGTTACAAGCACATATTCCTTCTATCCTACCAGCGCTCCTAGGTGACCCCAGGGTCACATTCCTCTTCAGGTGACGGTTTGGTCTATAGGTGTGAGATGACGCCCCTCAGTCAGGCCCCCATTAAAGGTAGGCTGTGGAGTGGAGTCATTTGTGCTTTGTTCCAGTTACCGGTACCAGGACTCCTGACCATCCAGGGGATGAGTAGATATCCGGTGAGAACAATTCATGTTGTGTCTGTTCTGTGTTGTGCGTGTATCGTCCCCTTTCCCTGGAGTTTCCCCACCGAGTTTACACCAACCGTGTTCCACAGCAGGAGTACCCAGTCTGAGGCCAGTAGTGCCTGTGATGACCATCCCCCTTCCCCCATAGCGGGACACTCCACCTCCATTTCTTGCAGGTAGCACCACATCTGAATCCAGTTAAGCACGAGGGAGAAGTACCAGGACCAGCGTCAGCTCAAAGGTGAGAGACGGAGGACGGCGAGGAGAAGTGAACGCAAGCCCGGCCCCCATTACTCTTATATGTGTCCTTTAAGAATAGAAATGGTCAGGTTTAAATGAACCAGTACTGACACAATATTTAATATACCAGATTCTTAAAGTATGCAGAGAACAGTCACTGATAATTGCTGAATGATGCAAATAAACAATCACTGGTAAAACTGAATGTGGTAAAGCTCAGGGAGTTCTTGAACAGAGGTGGGAGTTTTGCAAGTTGGACCAGATGTCCACTCATACCGGGATATTGTCAGAGACCCTGAACAGAGGCTTGGTGTCTAAGGTGACACTGGCATTTACCAGGGACCCCACATGCAGGTCATGACCCTCTTTCAGGTTCCCAGGTATGGAGAAAGGTATGCAATACAACCAGGGCCGGTGCAAGGGTCCTTGGCACCCTAGGCAAAACCTCTGCCAACAGCCCCCCCAATTATTTATCTATTCCGCAAGAGCACCCATAGACAATGGAGGGGTGAAGGGGTAATGGAACAAACATACACACATACACCGGACTGTGCACCAGAGGGAAGGCATTACATACCTGCATATTACATACATACCTTGCCTGCGATATTCCTTCAGGTGACCAGTGAGACTACAGTGGGCATGTCATACAGTGGTGGCTGCAGGGACAGGAGGATGAGGGGCAGTAACCGGTGACACGGCCGGAGCGGAACAGCGCCGCACTACACTAGTTACTCCAGGGGAACTTCCCGCATCTAGCCCTCCCTTCCCCAGGCTGGGGTACTGCTCATGCCCCCCGCACACCCAGCTGTCCCATCAGAAGGGCTGTTTCTGAGTTGTAGTACTGTGTAACTGTCCGCCAGCATACACCCGGCACATGAGTCTGACACACTATAGGAACCAACACACATTACAGTGGTAACATGACGGCTGCCTTACCTCCCGCTAAGGACGACTGGCTGCAGCCCATGCTGACTGGAGGAGGAGGAAGAAGCAATGCAGTGCCACCAGCATCAGCGCTCGCCTGTTTCCTGCTGGGAGTAGCTGCTGGTACTTAGTTGGCAGCTGCTTTCTGCTCTCCTCGGGCGGGAGCGCTGCTGCAGCTCAGTACCGCCCTCCAGTGGCCGGCCTTAATCTGCCTAGTGGTGGCGCCGGCCCTGAATACAGCAGACACGGGAATACACCTGATAGCATATGACAGATTGCAGGAAATCAGAAGGCAGGATCACAGATACTCACAGCAGAGCTTTTTGCCGAATAGCATAAAACATTAAAGAGCTGTGGAGAGCAATGGCTTGCTCTCTACAGTGTGATAATGGGGAGATGATTTTAACATGGAGAAGATAGTTGCATTGTCTTCTCCGTTAACTCTTTGCTGAATACTGGGATTGCTTAAAAAATGCAACCAGGCTTGTTTTAACATTCTTAACCTACAATTTTTTTGCTGAATAGAGCCCAAAGATTTTGATTATTTGTTGCTCATTGAATTACACTGCTGGTAATTAAGTAAATATAGAAATTTGAATTTGTGACACATAAATGTCAGACCTAACAATATTAATTAACAGCAAAGTTTATCTTCACTTAAATAACCTATACAACATAGAACATAATATGACAAGAGTGCTTTATGCATTTATACATCCTATCTTGTAGCATCCATAATAAAACAGTCCACAGAACACAACAGCCTTTCCACGAGGCTCTTTAATGTAGTGCAAATGAAAAGCCCTAGCACAAATTTGTTTTCTTCAGATTCAATTAAATGATAATTTGGGACAGTAAAAGCAGGAGGGAACTAGAAATTTAAGGGCCCCATAGCGAAATCTGGGAAAGCCCTCTGACGTTGTCACTATACAATGCCCTTAGGGTGACAGGAGAGAGAGAGAGAGAGAAAAAAAGATGGAGGGTGTGTTTGTTTGTTTGTTTGTGTGTGTGTGTGCCCTTTTTGAGTGTGCCCTTACACTGCCCCCACACCGCGCTGAGATGCCACTGATTGCAAAAAAAGTGCCCTGCCCGGAGGTCAGCAGCATGCCCTAAAAAAATCCTAAAGTGAACACTAATATGTGTATATGGATGGATAAATGGGGGAAATAGATGGACAAACAGATTGGAGGTTGGCATAAATTAAAAGACGGACGGACACAGAACCATATGGGGGTGTAGTGGACAGACATACAGATGGACTGATGGATGGGAGAGAGGGGGGCTCATGGTACACAAATACACATATACAGTGCACTGCTTCTCATAGCTCCTGACAGTTCCATGATGACACTGAATGGCACAGTGTTGCTGCTGGTAGAAGCAGGCCTGGCAACAAAACTGTTGAGGTCCTAAGTTTTTTTGGCCAACATATCTTCCTCAATAAGGTGCATGATAAGTACAAGTGGGACAGGTATTGAGGGAAACTTGCTGTGAGTTATGAGCATTAAATTGAGTACATACAACAGGGAGTTAGAGGTTTTAAAGAATTGGAGAAGTCAGCAACTGATGCTGATGTAATTAGCCTGGATGAGATGGAGGACACCCCCAACCTACCACCTAATCCCAAGGAGGTTCCTGTTCTGTACCTCTGCCAAAACAGAAACAGAGTTTCTGGGTGCACGGTGGTGATGGTGGTGCCATAAGTAGCTAGGGCCCTTCAGAATCCTTTGTACCCTCCTGTCACCAGGCCTTGGTAAGGGCCGGCTACAGCCTCTTGCCAGTACGCTTGCCTCCCCCAAAACAAAGTGCAGTGGAAAAAAAACACAGTGCAGTGGGTTTGCTTACTGGGTCCACAGGCCCTGAAATGGCAGGGCTCCATAGCAAGCATATCACCTGCACCCTCTGTAGTTACCCAACTGAGTAAAATACTGTATTGCATACATATACCAAATAATTATTTTCAAGGTATAACATGTGAAATCAAGTCTGGCATAAACATAGTAAGTGGCTGTCCACCCTGGTTGCCCCCGTGGCTGTGGCGGCGATGATGCCGCAATGCCCCCCGGTTTAGAGATGGGCAGTGCTGGCCGGCAGGATCCCAGCTGTGGCCACCAGCGGTGGATGCAGCAAGTCTTGTGGCCTGAAGGATCCGCAGGACTGGCGGTGGAAGAAATCGACTGATGGAGGGGTTGGGGGGGGGGGCAGTGAGCCAGCCGAGGTCCCCGATGTAGAGAGCATTCTGGCCAGCTGGTCACAGCTGTGATCGATTCCCCCCCTCCCTTTGGTGAATGGACGGTCTGGAGACCCCAAATGTGACCCCAGTGGGGGAGCATTCCAGCCTGCAGAATCACATGGACAAATGCAGCAGATCTCAATAGATCGCTTAGAAAATGCCCCTACCTCGCTCCGTGGGTAGGGGCATAGCGATTAATATCCAGCATGCTGAATAAATCTAGTTAATCACTGGGGTCAGTGACAGATCGGTCAGAGGCACATCTTTGTGCAGTGTTGCGTGCTGAGCCATCTGAGAGTTCTGAGCAATCTAGCATCGCTCACAACGCTCATCGTTACGTGTGTAGGCCCCAATAGGGGCAGATTTATCAACATGTGATGTTGTTATCACTCATTACAAATGATAAATGGTGCTTCAGCCAACTCCTATGTGTTTAAAAAATTACAGGGGCTGATTGGATATTTATAATTCATAATGAGTAATAGTAAGAATATCACTTGATGATAAATCTGTCCCACAGTATAAATAACTAAGAAATTATAGAGTAAATTGAGCTCAATTCAGCATGGATTGCTAGCTAGAGAAAAAACAGTTGCCTGTGATCATACAAAAAGTTGCCACCCAAACAGAAAGCCCCTTGCAAAATGGTGAATACACTTCAAAGTCATTTGCAAATACCAAACCATCAAAACATTTTTCCATCTGCGCCAGTCTAGGGCTTCCACTAATCTTCTCAAGAACCAAGTGGTCAGAGACACACCCAAAAAAACTGTCTGGGCACGCCTACATTTTCACAAACACACCCAGAAAACGCCATGTTTTCACCCATAAATGCTTGCTTCCATTCAATCACACTGGGGCTGCTATGCGTACTGATATATATTCACTAATTTGCAGATGAGCAATGTGAACACTTTGCACGCGCAGTCGAGAGACGGATTGCAAATTCTCTGCTCAACGATCCATGTTCAATTAATCCCTATGGGAGTAATAATGCAACAGGACAGTCATTTGTCACCGGAGAGGTCAATAATCATAAATAGCAACAAACCTCAATATTTTATGGTTGTTAAAAGCAACATTTAGAAATTATATTAAATAGCCGAAATCATTGGAAATTAGATCAAAACAACAATGAAGATTTAGATAATTGAAGTTAATCATTTGCTTCACGGGCAGTGGAAGCTAAATTGACACCGAAATCCATAATCCAATAGTTCCGGAAATACAGTGTGACCACGGCAGTAACAGGCCTCTTGCTTTGCCCTTTCAATTTGTAGATGAACCCCATAATCTGTTATACAGTACGTCAAATTGGTCTAACACAAAAAAAGGAATGGGGAAAATACTGCATAGTTATAGATGCTCTCTTTTGGTGCCTCAGCATTTCAAATAGGTTAATTCATCAGTAAACTGCTGTTCCATGCTGTACACTACCAGATGTTCTGTGTTTTAAAACCACAAAATGTACCCTCTGGGATTAGGGGTGAATTTTGTTTTTTGTTTTTAAACATACAAATCGGGAGTTTTTACACTAGGTGTATGGTTGGGGAATATGAGAAACACGTGCATCTGTCTCTTCTCTAGTTCCTGTAATGCAGAGGCAGATTACTTGATTAAAGTCTTACCCCCTGTTGAGCTCTGAAACTTAATTAACTAGGTATTTCCACACACAGAAGATATGACGAGGGGCGAAAGGAGATTTGAAGAAACAATTCTAAATAATTTATGCATGCTTCAGTGCTTCACCTTCAGACACATACGTACTTTCTGAAACAGCGAAGCTCTCCATTACACACAACTGGAACAGAGCATGATAGCCGTCCCTGCTGTAGTCATGCCCCACTCACTGGCCCTGATTCAGACCTTATTGCGAGCGATCCATTTAGCCTCAGCCCCGCTCCAGTGAAATTCTACCCTGCGAATGAATGTGCTGGCTATGCGAATGGACACGCATTGCAGTCCATACATTGGTGTATCTATAATGAGTGCACAAGGGCCCCTGAGACCCATACCGTGCACACTGCACCCATTTTAACAAAACTTAACCTCTGGAGTCCAGCGGCGGTGGCAGGAGCGCTGCCGAGATCCTAGAAAAATGGCACAGCGGTCATGTTTCTGGGGTTCTGCGCAAGCGCAGTAGAGTCTGAGCGCTCTAGTGCTCAGATTCCCCAGTGCTGCAAAAATCACACCAAAAATGGCTGCCTTGCCATTTTCCTCAAGATTTGCGATGTGCATTACATTCTCATTCTCATGCGTGGACTAGGGAATCCCAGGAGCTTAAGAAGTCCTTCAAGGATGGCATGGGTATGGGAAAGCATCAGGGTACAAACATTACAAGCATGATATGTGTGTACAATCAGAGGGCAGGGCTTTATTGTACAGGACAGGTCTTTATGGTACAGGACAAGGCCAACATCATAGATACTCCAGGTATATATGTAGACTTCCAATCAAAGGATGGCACAGAGTGACGGATCCAACTTGGCATTGGTGCCTGTGCACTTTATTCACTATACGCCACGTGACTGACCCCAAGGTTGAGCAGGCATCATCCTCCAGATAACAGCATACAGTGTTTGTGTACAGAAGGGAACCGACTAGTTGTCTGAGTTTGGCCGGGATCCTGCAAACTCAGACTATTGCATCAGCCCTTAAAATTTGGCCAGGAATGGAGGTGCAAGAATAATCTAAGAGTGGTCAGTGGTAAAGCAGTATATACAGTAGCTTAGGGTGCAGGGTCGGTGCAAGGCACCAGAGCGCCCCAGGCAAGTCGGGGTGGGGGCACCCCGGTGTCTGCCGCCCGGGTACCTGTCCTGCGGCGCTGTAAAGCTGGCGGCGGCGGCGGCAGCGGGGGGTCCCTGCAGTCATTAAGAAATAACGAGCGCTATCCGCCGGCCTATGCGGAAGTGCTTCTGTTTTGGAAACACTGGCCGCACGCTGATTGGCTGAATCTCAGCCAATCAGCGTACGGCCAGTGTTTCCAAAACAGAAGCGCTTCCACATAGCCCGGCGGATAGCGCTCGTTATTTCTTATTGACTGCAGGGACCCCCCGCTGCCGCCGCCAGCTTTTACGCACATATACGCCGCAGGACAGGTACCCGGGCGGCATGGGGGGGTGAAATACCGCCCTCCAGTGGCCGGCGCCCTAGGCAAATGCCTAGATTTGCCTAGTGGTGGCGCCGGCCCTGCTAGGGTGCAGAGTGGGAGGCATTGATTCATATACCCATGTGTACTGTAGACTCTGCACCCATTGCAGATAAGTTACTGCACATGTTTAATAACTTCTGAAATAAGAGATGTTTTTATAGGGAAGGTATTTAGATCACATTCTAATTGGTATTTAAGCAGTACTGGCAATGGTGATGAATGCAATACATGACATATACATGAGTTTATATCACATGCAGTTATAGTTATCAGTTCTGGTACATAATAATACATGAGTTTGTAGTGCAGGGATTGAAATGACATGCAATTTATGTTGGAATAACAATGGCAGTTGGTGGTATGCAATTATAGCACCAAAACTTTGTACTTCATGCTATACTGCTCACCGTATGGGTAATCAATAATATGTGCAATCTCATCACATGATATTTTGCTGAAACAATGGGGACAAGTAGCAGTATATGCTGTCATAATACAACAATTCAGATCAATTACAATTATAGTACATGGACAATGTTCAATCATTAGGACAATTGATAATACACGTGATTTTAAATTACAGAATTGTATTACATGGCATTTAGGACTAATCACTGAGGGCAATAAATAATATATATGTTGTTAAGTACAGATTTATATGAAATAATAATACATGGCACAAAATATGTGTACACCCGAATATCATACCCATATATGCTTTCTGAACATCACATTCCAACACCGTGGTCATTCATTTAGATTTGGTCTTCCCATTGCTACTCTACCAAAACCCAACTCTTTTGAAAAGTTTTCCAATGCATTTTGTTATACCCCTTTTACACTGCCTCAAAACTCCGGGTCTTCGGCGGGTCAGAGGCGGTGTAAATCTGTCACGCCGTGTCCCTTTACACGGGACTTCTACCCAGGTCCTGACCTGGGTAGAACACGGCTAGGACCTGGGTAGAGGGCGGTGTAAATGGGAACGCCGGGTCGGATGACCCGGCTCCCATTTACATGAATGGGTGACGTCTAACCTGCGGACTGCAGCGTCCGCAGGTTGGACGGGGGGGGTGGGGGTGGGCACAGCCTGCTCTGCTGTCTGCTATACTCTGCAGACAGCAGCGGCGACAGCGGAGGAGGTGAATGGATGCCTGTGTGCGGCATCCATTCACCTCCCGGACGGTGGCTGGGGGGGTGCACGGGGGCTGAGTAAATCCCGGATCCGACCGGGCTTGGATCCTTCTTCCAAATTCCGGGTCGGATCCGGGATTTTTGGTGTAAAAGGGGTATTAAATGGCTGCTGGGATTAGCATTCAATTAGTAACAAAAAGGCGGCGGGGGGCAGCAGCAGGGGAGCTCCCACGTACAATCCAATGATGAGCCGCTTTAAAATAAGAACATTAACATTGTTCAACATTCAATGTAGACCATTATTTTTATAAAAATAATAAAAATCAATACAATTAATTTAAACATTTAAACCAGTTTGAATTGCAAAAAAAAAAATTTGGACTGCATGGGGTTAACGTATATCCCTATAAAATAGTAAAGGCTCCCATACATCTGTGGCCATGTTTCCGCGATTGGCCAATCAGATCTGCTGATAAGCAGCCAGCAATGAAACAAGGTTTCAAAACATGAAACAAAGTTTGTGTACTATCTCAGGTACTTTGAATGCCAAGCAGTCATTTGCTTGCACATATTTAGTGCCAGTTACATATCATCAGAGGCGTAGCGAGGGCGGTGCTGGTGGAGCACAAGCTCGCCCGCTCCCCTGCAATCTCGTCCATCTCCCCGTTGTGTCCGGGAGACGTGGTGCTTTTTAAAATTCACGTCTCCCGCTCCGTGCCAGATTAAGGTCTAAATGGGCCTGGAGCTGAAAATTATCCAGGGCCTTTTATGCGCTATAATAGAGGTTGTGGCCAGCACCTAATAATGTGGGGGGTGTGACCAGTGTTCTGGTTGAGTGGTCTGCTCATGGGTGTGTAAACACTTTCAACTAATTATATATTACAAATTCCGACACTCACAGGATTCAGGGAGATATATTGGCGGGTGCCCTCCAAAGGTGCACCCGCAGGATGCCGATGTCCTAAGATACTTACTGGGTGAGGCGGCATTCCAGTCATAAAAAAATACTAAAATCCAAAACTTGGTAGACAACATTTCAGCACCTTTTATATGGTCACCCTATTTAACACACCATATACCCCTTATACAAATCATGAAACACAATAGTAACCCCCTTATACTGTAATTGCCTCTTACACATTATGCCACATGGAATGAGCCAAAACTCACACCGATACCCCGTTCTCACTGCAGCCAAATTCCCGGGTCTAGCACGTGGACCCGGGAATTTGCCTTTTAACACAGGATTTTTGGCAGTGTGAAGGGGTAGCATATCCGGATCTCATACATGGCTAAAACCCTTATTTTTACCCGTGTCTGAGATCCGGGTATGCAAACACGGGTTGACCCGTTCACACTGCTGAAAAATCCGTGTTTAAAGGCAAATTTCCGGGTAGAACTTCTTCACCCGGGAATTTGCCTTGCAGTGAGAACGGGGGTGCAGCGCGGCAGTCCCCAGCATTTTAATGCCGAGTAAAAGCCGTGTCTTTCTCACTTGCAGTGAGAACATGGCATTACTGAGTCATAATTCACATTATGCCACACAGATTAAGGAAAAGTTCAAATTTTGACACATGGATTGAGCCAAAATACACACTATACCAAACGGATTGAGATATAATTCACAATATGCTCCGCAGACAGGGTTATTGTGCTCATTACATGTTAAACCACACACCATAATTCCCATTATGTATTATGCCAAGCACCATAATGTCAATTAAAAATTATGCTACATAAGTGCTGCTTACCTACGTGCTCATTGCCAGGGGTTGCATGCTCATTGTCATGTGGGATTACATGCTCATTGCCAAGGGGTAATACATGCATGCTCATGGTAACTGGGGGACAGCTGCCACCAGGCAGAAGTGACAGCTATTGACAGCCGGGCAGAGGGGGGGGGGGCTGCCCGGCTGTATTCAGAGCACTGCAGGTCCCGGCTATTTGAAATAATAGCCCTTTCACACCAGAAAATGCAGGGATTTACCCGGGAATATGGTCCCAGGATCATGCAGGGACATTCCTATGCTGGTCCCTTTTACACCAGCCTAGTCCCTGCATTTTCTGGTGTGATGGGAAGAGAAAACCACCCTGCCCCTTTTAACTGGCTATATCTTTCGAACCAACAGACCCATTTACATGAGACCAGTATCATAGTGAAGAACTTTTAAGCGGGCTTTGAATGGTCCATATAAAACTGGGCCATTTGGTTCCAGAGAAATCTGCCCTCAAAGGGGGCGTGGCTTGGTAGCCATACTGTGCAGTCGCATCTGAAACCAGCTCCTGCACTAAAGCCGACAGAGTGCCTCTCTACCCCGGCAGATCTGCCCCAAACCCGGCCACAGACCTTCTCCAATCTCCCCCGGAGCTCCGGTGCATTGCAGCCCCGTCCGCGGAGCCGGGAAGCGCTTATAAGCGCTTCTGCAGGTTGCGGCCTAGGCGCGAGGCCGGAGCCGGGACCTCAATTTCGGCCCGGAGGCCGGCGCGTGATTCGGCGTCTCCTACAGCGGGCTCGTCGGGGCTTCCAGACACCGCCGCCTACCAGACCCGACCTCCAGACAGCCCCAACAGTGGCACGGACTCCCCGCTAAGCCCTACCAGCCCCCAGGACCTAGCGAGAAACACAAGGCCGGAGACGCCGCCGCCTTAGAGCGTCACAGTAAGGTACAGCAGCCGCATCCCCGGCCCCCGACTCGATAGCCCTGCACACCACTACCACTGTGGGTGCCCTCTGAGCATCCCCAGTGGCCCGTCTCCACCACTAGGCCGCGGGCCACCTAGTCACCAGCGGGCAGATTTGCAGAAAGGGAGAGACACCCCAGTCAGAGTCGCCACCTGGGGCTCTACCCCTCCCTCCCACAACTACACCACAGTGGGCCTGGGGGATACCTCTCGGTCTCCTACCCCCTAGTATTCTGCACACCCCGGCCCCAAAACTGCCCTGCTGCTCTCCAGAGCTATATCCCCCTAGCTGCATAAGCTTGCAGGCACTCCAGACCCTTACCAGTGGTTTACCTCCCTGCTGCTCACCCTCCCTAGCCCTCCAGACTCCGAGGTGAGCCATCTGAGTGCACTTTAGACCCCCTAACTGCAGCCTCAGATGTGAAGAAACAACAGGCCTGCTGCCACTCACTCAGCCTATCAGATTTGAGGTTATCATGATCCAGTAAACCTACATTGCTATCTCCCCCTCCGGTGCCAAATCTCTCTGAGACTACCAATTCTCCTGCGAGTGCTCCTTGCTTTCACCATGCCCTCTAAAAGGGCTAAGAATGTTATCCCCTCCAAAATACCTCTCCCCCAAAAAAAATCCCCCCTGCCCTCTACAGCCCAGTATAGCCCCTCCACCCTGGCCTCCCATTCTCGAGGTGCGCCAAGCGAAGCACCATCAGCACCAGGGCTCGCTGGAGTAGATGTGAATTCTGACGCACCAGTGACAATGAAATCTCTCTGTCAGGTCTTCTCTGCATTCCAAGCAGAGATGACCAAAGATCTGACGTCAGCCATCCGAGAGGTCAAGACGGAACTGGTGGCCATAGGGGACAGAACAGATCAGCTGGAGCGAAGAATGGACGAGATAGTAGCGTCGCACAATGACCTGATATCGTCCTATGATTGTCAACAGCGTGAGATCGACCAATTTAAATCCAAGATGGCGGATCTGGAAGACAGGTCCAGACGCAATAATATAAAAATCAGAGGCATCCCAGATTCAGTAGCTAACACAGAACTGGAAGAATATGCCACCGCCCTGTTCCGCAAACTCCTCCCCTCCACAGACCCTAAAGATCTACTGATAGACCGTATACACCGCCTCCCACGACCCAAAACAGTTTCCTCTGACCTACCGAGGGATACGCTCCTCCGTGTGCACTTCTTTACTGTCAAGGAACGCATTCTGAAGGCGGCCCGAGAATCCAAGCCTACAGACACCCTAGGCGGCCTACAGATCTTCCAAGATTTTTCCCCTGCAACGATAGCCAACAGAAGAGCACTGGCCCCCATTACAACAGCACTCCGCAATCACGAAATCCGGTACCGGTGGGGATTCCCAGTCAAATTGATAGTGTACCACGACGACTCCACCTACATTATATCATCCCTGGACGCCGGGGTTAAACTCCTGCTGGACTGGGATATCTCGGTCACTAATTCCCAGGAACCAAGACGCCCGCAGACCCTGCACCAGGACTGGTCTACTACCTGAGAACCCCCCCGGATCTCGAAGAATGTTTGATCAAGTTCGTGAACTGGCTGCCTGCATTCCTGCGATCCCCTCCACCGGGACGGGATCTGCCTGTTAAGTATTACCTCATATTGACTTATTTTGTAAGCAGGATGTTTGATAACCAGGTTGATATATTAGTAATGTGGTCACACTTTGATGACACTAAGTTCAGTTTATATGTTTAGATGTGTTCATCACGTTATACAGTTAACTTACCTCTATACAGTTCACTTTCTGTTTATATGTGAGTGGCGGCTTTCCGCTGTGCGAACCAAGCCACCACCCCGACGTTGCACACACTACTGCAAGACCCTTTCTTTCTTTCCCCTCTCACCCCTGCAGTAGTCATGCAGGTCCAATATACCGGACCTTTTTGTTTTCCCCCTCCCGGTTCCCCTTCGGCTCCTACTGTCCCCCCTTTCCCCCTCTGCCCTCCCCACACCCCTATCCCTCCCACCTGGCTCTCAGCGGACAATGTAGATGTCAGTCTCTGGGGCAGGACCCAACACTTGTTGAGCCGCAGCTCCCATCGTAACCCCCCCTAACTTACAATGCCTAATTTTATGTCTTTGAATGTGAAGGGACTGAACTCCCCTAACAAAAGGCGATTGGCCCTATCCTACTTTCATAAACAAAAGGCGGATGTGATTGCTGTACAGGAGACTCATTTCAACTCCTCCAACCCCCCGATGTTTAAAGATGCAAATTACCCCACAGCCTACTATGCCAACGGCCCAACTAAACGGAACGGGGTTGCCATCCTGTTTAGCAAACACACCTCCTTTGTACTACAGTCCCAGACCCAAGACAAAAATGGTAGATATATTATACTATCAGGACTGTTGGAGGATAAGCAGATCACTATTGTCTGTTTGTACGCACCTAACTCCAACCAAGTCCCTTTCCTGCGCAAACTCTTCATCTTAATGCAAAAATATTCAAAAGGCCATGTGATACTATTGGGAGATTTCAACCTAGCTCTTGACCCAAAACTTGATAAATCCCGTGTACCCCCTACCTCTCCCTCACATACAACAGGCCCGTCCCTAGCTTTCCGAAACCTACTCCTGGAGTTTGACCTCTATGATACATGGAGATCCAACTACCCCTCCGGTCGCGAATACACCTTTTATTCCCCAGTTCATAATTCGTACTCCAGAATAGATTATATACTCTGTGACAAATGGACCCTGCAGCACACAAAAGATGTAGATATCTTACCCATCACTTGGTCAGACCATGCTCCGGTCACCTGGCAATGGAATATCCGCTCTCCCAAAACCCCCTCGCGACCTTGGAGGCTCTTCCCCCACCTTCTTAAAGACCCCACCTCTAAATCCACTATGCTGTCCACCATTACCGCCTATCTATCAACCAACTCCCCTCAGGATACCTCTATCACGAACCACTGGTGTGCTTTAAAAGCAGTCACCAGGGGAGCTGCAATCCAAGCGGGCGCCTCCCTCAAACGACGCTCTGCTAAAACTCAACAGGAATTAGAAGCCAGACTGAGCGCACTAGAAGCTCAGAATAAAACCAACCCATCCAGAGATCTCAAAAAAGAGATCTCAAGTATACGAAGCCAGATCCAGAAATTCCTCCTAGCCCGCACCCAACTGGCACTGAATAGAATGCGCCACAGATTTTATCTGTTTAGTAACAGGTCAGGTAGAATGCTAGCCAGAAAATTGAGAGCCCAACAAGCCAGAAACAAGATCAAACATATCATCACTCCCAACAATACCAAAGTCATTAACCCTAAAGATATAGCGAACCAATTCGCTCAATACTACTCAAAACTGTATAACCTGTCCTCTGACCCTTCTACCCCCCAACCAACAGCTGACTCGATTTCGACATTTCTAGATAGGATACATCTCCCTACTCTTGCCCCAGAACAGCTAGCTACCCTAAATGCCCCCTGGTCGCATGCGGAGATTCAAGCAGCTATCAAATCCCTCCCACGGAACAAAGCCCCGGGCCCAGACGGATTCATAACGGACTTTTACATAACATTCAAGGATTTATTGACTCCAACATTAACAGACCTCTTTAATGAACTGTCCTCCTTAGGTTCTGCCCCTGCAGAACTATTAGAAGCCCGTATAGTGACTATCCCTAAACCGGGAAAAGACCCATCCCTCTGCCAGAACTACCGCCCCATAGCATTATTGAATTGCGACATTAAATTATTCGCCAAGTTGATGGCCCTACGTATCAATCAAATATTGCCGTTGCTGGTGCACCCCGACCAGACCGGGTTTGTCCCGGGAAGACAGGCCTCAGACAACACTAGACGGGTATTTGATTTAATCGACTCCCTCTCCGGTGAACAGGACCTCCTTCTGCTGTCCCTAGACGCAGAAAAGGCGTTCGACAGACTAAATTGGCACTACATGCGGGAGGTGTTGCGTCGCTTTGGCTTCAAAGATCGCATCCTCACGTCTATAATGACCCTCTACAGCTCCCCCTCGGCCCGAGTGCTCAGCAATGGCTTCCTCTCAGATACCTTCAACATCACAAATGGCACCAGGCAAGGCTGCCCCCTTTCCCCGCTTATCTTTGTCCTCTCGATCGAACCCCTGGCCATTACCATACGCAAAGACAACAGGATAGGCGGCTTAAAGATAGGCCAAGATTGCCATAAATTAAGTCTCTTTGCGGATGACGTCCTGCTCTTTGTGACCAATCCCGTCTCTACACTCCCACACCTCCATAATATTCTGGACACGTACAGCAGGGCCTCATACTACAAATTGAATACTACCAAGACCGACGCACTCCCGATCAATCTCTCCTCATCCATCTCCCAACTACAAACACTATACCAGTACAATTGGCAAAAGGAGTCCATTAAATATCTGGGGATCAATATCCCCTCTACCACATCCAAAGTCTTCGACATCAACCTTACCCCTCTACTCTCGACCCTGACCGCCCTATCCAATTCCTGGACTACATTTGACATCTCTTGGATGGGCCGCATGGCGGCTTTCAAAATGTCTCTTTTGCCAAAGTTGATGTATCTGTTTAGGACTATCCCATACAGCTTCCCCCAGAAGGCCCTCCGGCTGAGCTCGTCTATCATGACGAAGTACATCTGGGCATCAGGGCCCCCTAAGATTGCTCGTGCCAAATTGTGCTTACCCAGAGCATTTGGTGGCCTAGATCTCCCAGATTTATCTCTCTATCAGTGGGCGACCCTACTAGCACCAATCAAAAACTACTCCATATCCGACCCCCCTACTAGCTGGGTCGCTATTGAGCAAACCCTATCCCCTAATATACCCCTAGCCGACTTAATCAGAATCCCTCGTCAGCTTAGACCGAGCCAGCCTTTTCTTCTCCCATCCACCAAAGCATCCCTGCAGGCCTGGGATCAGCTGCTATCCACCTTAGCTACCACTACAAATAATCTACCCAATATCTCAATAACGACTGTAGCGAAACTGACCCCGAATCTTAATCTAAACGTGTGGAAATCCCGTGGCATCAACACTCTTGGGGATATCTTGGATTCACAAGCTCCCCTCCCCTTCGCCTCCCTACAAAATAGCTACCAGATCCCCGCTTCAGAATACCTACACTACTTACAAGTAGTCCACTGGTGGAGAACCACCATTTCGAAACTACCCCCCCCACAGCCCACACTCCAGCCCATTTTCTCCAGACCCTTTACCCCCCATACCAAACGTGACATTTCCTTCTGGTATAAGACTCTAATAACTCCTTGCACTTTCTCAAAAACCTCCGCACATACGAAATGGGAGGCCGACCTAGGGCGAACGTTCTCCCCAGCAGAATGGCGCCAAATCTTCCTCACCTCCTTTGATATGTCCCGCTGCTTGAACCACACAGAAATGCATATCAAGCTCATAAACAGAATATATATGACTCCAGAGCGCCTGCACTCCTTCTGGCCATCGAGCTCCAATAAATGCTGGAGGCTGTGTGGTCAAGTAGGGAACATATTTCATATCTTTTGGACTTGCCCCCAAATCCTTAAGTATTGGTCGGAGGTATTTGAGTTAATCTCCTCGGTACTCAATACCAAAGTCACCCCTGACCCATCCATTGCCCTATTCCATGTTTATCCCCAGGAGATCCCAACCGAGAAAAGATTAGTTATGGGTCACATACTCATAGCCGCGCGAGCGAACCTAGCTCAACAGTGGAAACAGACTTCCCCCCCATCCCTCCTACAGGTGATCCTGAAGATGAACCACCACTTTTTGATGGAGAATGGCCCCCCCTTCCATATGTCAGCATCCTCTCCTACCTCCCATCGATGGCTACTATGGCACGCATATGTGACGGAAGGTGAGGGAGCCAGATTCTTCCCCCACGCATCCACATCAGACCCCCACCAGTTTAGCTTAAACGAGCCTGAAGAGGCATGATAGGGACAGCGACTGGAGGACATTACCGTCTATTACCGTCTCCCCCCTACCTGTAACCTGATGTTAGACTCAGCAAAGAAAGATTATTAGGAAAACATTTGGCCCAGCCACTACTTTCGTATGTTATGTTTGTATTACATTGTTCGCTCTGCGTAGCGAAGTGTTTGATTTCCAACTTGTCTGCTAACCCCCCCCTTTCCCCCCCCCCTGATATTGTCTCCCCTTTCTATTTTCTGTACCCCATACTTTGAATATAAAACAATAAAAATTTATTGAAGTTAAAAAAAAGAAATCTGCCCTCAAAGAACATGAACAGCCAGAAACTACATTTCAGAAATAAAAACAAAACCGGTTTACCCGCAATATCTCTGGAACCAATTAGCCCATATGAACCAGCCTGGTATCAGATTGAAGGCCCATCGGGTTTCAATGAGAGCTTCTGTGATGCCAGGGGGGGAACTGGCAGCCGTTGGAACTGGGTGGGGGGCAGAATTAGTGGGTCCCATGTTATACTATGGGGAAAATGTTCCAGCTTTGCCCGGCTGAATCACCGGTTCCTGGGGGGCTAGCGATGTGGGGCTAGGCTCATTGGAAAGCCCCAGTCCTCATCTACAAAATAGGCCTATTTAGAGAGTGGGCCTGGAGCTGTAGCTCCATCAGGCCCATTGTTAATCCAGCCCTGCTCCCGCTGGACCGCTAGCCAATAGGTGCTTGCAGGTCCAGCAGGCAATCAACTGGTGGCTGCTGGACCGTGAGCGCCTATTGGCTAGCACAGTCCAGCGGGATATGGGAATTTTAAATATCAGCATAATGCACGTCTCCCGGGTACAGTGGGAAACGGGCAGGCCTGGCGACAGGGAGGAGGGGGTGCACGGATTGCACACACACCAGAAAGGAGGTCCCCCCCACTGGTGGCCATGTGACTGCAAGCACCACTGCTGTGCCAACTGCACACTTCCCCTGACAGCTGGGGGGGCTCCACACTACTCCCTCCCACTCTTCCTCCCTGTTCCACACTACTCCCTCCCACCGTTACTCCACACTACTACTCCCACCCTCCCTTCCTGCTCCACACTACTACTCCCACCCTCCCTCCCTGCTCCACACTACTACTACTCCCACCCTCCCTGCTCCATACTACTACTCCCACCCTCCCTGCTCTGCACTATCACTCCCACCCTCCCTGATCCACACTATTACTCCCACCTTCCCTCCCTGCGAGCAATTTCAATCCTTGGCAACAAGCAATTTCAGTCCCCCTTGGCATCGAGCATGAAGCCCCTGGCATGGAGCATGTAGGTAAGGGGCACTTATGTGTTAAATGTGTAATGGGCATTATGGTTTGTTAAATAGTATGTGATGGGCATTACGGTGTGTTATTTAGTATGCAATGGGCATCATGTGTAGCCTTATGTGTAATTGGCATTATGGCATGTGGCTTTATGTGTAATTGGTATTACAAAGTTTGCTAAAATGTGCAATGGGAATTACGGTGTGTGGTATAATGTTGGGCCATGCCTACTTTTCACTGCGCAGGAGCCTCACCTACTACAAATTGGGGGGGCGCGAAACATGCCCTTGCTCCGGTTGCCGTGGCACCTAGCTACACCACTGCATATCATGTCCCCAGTAGTGCCAGTTACAGATGTCCCCAGTAGTGCTTTTAGCAAAAAATAAAAATACATTACGGAAACTATGGTTTTCGGAATAATTTGAATAACAGATATCTGGATAAGGGTACTTAACCTGCAATACTGTTGTCAGAATTTCATCACACTATTCCCAGACTTTTTGAATTTTTGAAGGTATGTTTTGTTTGAAACTGTTATAACCTCATGTATGGACAGCAGAAATAGCAAGTATACAGTGTGCATATAAACTAGTTATACAGCCACAAAACATGGGCATTTAACATTTTATCTATTATACAGTTAAGGCCCCCATACACTATGCAACTTTGAGCCGATTTCACCCGATTTCGGCACTTTGGGCAGATAAATCTGGTGAAATCGGCCCAAAATTGGAAGTTTGTGACATCTGATCTTATCTGATGCGCGTTCCCGTGCGCATCGGATCGGATCAGGCCGTCGGACCTGCTGAACATAAGATATATTGGAATCTTACCCATCATGGGCACATCGTGGGTACCCACGATGTTTCAGATCTGATACAGTATATCTATGGGCACCTTGTGTGGCCACGGGCGCTAGCCTGACCCCGCTCTCGGGGACCAGTCCGGAGGAGCGGCAGGAGCAGGTTGGGAGCGGGGAGCAGCAGGAGATGTAGCAGCAGGCGGGGACCGCAGACGCAGAGACAGGGGGCGTGGCGGAAGAAATCCTATTCAAAAGACTGGGCGGCCGCTGATTGGCTGACCTCTCAGCCAATCAGCTGCAGTCCAGTCTTTTGAATAGGATGGTTTCTATTCTCCCGCCGCTACCCTGGTCCCCACGGCGAGCGGGAGAATAGAAACCATCCTATTCAAAAGACTGGAAGGCCGCTGATTGGCTGAGCTCTCAGCCAATCAGCGGCCACCCAGTCTATGAATAGGATTGCTTCTTATTCTCCCGCCGCGCCCCCGTCTCTGCTCTGCGCCCCCCCCTGCCGCTACATCTCCTGCCGCTCCCCCGGACCGGTCCCCACTCTCAGCCTGCCATTGCCGCTGCTGGATGCCGCTGCCGATCCCCCAGACCGGACCCTGCTCTCTGATCCCCGCCTGCCTCTACATCTCTCCAGCAGCTCCCCTGGACCTTCCTCTGCTGGCGCTTCCCCGGGTTTTTTTTTTTTGCATGTGATAAATCGCATCCGATTTGGCACATCAAGTGCCAAATCTGATCAAGCTCTCCCGGGGAGCTGCTGGGGGAGCTCAGGGGGAAGTCGGGCCGACTTGCCCTTAGGACAAGTCGGCCTAATGTATGGGGGCCTTAGACTGGAGCTATTTAATTAGATCACACAGTAAGTCCACCCCCACAACACGTGATAAGCCCAGTATATATTCTGAGGTCAGAGCCGGGAGCTATGCAGATACCATCCATAGTAAGTCAGTGGGAAGCCCTGAGGTTGCACTTAACACAGATTTATATTTTCCAAATAATAACCTTTATTTTAGCATTTCATTGGTTTGTCGGCTTGAGTGGCATGTACTTTGCATTAAGTTAATGTGGTAGAATAATCTAGCTATACTGTAACCTAAACTTATTATGCAAAAATCCTAATAAAAAATGATTAATGTAATGATGTACTTGAATGGGAAAAACCACTGAATGATATTAATTCTGCATGCTGCTATATTGGAAATGCGAAAACAGGTCTGTTGGGAGAAGATAGGTAATTGAGGGCCAAATTTTGTGTTTGATTTAAAATTGAGCACAAAATGAATTTGTACACACAATAGATAATTTATGTTGCAAAACAGAGCTTTATCATTTCTGTAGTATCCCATTTGGTAGCTCATGGCATGGGATGCGGTCATTTGGTCTACAGCATGATGATCGACAGTCATTAGGTCGACATGGGAAAGGATCGACATGGTTCTAGGTCGAAAGGTCATTAGGTCGACAGTGTCTAGGTCGCCAGTCAAAAGGTCGACATGGGGCATTTCACTGTTTTCTGAGCTGACACGTGCCGCCAGGCGGTATTTGATGCCCTACCATCCACTAGGGCATGGTGGCAGAAAAAAACATTTGCCGAACACAGCAAGACACCGTGCCCGAAGCATTGTGAGCGCAGCGAGCTATGCGAGGGGATGCGGTGCTCTTTAAACTGTGTCCATGTCGACTGTGTTGACATTAGGGTAAAAAAACAGTGAAAAACCCAATGTCGACCTTTTGATTGTCGACCTAGACATTGTAAAACTAATGACCTGTCGAACTAAAGACCTTTCGACCTAGAACCACGTCAAACTTTTCCCATGCCGACCTAATGGTGTCAACCAAATGACTGTCGACCATCATGCTGTACACCAAATGATCCCAACTCTATGTGGAGGCTACAAAATTGATCTTGTGTTAACATTTCTTGAAGAAGTGTTAAGGTGCCCACAGACGCTACAATTGTACTGTGCTATGCGTTTTTGTCTGTACAATGGTTCTATACAATTTTTCTTCCAGCTTGCTATGAGATGTGCACTTGGATGCATAAGATGTGATGTGATGAACCCATGTTTGTAATGTTAAATTTCAGATGTAGTCTAAAAAGTATGTGCAGCACGTACTTTTTTAGACATACAATATCGGGCTCCCGGGAACGCGCATCGCATCGCATCGCACAAGCACATAAACAACATCCAATAATTGTACATAAGATGCAATTTGTGCTTAAAAAGTACAAAACGAATTCGATAATTGATGCGTCTGTGGGCACCTTTACACAGAATTGACAAAACTGATTGTGGCAAAATAGATTTTGTGTTACGAAATCATTCCTTGGCAGGTATTCAATGCCGGTGCGAGCGGCCGGCGAGGGGGTTAAACTGCGAGGATCACAGAAAACCAGTGATCCTCGCAGTTTAACCCCCGCGCCGGCCGCTCGCACTATGCAACGTTCCGGGGGAATCCTCGCAGTCACAGAATGGCGAGGATTCCCCTAAACTGCGAGAGCCAAGGCTAGTGCAGCAAACTCGCTGTAATTAGCCTTGGCTCTCGCAGTTTTTGGAGGCACATTTGCAAATTCCCCCTCGCTCAAAAAACGGAGCGAGGGGGAATTTGCGTATGAGGGTGGTCAGTTGAATACTGACAGGGTGAGCGGTGACTGCAAGCAAAAAGTCCTGCTCGCAGTCACCGCTCGCCCACGGCATTGAATATATGCCATTGTTTATGTTTTATCACATTTGCGTAATATTGATTTGAGACAGAAAAATATAACTGTTTAACTCATCTCTAAATACTGCACACTTTTATACAAAATTATTTGGTAGTCTACAGTATATTTTTTTTTCATATCATTGATTTTATTGATAAACTATACAGGTGACAGGTGACAGTCCATCATATACTTTTGTATTGGAACAATAAAAGCTTTACATGTATACTGCACATTGTGAATGCAGTATAAGAGCCTGCCAGCACTGCACACAGCCAAATGAGACATGTGGATTTCCTGTATAATACAAAATGCTGTCACCCACAAGTTTTTATTGTTCTTAGCATCTCACTAGGGCTGTTCACAATGTATACAGCTTTGTGTGCATCCCAGAGCAGCAGTGTTTTCAGGGGAATGCAATAATCTAGGAATGATTACAATCAAGTACCAAAATATCCAATTTAAAAAGAAAGCACTCCTATTTTAACTTCAACTTCATGTTTGAATAGAATTCATTTTATTGGAAATTATGCATATGTGGAGAACGGTTTTTAAATACCTTTTAATTACTATTGCTATATAATTTTGGAGTTCCAGCTAGAGCTAGTCCTGTTCTGTCTGAAAAGGACTCCTCCACAATAGCAGGTCTCCGAGAACATGTTGCCCACGCCTTGTGTCCAGGCAGGGACATCCTTATTGTGCATGCGCAAATAAATGTAAAATAACTGTGGCAGCCATTTTGTCAGTGATAGTTCCAGCTGTGCAGCCACGCCAGGCCAAGAGAGGATAATAAATGTGAGGTGTGTGTGTTTCCCTGGATTCAAGGGCCCATGTACACTGCACATCTTGGACCTATTATACACCAGTGTGTGCACTAAATTGGGAGTACCGTGAGATGCTTGCCCAAAGCGTAATGAGAGAACCAAGCCCGCAAGAGTACGCATTTCCACTAGCTTGGCTCAGATATGGTGAAATATACAAAATCACACACACACAAAAACTGTGTTGTTTGCAAATTGACCAAATGGGGTCAACCAATTAATTGTCTACTATAGATCTATTGAACAACACCCAAAACATACTGGTAGATTAACTCATTTCTGACAAAAAGTAAACCGAGGGGCAGATTTATTAAGCCTGGTGAAGGTGATAATGCAACAGCCAGTCAGCTCCTAACTGTCTATTACAGGTTGGGTTTGAAAACTGACAGTTAGGAGCCGACTTGTTGGTGCATTCTTACCTTCCACTTTATCACTTCACCGGGCTTAATACATTTCCGCTCTAGTGACTGTGTGTACATGTTATAGGGAATACAGACTGTAATAGTGAATATGGGTTATAAGCTCCACTGGGCAGGGCCCGATGTGAGTGACTGTTAATAAATATATAATAAATACTGCGGTGTTTGACACAATAACATTTTTCTATGCAGATACTGTTTTTCAGTAACATTTAAGCCAGGGGCACCTGCTCTCCGGCGCTCTTTCCAGCAAAGGAATCCGCAGTAATTCAGGTGATTTTGGTTCATAGATGGTGGGTCACCTGTAGGGAGCATCTGTCTCCATGTTAAGCACTAATAGCTCTGCAATGTTTAATATATGTACTGTGTCTGCCTATAAAACACTGCTGGCTCTGCAGACCTCAGTTGGGTAATGAAACTCTGCTGCATAATTCTACCATTTTGGATGTATAGCATGTTAGAGTGTATAGTTTGCAGCTGTACTATGACTTTGCATGCCAGATATATTGCTGCGCACAGCGTGATGTACTACTGTGTCTGCATCTTCATAGGCTGTAATGTGCAAATGAGAACACTAGTTAACATTCACTCTTCCTTCCCCTCAAATTCATTTTGAGCTGCATGTTGTTCTATAAATCTTCCATCATTTTGTCGCTAGAGTCTGTTCAAGAGTAAGTGACATTTTAATGTTTGTCTCTTTCATGCTAGTCTTAAAGAGTCCCCGGTGGTCAGCTCAAAACACACAGACACACATGGCTGAGTACAATCTGCGTCCGCTCGGCTTGTGCATTTCCAGAGAGGCTAGAAGTCCAACCCAAAACTGAACAGAGGAGTGTATATTAGCATATTTCATTTAGTCTCCCAGCTAAAGCACATTCACAGCTATGGGAGATGGACTGATATTTCAGTGCGCACAAATTGTAATCATTAAGGGGTAGATTTATTAAGCCTGGTGAAGTGACAAAGTGGCCATGATAACGCACCAGCAAATTGCCTCCTAACTGTCAAGATACAAGCTGAGTCTGGAAAATGCCAGTTAGGGGCTGAGGGGTAGATTTATTAAGCTCGGTGAAGTGATAATGTGGCTTTTCCTTTATCACCAGTTACAGGCTTGGTTTGAAAAATGACAGGTAGGAGCTGATTGGCCGGTGATAAAAACCAGACACTTTATCACTTCACCGAGCTTAATAAATCTACCCGATTGGCTGGTGCGTTATCATCAGCCACTTTATCACTTCACCAGGCTTAATAAATATGCCCCTAAAGGCCCATACACACTGGGTGACTTTCAGCCTAAAGCCGCTCAGTTTACTCTTTTGAGCAGCTTTCAGCTTGAAAGCCACCCAGTGCATACGGGGCAGCGATGAGCGGTGATGTGGACGCTGGTAATAATGTCCCGTTATGGAAAGCCACCCACCCTGGGGAAAATCACCGAAACAGGTGAAAAAAGCCTCTCAGCCCATCGATTTTCCCCATAATCGTTATCAATACATGCTGGGCAAAAACGCCCAGTGTGTATGGACCTTTAGTTACCTGAGTACAAAAACATATTCATGCTTGAAATCCACTTTCATACTGGACTACCCTTCTGGGTGAATTTTGCATTTATTTTTCTTACTTAAATGTTATGCTTATTGTATAAAAATGATATTGTTTCTGGAGAAAACGAACTCATTAGCATACACTTAACATAAATAAATTGTGTACATCTTTCTAGTCTGTTTTAAGGTTAAAGCAACTTTGTAAGTCACCTCTGCTTTTTTTGTTATGAAAAAATCCCATGATCTTCACAGTTTATAGCTCAAGCTTATTTTAATTATATGTTTGTCTCTATAATTCAGTACAAAGAAACCGACAAAAAAAATGACCAATTTCAATATCAAACAAGTACCGAATATAATGGAGAACCAAAGAATTCCGATGAAAGCAATATGCTTGCTTTTTTCATCTTCAGTGTTTGGCTTCCCTTTACAAACATAACTTTAATAAAAAGAAATAACTTACCAAAGTAGGTTAGCCACCATGCTTGAAAATTGCAAAGGACACCATCTGGTAGTGCTTCACTCTGGAAATATAAATGTTAATAAGAATAATAGGGTTTTATGTTTTTTGTTTTTTTTTATTAACATGCCGAAATGTTAGAGAATAACTGAAGAAATGCAATGCGCTGTATTTACTAAGTGTTGCTAATGAATAATAAACTTGCAATTGTTATGTAAAAGGAAAAGATAACAAGACAAGACAAGACAAAATAAATAAATAAATTGTCTTTCCTTTTAAAAATAAAATGAAATCTGCTTTATTTCAGTGGACTGATTGCAATAATATGTAATAAATTAAACAGATCACATTTACAAGGCTATAGCTAGGGATGTGCGAGCAATGATGTCACCTTGTAGTACTTAAAGAGGTTTTTTTTTGCTGCGCTTAATTGAAACAATTAGTAGTTGTTTTTCTAAACAAAAACAACTACTAATTTTTTCAATTAAGCGCAGCAACCCCCCCCCCGCCCCCTCCTTCTGTTCCTATATTTGTGTAAGGGAGTGACTTCCCTGAGATATTGCTGCTGCTATAGTGTCGATCAGCTGCATTCCATACCAGCGCCACTCTTTTTTGATATATTGTTATATCTTTTTTCGCTACCTTGTAGTACCACCCTGCAGTCCCTACCCCTTCTCCATGACAGTACTGTTGGGGGACGGTGCATTATTACCATGCTACAGCCCTGGTTTGTTTGGCTGTTTTAATCGCCACTAACAAGTAATACAACCGCAGCTATAATACAATAATCAGCTATTGATGTGCCTTCATACATCTAGCCTCAATACGCCACTCTGAAGGAAATACCTGGCGCGAGTGCATCGCTAGGTCCCGTGCAACTCTGCGAGTTCCTGGCATTTTTTTGCCACAAATGCATCTTAGTTCCAATGCAATGTGACTAGGACTCAGGAGGAGACTGTGCTGATTAATTTGATAAGCAAAAACAATTGTGTGTGACTGCGTCTGTATGCAGAGCACAATAGAACTTGTATTGGAAAAAAGCTACTGCTGCTACAATGTAGCAATTCATATACAGATTCAGAGACTCGGTCACACACACACATACACACATATCATATTTTAAATGAATCAGTACATTCTACCGGAGTATCCTAGCCCTGTCACATTGTGAGGATAAATAAGGATCACCAGCAGTTGGGATGCTGGCATTTAGAATACTGATGACAGGCGTCAGATAAGTATACTTACCCTCCTCCCCCTGCTCCGCCTAAAGGGCCCCATACATCAGCAATTAATTGTGACAATTTTCAGATATGGAGATGATTGCCACAATTAATTTTAGATGTGTGGGCTGCTCCTTTTGGCAATCCCAATCAAAATCGCCAATCGATTGCTTAATCAGGTTTTTAAACATGTTTAATAATCTGGTATTATCTGCAGATCTTTTTTATATGTGTGGGCATTCCCAATTCGTCTTCTTCATCTATTTACATTATGAGCAGCTGAAATGACAATCGATTGGGCAATTTCCAGATATGAAGATGCAATCTTTAGATGTAAAAATCTGCCGATCACTGAAATAAATCTGTAATGTGTGGGCAAGTCAAATAGATTGTAAAATCCATTTATCTGGCCAAAAAAATCCCTATATCTGGAAATCCATTAATTGTGATTGCTGATGTATGGGGCCCATAACCCTCTCGCTCCCTGCAGCTTATCCCGCAGCCACCATATCCCGCAGCCTCTAAGCCCCCCTTCTAAAGGCCTAACCCTCTCTCCCGGTAACCTAACCCTAACCTCCCGCAGCCTAACCCCCCCTCTCCCCCAACAGTGCCTAAAGCTAAATCCCTCCCCCTTTCTCCACTCTAACCCTAACCCACATCCCGGCAGTCGGATTCTAATGCCGGCATCCTCATTGATGTCGGAATTCTGGCACCAGTCTCCTGGCAGTAGCCGGTATGCTGGTGTCAGTATTCTGAACACTGACATCCCGACTACTGGGATGGTGTTGCGATGAAGACACATTTTTCAACAAATAAGACACATACAAAAAATGCCCACGCTAACAGATTCTCACGGGACCTGGCACACTGGCCCTTATTCTGATCTGTGCGGAAATTCCCGCATTCTTACGGAGCGGTCCGCACGCCACGGTGTTTTGCCGCATGCGGCCATCGTCCGTAGAAACGCCCACGTGTCCTCCGCATTCGGACGGACTCACTCTTTAAGAACAGGGCGTGTTTACGGACGACATACAAACCATGCGTGTGCGGGAGAAACACTCCGATTCGGCACGGTATTACAGAGTATTACAGAGTATGCTCGGGAATACCGCATCCGACCGGGAGCCAAGCGGTGCTACCGCACGTAAGCGGAGTATTTACGCCAAACAACCCACTATGAAGTATCTTCTGCAAGACATCACATGACCCACTTATTCAATTACCTATCCTCATAAAAAACTGCTTATTTGGAATTGGAATCAATTAGATTCCAATATATCCTTACAAGCATGCCTAACACATGCATTGCACACATTAACCCTTACAGCAATGTAAGTGCAATGCTTTGTATTACACCCTGTGTAAAAGATTATAAACAATCTACACATATACTATTTAAAGTGCAAATAAAACCAACAACTGTGAACTTGCATAAAGAATTTTATTAACGACCCAATTAACATAAATATAAAAAAAGTAAATAAGAAATTAAAGAAGCAGGTCCTTCAGGTCCTGCAGGTGTGCTTGCGCCAGCTGCAGCTGGTGCTCCAGTCGCCGGAGGGCCCCATGCACACCCTCATCTGCCGGTGTGGTGTCATCTGTGGGCATGTCAAAGGGGCAACAATTAGTCATGTTATTCTTGCATACATTTCACATACTGCGACATAAATTGCACAAATGCTAGGTGACATGTGTGTATATATATATATATATATATATCTATGTAGAGCATGGGTCCTCAAACTGCGGCCCTCCAGATGTTGGGAAACTACAAATCCCAGCATGCCTTGCCACAGTTTTGCTATAAGGAAGTGTTAAAACTGTGGCAAGGCATGGCGGCATTTGTAGTTTCACAACATCTGGAGGGCCGCACTTTGAGGACCCATGATGTAGAGAGATAGAGACACACATAGATAAATAGATATGACACATATATACATACATGCTAAGTTATTTACTACATACTGTATTTTGTGGCCTATACACTTTACTCTGCAGAAGACATAACAGTCATATTGTTTCTTCTCAGTCACAACCCACCCATGACTAACCAATGACAAGCAGGTCATGGGCTCCGTCAATAAGAACTTGTCACAATCTGCTCAGTCTATAAGTTCAGTGATGGTTCGTGGCATGGGAGTTATGCAAATGTAAGGAATGCACAGTACACATCCTCAAATTCATAATTCTGTCTAAACCAACCTACAATTCTGTGACGGGCAAAAAAAAAACTGAAGTACAGGGGGTGTTTAGGTAGAGGAGGCTCCTGGGACACTGGCAACTTCTGACTCCATTCCAAGGTAGGCCGGGCCATACTCCATTTATAGCATACATCCTAGAGTTTATAAATAACATTCACCAACAATATAGATTCCACTATTTGATGGGTCATAATCCACGCTTGCAGCAGGTGAATTTAAGCCACAAATGATCCACTCATCCCTTTACTCCAGGATCCAGTTTAACTACAACGGTTATGTGGCAGTCAAAATGGACCTCCAACCCATCCCACAAACCTGTGTAATTCAGAGGTGTCCTGGATGAAAGGTATGCCTTGGACACCCCATCTAACCCGTACCTGTATCTGTAGCTACCCACTTTGGGGTCTATATGATTAGTATGGGCCCAAAATTTGTAATCAACAGTGCTAAAAAACAAATACCAGTACAACTACTTCATGAATTATGCATTATGTCAACATACCGATCTGCGCCGACTCCGGTGCCTGGCACGCCTCCTCCCCCTCTGAATTGGAGGTGTCCGGGGCAACTGTGGCCTCCTCAGCCCCCTCCTCTGCCATCTCCTCGGGCACAACATCCTCCTCCTGCAACTCCTCCTCCACCTCCTCCTCCACCTCCTCCACCTCCTCCTCCTCCACCTCCTCCTCCACCTCCTCCTCCAACTCCTCCTCCACCACCACCACCACCTCCTCCTCCTCCTCCTCCTCCTCCGCCACCAACACCTCCTCCTCCGCCACAAACTCCTCCTCCTCCGCCACAAACTCCTCCTCCACCTCCTCCTCCACCATTTGCTCCTGGCCAACTTCCTCCTCCTCCACCCTTGCCGGCACCTCCTCCTCGGGGTGTTGGCCCTCGTCCTGGGCCAGGCCTGCCTCCGCCTGTTCACGGGCCTGTCGGGCTCGGGCTCGTGCTGTGTGGTAGAAAAAAACATCATGGTCAATGTTGGCTCATTGGGGCACATTTATTAATCCAAAACAAGACATACATGGAAGGGTGATAATGATGGCAAACGATGCAGGAAAGTAGCTCCTTACTGTTAATGGACTCCAAAGTGTGTCATTCAAATTATTATGTGATGGTTAGTAATTTGTTCCCACATTACAACCCAGGCATTTATCAATGTGTAACACATATTAGATCGGGCACATTGTATGCATCAGAATCCTCAATGCTATGGCATTACATATAAAAGCCTCATGACTGCATGTTAACCAGGAAGAAGCACACATAACAGTCTATGGACTTTTAAACCCATGGACACCCACTTATCATGAGACACATTTTATTGCTTATATATGCTATGTTGTAAGTGCGAAATTTCATAGCTAAAATACTCACATTCCGCAATTTCGCCCCTTAGTTGTGTCAGCAGCTGGGGCTGGCGCCTGCGGAGGTCGGACCACCGCCTCTCCAGCTGCCCGAGGGACCTACGCACCCGAGTGCGGGCGTAAATCCGGCGCCCTGCCGCAGCGTAAGCCCTCCGCTTATGGCGGTTGGTTATGAAGGGCCCCGCACGGCCCAGCCTTGTCTCCATGACGGAGACAAGAACTCGCAGCTCCTCATGCGTGAAGGGTTCTGCCCTCCGTGTCTCCGCCATGTTGACAATGGCATATATCAACCAATCAGGTGGTGGCATTGGTTGATCACAGTTATTTGTGTTAATAACTTTATTGTTCATTTTTACATTAACAGCGTCTCTGCGCCAACACAAATGGTGACAAATTCGCATGCCTTCAAAACCGTAGTGTTGATGTATGGGAATGAACAAATCTGATATATATAAAACACAGTGTGTATGCACTTAGCAAATCCAATGAGCCCGCGCTCCGCCAAGCAACGCGTGCTATAGCTTAGCAACGCATAGCTGTAGTTAGCATTACTTACTCTATGCATATATGTGTATGCGTACATTTATGTGTAAAAGACACATACACACACTTGCAGGTATCCGGAAACCAGCATTATACAGCAGCCCTGCCTGCCTGCCTGCCTGCCTGCCTGCCTGCCTGGCTGCCTGGCTGCATGCTCCTTGAAATGTTGAAACATGTGCATAAATTCCAACATCATATATATATATATATATATATATATATGCAAACAAATCATACATCAACACAGGAAATAATCCCCTACACATTATAGAATAAATCAATGTACTCACCAGTCATCAGGGATAGTATCAACTACAATAATGAAGATATAACAAACACATTAGATGCCTTGTCCAAGGTATAATAATTCCCACCTATATTGAACTTCCCCCAAAACCAAACACATATGCTAAATATCTCCTATTTCTTTGGCATTAGGAGGGCAGGCTGGCTAATGGTCGGTTTGTAACACTGACAACTAACACACTGGACTTATTTGAAGGGGTGATTGTGACTAAAATGGGTGTGTTATGTCAACTCAATAACATGTACCTGAAATATCTTTGCGCCACAGAGTCCCGCAGCTGGTATCCCCTCCGGCATTCAGGGGCGCGGGATGGGCGCATGGGCGGATCTTGCGGCTCAGATGGTACCTCCCACTCCTCAAAGGGTATCTCACGCCGCACAGCAATGTTATGCAAAAATACACACAGGCCCACGATCCTCGACACCATTTCAGGCGCATATTGCAAGTCACCACCAGTGCGGTGGAGCACTCTAAATCGACCTTTTAAAAGGCCAATTGAGCGCTCCACCACTTGCCTGGTGGCAACATGCGCCACATTGAATGCCTCCTGTGGGCCCGGTGCTGGGTAGCTGTACGGCGTAAGTAGCCAGGGCGTACATGGGTAACCGGAGTCACCCAGAACCCACGCATCACGGCCTTCCAGCTCTTGTAGTCTTTGCCATATCCCGGTTTGTCGGATGACATGCGAGTCATGGGCACTTCCGGGAAACTTCGAGTTGAAGGCGAGAATTTCCATGGATGGGCCACATACCACCATCACGTTCAGTGAGTGGAACAATTTGCGGTTCCTATATATCTTCTCACTTCGAGATGGAGGCACAAATGGTACATGGGTGCCATCCACAGCCCCTATCACATTAGGGAAGCCAGCAATTTGTTGGAAGGCGTGCTGGCTTCTGCCCAGGGTCTCGGGGGCAAATGTCATGGCCATGAAGTGCCCCTTGCGCCTGAACATGGCCGACGTCACACGCCTCAGGATTCGGCAGAAGGCCGGCTGAGATATTCCAGCAAGTACTGCCACTACTTGTTGGAACGATCCTGAGGCGCAGAAATGCAACACCGCCAGCAGCTGTGTGTGAGGCGGAATTGCTGTCGTGATCCCGTGTAGAGGTTCCAAATCGCTCTGAATTAGGTTGAGCAGATCCAGAATTACATTTGGGGGTAACCGGTACCTAGTAAGTACCTCATCATCGGGCATAGCAAACAGAGTCACCCGTGTGCGATAGATTCTAGCACGTCCTGGCCTCCTTGGGCGACGAGTGGGGAGAGCCGCAAGTGCCCTTAGCCTCCTCTCCATGTAGCGCAGAATAGCTTCTGCAACCTATAAAGAAATGAACATAAATACTGATGCACCTATGCACATAATGGCCATATCCCACTACAAACTGATTTGTAGCCTTCTATACGTACAATTGATGGCCGCCCCGTGTAATCACGCAGATCCATTTGACTCTCTAATGATGACACAATAATATGAACTCAATACACACCGTCCAAAACACACAGATAAAGGTGTCAGCATTTTTTGCCAACTTCATGTACTATGAGACATTTCATCTATTGCTGTGACATGTTGTCCTGCAATAGATGAACCCACACAGGTTTAAGACCTGTGAGTGAAATATTGAACATGTGACATGTTGCAATAATGATACACACACTTTGCTGGCCCAACAATCTGTAGGCAGTGAGGCAATGGTGCATACCTTCATACACTTACATAGTGAATGGATATCATATCTACAAGGAGCATGGAAGAGCTTACCTTAGACCCTGACAAGTCGTGATCTGGAGACAACTGATTCTACCAGCAACTCACTATTTATAGGGCTCTCACATGTGTTGTCTATAACAGTAGAGATGAGTATTGGCTGACTTGTGGCGTGGATTCTCTAAGGGAATGGGCTACTTTTAGCTTGCAATCAAACGCCATCATACGCCAGTAGTCATGAATCAAATGTCATGTAATGCTAGCAAATAGCATGTGTATTGTGCAATAGTCCCAGGTGTATCCGAAGATTCTATGCAATGTTATAATTGGTGACCAGTATTTCATTTAGAACTTTCGCCAGGTTTTCCACAATGGAATTTCCGCCACCGTATGCGGCGCGAAAGAACAGCGACGTACGCTCACGCACGGAACGCAGCTGCCGCTGATGTCCGCCAAACAGGATACTCAAACAGTATAAAAAGGTGTATTACAGGGTGACAATGTTGTTGCTAACATGTCTGGCTCCCAACCAGAGTTAGACCCAGAGCTCCAGCAACTTTTTGCCCAGCTGGACTCCAGCACCACCTATGTGCCACTGCACATGCAGGCAGTGGGTAATGAGGAGGCTGCTGGCCCTTCTACAGCAGGCCAAGCTGCACATGACCATTCGACAGCAGAGCAACCAACACCTGGCCCTTCTGCAGCAGCCCAACCTGCAGCTGGCTCATCTGCACCATCAGCAGATTTGTTTGGAACACAACAGGGGACTTCACAAGGTAGTACCATGGCCAGCACTTCAAGTGCAGCGACTGGTGCCAGGGGGCGTGGCCAGGGACGTAGCAAGGGGCGAGCCAGTGCAACAGCCGAACCACCAAAAAAAAACAAGGCATATGAAGCACAGGAGCTGGCCATCCTGGTTCCCCGAGCACGTGATTGGATAGAGTGCCCATCCGAGAAGCTGACACACACACGCCGATGGAAGATTTGGGAACAGATAACGGCAGAGATTAATGCAGTTGCGCCACAAGTTCGTGAGACGGACCATGTGAAGAAGAGGCAAGTTGTTTTGTCATACATGTGCCCAGTAATAGCCAAGTAATGATTTAATGGATGCTTATATGCATTTTGCAAATGGCACATGAGGTTGTTACGATACACATACATTATTGCCATGTTATTTCCTTGAGAGTCAGAGTAGGGTGATTGTGAATGTGTATTGTAACGGTTGATATCATAGTTGCATGTAATATTATATATGGGACATTAATCACATGTTGTAAGATGTAGCACATAGCAATGGCTGCAACAGCTAACATTGGGAGTGACATGTATTAATATGTCAACTTACATTGCAGGTGGCAGGACTTCAAAACCAACCTGAAGAGGAAGATGACCAAGCGGTGGGACCACAGCCAGACATCTGGGGCCGGCCCCATGCCATCAGGGCTAGAGCTCACCCCCCTGGAGGAGATGGCGGAGAGCTGTATCTCAGTTGAGGAGATCAGGGGGGTGAGCACGATGGATAGCGAGGCCCCAGCTGAAGTGTTTGCGTCTTTTCTGGAAGGTAAATATTGGTCATGCCATAAACTTGTGCAAGTAATTATCGTAGAATGTCTCCTAATTGTGTTTATCTTTTCCCACAGACACCCCACCGCTTGGTGAGGACTCTGCTCAGGAGGTGGAGGAGTCCGTGCCACCTGGCCCCAGAGGTAGGCCTGTGCAGCAGCAGGCATCGGGCCAAGCCGATTTGGCCGCCTTGGCCCAGGTGCTTGTGGACATCAACCAGCAGGGAGATTTGGCATCAGAACGGATGCGTAGGACCGAGGAGATCCTGGCGAGCTTGGTCAGCACCCAGCAGTCCATCGCTGGGAGCATGCAGGCCATGGCTGAGTCACATCAGGCCATGGCTGCAAGTGCTCAGGTGCTGGCCGAGCAAGCCACCCGCCAAAATGATCTCCTCCTCCACCATAATGAGCTTATGGTGGAGCTGGTTACCAGCAACAGGGTCCTAATGTCATCCGTTTCTGGTGCATTACCAGCGGAAACACTCCCTGCTGGCAGGAGGGGTAGACCAGCCAACCCCTCCACATCATCTGCTCCACCTGCCCCAGCATCTGGGCGTCCCCGAAGAGCTGCTGCACAGGCCAAGGAGCCTACCAAGGCCAAACGTGGTCGGAAATGAACTTGTGGCCGCATTAATCTCTACCGTTATGTGTTCCCAAATCTTCCATTGTGCTGTGTGTGTCAGCTTCTTGTGTCCAATCACGTGCTGAGGGGAACCAGATGAGCCCTTGCTTCATATGTCCTTTGTGGTTCCCCTGTTGCCCTCTTGTGCCTGGCATTACTGTCAGCTGTACTTGAAGTGATGGCCATGGTACTATCTGGTGAAGTCCCCGGTTGTGTTCCAAATGAGTCTGCTGATGGTGCATATGAGCCAGCTGCAGGTTGGCCTGCTGCAGAAGGGCCAGGTGTAGGGTGCCCTGCTGTCGAATGGTCAGGTGCAGCTTGCCCTGCTGTCGAAGGGCCAGCAGCCTCCTCATTTCCCACTGGCTACATGTGCAGTGGCACATAGGAGGTGCTGGAGTCCATCTGTGTGCTATTATATTTTTGTTTTATTATTATTTATTTTGCTGCATTCCTGCCATGTTGTTTATAGTTGTGATGTTTAATTTTATGGTCATTGCATGACAGTGGCATTGACTGTGACATGAATATAAATAAATGTGTTTACTTTACCCAAAATGTGTGGTTTCATGAGTACATGTCGAATACACATGTGTATTGCTAGTATTAATATTCTGTCATGTCAATTGTTAGCAGTTTTTAAGTGTCTGAGAAGTACAGCATATGTGGCTGATGAGTAAGGTTTCCTTGAAGCAGCAATGGTTTCAATTAAAGCACTGACAAGCGTCCTATTAGTGAGTAATGAGTAAAGGAGTAGATTGTATTGGGTTCAGGTGTTAATGGTTGTAGTCATTAGGCGTACGTTCGCCTACCGCATGAACGAGTGGTGTCCGCAAAGCAATAGTACACTTGTGGACACCGCACATTTCAGCCCTTTTTGCTCGCGTGCATTCGGAGTGGTTTCCGAATGTACGCCCCCCAACATAAGTGTACTCCCCCGTGTCCGCCCATGTTTCCGCCCCGTTTTGCCCACTTTGAAACTACGCCCATGTGTCATTCCGCATGACGCCCATAATACGCCCCTATTTCCCGACTGATTGCGGTGACCAGTTTTGGACGGGCTTTGTCCGAACTGGTACCGAGTCAAGGCGTGGCACATGCGCGTAGCGTTCTCCACGCATGCGCAGACGCCGTAAAGACGCTATCCGTAAGAACGCGGTAAAGTCCGCATCAATCAGAATAAGGGCCACTGAGAGGGGCTGTTTGGCATGACTGCATGAAGACACATCTGTATTCAAGCTATTAAATAAGCCTATAAATACTGTAAGAAATGGAGAATAAAATGCGGAGATCTTACCATAATGTAAGCTATGCTGTCAAAGAAAGCTGCCACAGCCAAACTCAGAATCATTCGCTGTCAATAAGAAAAGAAGTTCCATGTTAATCCAAACAACTTAAATACCCCTCTTTATATTTCAGTGATATTTAAAAGGTTATATATTTTTTAATTTGTGTGGAAGACTAATGAGAAACATGTTGCCGGCATTTGTCTCTATTATTTAAATCCAGATCTCTTCAGTCTACGTATATGAGTTAATTAAAAGATGCAAAATAAGGTAATATACAGTACTTGCAGTCTAAAATCATCAGACGCAATAGAGGTGATTGATATGGAACAAGGGATGGAGCAGACTCATTTCATAAATTCAATATATTCAAATTTATGGAGAGCTGGGAGCACATACATGCAATTTCTCCCTGCAATTATAAGAAAGATTGCATGTAATCAGATTCCATTCCTTCAAGTATGTGCCTAGAAAATCTCAGATTTGACATTCAAGAAGAAGCTCCCTGAGCCCAGAAGGAAAAAATGGTAATAACACAACCCCTGCTGTAATGCAATGCAAAGGAGCAAATACCATACCTCCGAACTGTACCGCTTTTCAGTTTTTGGGACGTTCCCGTGTCCAGCCCGGGCAGTCAGCGTCGGCATGGGCAGTCTCCCCGTCACCCGTGAATAGTGTCTTATGGAGCTGCTGGGCATGCCCCCACAGTGGTGAAAACGGGGTGTGGCCTCGCAGCAGTATTGCGAGTACAGGCCATGCCCCCTTCCCGCTAGGTCAGGCCCCAAAATGTTGCCGCCCGAACTGTGCCTCCACGCTGCAGTCAAATGTTGGGAGGTATGCAGATACTGCATGCTGCTTACACACACATTGGCCTGCACTATTTTCACAGATCCAGCCCATTCTCACAGTGCATCACTAGGCCCCCCATACACTAGGGCTATTTACATGCAATTTAGGCACTTTTCACACCCCCAACTTTAAGAGTTTCCAGAGTGGAGATGCAGCTGACAGTGGAGGCTCCACTGGGATTCAGCATGGACATTTCATTCCTTACATCTGGGGAGTGTTGAGTACCAGCAGCATTCAGCTCAGGTGCTGTACAGTAAACATGCTGTGTGGATGTGCGGCGTAATGTTGGAGACCCTTCTGCACAACCATGCCCCTTCCCCCCCCCCCTACGCTGTGTCTGCCAGCCCTTGCACAACCAATCCGCCAGTCCCCGCATGCCCTGTCAGCCGGTTCCTACACGCCCGTCCATCCTCTCCACCACTTCCCTTCATCTGCACAGCATCTACCTCTGCCATGTAGGTATGTACAACCCATATACTAGAAGATTCAGTGCCTCCCTAGATATATAAAAGTGTGAAAATTGCATCATTTTTTTGTGGAAAATAAAAGCAGCAAAATACAAATGCAATTTTAATACTTATGATTTTATGGCTAGCTGGTGATCATTATGCTGTCATGATAATTATCCTATTTTTATGGGGAGGCCTGGAGCTCCCTCCGTCCCATTGCTAATCTGACCCTGCAGTGGGGTGACCTTCCTTACTGACCTTTTTGCACTGGTATCGTTAGCATATAGTAATCTCTTATCATTCTGACTATACCTGCAGGCAGGGGCAAACGCAGGATTTTCAGAAGAGGGTTACCAGAGAGGGGCGGAGCAAAGCACGGAGATGGACACTTAGGTGACCCAGTACATGCCGGTCAGTTAAAGTATTATAGATAGACCAAATGTATATAAATAATAATAATAACACTGTATTGGGGCCCCTACCGATCCTCCAGTGGTAGGGGTGGGGGGTGCTATGAGCGGAAGCTTTGATGTCCCAAGGGTGGTAGGGGGTATTATATCAACCGCTCAGCATGTAGGGCCTGGATCAGTAATTTCCACTAATTTCCCCTTTACTGCACATGGAATTAAAAACGAGAGAATCCCACCTACAAAATGGTACTGGGGACTAGGGGATCAGAGTTCAGGATGCAGAGCAATCTGCCAACGAGTATATAAAACTACATACCAGGTGTGTGGTGCTGGAGTAGTAACCAGCTGCTGGAAGGCTAATATCTCTGGTTCTGGGAACAATAAAGACAAGCTACTATTGTACTTCAAAGGGGGAGAGTCCCAGATTTTGGAATATACCCTCAGAAAAACTCTGTCAGACAGAACCTGAAATATCTGACTGGGAAGAGCAATTCACAGGTTTGGATGGGGACCACTGCTTTGAAGTCAGATACTGTATCTCCGGTTCCCAAGAGCCGATTTTTTTTAAATTCTTGTACCCATGGAAATAGGGGACCCTCAGCTTTCAGGCTAGGATCCTTAGACTCGTGGGGGGGTTTCTGGGTACTCAGAAACCCCCCCCCCCCCCCTGCATGGACCACTGCTAGGTACTGTATATAACTTGGCATAAGATCATCTGTTTTCTTAGGTGGAAGAGGCATGACCAAGTGCTTTAGACTAGTACTTTATAACTATTGAGGGAGATGGGAATCTTCTAATGTGTGCTTGGGATAGCACTGTCTACATATTGCTTGGGACACATGCCCCACTATATTCTAAATTAGGTTATCCCCTTCTTGCATTTACTATAATAAACCCCAAATTTTGCATATATCTTACAAGGCCTAAATCTTGCCCCTCAGTCATCTCCCATCCCCTCCCCCATATCCAAGTATACCTCTCCTGCCTTCCCCAATTTTCCATCCTTAGCCCAATACCCCTACCTACACTCCACAGTCATATCATCCTAGGTTTCCCCTAAGGACCCTTAAATATTTTTTTCCCACCTCCCCCTAATGTATCTTATCACTTGTAGATCCTGTAGATACTGTAGCTAGTGAAAGGAAATGTAGCCTTCAATTTGTCAGAGGCATCCAGACCATTAGCTTTTTGACAGATTAAAATGCATGGGCATCTTACTGCTGAAAATTGCTTAACAAAAACAACTATATCAGTGGTTCCCAAACTGTGCACCTAGGCTCCTTGGGGTGCCTCGGATCACTTGCAGGGGTGCCTCAGGTTGTTGGCCCAGAACCAATTCAAATTATTTATGTCAATGTAATAGGCAAAATCAGTGCTTGTGGCTTTCAATTATAAAATATGTGGATAAACAGAAGTGAATCGTTTTCGTCAACATATAACTGGACCTAAGGATGACATTTAAGTACAACTTTAATTATTTTTATAACAAACTTTTTGCCTAGGGGTGCCCTGAAAAATATTCTGATACTCTAGGGTGCCGTGATTCAAAAAAGTTGCGGAACCACTGAACTATATATGAAGACAAATCAAACCTGTCCCGGTGCATGGTATGCTGCCAAAGCATTAGGCTCCTGTCTACAGACCAGTGTTTATGTGCTTTCTGGTTGCTATCTGCGAGTGACAATGCCTGTGTCGAAAACCAGAGGCTCTTTAGATTCAGCAACTCTGGTCCTGATAATCCAAGCTGGTGATGGCGGATTTTTCAAGAGCATCTACACTGGTGAATGAAGAGGTGGAACTGGGTGGTAATAGGGAGTTCTCTTGTAGTCAATGTCCAGGAAGGGTATGTCAATGCAACTGCAGGCTCTAGAGATATGTACTCTGGCATAAATATGCTTGTTTCCAAGCTTATTATTTGCACCAAATATGGGCTTGTGCAAAGCCTCATATAATGTATGGATAGGTTGGTCAGATCACAAAGAACTCTGCACACTGGCAAACACTGGCAAACTTTGCTGCGAGTGAAGGGCTATGCGGTCCAAATGCCGCCATTTCCTGCGTTCCAAACACCGGAAGTGGTATTACGCATTTCCGGTCTGATGTCAGAGACCCGGAAAACGGAGCCTGCAAATCGGAAGCCGTACAAAGCTATCACGGAGCATACAGCTGAAAAAACACTGGCTTGCTGATTACCATGAGGACGCCCGTGCATAGTAAAACATGGAAAACCGGACCATTCAGTTACATATTTGTTATGTATTTGTTATGTATGTATTATCATGTACATTGTATTTTATTCTGTGATTGTGATTTATGTATGGAGTACGCATATTTTATTGATGTCAGAAAGTTTTTGAAGTGTTTACAACGCACATTGTTTAATCATAGATAGCACGTTATCCGGGTTTTAGTAATCACCCTAGTAAAGTTGATGCTGTCTGGTATAAATATCAGTCAGAGGGCACTAAGCCCACACACCTTGAAAAAGGGCTATTTTAAACAGCCCGAAACGCGTTGGTGGGAGGTGAGGACCCTTGGAGTGTTGAAGGTATTTTGGCTATTTAACACCATAAGCCCTTTTTGGTGGTATCCCTTCCATCCGGATAGGAGGGTGCCCCAATCTTTGCCGACAACATCCAAATCTCCTTGCCATTTTCAACTTTTTTGTACTTTTTGTATCCTGTGGATTTTTACTGGATGTTTTAAGTATTTTATCTGTATCCATTGCATCTTGGAAATAAATCCTTTATACGTGACCTGGATTGCCTGTTTTGAGTGACGTCTGGACCAAAAGATACCTTTTGATGAACATAGGGCATTAGCCCTCGGTAAGTCCTTTCCTATTTGAGTCCCCCGCTGAGGAGACCAGATCATTGTATCGTACTTAACGGTGTATGAGAAAACAGACTGACTAAAGATACCTTGATGTGCACATAGGGCACTGACTTAAGGTCAGTTATCAGGGTCCTTTAGTCAACTGCTAGACAAGGATCTGTTATACAAGTATCTGGTACACCAGACCCATTATTGAGGAACACAGCACCTATGATCTCCCATTTTTGTATATTGCTATTGTCTGGGATTTAAGGAGTCCCCGGGTTGGATCTAGGGCTGCAGTGTTCAGGCGCAGTCAATATTCTTTAAAATTTTCCATTTTTCATTCTAGAAAGACTAATAAAGATTAATAAACAGCAAACATTAGGACATATTTGCTTGCTTACACTATTGGAATGTCCAGGAGACTCCCAAATCTCTGTTACCAACTCCCAAGCAGATGATACCGTATGGGTTGATGGTGTCACCGCCCCATTCATTGCATTGTATAGTGAGGATAGACCACAATAATACTATACCTACATCACTCCCTGCACAGTCCACTCAGGGTCACTTACCCCATACTGTTATGATTAGCCCCTGTTCTATCAGGATAGAACAGAGAACTAGAGCAATAAAGTACCTGGAGCAGTTGCAATATGATCAGAAATAACAAATGAGTAAAACTAAACAGAATAAGGGACTCAGGACTGACACAAGTCACTGACAGTAACCAGGAGCATAGAGGTGAGAATGCAGATCACATGACCGGGCTATGGATGGATAAATCGAAAATGGGAATAACAAAAACCAAGCTGTGACCAATGTAAGGAAAAGGACACAGCACCCTACTCTAACAGCTAACTCTATTGTTTCCCCTAAAAAACACTGGATACCTGAGGCTGGGAAAAGGCACAAAGGAGCTGCACCTTGTGCAGCTAATGCTGAACACTCACTAAGAGCTCAACAGGAAGTATCACCGGTGGGGAGGCGCTGATCAGAATCCCTAATGAAGGGTAACCAGCTAATGAGATATCCAGTGCAGGTGAACTGCTACACAGAGAACCCAGTCCAGGTTGCTGAGCAACAGCTTCATAAAAAAACTTAGCAGCAGCACCCCTGACACACACCACTGAAAAAAAGTCTGTAAGTACCATATGCATTAGGTATAAAGGTCTAAAAATAACCAGTAATAAGGTAGAGCATGTCAAACTGATTTGATCCATACAAGGTAACATTTATTTAATGATATATCCTAAGTATATAGATGCGCATCAGAAAGCAATTTCTCCCATGCACTGGTTGCACGCATAAACAGCAATGTCATCATTAGTATTTGCACTTGAACATGCACATGCACTAGGTGCAAGAGATCCATTAAACATAGGTTTCCCTTCCTGTATGAACAACTTCCAGTGACATTCAAAACTATGGTTTGTTGCATAATTTGAACAATGGATATGTAGATAGGCAGATCCTGAGGTGAATTAAACAAAACAAACTGCTTTTAAAACGCTTAAAAATAAAAGAGCTTCAAGGTAAAATACAAAATGATGCATCTAAAACAAAGAATGAAGATGCAAATATTTTTTAAGTGATTAGCATAATAATGAAGTACATCATTTTTAGAAATGATTTATTCATCTAATTTATCTGTTGTTTTACAGGTAGATAAATTATAAGAAATTGTAGTAAATGTGGATGAGGTTATGAACTGCCATGTGCATTACTAGTGGTAATCTTTAGATTATTTGGAGATAACAGTGGAAAGGATTTGCATTACAGAAGAGATTTCATCTTTACAGAGGGGCAGTCACATCTACCATGCATACACAGTGGCACGAGATAAAATTGTCAACAAGAGAAATTTATGAAAATTAAACTATTCATTGGTCACATTAAAGAGAAGAGATGAGACTATAGATAGAGAAGAGACACAACACTGCCAAATTGCATTTGTTGACAACTGAATCAACTGGCCCTTTAAAGATGTTTGTATTTGGCAGATGAATCAGGGGATTGGGACAAAGCAACAGAGAGGGGGCGGGGTTAAGTAAGACACAGTAGGGGGCAGAGTGAAACAGCAGTGGGCGGAGAAGGTAACAATGCTTCACGTCGTTGTTCTATTGTAGAGCATCAATACAGTATGTCAGATTTGACATACTGCTCTCCCCTTATACTTGTTGATCTTCTTGAATATTGAGAAGTCATATTAAACTCTAGCAAGGAACCTTTTACTATGCTAATAGTGAAACCATCTTTACTTTATTTCAGAAGTCCATTGGAACTCTGCACATTCTTGGGTATGAAAAAGCTCATGTATCATTGATAATTCATTCCACAGACTCAGTTTTCCCAAAGTAAACAATCTATATGTATCAGTATGTAAGTATAATGGGACAGACAACTGATAAAACTGAGAGAAGCAAACATTAAAGCATTAAGGTTCAACACAAAAACCAGTGAAGGAGCATAGATAAATGACGTTAGTAAAGATTACATGGCCAAAACCACTCTAGCAGTGTAATAAAGATAGTCTTAATATAATTATTTTTTCACAGTTGTAAGCAACCGTAGCCCATTAAAGGGCAGAGTCCAAGGATATACAGTATAGCCATTATCAATGATACATCATAAATGATGCCTATGCACCATGCTGTAATCTGCTGTATCACCGTACATAGATCTGCTCAGTGTGTTTGCCAGCAACCCTGGCTATTGAAGTTGTATGCTTGTGCTTGCTCATTGCACTGGTCACAAGTGCAGGACATTGCTGAGTCAATTATTTTGTAATTATGATTGCTTTAGCACAAACATATATATCTATTGATATACTGTGTGCTCAGCTATATAGTTTTTTTTCTCTTCTGTATAATTGAATTTCTTGATTTCATACATTTGAATTAATTGTTTCTAAAATAAATATGAGTTCTTTTAACGTTTTCAATATTGTCTTATTGGTGAGGAAATTTCTGTGGGAGGTAGAAATGGTTGAATGACATGCACTAGATCTGCAATTCTCAACTTCAACCCCAAGGGGGAAATTTACTAAAGGAAATTTTTAAAAAATAGGTGTATTTGTATCCAGAAATACACTTATTTTTGACATTTACTATCCCGAAAATACGGCAATTCGTATTCGTATTGATAGCACATCAATACGAATATGAATTGCCATATTTTCGGGATAGTAAATGTCAAAAATAAGTGTATTTCTGGATACAAATACACCTATTTTTTACAAATTTCCTTTAGTAAATTTCCCCCCAAGTGTTTCCAATAGATTATTATTATTATTAGTAACAGTTTCTTATATAGCACACACATATTTCACAGCACTTTACAGAGTATAGTTAAACATTCACATCCGTCCCTGCCCCAGTGGAGCTTACAATCTATGTTCCCTACCACATGTACACACACACACAGGCATTCTAGGGTTCATTTTTTATTGGGAGCCAATTAGCCTACCAGTATATTTTTGGAATGTGGAAGAAAACCGGAGTACCCGGAGGAAACCCACGCAAGTATGGGGAGAATATACAAACTCCGCACAGTTAGGGCCATGGTGGGAATTGACCCATAACCTCAGCGCTGTGAGGCAGTAATGCTAACCATTACACCATTTATACTGCCCCATAGATCATATTTTGAGGTTTGGCTAGCCTCCCACCATGAAGAAAAGGCTCTGGAAAATCATGTGGCTATCCCGGCCACCTAGAAAATTGGTCAAGTCTTCTGGAAGCTGAAGCCACCTAGCTCCTGAAGCTGCATTTTTGGTATATGCAATGTGATACATATCCATACACTTGTTCAAAAATACATACAACATACCTCCCAACAATTCAATGCTGGATATCAGGACTCCCACATGCCTAGGAAAAGGGAGTGTGGTCTCATCTGAATGGGTCATGCTTTTTTCTGAGAGGGCATAGCCACATCCCTCTTTTTTATAATTTTGGGGGTGTTCCCAGCACTTTTCGAGCAGCTGGGCAGTTCCCAGGATCATCTCTCTGCACTGTTTAGATACCGCCCAGCATCTAGTCAGGGATCACCTGCTGCTTGGCTGTGCAGAGCAGCTGTGACCAAAAGCTCCCCTAAAATTCCCCCAGCCCATGAGAAACTGCGGCCCGCCAGAGGGACATAGTGACAGTATATGAATAGCGGGACTGTCTTGCTGTAATCGGGGCAGTTGAAAGGTATAGCATCAGCGCACGCCACACACTTACACAAGTGCTATCCTCAGTGCAACAGATCCACATGCAATGAGAAGTTCTACATACATACCACTTAGCACAGCCTGCACACCCAACTAAATGCCTCACTTAACCTAGTTACTGTGTAAACACTCCAGTGCTGCCCAGTTATGTCTATACAGTCATAAGGGGAGCTGCAACTGAGACGTTTATTACCTAAAATAATGGTAACAATGTATTATTCTTTCAATTGTTAGAGCCCACATATTTTATACATAAGTGGTCCCTGAACTGAGGTGCCAAAAGGCATTAGCCCTGGTGCCATAGGTTGTCGGTCCAGGACCCAATACTATTGGTATAACTTACTACACCTATATACCAACAATCGTGCTTTTCGTTGTACAGTATACTTTTGTTTGTTACTGAAGTCTGAATTTGGAGGATTAATACCCCCTTGCATAGATGCTTGTTGTTTACGCCTTAACACCACTGACTGGTCTTACATATTATTTACACACACTGTTTGGGCCACTTGTTTGTAACATGTATCATGGACTTCCATTGTCCCAGGTTGAGGACTCTGACCATTTCCATTCATATACAATTTTCTTTACCATAATCATAGAAGAATACAATGGAATATACTTTCGTTTGCGCTATGTGTAGCGGCAATGCTCTATAAGATCTCCATGTTAGTGGAGGACAGTGCGGTAAAAAACATGTGAAAAAAAATATAGAGCACACTAAAAGGTACAACCACCTTTATATATAATCGTGGGTACAGGTTTTTCATAAAAATATAACATAAAACAAAATATATCAGACACTATGTACATTGGATGGTGGTTTCAGGATGAATAGAAAGACCCAACTCGTTTAGTCGAGAACGACTTCATCAGGAGTGTTTAGTTCTAAATAAAAAATGCATATACAACTTTTAAAGTGGTCATTCATGCATCAATTAAATGATGAAACTGAATACATATTCATACATACCCAAACTATAAGGTTTAGGAATAATTTGTTGTTGTGAAAAACTGCTTTTGGCGGACGTTCAGTTACATCTGAAAATGTTAAACCATAATCGGTATGAGGTTAGGAGGTGAGCATGTGTCAAAAAGGATCCCAAGAATATTATATGGAGTATATATACCCAATGGAATCACAGAGAGAATGTAAGTGTAGGACATTGATATGTTGTATAAATGAACCTAAATGGTAATAGATCCTATTAATTCCAGTCAAATAAGTGATTGCATTCTAAAAACCTTTAATATAGGGTAATTTACATAATATAGTCTTCAAATCAATTTACTTTGTTAAAATGAATAAATGGTGAGGTTATTTTTTCCAAGTAATAATTATCTTAAGACATATAATGCTAATTACTAGATACAACAAACGTCAGTCTTTCAATCAGAACATCAACATGATTTTTCACAATAAATATATACACATCATATACATAGGCGAATCTAGGGGGTGGTCCGGGGGTGCACAGGCCCCTGGGAACCGGAGATACTGCCAGGCAAAGCTGGAACGTTTTCCCATAGGATAACATGGGACCCGCTAATTCCGACCCCCACCCAGTTCAACGGCTGCCAGTTCCCCCTTCGGCATCACTGAAGCTCAAGGTTGATCTAAGTCGAACCCAAATCGCTGGGCCTTCAATCTGATACCAGGCTGGATCCATATGGGTTAATTGGTTCCAGGGATATTGCGGCTAAACCATTTTTTTTTTCTTTCATTTCTTAAATGTAATTTCATGACTGTTTATGTTCTTTGAGGGCAGATTTCTCTGGAACCAAACAGCCCAGTTTTACGGGACCAAAATCATTCGAAACCAACTCAAAAGTTCTTCAATGTGATACTGGTCTCATGTAAATAGGTCAGTTGGTTCCGAAGATATAGCTGGTTGGTTAAAGGGGGTTAGGGAGAGGGGAGTAGTTGTCTCTCCCCCTCACACCAGAAAATGCAGGGACTAGGCTGGTGTATAAGGGGTCAGCCTGGGAATGTCTCTGCATGATCCTGGGACCATATTCCTGGGTAAATCCCTGCATTTTCTTTTGTGAAAGGGGTATTATTTCAAACAGCCGTGACCTGCAGTGCTCTGAATACAGCCGGGCAGCCCCCTGCTCTCTGCCCAGCTGTAAATGACTCACCCCTGCAGCTTCCGCTCCAATTCTTCTCCCTGCTTTCACCTCAGCCCGCCCCCCCCCTTTAATCATGTGGTACCGGCGCCTGGTGTGCTCCCCTGACGTCACGCACAACAACAGCGCGCACATACTTCAAATGTCCACTCGGCTAGAGGGGACACCAGGAGGGGAGTGGGAGCATGCTCTGCGCTGCGCTCTGCTCCTCTCCCCATAGAAGCAGCTGCACCGCTCACCATCTCTCCCTGCAGCAGCAGCGAAGGCTCATATAAAAATTTACAGTAACTGGCACTTTTGGGGGCATTGCTTAAGGGACGCTACAAGTGGCGGTATGTGGGGGCATTACGCATAATGTGTGGCTTAATGTGTAAGGGGCATTATGGTGTGCAGCATCATGTGTAAGCGGCATTATGTGTGCAGCATCAAGTGTAAGGGACATTATGTGTGCAGCATCATGTGTAAGGGGCATTATGTGTGCAGCATCATGTGTAATGGGTACTATGGTGTGCGGCATCATGTGTAATGGGTACTATGGTGTGTGGCATCATGTGTAATGGGTTCTATGGTGTGCGGCATCATGTGTAAGGGGCATTATGTGTGCAACAGCATGTGTAATGGGTACTATGGTGTGCGGCATCATGTGTAATGGGTACTATGGTGCCATCAAGCAAGAACCCCCTAGCAATGAGCACGTAGGTAAGCAGCACTTATGTGGCAAATATGTAATGAGCATTACGGTTTGTTATATAGTATGTAATGGGCATCATGATGTGTGGCACAATGTGTAATGGGCATTATGGTGTGTGGCCTTATGTGTAATTGGCATTACGGCGTGTGGCTTTATGTGTAATGGGTATTACGGAAATTGCTAAAATGTGCAATGGGCATTACTGTGTATGGTCTAAAGTGTAATACCACACCCCTTTCTGTGACACCACGCCTCCTTCCCATAAGGCCACGCCCCTTTTTGACGCGCGGCTACGCCGCGCAAAGGTGCCCTTTCTATTATGTTTAGATCTGGGACCACCCATTACCATAATTCTAGATTCGCCTATGATCATATAGAAAAAAGAATTTATACGAGAAACCTTCAATGAGCAACCTACCAGGGAACAGCAACTAGTTCAGAATATCACCAGTGTCGGAGTGCAGGCTGATCGATTCTCTGGGCTGGTATATAAAGGGATTGGCGTGTGACATCACTTCCGGTTTAGTAATTTAGGGATAAAGGGGAATAAAATGCTAATAAAGTGTTTTTTTTTTAAACTTTAATTGCATATAGATGTAAGGTGCTTTGTGCGCTCTATGCTATACTTTATATTTTATGTGGTTCACCTGTCTGTAAAGAGTGTGCCCCGCTATGTGGACGAGCATGCGTTCCAGCATGCGTTCCACTGAGGGTTCACTCTATTTTCGGGATCGGCTGCATTAACTCATTATTGCGCCTGCGTGCTAATAGCATTCACGGTACTAGATAGTCCAGCTTTGGAGGATAGTGGGCGCCTGTGCATATGGGAGTCCTCTCCTGTCTATAACAACATCAATATTTTAGAGGGTACCTCTAAACCTCATTATTTACTTTATTTTCCACATTGTGCACTCACATACCTCCCAACTTTGTGATTTCCGGATCGGGACTTGACACGCCTTAGGCGTGTGCGGTCCAGAAAACGGTGGTGCCACAAGATGGGTGGGCATGGCCATGGGTGAAGGGCATGGCCTAGTGCCGCGACCCACCATATTTTTTTTATTTTGGGGACATGCCCAGCACTCTTGCACTGATAGCATGTGCACAACATCTATTCAGTGATCACAGGCTGCTTTGCAGAGCAGCAGTCATCACCGGCTTTCTCAACAGTTGCCCCCCACTGCGAAACCGTGGGTAGGACAGTAGGAGAGTGTCCAATTAGCGGTGATATCTCACTGTAATCAGGACAGTTGGGAGTATGCACTCAAGAGAGAGTACTATGCTCTTTCTTTGGTCTTCCACCAACCTATATTACATAGCCTATATCATTGTCTATTCACTGTAATGGGGGGCAGTATTAGGTCACATAATATGAACTGAAGCACTGTAATGTGGCTCAATGTTAAATAGAGTCACTCACGTGTGGTATAACATGAAATGGGGGCAATGTATGTCATAATGTGAATTAGAGGTGCAGTGTTGCATAATGTGTACTGGGCATCCCTACAGTGTGACGTAATATGACCTAGGGCACTACTATGGAGCATAACTTTAACTAAGATGCAGCTATGGCTCAGAATATAAACTGGGACATTAATATTGTGCATAAATTAACAATTGTTACAGAGAGGTATCTGCGCATTTGTTCAGAGCCCCCTACAAAATGTTGCTATGGGGCAACGTTCTGCCTATGCCTTTGCATGAAAGCTGTGATGTGTAGATGAACCAGCTCTGGAAGTAAGTTAATGTAATACGACAGTAGTTTATCCTCAATACAGATAACAGAGCCAACCCTGAAAAAAAAAGTTTAAATATACTTGAGATCAAAAAAAGCTCTGTATAGAATATTCAGCAGAGATCACTATCTACACTTCAGAGCAAACTCACAGCATAATCATTTGCATGATGAAGGAGGAAAGCAACATGTTAAAAAATGGTCATATTTATTTGTGGCAGTCAGAAGATACAGATATACAAACACGAGTCTGAACCAAAATGAATAGTGACCACACAGGTGGCAGAGGATGACATATTTGCCAAGAATGCAAAAACAGGTGTATGCCGATTCATTATTTATTCAACTATTACTTCTACTTTCTTATTAATTATGATGCTAACATATATTAGTTTTTAAATGGAGATTTTTGGGGGGGGCAGGTTATAATATGGGGCTACTGCTTTCTCAGACGTCTGGGACACAGCATTGGTTTTGTGTAATGAATTATTCTGCTCTGACAGTAGCGCTCATACATCACAGTCAGCCCAGTCGCTCGTCTTCTAGGAATATGAATCTCCGGCATGAGATTCTCCATGGGAATCCTGTTCTTGTTCATTATGCAAAAAACATACATTGCTGTGCAGCGGTATGCAAAACACCAATCTTATAATATGTTTAAGCAAACAGATGATCTGAGTGAGGAGGAAAAAGATGAAACCCCTTGGAATAAGTTGCCTGAACTAGGCAGCGTAATTATGTTCCGTTTGAGGCTGCTGAACCGCTGTACATTTAAAGATGTAAAGTACAGCAGCATTTAGAAAAATGATTTTCTGCAATGAAACCATGCAAATCACGTGGGGGGTTCTGTTGATGGATCTCCCGATGTTTGCTATGCTCATTAAGCAGCATAGCTGTAGAGTGCACAACTACATGATAATGGCATTCGCTGAGACTGATTATTAGCTCTGATTACTTTCCCAGGCCCAACTTGTCGTAACTGGAATGGAAAAAAGCAGAAGCTCGGGAGGTTATTTGTTTTTCCTGTGCAGTGTGAGAGGTCATTCTTCTAGCTCTGTTTAGTTATCATATTGGAGAAGCCCAGGACAAGGATATTTATTCTATTACATAGAGGAAAATTCATTTGGAAATATAAATAAACGGTACTTATGTAGTATCTGGGCGTCCGATTTAGAAATCGGATCGGATCGCATCGCATGCGACCAAATCGTATGCGATGTGATGGTCAAGATTTTTCCATAGGATTCAATGTTAAAATGGTCTGAGTCCATTTTAACATAGAATTCAATGGGAAAAAGGGGTCCTTTTCCTTTCCCCACTATCCAAGTGGGCATGGAGTTGGATATAAACCTGTGGCGAGCGTAGCGAGCCACCGAGCCCGAAGCGTGGCGAGCGTAGCGAGCCCCGCGAGGGGACACAGAATACTTTTTAAGAAATATGCGTCCGCTCGCCACGCTTCGGGCTCGGTGGCTCGCTGCGCTCGCCACGCTATATAAAATCAACTCTATGCCCACTTGGATAGTGGGGAAATGAACAGGACCTTCTTAACATTGAATCCTATGCAAAATCGCATTGAATCGCATCGCATCGCATCTGATTGTATGCCTTAAGGTAAGGCATACAATCACAAAATCGGACGCCCAGATACTACATAAGTACCAAATAAACAAATATGAAAGATGAAGTCAAACCATTTACATAGCTCACAACCCAATTTTTTTGTTTTTCTGTGACTGTCCTATATTAGGTGGGAGTCCTCCCTGCCACCCGTTGCTCTGTCTAGCACACAGCATCGATCCCCAGAGATAGAGAGACAGGCCATGCCCATTTGCCTATATTTGAGTGCACACGCAGGAGTCCCCCCGGTCGAAAGTTGGGAGGCCTGCTCTGTACTTCAACTTTATACCAGCACTCCACTTAGAAATGTACTCATCACTTCATCAACATGGTGGTAGTGTTGTGGTTCATATATGATGCGGTTGTCTGAGAAGATACCAAATTAAAGGTCTTGGTCCGTACATTTGCAGAAAAATATTGGTGTTTTGATACAGTCGGTTGCTTTGTTTCGGATTTGTGCCGAAACACCCGCCTGCCATTTACAATACATCACCATTGTGCTCTGGAAAATATAACAGTTGGTGAACTTTCCTCTGTCCCCTGCTGGGTAAATTGTTACATGTGACCTGTTGGGTGGTCTGAAAACTGCAGCCACCAAAAAACAGGGATATTTCAAAATTCGAATCTTATGAGGGTAAAAAGGGGTATAATGTTCTGCCCAGCAAATGCTCAGTTGAAACACATCAACAAAATATACACATTACTAATGACATACTGTTTAATTGGTCAAAGATAGTCAATTGACTATAATTAAAATGTATACAGATAATTTAATGGAATAAAGCAATAAGTATGTTAGTGTATTGAATTGTTTCTAGTAAAAGCAATATAAAAAGAAGCAATTTAGGGAATGTGGATTTTCCTTTGTAAGAAAAGTGGCAATGCCCTGGGTGTGGTAGAGAGGGGCACTGTTTGCCATCATTAGCCTACTCTAGTAATTACATAGACATTTTGGGGGAAATTTACTAAGATGTGTATTCTATTTCACATGTGATGTTGCTATGGGCAACCAATCAGAAACTACTTATTTATTTAGCACCCTCTAGAACAGGCATGTCCAAAGTCAGGCCCAGGGGCCAATTGCGGCCCGTGCTGTCATTTAAAGTGGCCCGCAGCCTCCAGCTGGAAGCGGGCAGAGCATCAGATGTGGGAAGCACAGCACAGGACACTAACGGTGGGGCCCCGGCGAGCGCGCCTTTACCTTGCTGTCTGCTGCAGTAAGGAGGTGCCGGCCGCCAAAGTCAGATGTGTTTGGCGTCCTACCCCTGCTGCTGCAATCGTATATCACCCTACTCCACAATCATAGTGACAGCAGTGTTTGGGGAGGGAGGCAGCAAGGGGGAAGCTTGCTCCCGTAACATGCAGAACCGAGGAGGGCAGCAGCGGGAGCCCAAGCATCTCCTGTCCTTGCAGTGCCTGCTTTGCCTCTCCTTCCTCTGGCTCACACAAGCATAGGTGAATCTAGAATTATGGTAATGGGTGGTCCCAAATCTACACACAAAAGTAGGGGACCTTTGCGCGGCGCAGCAAAAAGGGGTGTGGCCCCATGGGAAGGAGGCGTGGCATCACAAAAAGGGGTGTGGTGTTACACTTTAGACCAGGCATGTCCAACGTTGGCCCTCCAGATGTTGTGAAACTACACATCCCAGCATGCTTTGCAATAGTTTTAGCATTCTCTGATAGCAAAACTGTGGCAAAGCATGCTGGGATGTGTAGTTTCACAACATCTGGAGGGCCAACGTTGGACATGCCTGCTTTAGACCATACACAGTAATGCCCATAACACATTTTAGCAAACTCCGTAATACCCATTACACATAAAGCTACATGCCGTAATGCCACTTACACATAAGGCCACACACCATAATGCCCATTACACATTGTGCCACACATCATGATGCCCATTACATACTATATAACAAACCGTAATGCCCATTACATATTTGCGACATAAGTGCTGCTTACCTACGTGCTCATTGCTAGGGGGTTCTTGCTTGATGGCACCATAGTACCCATTACACATGATGCCGCACACCATAGTACCCATTACACATGATGCCGCACACCATAGTACCCATTACACATGATGCTGCACACATAATGTCCCTTACACATGATGCTGCACACATAATGCCGCTTACACATGATGCTGCACACCGTAATGCCCCTTACACATTAAGCCACACATTATGCATAATGCCCCCACATACCGCCACTTGTAGCGTCCCTTAAGCAATGCCCCCAAAAGTGCCACTTACTGTAAATTTTTATATGAGCCTTCGCTGCTGCTGCGGGGAGAGATGGAGAGCGGTGCAGCTGCTTCTATGGGGAGAGGAGCAGAGCACAGCGCAGAGCACGCTCCCACTCCCCTCCTGGTGTCCCCTCTGGTGTCCGAGTGGACATTTGAAATATTGTGTGCGCTGTTGTTGTGCGTGACGTCGGGGGAGCACGCCGAGCGCCGGCACCACATGATTAAGGGGGGGGGGGGGGAGGCTGAGATGAAAGCGGGAAGAAGAATTGGAGTGGAAGCTGCAGGGGTGACACTAGGGAAGCCAATCCCGGGGCATTTTTTCAATCCCGGGATTCGGGATTGAAAAATGCTCAATCCCGGGATTCCCGGGATTGGCTTCCCTAATTTGAATAAAAAAAAAACGCCCCGGCCACCCTGCACATTCACAGTACTCACATTTGCGGGTGCTGGGTGGGTGGGCGAGCGTGCAGATATTGCTGGGAGCCAGGTGGGCTGCAGGTATGTCTGCTAGCCGGGTTGCTGGGAGCCGTGTATGTCCGGAGGTCGGGTAGCTGGGCAGGGGGGCGGACGGGTGGTCGGGAAGCTGGGTGGGTGGTCGGGTAGCTGGGCAGGCAGTCGGGTAGCTTGGATGGGTATTTGGGAAGCTGGGCGGGCGGGTAGCTGGGCGGGCGTGCACTGTGCTTGACTGATAAGGTGTTTTGAGCCGGTTGCTTGGCGCGTGGGCGGCTGTGTGGCCTGCGCAGCGTGACAGCTGACCTCATCACGCTGCGCAGGCCGCACGCCGGGTATGTGAGAAGCCGGGCAGCGTCTGAGCGAGTGCTCAGACGATGTCCGGAATTAGACTGCGCATGCGCAGTCTAATCCCGAAATCCCGGGATTGGAATCTCCAATTCCGGGATTGAAATCCCGGCATTTTGGGGGCCAAATCCCGGGATCCCGCCGATTCCGGGATTGGCCACCCTAGGTGACACATATTGACAGCTGGGCAGAGAGCAGGGGGCTGCCCGGCTGTATTCAGAGCACTGCAGGTCACGGCTGTTTGAAATAATACCCCTTTCACAACAGAAAATTCAGGGATTTACGCGGGAATATGGTCCCAGGATCATGCAGGGACATTCCCAGGCTGACACCTTATACACCAGCCTAGTCCCTGCATTTTCTGGTGTGAGGGGGAGAGACAACCACTCCCCTCTCCCTACCCCCCTTTAACCAACCAGCTATATCTTCGGAACTAACTGACCCATTTACATGAGACCAGTATCATATTGAAGAACTTGGCTTCGAATGATTTTGGTCCCATAAAACTGGGCTGTTTGGTTCCAGAGAAATCTGCCCTCAAAGAACATAAACAGTCATGAAATTACATTTAAGAAATGAAAAAAAAAATGGTTTAACCTTAATATCCCTGGAACCAATTAACCCAGATGGATCAAGCCTGGGTATCAGATTGAAGGCCCAGCGATTTGGGTTTGACTGAGATCAACCTCGAGCTTCAGTGATGCCGAAGGGGGAACTGGCAGCCGTTAAACTGGGTGGGGGTCGGAATTAGCGGGTCCCATGTTATCCTATAGGGAAAACGTTCCAGCTTTGCCTGGTCGTATCTCCGGTTCCCAGGGGGCTAGAGACACGGGGCTGTGCTCGTTGGAAAGCCCCATCCCTCAGCTACAATATGCACTAATGGGTGGTCCTGTGCACCCCCGGACCACCCCCTAGATTCGCCTATGCACAAGGGACTGGTAAACATACAGAGAAGGGAGGGGGCAGAGTGGGGGACATACAGTGAAGGAGGGTCATGCTGGGGGACATACAGTAAATGGAGGCAGTGATGGCCATTCAGAGAAGGGGGAGCAGCGGCGGGCTGGGGGACATACAGTGAATGGGGGCAGAGTGGGGTACATAGTGAATGGGGGTCATACAGTGAAGGGAGTCATACAGTGAAGGAGGGTCAGGCTTGGGGACATACAATGAATGGAGGCACTGATGGACATTAAGAGAAGGGGGGCAGGCTGTTCCCCACTCTGCACCCATTCACTCTGTCCCCCATACAGTGAATGGGGGACATACAGTGAAGGAAGGGCAGGCTGGGGGACATAGAGTGAATGGGGGCAGAGTGGGGGACCATTCTGATGTAATTAATGATTCAAAGAATGTCAGGCTGAATGGTCGCCCCCACACATTTACACTTCACTTCAAATTTGGCCCTTGTGGCAAAAAGTTTGGACACCCCTGCTCTAGAAGATAGTATATAGGATCTGATTGGTTGCCCATAGCTACATCACATGTGAAGTAGAATACACATCTTAGTAAATTTCCCCCACTGAGGCTTAGTTAATCACATCTCAGTCTGGAGAAGACATTAGTGCAGTACTTCCCAAACTCAGCTCTCAAGCACCCTTGTGGTGCAGGTTTGTAGGATGTCCATGTATCAGTACAGGTGACTTAACTAGTGTCTGTCTGATTATACCATACATGCTCAACAATGGATATAAGGGTAGATGTTTGAAGCAGTGTAAGGGCGAAGTGAGCCAGAGGAGTAGTGGCCCATGGCAACCAATCAGCTGTTCTGTATAATTTTACATTATGCAAATTACAGATACTTCAATGCTGATTGGTTTCCATGGGCCACTTCTCCGCTGGCTCACTTTTCCCTTATCACTGCTTCATACATCTACCACAGAGTTTAGAAACTACTGCATTAGCGTAACACAATGGTTCATAAAATATGTGCCATGGGTTCTGGGTTCCATTTACAGATGGAGCCGCTCATTAGAGCGGCATGCTATCACCATTGCCGTCCGCCGCCATGCCCCCGGAAGCACTGCAGCTTTGTCCCCGCTCCCTGCCCATCTACTCGCTCTGCCTGTTCCCTGCCCGTCTGCCTGAAGTGGAGATGGGCAGGGAAGCACGTCAACTGGAAGACAGAAGGAAAATAAACCAGGTACATAATACCAGACAATGTGAAGTATGTGAGGATATACACAGGCAGTTCTAATTAATCAGGACCAAAGGTGTGAAATCGCTATAAGCAATACCATGCGCCTCATTCAGCATGGGTCGCAAAAGCAAAATCGGTACTTATGTAGTATCTGGGCTGCCGATTTTTTGATTGTATGCCTTAAGTTAAGGCATACAATCAGATGCGATGCGATGCGATATCGCATCGCATCGCATCACATCGCATCCGATATCGGATGCGATGACCCAATTTTTCCATAGGAATCAATGTTAAAATGATTCCTATGGAAAAATGGGTCCTTTTCATACCCCTACTATCCAAGTGGGCATGGAGTTGGATATAAACCTGTGGCGAGCGTAGCGAGCCACCGAGCCCGAAGCGTGGCGAGCGAAGCGAGCCCCGCGAGGGGACGGTATTCGTCCCCTCGCGGGGCTCGCTTCGCTCGCCACGCTTCGGGCTCGGTGGCTCGCTACGCTCGCCACAGGTTTATATCCAACTCCATGCCCACTTGGATAGTAGGGGTATGAAAAGGACCCATTTTTCCCATTGAATTCCATGTTAAAATGGACTCAGTCCATTTTAACATTGATTCCTATGGAAAAATCGGGTCATCGCATCGCATCGCATCGCATCGAATCGCATGGTCGCATGCGATGCGATGCGATCTCCCGATCCGACCCGATTTTGAAATCGGCAGCCCAGATACTACATAAGTACCGCAAAATCTTTCTCAAATGGACAAAACCATGTTACACTGCTGGTGGGGTGTCTGAATGGGTTATCATTGACCACAGTTGGGGTGATTCTAAATTTAATGTATAATCCTTATGTTGAAACAGAATGCATCAAATTTCCATGTGTTAGAACAAAAATCTGTTTGACTGATCAGTTTAAGCAGCATCTGCATACAGAAAACTACAACATTGGGAAGTTAGCAGACATATCACACCCTACCTCTCCCAGAAATCTTCTATGGAAGCAGACAGGGAAATGAGGTTACAGGCTATGGCATCAAATGTAACCACCTCAGCAGAAAATGTAAAGCTATTAGTGTCACAGAGCTCAGCCATGCTACAGATTATGTAATAATGGATAATAGATTGCTAAACCTATCATGTATTGAGGCTGCGTAAAGGTTATGATAATCGTCTGGACTAGTGAGAATGTGAAAGTTCAATGAAATATTAAGCTCTCTGGCTCTGAATCAAATTTCAAGATGAATGATGTAACTTATGTAACACTTCCCTCCATACGGGAGTCAGACAGACTGATTAGATCAGGACTGCCCCTAGACATACTAAGCCAGACTGATTAGATAATAAGGGTTATGTATGAAAGTGCAGTTCCACAGTACAAGTAACATTTAACAGTCCTCCTTTTTCATAAAAAAGCACCCATTTTTATAGGGGAGCACAATGATTTGTGGGTAAAGAAGGTGGCTTCTGTCAATAATAATAATGATCCATTTTCTAATGAAAGTAGCTGGGAGAACCAGGACTTCCATTATTGAATGCTGGCAGGGTTTGCGCAGGCACAGGAAATCTTGTCTAATCCCGTTTGCACCTTGCAGGCACACTGTATATGGGGAAAAAGCAAATCAAGGTCGACGCTTGCAATAGGTCGACATAGCATTGGTGGACACATACGTTTTTCAAATTTTTTGTGTCAATGTCTACACACCTAAACACATGGACCCCGAAATAGTGTAATATGTACCTTCGCTTTGCTCACCATGCTTCAAGCCAGGTGCCTTGCTGCAATTAGCACACTTGGGGGTTATTCTAGTTTACGCGGCCCCCCGCGTGTTCGCACGGGGGACTGATGTTTTTGTATTTCTGCACATGTGCATATGCTGGGTGGGAGCGGGCACGGTGAACTGCTAGTTCACTGTTCCATTTGCACCCACCAGTGTGGTCGGGGGACGTGGGGTTGCGGCAAGGGGATGCGCACATGCTAATGCCCAGTGTTTCATGGGTGTTCCCCACCCTGTTTTCATACAAGAAACACACAAAACGAAGGCAACTGAGAGTGTCTTAGTTTTACGTGTACGTTCCAGATCGTCAGCGACCATTGAATGATTTGGTCCCCGCACCCAAGGCAAGCCTCCTTTATCGGTTGTAGTTCTCGTGAGTGGTAAAGCTTGAAAAAGTAAAAAAAATTGATGTAGACATTTTCACGTGTCGATCATTGTCATGTTGACCTCTTTTGTGTGTTGGCCTTTTTTCAGTGTTGACTTTGTGCATGTTGAGCTTTTGGTGTTGACCTGTTGACGGTCTATCCAGACACTGATGTCCTATCATAATCTCCCAGGCTCACTGCTAGCCTCTTTGTCCCCCTGAGTGAGGACAGGTAACGTGACCTCTTCATCACACTGCACTTTGCTGTTTTAATATTGCAATTACTCAATAAAGACGTTTACTGGATGAACATTTACATAGAATGGCGCTTCAATGGTCCAGTGACTCCATGTTCTTTGTATCAGAAGTCCCTCACTTTCTATAGGTACAATTTTGCAGAGCAGTGATCATGTGTGAATCAGGTGATATATCGTTAACAATGCGCCCTGCTGCAGGTCGTTAGGAATGTCCTCCATCATCTGTACATGCAGGGTGACAGAGGATATCACTAGAGCCATGCTGCATGGGAAGTATAGTGAACTAGGAAATCTTTATTTGCAGACGTGCTCATACATATTTACAGTACATTTCGTGCTATCATTGAACAGTTTTATTTCACTGCACTATCTTTATGTGTTTATCTAAAATGATAATTTAAGCAACGCAACCTCACTCACACAGCATTCACGTGAAAAGAGCAGTGTGACAGACAGGTCAGATAAAGGATGTCTGGTTATTGCCCTTTGTACAGTAGATATGAATACACTGTCTTGCTCTTTGTCATGTTATTCATGTTGCTAAATAGAAATGACATTCCCAGGTCATTCTCAACTAGACATCTGTCCTTTATATCAGTTTGCATTTAGGCAATTCTGCTGATTTCACAAAAAAGTCTATAAATAAAATGAATTGATTTTGTAACAGTTTATATTCTTTGTAAAGTGAGCGCTCCACATATAACACTTTTTAAAGACAAAAATAGAGACCTCTAGAAAAAATATTATTGATTTCATTTCTGAACATAATTAAAAAAAGATGTTCCCCTTTCAGGTGGCACAGGAAAATTGGCAAATAGCAATAGGTACAGAATCTATCCTTCGTTAAAAGTACATTAATCCTTTGAGTGCCAACATTTGTGTGAGATGTACATATCCACTAAAAATGCCAGCGTCGCTCACATTTGGCTCACATCCTCACAAATTCTCTTGCCACTCAAAGGGTTAAGAACAGGACTGTTTCCCCCCTTTGGTACCATATGGGCCATTCCATGTAAATGAATAATAAAGGTGCCTATTCAGACCAGTTCAGTGGGTTCCAAATTAGGCCCCGTTTTCGATGGTAGGGGCCTGCTCATGTGTGAATATGCGCATGTGCTAAACCACCTGTACGAACGCCTTCGGCGACAATTAGGGGAGGGAAGGGGGCAAGCAGGGGGTGGCAGCAGGGGAATGTACAGTGTTTTATAGGCGTCCCCATAAAAACGTAGATGTGAACGCAGATGTGTCGATGTCTGAATCAGGCCAATGTCCCAAAGGTGACACTAGTATATAAATAAGTACCGTAGCGATTTATCGTTTAGTTTGTAACATAGGTTGACAAGTCAAATGTATAGTTCTTTCTCACAGGTTTTCATCTAAAACTAACACATGCTCTTCAGTTGAAGTTGAGGAAAAATGATCTAGTAAAAGATTAATTTACAAAAGAGTGGTGGACTTGGCTTGTCCAGAACTACGTTTTGTGATATTGAGGGGTATTCAATCGGTGCCGCGCCCACCTATTCAATGCTGTCGTTAAGCATTGAAGGCTGTTTTGTTGGAAACGACCGCAGATTGTCCAGTTCTCAGCCATTTCCCCACAATCCACGGCTGTTAACACCAATTCATGGACTTTCTGGCACTTGACAGTCAGAACACCAAATTTCTATGCGAAGACACCATCAGCGACCAAAGACATGTAACTACTGAAAACAATGATAAATTGCTACAAATACTTCAATATTTATTATTCTTGTTATTACTGATACAAAGTATAAACAGAACAAGAAAATGTGACTTAGGGCCTATCCAATTACCCAGAGTAAAACATCAGGAACGGAAAAAGTCCAAGTGGAAAAGCACACGAGGGAAAGGGTTATAGGGTGCAAAAACGGTTCAATGTAGTCTATTTTTCTATTCGGTTTTGTTTATATAAATATAATCTAATCAAAATTTGATTTCGATTTGATCCCCATGCCCGGCCCCGCAGCATTGGAATGGAATAAAATAGACTGCGCGGGCAAGACTATATAATACAGATCTGTACTATATATTCTAAACCGAATGTGTACACCACAACGTGCTATTCAATCCCGATTCATTGAAAAGAAAAGGAATTGATAGCCATGATCAAACTGTATCATGTTTCATGTCTAACAGCTTTGGCACATCCCATACAATCAGGAAAGCCTTCAAACATACTGTATGTATCCTTACAATATCTGGAGCCACAAAGCAAAATTATGGCCCATATTCAGATCTGATCGCTGGACAAATTTGTTCTCAAAATGGGCAAAACCATGTGCACTGCAGGTGAGGCATACTGTATGTAACATGTATAGAGAGAGATAGATCTGTGTGAGTAATTTTGTTTCTGTGCAGAGTAAATACTGGTTGCATTATTTTTACACAGCCATTTAGATTTCAGTTCCAACACACCCCACCCAAATGTTACTCTCTCTATACATGTTAGATCTGCTCCACCTGCAGTGCACATGGTTTTGCCAATTTTGAGAACAAATTTGTACTGCGATCAGATCTGAATAAGGGCCTATATTTTTGCAAAAGATGCACCAAACTCTATTTGAGCGTCAAACGACATTCAAAGTGGTTATCTCAGTCCTTGCATATTTGCACACACGAGTGTGCACCAGGTATGGATATTGTAACGGTATCAGCAAAAAGTCACAGACATGATGGTGGCAAAAGATGCAAACATTGCTTTGTCAGACTCAGAACCAGGTCACAGTGGGCCTTATTTCGGTTCATTCTTTCTGACAAAATCCTTCTTAGATGGGCAAAACCATGTGCACTGCAGGTGGGGCAGGTGTTACTTGTGCAGAGAGAATTAGATTTGGGTGAGTAATTTTGTTTCTGTGCAGTGAAAATACTGACTGCTTTATTTTTACACTGCAATATAGATCTCACTTTGAAGTAAAACCCCACCCAAATCTAATTCTCTCTGCACAAGTAACACCTGCCCCACCTGCAGTGCACATGGTTTTGCCCATCTAAGAAGGATTTTGTCAGAAAGAATGAACCAAAATAAGGCCCAGTGTTCTTTGGCAACATAAGTGATGATAAGAGAAGCTATAAACTCAGCCTTACCTGTGCCAAGGAATTGTATTTTCTGAACAGCCAGATGACAAGAAGCATAGAGAAACTGTAACACAAATATACACAATTACCATGCAATGCATCTGTAATGACTATTTCACATATGGATAATACTACATTTCATTCACAAATGAATGCATATCTCATTCTAAGCCAAACAATATGGCTGTGTACACACGGGGGCGATTTTGTCTAATATTGCGGCCAATATGGTCGCTGAGCGACCATTTTGCCCGCGATGGGAGTGTGCACCGGCAATATATCGCCGGGTGCGCGCTCTCGTTTTCTCCTCCGTAGTGATCGCTGGTCGCAGGAACATGCTCCTGCGACCAGCTGATTTCCACTGCCGGGCTCCCCCGGGCAGTTTCTTTTTCATCAGCGACCATCTCTGGTCGCTGATGCAAACGGGATACTGAGCGATATATCGCACATCGCTCGGCGATAAATCCCCACGTGTGTACGGGGCTTAAGATATATTTAATTAGACATGAAACAATTTATTGGCCACCACAGGTGCATCGACTGGTTGAAATGTCAACATGATTCATCATGTTACAGTCAGTTGATTTCACCAGAGTTCCTTTGGTTATTTGAAAAAATTAGCACATTACCCCTAACCCTCCCCTCCCGTAGCCTAACAATAACCCTCTGCTTCCACAGCCTAAACCTACCATAGGCATTTTGTTAAGATTTCATATGTTGACATTGTGAATGTCATGACCACCATGTCTGCCACCCATGCCTCCCGCACTGAGGCGCCATGACGTTGTGAACTCTGCATGGGCCTTGCTGGACACGCTGCCTGGAGTGTACTGCACACACTTCCTGACTCTGAAACCTGTCGCCTTTCCTGGCGGCGGCCATCTTGTTGGTTTCTCCAACCAGGCTGCACTACCAATTACCTTCAGCCAATTACAGTGCAGCTCTCCTTTTAAATACTGACCAGCTGGGCTAAACAGGCAGTCAGTACAATGATGTCCTTTCCCTAGGCATCTGACTCCCTTTCCTGCTGAAAACGCTGCTGCCTGTCAGCTATCTCCAGACCGAATCCACTCCTGCTCGCCTGCTGTGATGACCATCTACCGCCTCTACGGTCCGGACAAGGTTAGCCCCCCAAAGGGGATCACCCTTTCCTCACCTGACGGTTACTTCCACTGCAACTCTTCCTGGTCACAGCTAATCAGGCCTGCTGCAATACTTCTCGGATTCATCCTATCAACTATCCAATCTTCCAACCTTCCAATCATCCAACCGTCCATCGTCCAATCACCCAATCGTCCAATCACCCAATCGTTCAACCATTCAATCATCCAATCTTTCATTCAATCATTCAATCTTCAATTCAATCATCTCTTCAAGTAAAACCTTCAAATCAACTATTCAAGTTTACGTTTATTCTTTAAATCTACACTTCAAGTCATCTTCAGTTTTCAACCTCGTTATCCATCCACTACGAACTTTACGATAAGTTTTATATATCATTGACTCTGGTTATTTCATATCTTCAGTATTACCTTTGTGCCACAATTCATCTTCTGTATCGCAGTATCTTTATTAAAACTGGTTTTCTTTTATCCAATTGCATCCCTCCCTTCTGTCGTCTATGCAAAAACCTTACATCAAGGTACCTAGCTTCCGTTACACTCCAGCTGGTGCTACTGCTAGAGTGACAGTGAACATATCTACATATTGTAGACAAAATAGAGGAACGATTGTCTCTTTTATGGTGCACAGAGACAGAATTTATAAAAATGTACCTTTCAATACATATCCATAAAAACCATCTGATATGTGAAATATTTGTGGAAATAAATAATATACAAAAATAAATAAATTGTTTACAATTACATGTCACTGTGTCTCACTGGTTATATAATACCTGTTGATGGTAAGTATATTATATTGCTTGGAGTTCATATAAATTCTATCAAGTTGTAGAGAGTATGGGGTCATCCTAGATATTGGAATTGGGGGCTACAAAGTCTATACAGACAAAAAAGGTAAGTTGTTTGCGGTAAGATGTGTGGAATAAATGACTTTATACAGGATCCTTTGCTCTGTAAGTGGGTAGCCAAGGGATGATGCACCACTGTCTGTCTTCAATACATTTATTGAAGACGGTATATTACATAAGTAAATTCATTTATTTTAAATTAAACATAGCCCAGAACACCTTTATAATAAAACAAAAATTGACAGCTGACCTCTATAGGAAATCATAGAATTTCTACACCATTGACAGCACAAGAGGCCAAAACATTAAGCCATATTTAGCCACATTAACAGGAACATTTCTTACCATCCAATTAATGAGACTGAAGCGGTTACTCTCTTCACTCTAGCAACTGTCACCTGTAAAAAGACACATAACATGTACTGTTACCAATATGGTAAGCAATAGTGTCCGACATGTATTCATTTTACATACAACATGGTAATGGAATAAAATTCTGCTTTTGTGGTTTGTAATAATACAAAGATTTTAAGTATTTTTTGAGCTATGCAATTTTAAGGCAAATACGAAGGTGGTTTAATGAGTATGGTGTATTTTTACATATGTCATGTTCTCTTTCCTTCTTATTTACCACCAGGCCAGAGCAGGTAGATCATGACTATTATGCCCCTTTCCCACTGCAGGTCTAAAATGGTAAATTGCCGATTTTTCAGCGCAATTTACCGTTTAAGGCTGCAGTGGGAAAGCGCCAGAGTTGAAATACCGGTTAAAGATAACCGGTATTTCAACCCGTTTAAAAAGCAGAGTCCTACACGGTTAAATACAGTTTTTAAGGCAGTGGGAATGCCTTTTAAACCGTATTTAAACTCCAGGCAGTCCCTGTGCCTGATAAAAACTAGTAGTTCCCACTTTGCGCATGTGTCATGAGCGCAGTGCATAATAATAAGCCGCTCATAACATATGCACATATGTAATGAGCGGCTCATTATTAGGGTCTGCGCTCATGACACATGCGCAAAGTGGGAACTACTAGTTCTCATCAGGCACAGGGACTGCCTGGACCCCGTATGGACCCCCGCTGCCTCCCCACTGCGCTGCATCCCCGGCCTGGATCCCTGTGCATGTAAGTACAAGGGGAGGGGAGATGGGGGCACAGGGGGTTAGGCACTCTTTACACTTGGGGGGGGGTTAGGCACTCTTTACACTTGGTGGGGGTTAGGCACTCTTTACATTTTAAACAGTTTACTGCAATGGGAATGGTACTTAAACGGTATTTAAAACGGTAATCTGCTGCAGTGGGAATGCTAATACCGTTTAAAAATACCAGTACTTAAAACGGGTCTGCAGTGGGAAAGCAGCATTAGAGATTAGACTGTGCCAACATTAGATGGTGGGTCTGGCGGAAACATGGTCAAACATTGAGGCGCATAATGTGATCAGATTTTTATGTCTAAAGCTGCAAACACATTACACAATATTTTAAACAATATTCATGATAACGAGCAGTCATAACAACATTTCAGTGTGCACTATATCACTATGTACGCTCCCGTGAGTCGTTAGTGATGTCCTTTGTTGTCTGTACATGCAGCTCAATTTGAGGAGATCGCCAATGACAGCATACTAATAGAATGTGACTACTAACGAAATTGTTTGTAAAATCGTTAAGTGTGTGCACACTATATAGTTTGTCAGGAAGTTCCAGGCAGTTTAAAGGAAATGGTTGATGACATTGCATCATTTGTAGTGTCTCCTAACGTGTACACAGCTTAAAGGGCACATCAGCAGCTGAAATGAATCGCCAACTTGTTGAGGTGCATGGTGATGATGTTATGTCATGGAAACAGGTTTGGGTTTGGTGCACTGCCTTGGAACTTGTCGGATTTGGCCACGTTTCCATCAAAAGGCGGTGGATTCTCGGCTATTCCGCCAATCCACCTGGTTTCCTGACATGCCAGAACATTCCGACCTGTCCGAAAAAAGCAGCCAGCATTAAATATGTTGGAACCCCTTTTGACCTAAATGACAAGACGGCAGTTTCGACTGTAATTGAATATACCGCTATGTATGAAGCTGAGATAAGCCCCTTCTAGGAGCAGGCTGGACCAGGTAACATCTGCCTCCTAGACCGGTACTTATTTAAGCATTTGATTTCCTGTAGTCTGCAGCCCTCTGATTGCAGTGCCAATCTTGGTGATTGTGTGCAGTGTTCAACACTACCATTCTTCTCTTACTGAAATTGTCACTTACTAAAATCGTCACTGCGCAGCTCCTTTTTGTCATAATTTAATGTTTTATACACCTAAACTTTTCTTGACAAATGCTCTAAAAAAAATGGTGAAAAGTGTTTCGAAATCAACCAGTGTTTCTCAAGATTAGCCAGAACGACCAGACAGATGGAGACTTATTCCAGGGACGTTATTGTATATATATTGAGAGATTTAGGGTTACAAAGTACATAGCATTGCCTATTTGTGTGTACATTTGGCTCAGATACCAGCCTCCCCAACCATTGACTTCACCACACCTTGCTAGATACACACCTAAAGCATTATCTGTCCAATCTGGTGGGATCAAAAAAGATTTAACCAATTTGTCTGAACGACCATTTTCTGTCTATCAGTGTTTGGGAGCACGTTTGATTCTCGCATGCTCCAATCCATCACCAGATTTTTGTTCCCAGAAGATAAATCGGACAGATAAATTGTTAAGGTGTGTACCCAGCTGCGGCTTTTGTTCAAGCCAATTTCTGTGCTTCATATACAGATTAAGACTCTCACACAGACATACAAGTGTGGCATATGAAATGAATCAGTGCAATCTTGTAAAATGCAAATTCAGCAAATAAAAATGCTCATCGGCACCTGATCTGCACAGGACATGAAGGCTCACTCACACCACAATGAGTATAGGACACATCTAGATAGATAGATAGATAGATAGATAGATAGATAGATAGATAAATAGATAGATAGATAGATAGATAGAGAGATATTATTGCATTTGATTTGTATTATGTACTTTTGTATCTAGAGATACTGATATGGAATTTAATATAATCTGAGAGAAGACTGTGGGCCCTATTTATCAAAATCACGTAAATTTAGTGATAAGTTCCTGCCAAGAGATGCAATAAGAGCTTGTTCCATGAAGAGCTCGAAGTAGAGTGATAGCGTCCTGACTCTGTTAAGAGCCAGTCCCAACAGAAAGCTGGAAGCAGGGTGATACATGCTTGCCCACATTTCTGATTTCCTGTCCGGGAGAAAGCCGAAGAGAAGACCCAAATAACAAGGGGGGGGGGGGGGGGGCTGATGCCACTAAGGCAAGCCGCAGTCATCAAAACACTGTGTTTTGCAGGCAGGGCCCCTGAGAGGTATGCCGGGCTCCAGTTAAATTATGGGGGTGTGACCTAACTGCAGGAGGCGGGGCCACCTTCCGTGTCCCTAAAATGTTAAGAGGGGGGGGGGGGGGAAACCTCTAAAGTTGAGGGGGAGTGTTATTATTTCCCCCCCAGCAGCAGCACACGCCTACAGCATGTGCTGACATCACGCTGTCAGGGAGACACTCATGCTGAGCCTGCTGTCAGTACAGCACATGCTGCAGGTTTGTGCTGCTGCCCCGTAGGGGGAAGGGGGTCGGACCGGGGTCCCTATTGGGCAACCCAAGCAAGCCTGGGCCCAGGTAATTAGTACCCACTCCCACCTCTCGGCAGCCCTGTTCGCAGGTTCGCAAAGAGGGGACAGGGCTAAAATTATGCAATTTGCTTCATTTTAGCCCTTCCCCAAAGAACCTCAAATTCTGTCATTTGTCAATGGGGGGAGGGAGCTCCGGGGAGTGTGTTGGTAGACGGGAAGGGGACTCTTGTATTTTTAGGAACCACCCGGGTATTCCAGAAGGGTATCACTCTACTTCCGGGCTGATGTTGAGGAATTAGCGATCCGGAATAAATGGGCACTAGAATTATGTCAGTCTACTAGGGAAAAATAAACTGACCACTTTCACTTAAGAATATAAACAGGCTGCAGGCAAAGAATCATTTAAAACAAAAATCTTTTATCTTAACAGATCATCCTTTAATACTAAAGGATTGGATAACCAACGGGTACAATTAACTAATAAAGGGCCGATGGAAATAGGATTTTTATTCCGACAATGAGCTAGGTAATTAGTGAATGCTTGCAGCCTGCTTACTTGGCTGGCTGCCTGAACACGTTTCCATGGCAGTGGATCGTTAATAAGACATAATGACTCACTCAAGAGCATCCCTTCAAGGAAAAAGTGACTTGGAGAAAAACAAGATTTATGTTCTACACTGTAGGATTTTCTAGGGCAAATCATGTAGGAAATTGCGGAGACTGTATTGGCCTATGGCATCATATGCGACACAGCAATAATGCCAAGCACGCAGCAACAAGAACACGTGCAGAGCCGAGATGCTCTCACAGATGTCCATAAACCATTAACATACCACTGTGATTTATGTCAGTCTGTGTCTCCAGAGTTATATGTGACATTTTATTGGCTATTCCTAGAATTGCTTCAGGGCAGAAATATAATTCCTTTATGATCAGCACATGTTCATCAAGGTGGGATCATGATTACCACTTAGTACCAATAATAATCTGCTCAATCTGTAGATGACACTCGGGCAACCCATCTTAGGTACTAGAATACTCTCAGACATAACATTTTACATCAAAACCGCAGGACAGTTATATTTCATATCCTACAGAAGGAAATCTGTGATTGTCACATTGAGGATAATACAGTAGGAAGGGTCAAATATTTTTTATACATAAAGTACTAGGCTATTCTGAATTATTCTCATGTGCAATTTAAATTAAATTGACATGCACATATATCATACTGACCCCTCCCAGCCCCCAGAAGGGTGGGCAAATATCAGAATATTTCTCAAGGTCAAAAGTTTCTTGATGATAGATTTAGAAAAAAATATTCAATTAAGTAAATTGTGTTTATATATCAACCTTAGGATCAATTATGTAGTGAGGAACAATATACGCTTTTGCTTGCCACATATTTCATGATTGGTGGTCACAAACTCTGGTTTTGCCTATTGAATTTGTCCTAGACCCCCAATCCAAGGCACCTTTGCAAGTGTCTCGAGGAAAACCAGGGTGCCTAGGCACACAGTTTGGGAACCACTGCACTAGACAGATGAATCATTAATTTGAGAGAAGCTATATATCGGTAGTGGGTTGGTAAGTTTGCATAGTGGCAGATATAGGGGTGAAGGCACCCTTAGGCATGACAACAATGGGCTTCCCCCTTGCCAAATTTTATTATGTTCATTGATTGGTCATAAGCCCTCATTTAATGTTAGACAACTTAGTAGAAGGGGCCGTATGTGCATGTTCCACATATGGAAATATCTTGAAGTTACTGATACATTTCCTTCTGACAATATCAACACAAGCATCCATGTGTGCCTCCCCCGAACAAGTGCCTAATGCGAAATTCACAACTGGGCGCGACTAATGTTTATGACTGTTATTGTAAAAGTGCTTTCAGATCGCAAATGCCAGGCCGAACTCTGGATCAGGACACAGGTCCTTCCCAGGAGCGACCCGGCATTTGCGCTGAATGTGGTCGTCAGTGAACCCGCTTATTGCCGGGTCGCTGATGTCATTGGGGGGGGAGGGCGGAGTGGCAGCGCATCAGGAGTGGGCGGGGGAGGAGGCAGCACTGAGGTGATGCTGCTGCCTCCTCCATAGAAGTGCCTCCTCCCGATCACTCGATCCGGGTTACCTGTTCACACTGCCCAAGCAAGTTGGAATGCCGGTTGCTGGACCCGGTATTTTTTAGAAAGTCCTTTCATACTGTACAGTGTCCCAGGTTATTTGTGCGGTGTGAAAGGGGTATAAGCGTCTCACCTCATTATAAACGCATAAATATAAAGGTTGGAACAAAATTTCATTGTCATCTTGTTGGTGCCCTAAAAATGTGGCAGAGACAAACCTAACAAAAAAGCCTTAGTCATTTAGTGCATAGCATTATACAGAATACATTGTAATGGAGATTAGTAAGCTTTTAATACGTAGTTACATAGCTAAAAGTTAGATGGTTCCCAGCTGTACCTTACGTATCACTGTAGGCAGAGAATGAATCTCCCTGGGTGACAAGGCGCTATTCAAAGCTAATTTAAATTTTTTCGAATTACTTGTGTGATATACAGATTGTCTGGTCAGGGCTATGTGGAGCTGTTTAACTGAAATGTCAATTGCTTCTCGTTCCTTTTCTATATTACCATGAACCCCTGAAGTCTCAATATCTAAGATCACACTATTTACCTACAGTATCTGACTTTGTTCTTTGAATCTGAACTTACATGATAATTTGAAACTAAAATTATACATTGGTATTGCACACCTCTGTTCTGTTCTGCTTTTCGCTGGAACGTCCTGGTTTTTTGGGACGTTCCTGCGTCCCGCCCGGGGCCAGAGCCCCCCCCCCCAATAATAGATGCTGACAGCGTCTATTCCTGATGCCTGATGGGCTGGGGACATAGCCAGCAGCTCCCAGAGCCACTAGTCATGCCCTCACAGCATCAAAGAGGCGTGGCCTCTGGCGCACAAAGAATCCCTCTTCCCTCCTGTTCAATGTTGGGAGGTATGGTATTGTATTGTAATTGGAACATGTTAAACAAATGTACATGTCATGGCATGGATAATCTAGAATTAAAGTTGCTGAAGTAATGATCTAATTGTTCTAATAAGTAAGCAAACTCTTCATTGCTATGCAATGATCATCCTGCGGGGAGCCGAGAGAGGGGGGGAGCAGGTACTAATTACCCGGGCCCAGGCTTGCTGAAGGGGCCCCGCAGGGGCCCTGGTTCGACCCCTCCCATCCCTTCTGGGTAGCAACAGTAGCAAACACTTCTACAGCATGTGCTGTGCTGACAACAGGCTCAGTATGAGTGTCTCACTGACAGCGTGAGAGGTCATGCTGAGCCTGCTGTCAGCACAGCACATGCTGTAGGTGTGTGTTGCGTCTGAGATTACAGTTTTCTTTCACCCTCATCTAAACATTTTGGGGGCGTGGCCTAAGTGTGGGAGGTGCCCGCACCACACACACTTAGGCCACACCCCCAAAATTTTACCGGGGCCCGGCATTCCTCTCGGCTGCCCTGCGCACCCAGCAGTGTAAATGAACACGGTAGGCTAGATAGGGTGCGAGTTCTGAAAAGGAGCAGGTATAGCACAAAACTTGCATATTGGGGTTATTCAGACATGACCACATGGCTGCGAATTTGCGTAAAATTCATAGTACATATGTGCAAGGCCATCCAACCTCTGGCTCAGGTCCGAGGTGCACAGGACTGCGCATCGTACCTGAGGGGGATGTCAAACACATCAGATTTGGGTCAGTTTCTCTTAGACCCTATGCCTTTAAACCGGAAAACTCATGAATTACACAGATTATGTGGCTGGATGATTCCAAACCTGCATTTCCCCTGATTTTAGTCAGCCACAGAACCTGTGTAATGTGTGTTTAAATGGATAGTATGGTAAGCCCACCTCTAACAGAACACTGTAGTGACATTTTGGTTGCCTACACTTCTGGGTAGTGTAGAAGAGTCCCATTGGAAGTTACAGGCCGGGGTCAATTCAGACCTGTTTGCACCTGTCAGAACATGCGATGATGCACATGTGCAAACCCCCGCAGCAAGTGCCTTTATTACATTTTTCATTCGCCGGGGAACTCGCTGCCTGATTGACAGGCAGGGGGCATTTCGGGTATACAAAAAAAAAAAAGGAGACTTTGGCGCATTCAATCAGCAGCTGTTCAGGTGGGGAGGTGTTAAATCCCCAAAAATTAAATAGACAAAAAAAGAGATAAAATAAAACAGCACTAATGTTATACTGAAGTATAAAATGCAATATACATGGCTAGGTATTATAGGGGGTTTTAATGAAAAATGGCACCTATAACAATAAAATTGCATGCATCAATTTATGAATAAAGACACTAAAAAAGGTTAAAAAAGAGCCTTACATTTTGTAATGGGTTTGGTTATTGGTATACTGCACCTCCACAAGGTCCATTGAGGATATACTCAAGGTAAATACTGTACCACGTGGAAGTCTCGGTCTGATATCCAGCGGATGGGAATGAATCCAGGCCAATTTTGTATCCCTATTGGCAAACTATTTTGAATGTGCAAGGGGTCCACAATGCAGATTATGGTGGGGGCCACTCCCTCGCTTAGTTGAGTAACGGTACCTGGAGAAGGTCCTTGTATTGGGGCGTTCCAGAAAATTAAAGGTCCATACACACTGGGCCACTATGCCCAGCGTGTATGGACAGCGATGATCGCATTCATCGCTGGGGGGGAAAGCCGCTCAGTGCATACATACTGAGCAGGTTTCCCCCTGCCCGGCGCCGACGGAGAGGGGAGGATGGCTTTGCATAGCGCAGTGCTATGCAAAGCCGTCCTCAAAGCCGCTCATCTGCTGGTATAACAGCAGATGAGCGGCTTTCCCAGCGATGATGCTGGAGCGCGCAGCAGCGCTCATCGCTGGGGCATACACACTGGGCGGCTTTGAGCTGAAAGCCACTCAAACTTGCTGTTTTGAGCAACTTTCAGCTCAAAGTCACCCAGTGTGTATGGGCCTTAAGAAGAGGTAGGTATCCTTCATGTGCAAATTTTTCATAATCTATGGGACTTTGACTGAACACCAAGGATACCTACCTTTTCTTCTTTTCCGGGCGGCTCAATACGAGGAACGTCTCCAGGTACTGTTACTCAACTCACAAGGGAGTGGCCCCCACCATAATCTTCTTTGTGGACAAGTAATAGATTATTATTATTGTTATCATTAAGTGAACAATCCTGGTATGCAAATAAAAATAAAATGACTGTCTAAAGTTCATGATTCTGCCTCTCAGTGATCCCAGCTCAGCACCTGTGCATGATGCTGTGCTTTAGGCCATATAAAGATTTTCACTTCAAAATAAGCAATCTGTGTACAGCAGTTTACTATCTCGCTGGACAGGGACCTTCCAGAGCCTGAAAATCTCCTCCTCACTATTATGGTCCATTGAAATTTAAACAACCCGATATTCCATTTTTAATTAGTCTTCAACTTGAAAAACTGCATTGTTGCTGTCAATAAACAAGCTCTTGCGAGACCAATATAAGCTCATAATGGCTACATCACTTCGTTGCAAGTGTAAAGGACCCCATACACGCTGCGATAGCAGTGTGCAATGCGATGCGCGCTCCCGTGGGCATCGCATCGCACAGTACAAAAAGTATGTACTGCACATATTTTTTGTACTGCCCGTGGATCGCATCACACACAAATCGCATGCGTTGCGATCCAGCCCATAATGCATCGCATTGCAGGCTGCTTTCGCAGCGTGTATGGGGGCCTTAAGGAATTTATTAGCAAAATTACAACGAGATCAGGAATGTACACAATATAACATGCATGACGTAATGTTCAGTTTCTCGCACTTTTATGAACTGGTTTTAGATTCTAGGGTTTTTTTAATATAGCAAAGCAAGATTAACTATTAACCATTATTATTTTTAGGAATAAGTTACAAAAGAAAAAAAAATAGACAATGGGCCTGATTCAGTTTTGTTGGTACTTGTTTCCTAGCACGGCGCCCCCGATTTTGATCGCACTGCATCTTATGCAATCGCATCGCATCACACAATGCGATTTTTAATTGTACAAGCACCCTAATGGGTGCTTACAATGTTAAATGCACCCCCATTGTCAACGCCACCCCCACTATTAACGCCCCCCGAAGTGTGGCGAGCGGCGGCGGTACGCTTTCTCCGACCTTTTCATATCCCCACTATCCACGTCGGCGTGGAGTTGATTTTAGATAGTTGATTTTAGATAGTGTGGCGAGCGCAGCGATGCGATTTTTAATTGTACAAGCACCCTGATGGGTGCTTACAATGTTAAATGCACCCCCATTGTCAACGCCAACCCGAAGCGTGGCGAGCGCAGCGTGAGCTCAGACGCTGCCCGGCATTAAACTGCGCATGCGCAGTCTAAACCCGAAATCCCGGGATTGGAAACTCCAATCCCGGGATTGAAATCCCGGCGTTTTGGGGGCCAAATCCCGGAATCCCTCCGATCCCGATCCCGGGATTGGCCAACCTACTCAGGAGCAACTGGAGACACTGTTACACAAAGGATATCATTGTAGTTTGCTTAGCTCAGCTTTAGCATATTTATAGGAAGTGAGTGCAGCAGATTGGTTGTTCCAGGATGATGTCAGCATGGCTGGTCCAGGATTTGCTGAGAAGCATCATGTAGATCAAACAAATATGGTTGCGCCGATGCTGGGAATTAGAGGGAAGTCTGGTGTGAATGTGGACTAGGCCTAAATCCTGTAACTTGTCTGAGCAAACACTTACTGGTGAACTGTGTTAGAGAAGCCACAGGCTGCATCAGCGGCACCCACCAGGATGACACTGCGGGAGCTGTCAGTCGCACACACCTGGCACCAGCTGGACACCGGAGTGCCGCAGCACGACCTCAGGAGAGAATCTGTGAGCAAGCCTGGACAAACACCTGGATGGTAAGTGTTTTTCAGACCTTGGATCGTGACAGTCAACAATGAAAATGTATGCAATCATAAGGTGAAATGTCGACCCTAAAATATCTGTCCTAATAGTGACATGGTCAAAATGTCAACAACTAAAAGCTCGAAATGGACCAGAGCAGAGGTCAACATGCATTATGTTGACAGTTAAAATGTAGTCAATTAAAATGTATTTAGTATTTAGTCGCTGATAACGTATATTACAGATACTACGCTGATAATGTAGCAAGTAAGCAGCTGGCGAGCTGCCAAGATTCAAACAGGCGCTACGCTGATAACGTAGCTTAAGTCAATCTGGCAAGCTGCCAAGATTCATAGCTAGAGCAGCACGCGCTGCCGCCGTGAAACTACACAAGTACCCAAATCTGCATTGATAAAATTACCGCTAGATCTGCAGCCTTTTTTCAACAATCTATGGCAGTTTTCGCAGATCCATGGTCCTTCTGGTTGTCAAAATATTTCCGACCGTCAGATCCGACCGCCAGAAAATGTCCGGCAGATGGATAGATTGATAAGGACTAGGTTGAATGTACAGTATATTCCACCTGTTCTTGTACAAAAGTGACAATTGCATGCAGCATGGCTGCTTGAGCACCCCAGTATTTGAGCTTCTTCGGGCTATTACTATAGCAGGATATTTTTTTGCAATATAGAGGAAGGGTATAATGTGAGCACCCATAATCATTTAAGTTGGCTCCTATGCCATTGGGAATTAGTTCTCATCATCACCCCCAAACATGGGAGCTATAAAATACCTAGGAAAATCAAAAGGGTATTAAATCTAAATAGACATATATATATATATATATATATATATATATATATATATATATATATGTAAGCCCATAATGCTCCAGTCTTCTAGCCCTGATCATTACTGAAAAACAGCAGGGGGGAAAAAGTGCATGCTGAAAAGTCTTCCCTATGACCTATATGTTTCTGTAGCACAGCAATGGCCTTCTGTGTACAGCGGGAATGTGACTGCATGGGCCAATAAGAAGCCACAATCTCTGCGCTTGCAGCTTCCTACTTATCTTCCCACTCAGACCCATGGAGAACAAACCACTTCTTACAGAGCTATACCATAGACAGGGAGGAGACTGGGAATATTGGAGGTTATTCTGGTTCAAACGCAGCACTGCAAATTTTGAAGCGGTGTGTGTGGTTTTAACGCCGCTCGCAATGCCGCACACCCTTCTCGCTCGGCCAGTTCCCAGCATGGCAGCGAATAGATGTTTTGCATAAACATCCATTCATAGCCATGGGTGCGTGGACCAAATCATTCCACGGTCACCAACCATGGAATGATTTGGAGCATACACATACAACTAAGACTCTCAGGTGCCTTAGTTTTGCGTGCACCCTGTACGGGAAGAGGGTGGGCAGCTGACATCCGGTGATGTCAACTGCCCGCACCCGGAAGCCGCGTCCACCCACCACTGCCCTACCGAATGGGACAGCGAACTTGCAGGGGTAGCGAGCAGGCCTGAATAAGGTCCATTATTTCAGTGTACCCAGAGCTCCACTAAGCAGAAGTAGCAGGTCAACATCTAGGGCAGCTTGGTTGGTGAAGCGGTTAGTTGCAGTATATATAAAAGTAAAGGCCCCAACACTTCTCCACCCTTGAGCCACCCAGGAAGGTCCCGGTTGTCAGGATCACATGGAATATATTACATGCTGTCCTTTTGCATAAATTATATTGCATGCGATCCCAGCCATGTCTGCTCTGCCTAGCAAGCCGATGTGACTCATAGGCTCCAATGCCATGCGCAAGGGACTGTGCATTGCATTGGACTTGCTGTCCCTCACCTGCAATGTGGGCTCTTTTCCCTGCAATTGATTGTCACAATCTCAGGAAAAGAGCCCAAGTTGCAGGTACCTTTCCAAATGTATGGGGGCCTTAAGTGTGCTATATAAACAAGAAATTACTGAATAATTTGACAGTGAATTTCATGTAACATAGCAATAAAGCTTACATTCTGAACAATAATAAATCAATTTTGATATTTTTCTGACACTGGAAATACTGGAAAAACCTTGCTAAATAATCACATGGGGCCTCATTTATCAACCACACATATCCCTTTTAGCCTTTCTAACGGGGTTATGTACTGCTTTCAGCATTTAAACATGTTTGCCCCTGTATCGCAAATACTGTCCCCATTACCAGTAATGGGGACCCAGCAAAGCCGTCCAGGCATTGCCTGGTCCAACTGTCATGCACATGTGCAGACTGGCCATTTTAGATGCTCATGCATCATTAGGCTTTCAGCAGGAGAGAGGAGAATACTGCTGAGGAAAAGCCAATGCTGGACCTTGCCAGTAATGTGGAATACCAGCTGCAATTTTATTTGGATTTCAGTGATACTAAACGAAGTATGCCGCTGGCTTACTTTGTTGATAAATGGGGCCCATGATTTGCTCCCCACAGCTAAAAACACAACAAACCAACAGATCTCAAAACAATAGTCTAAAGCCAGGTATACATCAGAGCAATGTGTTCCCAGCCGAAGCACCATGCCTTGCATACACACCGTGCAGGGGACAATAGCATGAAGTACAATGCTACATTGTACACATCTGGTCAGGCCAAACAGATGAAGCATGTGACACGTGTAAGTGGGCAATCTGGTGTACACAGTGCACGATCGGCCCTTCTGTTATTCCGATTTGGACACAAATGATATACTGTATTGTGGCTTCATTGTTCGGGTGTGTACCCATCCTAATACAGAGGTTCCCAAACTAAAGCCCCTTACACACGGTGTGATTTTAGCCATTATCGTCTGGGATATGGGGCGACTGTCGCCGGGAGCACGCTCCCACAAGCCCTGTTTACCCCGGCAGTGTCTGCTTTTAATCAGCGGATGAAAAAGGGACACTGAGCAATATATTGCTCCGTGTGTATGGAGCGTTACTCTACTCTACCATTACAGTCCAGGATTAGGGATAGCCACGCTTGAGCACAGGTGAATTAATTAGTATCTCACTTAATTTAATTTAGCCCTCTGAACTCAAGAATGGATATCTTTAAACTGGACTGTAATGGTGGAGTTTCCAAAACTGTGGTCTAATATATGGAATACAGGAAACTGGGAGAGTCCACATGCTTTTTTGTAGCAGGGGTAGCCAACTCCAGTCCTCAAGAGCTACCAACAGTTCGAGGTTTCCAGGTCACCTAGGTGGTGCACAGGTGACCGATTTTACCAACTATATTGTAAGAGGTCACATTAGAGGAGTATATCTATGACAATATCCTGAGATTGAGCTGCATGTACAGACAACAGAGGCTGTTGCTATCAACCTGCAGGAGAGCGCATTATTAACGATATATTGCATACACACTGGATGATATGATCAAAAATGTTATGTCTGGTTGCTATCATACATATAGTTTAAAATATCGCCCAGTGTTTTCTAAGCGATCTGTCTTAAATCGCTTACAAAATAAGTACACATGGCCTCGTGTGTATGCCCATAGCAATGGCAATGTGCCATCCCGTGAGTCACAATCGCCAGCTCAGATATTAAGCACATGCAGTCAAAATCTAATTAGATCGGCTGCATGTGCATAATAAACACTGGGTTATCACAGATCACTCACATCACTGTGTGTATAGGGGTGGTGTGTTCTAAACGTTTTGTGCTAACTAGATCACTCAGCACAAAGTGAAAGAAAACATCGCCCTGTTTGTATGGAGCTTAAAGGTGCCCTACCCACGGTGCGATGGTCGGACGCGTACACATCGAACGCGGTTCACATCACACCGTGTTTTGGTAGGCTTACGATGCGCGCTCCCGCTTTTCACATATGGCAATGTCCAAAAAGTATGTGCAGCCCATACTTTCTGTACATGATCGCATTTAGGCCCTTATTCAGATCTGATCGCAGTACTACTTTGTTTGGAACATGGGCAAAACCATGTGCACTGCAGGTGGGGCAGATGTAATGTGCAGAGTTAAATTTGGGTGGGGTGTGTTGAAACTGGAATCTAAATTGCAGCGTAAAAATAATGCAGCCAGTATTTACCTTGCACAGAAATAAAATAACTCACACAAATCTTAAGGGGCTTACACACGTAGAGATCTGTGCTAAGCAACTTTGCTAAGCAATTTTGCTGGTGTCAATGTAAAGATCTCCCATGGAGAGCACATACATATGCAGAGGCGGTATTTCATGCCCTACCATCCACTAGGGCGTGGTGTGAGAATAAAATAGTGTGCCCGAAGCATAGCAAGCGATGCGAGAGGCTGCGGTTGACTTCCAACTGTGTCCATGTCGATTTGGGTTAAAAAAAAAACAGTAAAAAAAAAGTCGACCTTCTGACCGAACGCTGTGTCGACCTTGCCACAGTCACACAATACGATCCACACCCCATTATAGGTAGCTCCGAACACTGGAGTTAGCTGCACTAGTTTGCAATAACCCTCTTTCCAAGTCCAATTTCGCACTCGAATATCCCAATTTTGTGTTTCAGTATGTAGAGTGCTGCCAGCAGTTGCTTCTAGAGCCGATGAAGGCTAAAAAAAAATCAGCTTTTTTTGCGGATTATTTGTGATAAAAGGAGGACATGCAGCCCAGACTCGTCTCAGACCGGGACACAGGAAATGCCAACACAGCATCTGTTACATGCTTTTCTATAAGGCGTCACACGACCCAGGCCTACTCGCTTCCCGAGTCCTCCATTCACACAGACAGGCTGCAATAACACAGCACAGGTGGCGTTGGCACACAGCGGGTTACACTATGCGCGGCGGCTGTGTATGGCGGAGGCCTCTCGGGAGCGCGCACGCTGTACTCACGCATTGGGAGATGCTGCTTGGTGATATTCCACCGAATAACGTGCAGTTCTCTGCCATCCTGCAGGGTACATGGGGCCACAGAACTCTGTCTGACGTCACTCTGCCGCCTGGGTCTTGTTGTTGTTGTTTTTTTAATAGCGTTGTTAACGTTCACTAGAGGCTGGTGGGGTACAGCGCGGGGAGGTAGTGGCGCGCATGCGCGGGATGATGCCTGTGTGACAAGCTGTCTGTTTCCCTGTGTGCATGAACTAACCAGAAGCAGATATTGTCCTGTGCTGGGTCCTTGTAGCATATTTTTCAAAGGTGATATATTAATGAAAAGAAGAACTAAATGAGGTTTTACCTGTTTTGGTTGCAGAATTTCACATTTATAAGGTCATGTTACATTACACTTACATCTGTCTGCTGGTCCGACCTTTGAGTGGCGGGCAGGAGATTTAAAAAAAAAAACAGCATTCAATAGAATCAGGAGCTACCCATTCATTTAGGGTTTCTTAATACCCCTTTCAGACATACAACCCGGAAATTTCAACCAAGTTTTTTAAAAATCCCAGGTCAATTGCAGGTGCGCAGGATCCAGAATTTTTGTTGAATAAAATCCCAGGAATAGCGATTCAGACATATACTAGTCCTGGGATTATGCTCACATGTGAAAAATCCTGGGAGTTTTGCGTATGACTGAAAATAGTATCAATCTCCTGACCCTGCCGCTGCTGCAGCTCACCGGGAGTCATTACAAGCAATAAATGGTAAAAAATGGCACATCAGGTGGCAAATCACATATGTGAGCCTCCCGGGAAGCTGCGGGCAGCTCACGGGGGATTTGGATGTGACCTCTCATATAGTGCATGGGCACCTTTATAAGGGATTATGCTTTGCATACTGCATAAAATCCACTATAGGCAGCCCCAAAGTTGCAATAACACATGGGGGTATCCGGGCCTTTAGGTTCACACAGCATATGGTTGACTTGATTTTTTCACGATTATTTTCATTTTTTGCACTTTTTTCACCATCCATGTGGACTATGCCTATAAGTCTTATTCAGCAGTAAAGAAGAGCCTGAGTGAGGCTTTTGGGACAGGTCTATATTGGTCACCACCAGGGCTATTTTTCTGCAGGCTCCAGCAGGAACTGTGGCCCTTATTCTAGTTCACTCTCTCTGACAAAATATATCTTATGGAGCCCATACACGGTCCGTTGTGTACGGCTGCCAGGGGCGGATTGGGAATTAAAACCAGCCCGGGAAATATCTTGAAGCAGCCCCAATGAGGGGACGGATGATCTGTTGCGCGCCGAAGGCGCGCCCAATTTTTGGGGGGTGTGGCCTAGCAAACTGGGGGTGTGGCCTATTTCAACGAGGCCACGCCCCATTTTCGCCGCTGTGGGGGGCATGGCTAGTGGCTCTCTGAGCTGCTGGTTATGTCCCCAGCACCTCAGGCTGCAGAATAGGCGCATGGGAGGGGGGAAGCAGGGTGGCGTAGAATTCTGGGAGGGGAGATGCAGGGTGGCTGAGGACGAAGGGAGGGAGGACGCAGATTGTGAGGGGGGCATGGTGGCACAGGATGCAGGGTAGGATGGGGAACGCAGAGTGACAGAGGATGCAGGGAGGGGAGTCGCAAAGTGGTGGAGGATGCAAGGAGGGGAGTCACAAAGTGGTGGAGGATGCAGGGAGGGGCGACGCAGAGTGGCTGTATATGAACACCACACACACACTGTATACGCGCACATCCCTCCCACACATGTACTGTAAATGCACACATCCCCCCCACACACACACACACACACACTATATACACACATATATACTGTATACGCACACATCCTCCCACACACATACTGTAAATGCACACATCCCCCACACACACACACATATATATATATATATATATATATACTGTATATGAACACCACACTCTATACACACACATCGCCCCACACACACACATACTATATACACACACATATACTGTATATGAACACCCATACACACACACACACACACACACACTGTATACGCACACATCCCCCACACACACATACTATATACACACATATATACTGTATATGAACACCACACTGTATATGCACACATCCCCCCACACATACTGTAAATGCACACACCCCCCCCCCCCCAACACACACACATACACGTTGCATATAAACATATTTCCCCTCCCTCCCCCTGAAAAATACTACTCGCACATGTGCATTCAGCTCGCCTCCAAGATCCGGGTCGGCGGCTCCCTGCTCTCTTGGGGGCGGCAGGGCCAGGCTGTTGACCTGGTGCGTGGCATGGGTAATGAAGCCACGCCCACCACCAATCTTTGTCCTATCCTGCGGAGGCTCTCTCTAACACTGGGCCTGGTCCGCAGACTCCGCACGGCACAGCAGAATCCAGCGGTGACTGAGCAGTGCGGCAGCTATTGCAGACTTGCAGTGCTGCCAGCTAGCAGGAGCACTGTTAAGGCCCATACACACTAGAAGATTTTAATTTCAAAAGACTTTGCCAAAATCTCTGACAGATATACCTTTCACCAAAGTAGTGCGTACACACTGAGCTATTTTCACCAAAGAGCAAGAGATTTTCAGGAGGCGAAAGACTTTGCTGAAAATCTTTCATATTAAAGGCTATTTACATAATGGGCGGGGTTTGAATTCCAATGGTGGGAGCAAGGGCCATCTAATAATTCAGTGCCAGGGCCGCCACTAGGAATTTTGCGGTTCGGGACTGATTTTCAGTCTGGGCCCCCCCAGTACCTTTGCCGGCATCTGTGATGAGGGAGAGGGGAGTGCGGTGGGATGCTGGGGGGAGGAGTATGGTGGAACACGGATGGGTTAGTGGTTCCGCTGCTGAGCTTTACGCCAGCGTCTGACATCAGGCGAAGGCGTCTCTGCTGCTGCATATGCCACACACTGTGGTGCCCATTACACATTATTACACATTATTTGACACACATGATGCACATTACACATTATTTGACACACTGTAATGCCCATTACATATTATACGGCACAGGACAGACAGGGGGGGCGGCAAAGATGGACAGATAGAACAACATAGATAGAAAGATGGACGAGGGGAGGGGGAGCACAGATGGATGGAGGGGCAGCATAGACAGAGGGAAGAGTTGGGGGGGGGGGCAAAGACAAACAGATGCTGGGATGCTCACCATTACTTTCTCTCCTTCATCACACAATGGCAGCGGCTCCTCCTATCTGTGCGGAGCATTTCTGTCCAGCAAAGGCGTCAGCAGTGGGTCCTCTCCCTTTTCTCCCCCCTTCATGGTGAGGCTCTGCTCTGGGCAGCAGTGTCCTCATGATTCGGCTCTGGGCTGCGGCTAGTCAGTCCCCGTCCTCTTCCCCCCCCCCCAGCTCCGGGCTCGATGACAGGAGCAGAGATAAGGTTAATAACCAGTGCCCTGGCTGCAATCGTGTGGGGGGGTGCAACCCCGGCAACTCCCGTGCGCACGCCTATGCGCTGGGATGGAGACATGCACTGCTATTTAAAATTCACATCTCCCGCTGGACCGCGCTGGCCAATGGGCGCTCGCGGTCCAGCAGCCCCCAGTTGATTGGCTGCTGGACCGCAAGCGCCTATTGGCTAGCGCGGTCCAGCGGGAGACGTGAATTTTAAATAGCACCGTGTCTCCCGGACACCGCGGGGAGCCGGGAGCTAGCGGGGCAGATGGCGCGGCATAGAGAGCGCAGGGAAGTGGGCGAGCTGGCGGTGCCGGCACAGCTCCGGCGCCATGATAGTCCCCTGCGCCAGGAGCTGGTGCTCCACCGGCACCGCCCTCGCTACGCCTCTGGTGGGCAGGGATGCCAGTGATATATACATTGCTAACTTGTGCCAGCAATGTATATATTACCAGCTAATCAATATACATTGGTGGGCAGGGATACCAGTGATATATACATTGCTGGCATGTGCCAGCAATGTATATATTACCAGATAATCAATATACATTGGTGGGCAGTGGTACCAGAAATATATACATTGCTGTGTCAGCAATGTATATATTACCAGCAAATCAATCATCATTGTGCTGCTGCGGGCAGGGGAGCCGGAGACCGGGCAGGCGGTGGACACTGGCCAGGTTTTTCTCCCTGCTCTGTGAAAACACAGAGCACGGGGAGGGAGAAGGGGGGCGGGAGCTGCGGTTTTGACAGGGGACCCGGAGATGCTGCAGACATCGGGCGGCTGTAAGCATATGGAGGAGCAGGGGGAGCCGGGAAGGGACGCTATGTGCTGCCACTGCTGCGGAAGGGGGCGGGCTGACGGTGGCGGCTTTTACCTCCCTGCTCCGTGCGGCGGTATATGGACGGAGCAGGGGGAGAGAGTGAGCTGCTGCACTTCAGGGGGAGGGAGAAGGGGACGGAGTGGGGGCGGTCCGCCGGGCTCAAAGTGGTAGTCTTTCAGCCCGGCGGCCGTGCGTTAGGACTCGGAAGCACTGCTGGCGGCCGGACAGAGGGTGGATTGGGCCGGCCCAGCGGGATTTCTCCCGGTATCCCGGTGGCCCAATCCGCCCCTGACGGCTGCGTTCTGTACTATGCGATGCGCGCTCCCGCGCATCACATAGTACGGTACAAAAAGTATGTGCTGCAGATACTTTTTGTACTAGGTACACATCGGAACGGATCACAGTGCATGCACACTGCATGCACTAGGGATGCGATCTGATCTGATGTGTACTATTGAAGTCCCAAACGGATCCGTTAAACGGACCGTGTATGGGTTGCTTTAGATGGACAAAACCATGTGCACTGCAGGTGAGGCAGGTGTAAAACCCCACCCAAATCTAATTATCTCTGCACAAGTAACACCTGCCTCACCTGCAGTGCACATGGTTTTGTCCATCTAAGAAATATTTTGTCAGAAAGAGTGAACTAGAATAAGGGCCACAGTTCCTGCTGGAGCCTGCTGAAAAATAGCCCTGGTCACCACTATTAGGTGGTACTAAATACCTGTATTGTTATATATATCCTAAAAGTGGAGGGCAGATTTTCATTAACTATTGAGATGATCACAGTGGTAATCAAGAGGAAAACATTAGATTTACTAAAGACAAATTCATACATAAGATAGCAGGCGAGATGTAATGATTTGGATGCCAGCTAAACTTGCCCATTTTTTTAAAGGGGCAGTCTTTTACAAGGCAAAACCATGCCTTGTAAATGATTGCCCCATTAAAAAACAATGGCTGAGTTCGGCGGCCATGTAAAATGCCAGCTGGTATTTTTTTTAAATGGGCAATCATTTATAAGGCATGGTTTTACCTTGGACTGCCCCTATAAAATATGTAATTACATCCAACATGTATTAAACCACAAAAAAATATAGAAAGTGTGGGGTACGCAATTAGCAGCAGCCGCTACTAGGGATTGTCAGTCCCTAATATTTATGGCAAGCTAAGAAAAATGGTTTGTACCGGCGCTGGCTGAAACATACACTTGAGACGGTATATTGTTATAAATTTTACTAGTTAATCACAATATTTTACAAATAAATAAAAAGATATACATTTATAATAAAATTTTAAAAAGATGACTAATTTGTAGGGCTCAGTCTCTTCATACAAATTGGTGGTATATAAGGAATGAGAAAGTTATAACCAGCTGAATAAGGTAAGATATATTACCATCCTTGTAGATATAATTTGTATTCCAAGGGTTAATTTTGACCAATTGTTCCCAGTGCTCTGAATTTCAATGAGCTCAGGATTCCCTTATGGCTCACCTAGGTATCCAATTCAGGGATTATACTGAATCCCACAGCCGCAGCTTGATTCCTGGATCCAAATATGTGGTGTGCTGGTAGCAGGGATGGTTGGTGTAGGTCTCTGGGATGGGTTACCCGTTAGCTGGTCAATTGCTGGTGCTTAACGCGTTTCCCCGGTAAAGTAAATATCCGGCTTCCTCAGGAGCAAGTGCACCAGAGAGACCTACACCAACCATCCCTGCTACCAGCACACCACATATTTGGATCCAGGAATCAAGCTGCGGCTGTGGGATTCAGTATGATCCCTGAATTGGATACCTAGGTGAGCCATAAGGGAATCCTGAGCTCATTGAAATTCAGAGCACTGGGAACAATTGGTCAAAATTAACCCTTGGAATACAAATTATATCTACAAGGATGGTAATATATCTTACCTTATTCAGCTGGTTATAACTTTCTCATTCCTTATATACCACCAATTTGTATGAAGAGACTGAGCCCTACAAATTAGTCATCTTTTTAAAATGTTATTATAAATGTATATCTTTTTATTTATTTGTAAAATATTGTGATTAACTAGTAAAATTTATAACAATATACCGTCTCAAGTGTATGTTTCAGCCAGCGCCGGTACAAACCATTTTTCTATGTATTAAACCACAATTCTTATAAAGTACAGGTATACAAACTGCACAATGTATTAGAGACACTCCAAAAAATAGGCTGCAGAATTACTGGAATGAACTGATTTCCTTCAGAAGCAGTCCGCTTCACCTGTATTGTATTGTTTTGTATTTTCTTCCCCTTTCTTTCTAGTCCTGACAGTTTGGCTCAGCATATTTTACTTTGGCCACCATGCTCCAACATACACTTTGATCTATTTCAATTTATGATTAATAGAAACTTGTTTTGGCTCTAAATAATGAACATGTATGCTGTGTCTGGTTGTTCTTTGTTTAGGACACTAAAGGTGTCTATACACTACTGCTATATATCGCAGCAGTGTATGAGCCATCCGATTCCCCTGAGCCGCCTGGGGGAAATTCCTGGATGGCAGGATCGTATACGGTCCTTTCACATGAGAAGCAGGTCCAACCTCCGGCTCAGGTCCCGATTGGGACATCAAACACATCAGATTTGAGCCGATTTCTGTGCTGTACTGTGAAGTATCTGGCTGTGGTTATCTGTATCCTGTGCAAGGCTCAACTGGCCCACAGAGGTGCAGGGGAAACTCCCTGATGGGCATTTTTACAGAATGTCCACATAAGAATAAGATTAGGATCCAATTACTGTTAGGTAAACTCACTTCGAAACAGTGTCTGCATTCTGACCATGTTGACGTTACATCAATGTCCATTGCTGAATTTCAACATTATGAAAACTTCAACATAAGGAGGATGTTGGCATTCTCATGTCGACATGATGATTGTCTACATCAGTGTTTCTCAACCTCAGTCCTCAAGGACCCCCAACAGTGCACGTTTTACAGGTCTCCTCACACAATCAAAGGTGAAATAATTAGCTCCACCTGTGATCTTTTAAAATGTGTCAGTGACTGAGTGCACCTGTGCACCTGCCAGGTGACCTAGAAAATGTGCACTGTTGGGGGTCCTTGAGGACCGAGGTTCAGAACCACTGGTCTACATAATATACTGCATAGGGATATCATATTATTTGGCATTAATAAACAATTTTGTGCCAGTGCATTCTTGTGTGAATGGCACATCTGTTTTGGAAAAAGACTGTTTTCTGCCATTGATAAATGTATCAGACTTTGAAGAAATCGCAGTTTTTCTAGAAATCCATGGAAGGCTGACCATAAGAACACTTGTTTTTCAAAAACATTTTCTAAAACCCACCACCAACTCAGTGTCAGTGAATCCATATGCAGTCTGTGAGACTGCACTGGCTGTACTGGGACTGGCAATGACTTCCTATTGGAAGTCCTTCCTATCTGTCAGTCTCAGCCACACAAGGCAGTCCCATTGGGAGGTGTTCCCGCCCTCCAGGACTGCCAGTCTGGGTTGCGATAAGTAGAGAGCTGGTTTCTTGTAGGAAGTCACTCCCTCCCTTATGGCCCTATCCGGCTTTCATGGGCTACAGTCAGAGCAGTCCATGGAAGTCGGGGAATTGCGTGGCAGCTGCGCCAGTCCCAGCACTTGCCGGATCCATTGTGCAGGTGCCGAGACTGGCACCTGTCTCCCTTCAAGGCAGAAGGTAGCAACAGCCCCCCTGACAAATGTATTTGTGCCTTAAAATTGTAGACTACTGTAAATGAGACCATGTACATGTTAGTTCTCAATGCATTCTCTCTTATTGTATTGTTTCTGCTGCAGAGCTGCATGATCAGGTTCTACAAGTTGGACTGCATATGTCTCTTGTTCTGTTCTCAGAATACAAGCATCCGTTGTTCTGAAATGCTTAAACTACAGCCTTAAGAGAAAATGCCACATGAATTCAATGCTGGCTTTTGTATATTGTATTCATAAATTATGACTACAGAACAAGGAAATCCCTACAGGGATTAATGTTGTTGTTATTATTGGAAATCTTTAAATTGAATGTTAACCATGTGGATGACATTTTTCAGAGGTACAGACAAAAAAAACTAAAAACAAAAAAAATTCATAATGGCATATGGTAGTTTCCTGAATAATACCCCTTTTACACTGCCGCAAAACCCCGGGTCTTTGGCGGGTCAGACCCGGGTCAGCGTCGGTGTAAATGGGACATGCCGTGTCCCTTTACACGGGACTTCTACCCAGGTCCTGACCTGGGTAGAACACGGCTAGGACCTGGGTAGAGGGCGGTGTAAATGGGTACGCCGGGTCATCCGACCTGGCTCCCATTTACATCAATGGGGGACGTCCAACCTGCGGGCCGCAGGTTGGACGGGGGACACACACAGCCTGCGCTGCTGTACTCTGCAGACAGCAGCAGCAGAAGTAGAGGAGGTGAATGGATGCCTGTGTGCGCAAATCCATTCACCTCCTGGACAAGGGCTGGGGGCAGCCCAGCAGATTATCTTAGTGCTGGGCTTGCCCGCAGCGCTCCGGGTCCCGGTGGCGGCGCTCGGCGCTTGGAGATGACGTCATCTCCAAGTGGGGGGGAGATGCGGCGGTGGCGTAAATGGGAGCAAACGCCGGGTCGCTCCCGGCTTGAAGCGGGGATCAAAAACTCGGGTGCGATCCAGCATTTTTGGTATAAAAGGGTATTAAATATATAAAAAAACGAATATGTATTCAATTGCAGTATTTGACAAGTACTTTGCAACAATCACCATGGTCATTAATTGCAAAACATGCATCATATACTGTTTGCAAAATACAGCCTCGTGTGTGTTAAGTTGTGTACAATGTAACAATGAAAACATACAGTATAAACTTATAATTACAGTGACGTGCGGTGAGGTTAGTGGATGGTGAGGCACTAGCTTGGTGAAGCCAGCGCTGACAAGGTCTGTGGGGAGTGCTGGGTCCACGTTGCTCCTGCACTGACATACAAGTGCAGGAGCAGCCGCCTACATAAGCAAGTCTGGCAGAGCAGCTCCTACCCGGACCCAGCACTCCCCGCAGACCCCGTCGGTACTGGCTCCACAAAGCCGTCACGGAGTCTGCCCATTGTTCTACCACCCCTGCTGATGGGGGGCACTGGGCTGTTGGTGGGGAATGGTTAAATGGGGGGCACTGGGCTGGAGACGGGGATGGCTGGTTAGATAGATGGGAACTGGGTTAGGTAAGGGGATGACTGGTTAGATAGAGGGATACTGGGCTGGGGATGGGTATGGCTGGTTAGATAGGGGGGTCACTGGGCTGGGGGTGGCTGGTTAGGTGGGCACTGGGCTAGGGAAGGGGGGTGGCTGGTTAAATAGAGGGGCACTGGGCTGGGGACGGGAGATGGCTGGTTAGGGGGCACTGGGTTAGGGAAAGGGGGTGGCTGGTTAGATGGGGGGCACTGGGCTGGGGACGGGAGATGGCTGGTTAGGGGGTACTGGGCTGGGGACCGGAGATGGCTGGTTAGGGGGCACTGGGTTAGGGAAAGGGGGTGGCTGGTTAGATAGGGGGCACTGGGCTGGGGATGGGGGTAGCTGGCTAGGTGGGCACTAGGCTACGGAAGGAGGGTGGCTGGTTAGGGGGTCACTGGGCTAGGGAAGGGGGATGGCTGGTTAGGTAGGGGTCACTTGGCTGGGGATGGGGGTGGCTGGTTAGGTGGGCACTAGGCTACGGAAGGAGGGTGGCTGGTTAGATAGGGGGCACTGGGCTGGGGACAGGGGTGGCTAGTTAGGGGGCACTGGGCTGGGGACAGGGGTGGCTAGTTAGGGGGGCACTGGGCTAGGGAAGGGGGATGGCTGGTTAGATAGGGCTCACTTGGCTGGGGATGGGGGTGGCTGGTTAGGTGGGCACTAAGCTACGGAAGGAGGGTGGCTGGTTAGATAGGGTGCACTGGGCTGGGGACAGGGGTGGCTAGTTAGGGGGGCACTGGGCTAGGGAAGGGGGATGGCTGTTAGATAGGGGTCACTTGGCTGGGGACAGGGGTGGCTAGTTAGGGGGGCACTGGGCTACAGAAGGAGGATGGCTGGCTAGTTAGGGGGCACTGGGCTGGGGACAGGGGTGGCTGGTTATGGTGGCAATGGGCTAGGCATAGGGGTTGGGGGATAAAAGCACTGACCTGGGGATTGCAGTTCCTCAACTCCGGCTGTGCTTGCATCAGGCGAGGGGGGGGCCGTCAAGTCCCGCTGATTTCTTCGTCAGAAATGGAGCCTGGGCTGGGGCCAGGCGGCAGCCTCCAAGATACTTCTCCCGCTGGTCTTAGTGCTGGAGCTGGGGCCATCATCGGGGGGAGACAGGGAGCCGCTGGTGTCACTCCCGGGACGGCGCTTGGCGGTAGTAAACAAGTTATTCCCCCCCCCCCCCCCGCTGGTCTTACATTCAGCGCCGGAGCTGGGGCCAGCATCGGGGGGAGACAGGGAGCCGCTGGTGTCACTCCCGGGACGGCGCTGGGCGATAGTACACAAGTTATTCCCCCCCCCCCCCGCTGGTCTTACATTCAGCGCCGGAGCTGGGGCCAGCATCGGGGGGAGACAGGGAGCCGCTGGTTTCACGCTGGTCTTCATTCAGCGCAGCGGGAGAGGGGGGTCTGTTAAGTAATTCTCCCACGCATCGCTGGAGCCGAGGCTGGGGCTTTAGGGAGGGGGGGGGGATGGCAAATAACAGCAACACCTGCAGTGCCTTAGTGAAAGTCAGAGACACGCTTTCTGTTTCTGCCTATATGAAAGCACGCCCCTGTCACTGAGGCAGCGCCACTGTGCCCAATCACATCTGCCTCAGTGACAGGAGGGTGCTTTCATATAGGCAGAAAAGCACATCCCTGTCACTGAGGCACCGCTATAGGTGCCGCCTATACACACTTTTTGAATGAGCTTTTACAGCTCAGTTCTCAGCCCTGCCCACCGCCCGCCCCAGTGTCTTTTACTTTAATATGGACAGCGGGAGGCACCGCTCTTGGTGCCTCCTTAGCTGATAAAAAAAAAGTAAAAATGATTCTAATAATACAAAGCATATACTTATGACACAAAATATGTGTCATAAGTATTTTCTTTGTATTGTATTATTATATTAAACATAAATGACAGGGGAGGCTCTGCCTCCCCTGCCTCCCCTGACTGCACGTCCCTGTATAATTAGCTTACATAACAGTGTAAATCCAAACCTATTTTTACATGAACAGATTCATAGAATAATGATATCAAATAAATAAATAAATATTTAGTAATAAATATTTAGTAATAAAAATTATTTTTTTCTTGTACAAAATTGCAAGAAAATAACTTTCCCATATCTCATTTCACCTGAGAGAGCATAAAAACTGCAAGCATCTGCTATAACTTGTAAACTAAATAATGCTATGGGGTGCAAGTTGGGAAGTGCATAGAGTCCATTGGCCTGGCTGGGCCCCACCCTATCAGGATGCGGACATCCTCTAAGGTGCAATAGCCAGATCACTTCTGCATGCAATCAACGTAACTGCTTCTTCAGGAACCACAATATTTACAGTACAAAGTTTGACCAATGGCATGCCACTATGCTTGCCTACTCTCTATTGGAACCAATCATTTTTAACAGTTTCTAATATAGCATCAATGTTTTCTGTTAGTGTTTTACAATTGGGAACAAAATAGTACTAACAGACAGAGAGGCAAAGTTATAATCTATAGGGAATTGGCATAGATGCACAAGGATAAGTGCTAGATATTCCAAGCTTGATGGGCTGTATGCTACAGTCACATAGCAATGTTGGCCTAAGGTCAGCAAGATGTTAAATTGAACAAAGAGAAAGCATGTAAAAGTTATGTGTGGACTGTATATATAATAGGGGATGTATTTAGCTTATGCAGGTTATGTGGGCAGTTCTGGAATTTACTAAACTTGAATTTTCAGGGAACTCTTGAGGGTTTTAAGACTGTTGGAGAGTCATATTGAGCATTGAAGAACATTCCACAGAGTGGGAGCAGCCCGAAGAAAGTCCTGTAACCATGAGTGGGAGCAGGCAATGCATGTGGATGAGAGACACAGATCTTGTGCAGAACGTGGAGGTTCAACTGAGATATATTTTAAGATAACAAGAGATGTACAGTACAATATTTATTTATTTATTAACAGTTTCTTATATAGCGCATACATATTACGCAGCGCTTTACAGAGAATATTTGAACATTCACATCAGTCCCTGCCCCAGTGGAGCTTACACTCTATATTCCCTACCACATGTACATGCACACACAGACATTCTAGGGTTAATTTTGTTGGAAGCCAATTAACCTATCTGTATATTTTTGGATTGTGGGAGGAAACCGGAGTACCCGGAGTAAACCCACGCAGGCACGGGGAGAATATACAAACTCCGCACAGTTAGAGCCATGGTGGGGATCGAACCCATGACCTCAGCGCTGTGAGGCAGTAATGCTAACCATTACACCATCCGTGCTGCCGTGTATATATATACAGATATACAATTATTGGCGCTGATAAGGGCAGCAATAACTCTCCCAGGGATTATCTTCCCCAGGATATGGGAACAAGAGATGTATGTTGGTGTCCTTTGGGTAATAGCTTTATGTGTAAGTAGAAGTATTTTACGTATATCGATAAAATACAATACATATCAATCATCATTTTATAATGATATTGTTATAGTATGATGACACACGTGACTATTTAACTGTCAGTAAAACAGCACTAAGTGACAGATAGCTTAATAAAAAATTGAAAATACTAAGTTAGGCAAGATACACATTAGACCATATATTGTTCGATATATCGATCATGTGCTCCTATGGATCATTCTCTCGGTCAGGTGTGCTGCTCGCCAATGGGATGATCATGGGAAAAACTGCATGCATCAGCAGCGACATAGCAGGTATACCCTAGACCACAGATTCTCAAACTTGGTCCTCCGCACCCCTTCCCAACAGTGCACGTTTTCCAGGTCTCCTCACAGAATCACAAGTAAAATAATTAGCTCCACCTGTGAGTCTTTAAAAAAATGTGTCAATGAGTAAGGATTGCACCTGTGCACCTGCCAGATGACCTGAAAAACGTAAACTGTGTGGGGTTCTGAGAACCAAGTTTGAGAACTCCTGCACTAAACAATGTGCCCCATATGTCTCTCCATATTGTCTAATCTGTGTACCCAGCTTGAAACACTGTATCCATGAGTAACAGAAGAGAGTTATTGATTCACTTCATCACCTTTATGTTCTGTGGTGTATAGTAAAACACCTTCCTTTCTGTTTCTGGACAGTCACTGAACCTTCTGTTCAAATGAAGACTTCAAAAGCTATCTTGTCATGGAAGAATTGTGTCACATCTTCACAAGAGACAAACATGTCTGCGTAGTCTGAAAACCTTAAGGAATGCTATGTTACTGTCTGCTTCCTAATGTGGACAACTGAATAACATCAGGTACAAACTCAGGATCCTTCTAAAAAAAAAAAAAGTTTCACATACTCTAGTAGATTTGACACATGGCACAAATATCTGTTTAAAGGGGCATACAAATGCTGCAATAATAGCCCATTTTCTAAGCGAACTGACTAGATCACTTAGAAATTAAGCACGTTTCACTACATGTGTATGCCCCATAGTGATGGCGATGAGCAGTCTCACTCTATGTATGCCCCATAGTGATGGCAATGCGCGGTCCCGTGTGTCACCATTGTCGGCTCAAATCTTGACTAAATGTAGTCTAGATCTAGCCAAATCACCAGCGTTCTAACCAGTGAACACTGGTTAGCACAGATCCCACATGCACACATCGCTATGTGTGTATGGGTGATGTAGCAAGCCATGTGTGTTGAGCGATCTGACTTGAATAAATCGTTTAGCACGCCAAGTCGCCACATGAGTACGAGCCTTAAGACCATTAATTGCATTCTGATTGGTTGCCCATACCAAAATCACATGTGAAATAGAACTCACACCTTAGTAAATTTCCCCCAATACGTTGACATATATATATATTTTTTAAATGTATATTTGTTAAATAAATCCATGGGTTGCTTGTTTTCACACTATGGACCTTCTTCTGGTTCACTCGCAAAGGCAAATTCCTTCTCAAATGGACAAAACCATGTGCACTGCAGGGGGCAGATGTAACATGTGCAGAGATATTTGGGTGGGTTATTTTGTGTCTGTGCAGGGAAAATACTGACTGCATAATTTTTACACTGCAATATAGATCTCACTTTGAAGTTACTTTAAAGTGAGATCTATATTGCAGTGTAAAAATTATGCAGTCAGTATTTTCCCTGCACAGACACAAAATAACCCACCCAAATCTATTTCTCTCTGCACATGTTACATCTGCCCCCTGCAGTGCACATGGTTTTGTCCATTTGAGTTGGAATTTGCTTTCCGAGTAAACCAGAATAATGGCCAATACCTACAACAAGCAGCTTTCACCAGGCATTTAGAAGTATAGCCATTTTGTGCCTCCATGTAGCACCCCAGTGGATAACACTTATATACACACACTGAACAATGTAAAATGCTTCACATGTAAAAGGTAGCACACCTAACCACAATGTCTACACAGTCTTAAGGCATATACACACTGGGCGACTTTGAGCTAAAAGCCGCTCAAAACAGCAGGTTTGAGCGGCTTTCAGCTCAAAGCCACCCAGTGTTTATATGCCCCAGAGGAGAGTGCTTCCCATATCATCGCCGGGAAAGCCGTTCATATGCTGGTTATACCGGCTATGCAACGCCGCCCCCCGCCCCCCCCCCCCCCTCCGGCGCCGGTCCGGGGGAATGCCAATTCATCTTAAAGGTTGCCACTGATGTTATTTGGCCACAAGACTCTCACCGAACTGAGCAGCAGATATAGGAGAGTAGTCACTGCCACCATCAGTTACTGGCATTGTACACTGAACCTCTTCCTTCTGGCTGCTGCAGCTCTATGCCTAGTATTAGGTTTGGTTGCTTATTCTAGATCAGGGTAGCAGCCAGAGATATGACAGCAGATAGCTGGATAATGGATCAGAGGGCTAACTCTTATCTGGAGGTGGCATGAATCAGTAGATAACTGGCATCTAGTGATGACATGAGCTGTTCGTCATACATATATTAATAAAATTATGTATACTTTCCACAAGGCTTTACTGCCCCTGTTATAGTTTTTCTGCATAACCTAGCACTCTACACTCTAGAACTCTGTCCCGTCTAAAAATTAAGCTGATTCATAAATCTTGCCTTTGAATCAGTGCGGACTTTTTCATACCTTTTAACATTGTTCTGAGCTGTACAGGATTTTGTTCTTCGCCAATTCCATGGACTGCCAGCCTTGGTTTTGGGGCTGGGAGATTTATATGCCTTTTACTCTCTGAAGCCCCAGCTCCGTCCTGTGTCCATCCTGGGATATTGAATATGGTTTGAATCCAGGACGTCAGCAATACTTACTCCTTTCACACCGCCAGGTAGTCGGCACTCACACAAATCACTTGGAGATGACCTCTAAGCAATCCTAAGCAGGCCCATTAGTAACAGCCTTTTAAGCAGGATGTGGGTCATTAATGACCATAGGCCTGCCTTTCACACTGCCGCCGACCCAGGAATAACCCTGGTTGGACATTGGATGCGAGACGTGTGTCGACCTTTTCACACCAATCCTGACCCAAGGTCGCATTGGCTTTCCCTAGCAACCGGGTTCTCAGCTCTGTGCGAAAGTTGTAGGAATCTTTAAATCACTGGGGTCAAGTCAAAGCCAGGGCTTTGAGTGTCAGACAGCTTTTGCCTGATACTTAAGTTTACACTACAGCTCCATCAGTCCCTGCCCGCCCACAAAATGTCTGACAAGAATTGTAGTGTCCCTGTGTGGCAGTGTGCACAGTTACCAATGGGCTAAATTGTCCTAGGAACATTTTCTTTATCTCAATTTGATTCTTATAGTTCCTTGCAATTTCCCCTTGTATTGCTTTGTATCTACACCATTTATTACCCCATACATTTAGCAATGCAGCAGTAACTAGAAATGTTGCTCCCCCTACAAAAAAGTTTCCGATATATATACACAGTGTATATATATATATATATATATATATATATATATATATATATATACCAGCAGATAGGGAACATCAATCACCTCAATGTCCCCAAGCACGGCGCTGACAGGACTTTCTCAAAAAGCTTCTTTATTTCTCAACGTTTCGAGGAACGTATCCCCGTCGTCAGGAGTAGTAGACACACAAACAAGTACCACATTGCTTACCTTACATAGCGTCCTCCACGCTGTATCCGCCGCCCACCCGCGCCTTCATCACGAGAATCACCGGCACCTGAGCAACGCGCACCTGGATGACGTCACAGCGTCTCACCCAGACACGTTGCTAGGCAGCCTCAGCGTCTCCAGTAAATACAGCGCGGACAGCGTACGTTAACAGACAATGGAGTCAGCCACATAGGTTTACATACACTGATAAAATACATTACAAAAGGATACATGGAAACATATACATACATACCATAAGTGCAAATTAAAAGAATAATAAAATAGCAGCAGTATCAATAATATTGTAATCATGTCAAATTACGAAATACACATGTCGCATAGTAGATGATAACCAGAAGCATTACATAAGGGTATTCCATGCAATGCGCTCGTTGAGACCCTTAGGAGCCGCAGTGTCTAACCTGTGGATCCAAGCGGCCTCCAGACGGAGCAACTTCTTGTTACGATCACCACCCCTGATGCTCTCAGGGATGTGATCAATTATTTGATATTTAAGTGAGCATAGCGGATGGCCATGGGTTTTAAAATGCACCGCTACTGGCTGATCGTTACTTTTGCCACTCAATGCCGCTTTAATGGCTGAGCGGTGCAGTGCCATGCGCTCTTTAAACTTCCGAGATGTTTTACCTACATAATAATATCCGCAAGGACAAATAATTATATATACAACAAAGCGAGATTCACAGGACAATACATGTCTGATTTTATATTTAAATGCACTATGTGGGTGTTTAAATGTATCACTGGCTATCAAGTAACCACAAGTGACACATTTAGGACACCTATAACAGCCTGGTTTCTTCACTGCCACGTTAGGTGTGCATTGGAATTCGCTGATGTCCGAATGTACAAGTAGGTCCCGGAGGTTCTTACCCCTCCGGTAGCATGGTAAAGGTCTCAGTTTCTGGAAGCAGCTCAAACTCTTATCAGAAGACAGAACAGGCCACAGGGCTCTTGTGGCGATGGGCACGACGGGGCTTGAAGTGTCAAAGTTAGTCACTAAGGGAAAAACAGACTCATTTTTCTTAATTGTCGGTTTTAAGAGAGTCTTTCTCTCAAGATTCAAGACCCTACTTTTGGATAGCTCCAAATCCTTTAAGGCATAACCACGCTCATGAAATTTTTGTATAACCTTGTCCAATTCACCTGGTAGTGTGGACCAGTCACTACAGATCCTGGCCACTCTTACCATTTGTGAAAAGGGCAACCCTTTCTTAAGGGAGGGGGGGTGATGGCTGTTAGCCATAAGCAGGGTGTTCCTGTCTGTGCTTTTAGAAAAAATGTTAGTATAGATATGTCCATTATTAAGCTGTACCAGGACATCTAGATACGCAATTTCACTGGTACTACATTTAAAGGTAAATTTAATGGGCGTATCTAAGGCATTGATCTCTTGCATCATCACCTCGAAAGTATCTTGTCCCCCTTCCCACAGCATGAACAGGTCATCTATATACCTGCAGAACATCCGGATATGTTTACTTAATCTGTGTTCAAAGAACATTTTTTGTTCTAAACCAAACATATATATATTTGCATAGGACGGCGAAACCGCCGCCCCCATTGCACATCCGGATGTCTGCAGGTATATTTTGCTATCAAATACAAAATAATTGCGGGTCAGGATTAGTTCTAATAAAGTCAAGAATAAGTCAATATCGAACCCAAAGTTTGTAACCTTATGACATAGAAACTCCCTCATGGCCACCAGGCCTCCGGAGTGCGGAATGGAAGTGTAAAGGCTCGTGACATCCATGACACAAAGTATAGTGCCCGGAGTCACTTCGCCCACAGCTTCTAATTTTGTCAAGAATGATGTTGTGTCTTTAAGATGGGTAGGCTGTACCATAATGTGCGGTTGTACCAGCATATCCAACAGCTGTGAAACAGGTTGGTATAAACTCCCCCTGGCCGAGATGATAGGTCGACCAGGGGGGTTTTGTAAGCACTTGTGGATTTTAGGAAGTGTGTATAACACTGGCACAATAGGGCATAATACTTTCAATGCGGCACAACACTTTTTAGCAATCAAACCACCACTGCAGGCAAGATCAAGCAGCTTGAACAATTCACTTTGGTATTCAGGTGTGGGGTCTCTACGTAGCATGCGATAGACTGTGTCACAACTAAGCTGGCGTAATACTTCCGTGCGGTAATCCGCAATATCTTGTATCACTATACCGCCCCCCTTATCGGCGGGGCGGATAGTGATACTCTTATCAGTACTGAGATTCTTTAGAGCTCGAAGCTCACTACCAGACAGATTACAATGATGTACACTATTAGCAGCAGTATATTTATACATAGATTCCCCCAACATTCTATTAAACTTTTTAATCGAGGCATTGTGGCTGACAGGATCATAAGAAGATAAATGCTGTTTACTCACAAAGGATTGAATAACGGATGTTGTAATGTCCCGCTCAGAACCCTGAAAATGTTCTTTCAAACGTAAATTACGTCCAATGCGGTGATGATCCACCTGCCACTCAAAGTCATTATGCCTGTTCGTAGGAATAAATGAAAGTCCCTTGTTCAATACTGTTTTCTCTACGTCCAGAAGCGGCCTACTAGACAGATTGTAAATTAACTCTTGGACTTGGTGCGAGCTTTTGTAGATCCTTTCGCATTGGCCCCCTCTCCTTGTTCTTTGTTTTTTACACCCTTGCCCCGGGTGATTGCGCCTAAAGGGGGACGCTTAGATGATGTTGCATCGTCGGAGTCTGCTACCACGAAGTCACTATCACTTTGAGACGACGAGTAGTGCTGGTTGGCTCTGGCTTTTTTGGAGCGCCAGGAGCGTTTGTTTTGGAAATGACCACCGGACCGGTTATCTCTGTCAGTGCCTGTTAACCATCTGTAGACACTATTATATTCATAGTCCTGCTGGACCGTTGACAGTTTAGATTTTTTAAACTTAACCAGTTCAGCTTTGTAACTGTCACACTGTTGGTTCAATTTCGCCCACAGTTTGTCATTGGCACGGTCCGTTATGATAGCATGATGCTCATTATGGACAGCTGTCACCTTGTCCCTGGTGTTCTTCAATTCACGTCCAGCAAACTCAACAACAAGCAACATTAGGTCTAGGCTACAGCGATTCAACACGGCAACCCAGCGGCGACAGAATTCAGGGCTCGCCCGCCCTATAGTCGGTACGTTCCGTACTCGGAAGCCCCTGGGGATCAGCTTCTGTCTATAATAGACGGATAGGGATTGTCCATGAAGGAGGAAATCAATCTCCTTTTTTCGTATTGCATGGAATACCCTTATGTAATGCTTCTGGTTATCATCTACTATGCGACATGTGTATTTCGTGATTTGACATGATTACAATATTATTGATACTGCTGCACTACTCGTCAGCTCAAAGTGATAGTGACTTCGTGGTAGCAGACTCCGACGATGCAACATCATCTAAGCGTCCCCCTTTAGGCGCAATCACCCGGGGCAAGGGTGTAAAAAACAAAGAACAAGGAGAGGGGGCCAATGCGAAAGGATCTACAAAAGCTCGCACCAAGTCCAAGAGTTAATTTACAATCTGTCTAGCAGGCCGCTTCTGGACGTAGAGAAAACAGTATTGAACAAGGGACTTTCATTTATTCCTACGAACAGGCATAATGACTTTGAGTGGCAGGTGGATCATCACCGCATTGGACGTAATTTACGTTTGAAAGAACATTTTCAGGGTTCTGAGCGGGACATTACAACATCCGTTATTCAATCCTTTGTGAGTAAACAGCATTTATCTTCTTATGATCCTGTCAGCCACAATGCCTCGATTAAAACGTTTAATAGAATGTTGGGGGAATCTATGTATAAATATACTGCTGCTAATAGTGTACATCATTGTAATCTGTCTGGTAGTGAGCTTCGAGCTCTAAAGAATCTCAGTACTGATAAGAGTATCACTATCCGCCCCGCCGATAAGGGGGGCGGTATAGTGATACAAGATATTGCGGATTACCACACGGAAGTATTACGCCAGCTTAGTTGTGACACAGTCTATCGCATGCTACGTAGAGACCCCACACCTGAATACCAAAGTGAATTGTTCAAGCTGCTTGATCTTGCCTGCAGTGGTGGTTTGATTGCTAAAAAGTGTTGTGCCGCATTGAAAGTATTATGCCCTATTGTGCCAGTGTTATACACACTTCCTAAAATCCACAAGTGCTTACAAAACCCCCCTGGTCGACCTATCATCTCGGCCAGGGGGAGTTTATACCAACCTGTTTCACAGCTGTTGGATATGCTGGTACAACCGCACATTATGGTACAGCCTACCCATCTTAAAGACACAACATCATTCTTGACAAAATTAGAAGCTGTGGGCGAAGTGACTCCGGGCACTATACTTTGTGTCATGGATGTCACGAGCCTTTACACTTCCATTCCGCACTCCGGAGGCCTGGTGGCCATGAGGGAGTTTCTATGTCATAAGGTTACAAACTTTGGGTTCGATATTGACTTATTCTTGACTTTATTAGAACTAATCCTGACCCGCAATTATTTTGTATTTGATAGCAAAATATACCTGCAGACATCCGGATGTGCAATGGGGGCGGCGGTTTCACCGTCCTATGCAAATATATCTATGTTTGGTTTAGAACAAAAAATGTTCTTTGAACACAGATTAAGTAAACATATCCGGATGTTCTGCAGGTATATAGATGACCTGTTCATGCTGTGGGAAGGGGGACAAGATACTTTCGAGGTGATGATGCAAGAGATCAATGCCTTAGATACGCCCATTAAATTTACCTTTAAATGTAGTACCAGTGAAATTGCGTATCTAGATGTCCTGGTACAGCTTAATAATGGACATATCTATACTAACATTTTTTCTAAAAGCACAGACAGGAACACCCTGCTTATGGCTAACAGCCATCACCCCCCCTCCCTTAAGAAAGGGTTGCCCTTTTCACAAATGGTAAGAGTGGCCAGGATCTGTAGTGACTGGTCCACACTACCAGGTGAATTGGACAAGGTTATACAAAAATTTCATGAGCGTGGTTATGCCTTAAAGGATTTGGAGCTATCCAAAAGTAGGGTCTTGAATCTTGAGAGAAAGACTCTCTTAAAACCGACAATTAAGAAAAATGAGTCTGTTTTTCCCTTAGTGACTAACTTTGACACTTCAAGCCCCGTCGTGCCCATCGCCACAAGAGCCCTGTGGCCTGTTCTGTCTTCTGATAAGAGTTTGAGCTGCTTCCAGAAACTGAGACCTTTACCATGCTACCGGAGGGGTAAGAACCTCCGGGACCTACTTGTACATTCGGACATCAGCGAATTCCAATGCACACCTAACGTGGCAGTGAAGAAACCAGGCTGTTATAGGTGTCCTAAATGTGTCACTTGTGGTTACTTGATAGCCAGTGATACATTTAAACACCCACATAGTGCATTTAAATATAAAATCAGACATGTATTGTCCTGTGAATCTCGCTTTGTTGTATATATAATTATTTGTCCTTGCGGATATTATTATGTAGGTAAAACATCTCGGAAGTTTAAAGAGCGCATGGCACTGCACCGCTCAGCCATTAAAGCGGCATTGAGTGGCAAAAGTAACGATCAGCCAGTAGCGGTGCATTTTAAAACCCATGGCCATCCGCTATGCTCACTTAAATATCAAATAATTGATCACATCCCTGAGAGCATCAGGGGTGGTGATCGTAACAAGAAGTTGCTCCGTCTGGAGGCCGCTTGGATCCACAGGTTAGACACTGTGGCTCCTAAGGGTCTCAACGAGCGCATTGCATGGAATACCCTTATGTAATGCTTCTGGTTATCATCTACTATGCGACATGTGTATTTCGTGATTTGACATGATGACAATATTATTGATACTGCTGCTATTTTATTATTCTTTTAATTTGCACTTATGGTATGTATGTATATGTTTCCATGTATCCTTTTGTAATGTATTTTATCAGTGTATGTAAACCTACAGTATGTGGCTGACTCCATTGTCTGTTAACGTACGCTGTCCGCGCTGTATTTACTGGAGATGCTGAGGCTGCCTAGCAACGTGTCTGGGTGAGACGCTGTGACGTTATCATCCAGGTGCGCGTTGCTCAGGTGCCGGTGATTCTCGTGATGAAGGCGCGGGTGGGCGGCGGATACAGCGTGGAGGACGCTATATAAGGTAAGCAATGTGGTACTTGTTTGTGTGTCTACTACTCCTGACGACGGGGATACGTTCCTCGAAACGTTGAGAAATAAAGAAGCTTTTTGAGAAAGTCCTGTCAGTGCCGTGCTTGGGGACATTGAGGTGATTGATGTTCCCTATCTGCTGGTGTACTATATTCGCAAGGGCACGCAGGCTATTACTGGAGTTGGTGAGAGTGCTGGTCCATCCCGCTGCTATATATATATATATATATATATATATATATATATATATATATATATATATATATATCATCAAGTACGGCGGCACCCGGAGACTGACAAAAGAGACAACAGCTGCAGAGTAGCGTGATCGAATGTTTTCGATGTTTAATACATCGTCATCAGGATGATGCAAGTGAGAACAGAGCATACCTTTATGCATTAGCCACACCACGTGAAGGCACCCGTGCACTTCCAGTGAGGGTGATGCGCCCATGGATGACGTCATCGTCCCATCACTGGTTGTCGGGGTAACCAACAGAATATGTACAATAAATCAAATGATGGTGAAAACAATATACAGCGTATCCAATAGGTAATGTATAGGGACATGATGGATACAGTAAGTGAAACATATTAAATACAAACTGTGCACACAATGTTAACAAAATATATACAAAGTATTTACAGAAGGATCACAATAATCCAAATAAACCCAGCAAATCAAACGTAAAAAGAAGAATGGGTTAATCATGTGGACAATCGTCCCTTATAGAGACCGGGTGTGGTAGCGGACGCTAGTGCAACAGCTGTGTCAACTCAGTCGACATATCATGTCAACTAAGTCAGGTAACGCTGCAAATTATAGAAAACAATGCCACCCGGCGGATTCATTAAGACCCCTAGGTGCTAGGGTATTGAGTTTATTGATCCAGCGTGCTTTACCTCCTCGTAGCCTCTGTGATTCATGGTCAATTATGGTATACTTGAGTTGTGCAATGTTATGGCCGTGTGTGACAAAGTGTCGGGCTACAGGTTGATCACTGCCCCCACTGGTAAGTGCGGCACGTATGACAGATTTGTGGCCAGCAATTCTTTCCCTGAGAGTACGGGTGGTTTTACCCACGTAGCCTAAGCCACACGGGCAGATGATCAGTTAAACAATAAATCTAATGGTGCATGTTAACACATGCTTAATGGGTATGCGTACCCCAGAATGCGGGTGTGGAAAGTCACTACCAGTGTTAAGGGATCTGCAAACAGCACAGTTAATGCACCGGTAGCAACTGTTGCGACGTTGTAAAAAGTTGCCTTGGACTGACTGTTTCTTGTCCAATCCACTAATGTCCGTTTTAACCACCCAATCCCGGATGTTTTTACCCCTGCTGTAACAGGGCATGAGTCTGGTGTCATGAAGTTGTAACTCGGGGTCAGAGCCCACTACTGGCCATAGTTGTTTAGAATTGTTGCGGATGCCTTCACTGGCTGTGTTATAGTGATTAACCCACGGCATAGCCTTGTCCTGTCCCTTTCTCCCTGAAGGTTTGAGAGTGTCATCTCGATTACGGCTTAATGCCTTTTGTTTGGCTTTCAGTAATTGGCTTTCGTCGTAGCCTCTGATTAAGAAATCATGCAGCATCCTGTCAATGTGTTCAATGGCTGTTATACGGTCCGAGCAAATTCTGATTGAACTGGGAGTAGGGAAGGGAGAATTTTAACTTAGGGGGATGAAAGCTGGTCGCATGCAACGAAGTGTTGCGGTCAGTGGTCTTACGAAACAGTTCAGTGGAAATGACCCCATCAGTCAATCTTACTCTAATGTCAAGGTAATTAACAGTGTCATGGCTGATGTCGTATGTGAACTGTACAGGGTGTCCAGAATTATTATTCCCAATGATGAAGGATTCTAAAATCTCACGTGTACCTGTCCACAGGACAAACAAGTCGTCGATGTATCGAACGTAAAATAGTGCGTGTCGACAAAACATGTCGTCAGTCAACATAATGTCATCTTCAACCATATACATGTAGGCGTTGGCGTACGATGGGGCCACGTTGGACCCCATCGCACACCCCGCCATCTGCAGGTAAAAGACACCATCAAAGATGAACAAATTACATGTAAGTACCAGCTCCAGGAGATCAATAATGAGATTCACATCTGACCCCGTATACAGGGGGTTATCAATTACAAGTCGTCTGACCGCCATCAGGCCATCACCGTTGGGTATAACTGTGTACAAGCTCGAGATATCAAGACTGCACAGCAATGTCCCCGGTGGTACCCCAGGAATCCCCTTAAGTTTATTAAGGAAACTGGTGGTGTCAAGGAGGTGTCTACTGTGCTGGACTATACACGGCTGCAGTATGGCAACCAAATACGTGGATACCTTCTGAAATAACCCGTTGCGAGCGGAAATTATGGGTCGTCCGGGGGGGCTGATCAGTGACTTATGGATTTTAGGCAATGAGTATAATACAGGTATTACTGGCGTCTCCTGTATCAAAGCGGTTCTTAGAGAGTCACTGATCAGCCCCTCCGTGACAGCCCGTGTAAGGTGGTCAGTGAGTTTCTTGGCAAAGCATGCAGTGTTATCAGAATCAAGTTTGCGATATACTGTAGTATCACTCAATTGTCTTAGTAGTTCAGTACGATAATCACACAAGTTCTGCACAACAATAGCCCCACCTTTATCAGCGGGGCGTATAGTTATGTCCGTGTACAGGGACAAATCTTTCAAGGCCTGTTGTTCCATTTTATTAAGATTGGGGTACTTACCATAATCAGGAGTCTGTAAAAGATCACCAACACGTTTGTCCAGTAGTCGATTGAATGTTCTAATTGAGGGATTGGCAGAGTTAGGTTCAAAGCTCGATCTTTTTTGAAGTTTCTGTAGGGCTGGTGGCAGGGGTGCAACAGTCTCAGTGTTAATGGGGTTGCGGATTGCGGCTTTACTGCCACGAAAATACTCGTGCAGCTTCAACTGTCTATTCAGTTTGTACTTTTCGATGTTCCACTGCATGGTGTCGGTATGTACCGTTGGCACAAAGGATAAGCCCCGTTGGAGCACACGAACCTCTGTGTCAGTTAGAGGGTGATCGGATAAGTTGAAGATCAGGCTTTCGCCTTCCGATGCAGTGGAGGTCTCCCGGGTTGCCCGGATTGTCCGCGTCCTCTGCCTGGCTTTTTCGCCCCCCCCCCCCCCGCGGCGGGTTCTCCTTCGTGTTCGCCGCGGTTGCGGCGGGTACCTACCCCTCAAGGGGTCTGCTTGATCAGAGGTGCCGTCCGATTCGCTGTTGGTGGCAGCTTCCTGCGATGTGTCAGATTGCCACAATTGTTTGTAATTCCTTGGACGTCTGTGGGTGCGTCCATGTTGGTCCTGATTGCTTGCCCACTGGTAGACACGGTTGTATTCGTAATCGGCATTGACTTTAGCCAATTTCTCTTTTTTAAATGTGATCAAGTCTCTACGGTAGGTTGCAATCTGTGTGTCCAATTTGGACATCCAATCTTGGGTTGTGTCGGCTTTGAAATTGGCAAGATGTTGGAATTCAAAGATTTTAATTTTGTCCTTGGCAATGGCTAGTTCTCGGGCAGATTCTTCTATTACAAGTAGAAGCAGATCAAAACTACATTTATTGAGAACAGCGATCCAGCGTTGACAAAACGCTGTGTTGTACCGTCCAATGGTGGGGGAGTTCTTGACTCTGAAACCCCGTGGGATTCTTTTATCCTTGTAATATCCACTGAGGGTTATGCCGTGGTACAGGTAGTCTATTTCTTTCTGCTTCAACCGGATCCAGTCTTTGTACAAGTGGTTGAGGGGAGAAGGTTCTGCTGTATCACATAGTAACTGATTGAAAAGGATGGAATCAGCTTCGGCTTCGGAAAAGGTCAATACTTTTCCTTGCGTGAGTAGAGCGAGATTTTCAGTCCCAGTGTATCCGACAGGGTTGTTGCCATCAGTATTGGCCATTGCAGTCCACTGTTTGGATTAGGGCGATCCTGGATGCGGGGATGACTTTTATATGCAGTATCAGTGGCAAAAGAATTTGCCAGTGGGTGCTGTGGCTCAGTAACCCAATGCACTGCAGGAGCAGAGGGATACCTGTATGCAAAGATTTGAAGAGCAGCACTCCCACTATCTTGAATAGCTGGCTCCGGTGCCCTCCTGAGAGGGAAGACCCCACGGAGTACAACGTCAAGTACGGCAGCACCCGGAGACTGACAAAAGAGACAACAACTGCAGAGTAGCGTGATCGAACGTTTTCGATGTTTAATACATCGTCATCAGGATGATGCAAGTGAGAACAGAGCATACCATTATGCATTAGCCACACCATGTGAAGGCACCCGTGCACTTCCAGTGAGGGTGATGCGCCCATGGATGACGTCATTGTCCCGTCACTGGTTGTCGGGGTAACCAACAGAATATGTACAATAAATCAAATGATGGTGAAAACAATATACAGCGTATCCAATAGGTAATGTATAGGGACATGATGGATACAGTAAGTGAAACATATTAAATACAAACTGTGCACACAATGTTAACAAAATATATACAAAGTATTTACAGAAGGATCGCAATAATCCAAATAAACCCAGCAAATCAAATGTAAAAAGAAGAATGGGTTAATCATGTGTATTTGCTGGCGTATAAGACTACTTTTTTCCCCTGAAAAACATGCCTCCAAGTGGGGGGGTCGTCTTATATGCCGGGTGCACTTATATAACAAACTCTATATTTTGAGTTGAAATGTTGGGGGGGTCGTCTTATATGCCCAGTCGTCTTATACGCTGCCAAATACGGTATATATATATATATATATATATATATATATATATATATATATATATATATTGTCCCCAAATCTCACGGTCCGGGGTGTGGGGCACTCTCCAAAACAACACAATTCTGTGTAAGTGTTGTTAGATAAATAATCTCCTTTTATTGCTTCAAGTAGTCACCAAGTCAGTATGCAGCTAAAGATAAATCCAAAAACATGCCCCGGGGTTGTAGGCTGCTGTCCATTGGTTTTGTTTGTAGAGGAGAGATGCTGTGGCTTATGTGTAGAAAAACTTGGCAAACTATTATATCTTACCTATTCAATGTTATGGCATTCTGTTCACAGTGACTGCTAATTGCCCACCACAGAGGACCTCCTTTCTATTTGGCTGATGACGAATTGATTTACCCCAATAGCTAACATTGCATTTAAGAAAAGTCATTTTTCTTTTTCTAACACATCAAATAAGGTTTAACTAATATGAACAAAGGAGTATTTTTATTACTTTTCATTACACCACAATAAAACAGAAATGTGTCCAAAAACACACCTCAACTCCCTTCTTTCAATAATAAAAAAAAGTTAATACTTCATTGAGTTCTATTTTTCGTTAAAGCCAATGCCTCATTGTCAGCTGTCAAATGGCCTTCTGGAATATATATATATATATATATATATAATTTTTATGTAAAGTCCGCACTCTAGTTAGTATCTGGTTGACTGGGGGGTGCTCCTACAGATGAATGAACATCAGAGTATATATTGGAGAAAAAGGGCACTCACCAATTTGATAAAAAGTCCAAACGGTTTTTATTCCATATGATAATTAGATGCTGACATATCGACGTGACGTTTCGGTCCAAACCGGACCATCATCAGGATATAAAGCAGCCAAGAACAGAATTCTCTTCAGACAACCAACCTGGCATCCATCCTCTCCTGAGGATGGATGCCAGGTTGGTTGTCTGAAGAGAATTCTGTTCTTGGCTGCTTTATATCCTGATGATGGTCCGGTTTGGACCGAAACGTCACGTCGATATGTCAGCATCTAATTATCATATGGAATAAAAACCGTTTGGACTTTTTATCAAATTGGTGAGTGCCCTTTTTCTCCAATATATATATATATATATATATATATTAGAGAAGCGGGGGTTTTATCGGAGAGCGCAAAAATAGTGTACCACCTAGTTTCTCCAAACACAATATATAATACTGATACAATTTATGTAGTGACAGTTGATATTTGTCCCTTTCCCGAATAAGACGTGCCAATCTGTTCAAAGTGTAAAAAGTTCTTTATTGAAACCCAACGCGTTTCGTCAGAACGACTTCATCAGGGGTAAAAACTAGAAGTGGTACAGAAAGGAAAAAGGGTGTACTAATCAATAATGAAATTCATCATCTTGATATCCATATGGCAAAAACATCTTTTAATTTAAGATACATACCAAAATGTCTTTCAAGTATTTGGTTTGATCAACTTTTAGTACTCGTACAAGGTAAAATCTAAAATCATTAAAATAACCAAAAATTACAATTGATGGCAAAACAGTATGAAGAGCAAGCAAGAGGATAAATAGGAAAAAAGGGAAAAAAGGGGGGCTGGCGTTTAGGCCAGACTACATACCCATGTGTGGGGTTAAGGCCAAAACGGGATTTATTGGCAGCGTGTGGATGTAGATCCGCAGATAATAAAGGGTGTTATGTGTCTGAAAATGTTTAATTAGATCATTTTATTCCATGTCTAACATCATAGGTCTTCAAAAAAACCAATTTTATTTCAACATACCCCTATTAAGATGGTTCAGGGGGAAGGTTTCCGTTTGGTTAGAGATAGATTCTGGATACACCAGGCGTGATCCTAGATAGCATACGTATATAAATCATTTTTTAGAACATATAATGTTATTAATAATTAGAATGGGGACAATAATTTTACCTACCAATAGTGGGTGACTGTTATATACAGGATCTATTCAATAGATGATATAGTGGTTTAAAAATCTAAGTAAAAAATAATAAATAATTAATAAATGATAATTAAGTGGTATTGATTAGTTGTATTTGATATATGCCAACTATTATTGTCAAACATACCAAATATAAGGTGCATTGACGTGCAGAGTTCATTTTGGTCGAGTATCAAAGATTGTAGCCTTTAGTTAAGGGATTATTTCTTTCCTACGTAACAATTACATTAATAGCCATTAAAAGTAATTAATTTCCATAACGAGAAAGAATAAAGGGGGTAGGTGATTAATTACGTACCAATAGGGTGGGTAAGATAGATAAAGGCTCCACCAGCCTTATATGGATAAAAGACAACGATTGTCAAGAATAAGAGTTCAATCTAGAAAAGAGTTATTTTTATATATATATTACCTGATTACCAAATCAACATGGGAATATAAACCACTAATCAAAATGGAGGGGGTGGATTATTAATAAACATACCGTGTCAACGTAGGAATATTTTTCCACCAGTGGGAGATCGGATGAATGGAAACACTTGATTTCGCAAAAAATCCTAAGGAAATGGATTAATTGTGTTGGTAATTCACCTTAGACCATAAACTTTTTTTAGGGTGGGGGCAATATAATTTTTTAGAAAAAAATTTTTTTAAAAAATTTTTTCATGCCATTGCTTGCACTTTTACATCAAAAATAAGCTCATATACGGAAGAGAGTAAAATCACCAATTTGTTGGGGATATTTACATAAATTAAATTTGAATCAATGCATTTATTTAAACTCTTACATCATTTCAGATTAATGCAATTGTTTAAACTTTAACAACCTTTCAAAGAGTGCATATAAGTTCATGAACACTGCATTAAAGTATATTACAGGGTGTTACTAAACAAAGTAACAACAAAGATTCCAAAGATGCAGACTCACCACAATGTAGCAATTTTTCAGGAGCTCCTTCACTGGCTGGTAGTACTTGCCTGGTGAGCACTGAAGTCTATATATAGGGAAATGTACCCAGATAGACTTCCGGTTTTGATTAGTATCATTTAACAGCTAATGGTCTGTTTTTTTAAGGAATATTTATTATGGGCTAATAGGACGATACCCATTACATTGTTCGATCATTAGATATATAAAAAATATATGTAGTTAGGTCCCTAACGCTGTTGTCAATGATGGTGGAACGCACGCCGGCTCGTGTGCGTTCCACCTGTCCCACTTCCTGTTCAGGGCGGATATGGTCAGGTGCTGATCAATCTCCGTCCCCGTTTTTCGCTGTAATAGCGCGATATACGCTTTACATCAATTTGTGTTAACTTAGAACGCTATTTATAACCAGTCCTTAGGAGGTACTTATAATATAGATGATTGACTCCTACGTGTCTATATAAAATAAAATAAATAAAATAAACCCGTATTTTATATAGACACGTAGGAGTCAATCATCTATATTATAAGTACCTCCTAAGGACTGGTTATAAATAGCGTTCTAAGTTAACACAAATTGATGTAAAGCGTATATCGCGCTATTACAGCGAAAAACGGGGACGGAGATTGATCAGCACCTGACCATATCCGCCCTGAACAGGAAGTGGGACAGGTGGAACGCACACGAGCCGGCGTGCGTTCCACCATCATTGACAACAGCGTTAGGGACCTAACTACATATATTTTTTATATATCTAATGATCGAACAATGTAATGGGTATCGTCCTATTAGCCCATAATAAATATTCCTTAAAAAAACAGACCATTAGCTGTTAAATGATACTAATCAAAACCGGAAGTCTATCTGGGTACATTTCCCTATATATAGACTTCAGTGCTCACCAGGCAAGTACTACCAGCCAGTGAAGGAGCTCCTGAAAAATTGCTACATTGTGGTGAGTCTGCATCTTTGGAATCTTTGTTGTTACTTTGTTTAGTAACACCCTGTAATATACTTTAATGCAGTGTTCATGAACTTATATGCACTCTTTGAAAGGTTGTTAAAGTTTAAACAATTGCATTAATCTGAAATGATGTAAGAGTTTAAATAAATGCATTGATTCAAATTTAATTTATGTAAATATCCCCAACAAATTGGTGATTTTACTCTCTTCCGTATATGAGCTTATTTTTGATGTAAAAGTGCAAGCAATGGCATGAAAAAAATTTTTAAAAAAATTTTTTTCTAAAAAATTATATTGCCCCCACCCTAAAAAAAGTTTATGGTCTAAGGTGAATTACCAACACAATTAATCCATTTCCTTAGGATTTTTTGCGAAATCAAGTGTTTCCATTCATCCGATCTCCCACTGGTGGAAAAATATTCCTACGTTGACACGGTATGTTTATAAATAATCCACCCCCTCCATTTTGATTAGTGGTTTATATTCCCATGTTGATTTGGTAATCAGGTAATATATATATAAAAATAACTCTTTTCTAGATTGAACTCTTATTCTTGACAATCGTTGTCTTTTATCCATATAAGGCTGGTGGAGCCTTTATCTATCTTACCCACCCTATTGGTACGTAATTAATCACCTACCCCCTTTATTCTTTCTCGTTATGGAAATTAATTACTTTTAATGGCTATTAATGTAATTGTTACGTAGGAAAGAAATAATCCCTTAACTAAAGGCTACAATCTTTGATACTCGACCAAAATGAACTCTGCACGTCAATGCACCTTATAATTGGTATGTTTGACAATAATAGTTGGCATATATCAAATACAACTAATCAATACCACTTAATTATCATTTATTAATTATTTATTATTTTTTACTTAGATTTTTAAACCACTATATCATCTATTGAATAGATCCTGTATATAACAGTCACCCACTATTGGTAGGTAAAATTATTGTCCCCATTCTAATTATTAATAACATTATATGTTCTAAAAAATGATTTATATACGTATGCTATCTAGGATCACGCCTGGTGTATCCAGAATCTATCTCTAACCAAACGGAAACCTTCCCCCTGAACCATCTTAATAGGGGTATGTTGAAATAAAATTGGTTTTTTTGAAGACCTATGATGTTAGACATGGAATAAAATGATCTAATTAAACATTTTCAGACACATAACACCCTTTATTATCTGCGGATCTACATCCACACGCTGCCAATAAATCCCGTTTTGGCCTTAACCCCACACATGGGTATGTAGTCTGGCCTAAACGCCAGCCCCCCTTTTTTCCCTTTTTTCCTATTTATCCTCTTGCTTGCTCTTCATACTGTTTTGCCATCAATTGTAATTTTTGGTTATTTTAATGATTTTAGATTTTACCTTGTACGAGTACTAAAAGTTGATCAAACCAAATACTTGAAAGACATTTTGGTATGTATCTTAAATTAAAAGATGTTTTTGCCATATGGATATCAAGATGATGAATTTCATTATTGATTAGTACACCCTTTTTCCTTTCTGTACCACTTCTAGTTTTTACCCCTGATGAAGTCGTTCTGACAAAACGCGTTGGGTTTCAATAAAGAACTTTTTACACTTTGAACAGATTGGCACGTCTTATTCGGGAAAGGGACAAATATCAACTGTCACTACATAAATTGTATCAGTATTATATATTGTGTTTGGAGAAACTAGGTGGTACACTATTTTTGCGCTCTCCGATAAAACCCCCGCTTCTCTAACATCTCTTGTCCGACTCCCACTAACAGGGGAGTCTTATCGGAGTAGCAGCAGTTTACTGTCAGCGCAATACGAGGTCCAAATTGTATTTCTATATATATATATATATATATATATATATATTCTGTTTTAATTAAGAGCAATCAGCAAAATACAGACTTGGCTCAGAGAAAGAGTGCACATGGTAATACACATCAAAAATGCACAAGAGACCATAGTAACAACAACTTATTACAAATCTGTGTATAAATGAAAATTGACAACGTAGGGGGGGAATTAGACTTAAGCCGATTCTAGCAAGAATCGCCGGGGATATGGTCGCTTAGCGACCATATCTCCATGCATACAGTGGTTGCTGGTGGTCGCTGGTCACAGGAGCTTACTCCAGTGACCAGTGGCTTTCCCAGGCAGAGTGCCCTGTTTTCATCAGCGACCATTGCTGGTCGCTGATGAATACGGTACACTGTGCAATATGCTTGCTGAGCAATAATCATTCAGCGAGCATGAAGGTGTATTTTATTAAACAAAATGGTACTTGATAATACTATTAGTATAGTCTGAAATTAGTAGAATTGGAACTGGAGCCAGAAGGATCTTGCACCAGACCAGAGTTGGACTGAACTCACAGCAGAATTGAGCCAGACTTGGACACAGAGAAGAAATGGAACTGGACTTGGCACTCAGGCAGAATGGAACCAGACTTGGCAGTTGGCACACAGGCAGAATGGAACCAGAATAGGCTCAACCGGACTGGAACAGGAATGGCTGGACCACCTGCATAGAGACAAAGATACAGGGTTCGGGGGATTGCAGCACTGCTTGTGTACTTCAGCAGAAGAAATGAGCACCACTGCACTGTGATTGGATCAGGAATATATTCTGGCTGGCCATTGGTTACAGGTAGTCAGCTGATGGTCTCCAACATGGTGTTGCCTAGAATGCAGATAAGAACACAGTTATCAGTTAGTCTTTGATTACTAAATACAAACTTTATTGTGCCACTTGTAGGCAGCTGACCTATCTCCGTCGCTTTCTGTCTGCCTGTGCCCTGTGACTACAGCGTGGCACAGGCAGGGGGGATACAGAAACTTATCTCCTGAGATTTGTGGACAACAGCATCCTTGTAGTTCCATGCCAGCTTGATACACTATAAGTACCTGTTTTTTTTGCATGTGTCTTTTTTGCAATGGTACAGAGCACTTCATCATAGCTACTATATCACAGTTGCCTACCCTCCTGCATTCTGCAGGAGACTCCCTGAAATAACAGCAATCTCCCTCTCTCCCTCATTAGTCTAGCAATCTCCCTCATTTCACCTAGCCCATATTACACTGTTACATTTTTTTTGGGGGGGGGGGGGAGGAATGAGACAGATACATTTACATTGAATCATCAGCACCATTTCCCAACACTTTATCAAGTATAGTAGCTCTTTCTAACTGCTTTGGGTCTCATCTACATTTGTATATAAGTAATTTTAAAAGATTCCTTTCAGATGTAGCAGTGCACACCCACGCTTCTAGGTGCCACATTCACAATCTCTCCATACTGTATATGGAACTAGACACGTCCTTTGGGTGGAGCATGACATGCCCAGTCAATGGGGAGCTTTGCAAAATTCTACTACCAACTATAATCTCCCTGAAACTAGTTTTCAAAAGTAGGAAAGTATGTACTATATCATCTCTCCATGACAGGCAGATCATAGTGAATAGCTATTGTGGTCTGTTATCTGTCAGGTAGAATTATATGTTGTTGTTTTTTCATTCCTATAATTGCGCAACACCTATTTTGGGTGAGGAAATCATTTATTTAACTTGCTTCCTTAGAATATCATTGGATGGAAGTGAATTTTATGTGTATATGGCAACTGAGGTTTTTTTGTAGTATACAGTACAAATGAAATATTGCATACATACAGAATGCCAAATAAAATGAAGTTGCCAAAAGTCAATAGCAATCAATTTTTCAAAACTAGAAAGGGAAGCAGAAGGGATTTTATTTGTTTGATAGCCCAGCCAGGAATAGGATATCTTTATTCTGTAAGCATTTTCATTTTTGGCTTTGTGACAGAATGGATGCCAATAATTCGTCTCAGTATAGTAGCAGATAAAGCACAAAAACAAAACATAGGTGCCGTGAAAAGTGGTCTGGTGATGGAAAAGAGAAGACAAACAAAGTATACATCATGGTCTTGACATTTATGGAGCATTTACTACCTTTGCCACCTATTATATTTTGAAAGTGGGACTGAAAAATCTAAAAGCTGCACTCAAAACAAAACAAGGGGGGAAAGGAGGAGTGTCTCGGTGTGGTGCACCTACAAAGTTTTAATAAAATATAACCTTTAATTGTTATTTTCTAAAAGCTGCGAAATATACAACACAAATACGAATACAAATATGACACGGACAGTGAGATTAAAAGGAATAATCCTCACACCGTGGGGCCCCCAGGATCTGTATCCCTTCTTTTTATCTGGGTTTGTCTGTAGTGGTGCTTGTGAACATTGGTACCATTTAGGCTTGGTTTTAGCTGCACTGTGACAGTTGAAACAGGGATGGTAATAATCACAACAGTATCCAAATGCCAATTAATAAAGGGAGAGGTCTCCTGTCAATTAGTGAGGGCAATGAATCTTGCTAGCAATATTAGTTACTGTTGGAGCAATCTAACAGATCTATGTCTGTTGTCCCGGTGCCAGGCAGCCCCTGTATATAATAAACAGTGAGGTACCTGTCTATCATAAGCACAGCAGCGGCAGTTGGGTAGTGATGGTAGTAGGCAGCAGCCGCGGCTAGTCGGCTTGGAGTGACAGCGGTAAAGTACACCCGCTTCACTCCCGATAAGCCGTCTGCCTGCTTGTCAGCACTGAGCGGTGTTCAGTGTTACACACCGTGTCTCAGGCTGGAGGCAGGTGGGAGAGCCGGCAGCGGGACCGCACCATTTAAACTAAACAGATCAAAATTACATTTCAGAGGGAGGGGAAGACTGGGAGCACACACTAAGGAGGTTATTCTGATCGGAGCGGCCAAACGTGCGTACGTTCCATATTAGCGTACGCTCTCCGTACGCGGTCGTTGAGGTTAAGTCCACCCACAACTCAGCCGCATACGTACGGCCAGAAACAACGTCAAAGGGGAGTGGCGTACAATTGAGCGTACGCCAACGTACACGGACGGCCCAGCCCTTACACTCCGACAACTGGCGTACAACAGAGCGTACGCCACCGTTTACGGACGTCTCTCGTCCGTCTTCCCACCGACTTCTTGCGGAAATCTGAGCGTACGCCAGCTTGCACGGACGGGTCGCTATTGTTTTCAATGGAAAACTCAGCTTATGTCACCGCTCGTGAGAGTGAGCGTACGTCCGTGTACGCTGGCATACCCTTCACATGTATGGACCTGCAAATCTTGCCTTTCAACTAAAATTCAGACAATTAATTATTTGATTGAATTAATTAATGTGCAAAATAGTGGGCATGGGCTTAAAACATTGCTGAAACATACTTTGTAGGTGTTAGATGTGGTTTATGTTATTGTATCATAAATACAAAACCTATGTTTGTATTAGAGTGAACACGTTGACACATGTCGACTTGTGTAGATTGAGTGTGCTACTGTGTAAAGTCTATGAAAGCACGTAGTGAATGTGTCTAACTGTTTAACAAATACCTACCTTAGCATATATAAGCAGGTCTTAAAAAGATTCTTACCTTAAATAAAACAAACCTTTAAATGTAGAGAAGTATAGAAAGATAAGCTTCCAATGTGTTTGAGTGCTGTGTGTGGCTTGCAGGTAGTGAAATCATGGTTTGGACTTAATAGACTGCAGCATTGCTTATTACATTCAGGTGTATGTGTTTGAGTAGTAATCAGCGTAAATTAGCAAACCCAGGCGCACGCAGGCATGCGGTATCTGTAGGGGTGGTCTGAGCTGGCGGTTGGCGGCCGCCTGTTTTGTGTCTGAAATGAACGGTGCTTTAGGCGATCGTGCGGTAGTAGCACCGCTCATTTTTGGTGCACACCCCCGTGTACGCCCATATTTACGCCCATTTTCCCTCATTATTTCGGCCGCTCCCCTCAACACGCCCCTATGCCGCCCCCAATGCCCGTACTCTCGCGTACAGGTTTTTTCGCACGGAGAGACCCGTCCGTAAGCGTTGTGGAGTGTTCGCGCCTGCGCATTAGCGAATGTACGCATGCGCAGATCATGAAAAACCCCGGAACGTACGCGTACGGCCCGGCCGCACCAACCAGAATAAGGCCCTAAGTGTGTCAGGTCTGCGTACGCTTCGCAGAGAGCTTCAAAGGACATAATTGACATATGTCTGATTAACCGTCAATGCTTATTTAGGGGGCCGCTTCACATACTCCTCGATAATTTCTGTGCGACCAGTCACCCCAAAAAAACCCTCTTCTATTTACTCAAAACAAGACTATATTATTAATAATAATAATAATACGTGGCGAATAGTACAAATGTGCTGTAGCCAACTTTCATGGGTGTAACTTGTAAACCATACAGTAGGGTATATTCAATAACTTGCAAGCTGTCACAGCTCGCACGGTCAATATTCGTCAATAACTGCTGCCGCTGTTTTGGAGGCCGCACACGCCGTTTCCACATCGCTGGGTTTTTGCACCCTTAGGCCAGTGAGTGGGTGCTAGGGTAATATAATAATAGAAGAATAACCTCAAAAAGAAAGTGTGGTATATTGAACCTTTAATTCCCAACAAGCCTGACAGCCATTGACTGCTTTTTCATGCTGGCTTTTGTAAAAAACTACATGTTGAGTGGCTGCTCATGTATTGACCCCTTTATTGATTCCTAATGTGGCTCCACAAGGGGCATATATATATATATATATATATATATATATATATATATATATATATATATATGGATTCAGTATTTAATCCCGGCGGTCGGGATCCCGGCGTTCAGAATCCCGACGTGGATCGCCCCCCCTTGCGGGCTCGCTGCGCTCGCCACGCAGCGGGCCCGGTGCCTCGCTACGCTCGGCACACTAATTTATTCTCCCTCCAGGGGTGTCGTGGACACCCCAGGAGGGAGAAAGTGTCGGCATTTCGGCGGTCGGGATTCCGGCGTCGGGATTCTGAACGCCGGGATCCCGACCGCCGGGATCTTAACTGCATCCCATCTCTTATATATTTGGCCAGATCTGTCAGTCAACGCAGTGTGGCAAACGGTGGGCGGGGTTTCACGGGTGATTGACAGGCCCATCCACCGTCAGCCACACTGCAGAAGCAAGGCACTTCCGCACTTCCGTCCTACATGCTCTCCACAAGCACACACCCCTCCTCGCCCAACACTCCCCATGCCTGCCCACTAACTCCATCCACGGCTGCTCACCACCCACAACCCCTCCCCCAACACACTCATCCCCTGACCGCCCATAGGGCATCTACACACCGCACGCCCAGCCCCCCCCTCATAGACCGCCCCGCCGGACATTTCGCCCGCCCCCCCCTTCTGACTCACACCTGACAACGGTCCCTGCCTCCGGCACCAATAATAACACAACGCCCGCCCCCCTTCTGCCTCTAACCCAGGGCTCGACAAATACCGGGGGCCAGGTCGCCACGGCGACCAGATTCTGCTTCCTGGCGACCAGATATTTTGCAGGGAGGGAAGAAGCAGAATCTGGTCGTCGGCAGCCCGACCACCCTTCTCCCCGTCATATCAAGCCAGCGCAGCGTGGTCCCCGGCCAGCCTGTGTCAGGAACAGGCTGGTATAAGAAGATGCACTCTCCCAGCTGCCCGTGTCAACATGTTAGAGCGGCGCCCGTGGGTCCCATCAGGGAGAGACTGCTTACCGCCAGCAGCTCAGCCCCTGCCCGGCCGCCGGAGTTGCGTCCCCTTACACCCTGCTGCGGGAGCTCCGTGAGGCGTAGCGAGGGTGGAGCCGGCGGAACGTCAGCTCCGGGCGCAGAAGATTAGCAGGGCGCCCGGCACCACACTCCCTGCCCGCCGGTCCACCCTCTGGATACCGCCCGTTGATGGCAGAGGGGAAGAGTAGGCGGGGGTGATGGGTGGAAAAGAGCGGATATGCTTTTGAAGCTGCCGGTGCTGCTGTGCTGTCATATAGATATACTGACAGGCGCAGCACAGCCAGCAGCAACCACGGACATGCAGAGCCTGCTGCATGTCCGTGGTTGCTACTGGCTGTGCTGCGCTGCGCCTGTCAGTGTATCTATATGACAGCAGCACCGGCAACTTGAAAGGGATATCCTCTCTTTTTCATCCATCACCCCCGCCCACTCTTCCCCTCTGCCATCCACTCACAGTCCTGCTTTAGGCTGGCTGTCGTGATTGGGACTCTCAGCTCGGCTGGGATCAGGCAGCTCAGCCCGGACCCTACAGCAGCAAGTTAGGGCAGCAGGGGAGGTTTAAAAATGTCTGCGGGACGAGGAGGGCTGCTGTGCTTGACCAGCAGCAGCTCCTCTTCTCATTATGTTTTCATTGTAGGACCGCCCCTTCACGGCTATATGCCGTAAATCGCTGGTCTGTGAAGGGAGGGGGTCGGGTGTGATTCAAATATCATGACACAAGGTCCCATTAAATTGCGTCACTTTGGCTCCGCCCCCTCCCGCCGACCCGCGATTCGCGGCTAAATGCCGTGGAGGCAGGTCCTAATGATAAAAAAGTGATGTTCCCCAGTACTCCAATAATGATCATCTGTGGCAATGGCATCCTCCAGGGCACTCTAAAAATGTAAGTGTCTGTGTTTCTGTTGTGTGTTTTGATATGTACTGTGGGGGGTGATTCAGGACTGCTTGCTAAACAGCGTTCCTTCCCTGCTTATTGGTCAGCTTAACGCCTCCCACCAGGCAAATGAACCTCCACTTCCTGCCACCCCATATATCCCCGCAGAAGCATAAGATTGGATGTGTATGCTGACACATCCATTCGCATGCGAGTGTATGGAGGAAAAATCATTTGATGGTTGCCGACCATCGAATGATTTTTTCACGCATACGCAAAAAAAAATCAGTCTATACTGACTTTTATTTGGCTCGGAAATGCCAGAGAACATGGTGGGTGGTGACTTCATGTGGCGTCAGCAGCCCGCCTGCCCCATGCAGGCCTCCCCACACCTGTGTGCGGATGGGGACACCCAGCGTTTTTCTGGGCACACCCACCTTTTGTGGGCACGCCCAGGAAAGGCTCAGTATCCCTATGCACCATCCTCCTGCTCGCCCTGATGCCTGCGAACGCCTCGGTGACTGTGATAGCGCACAGGGGGGGCTACATATCGCATCATCGCGCAGGCTGATATGCAGTCCCCAATACATCGGAATGGGTCTGAATTCAGATGACACAGAATGAAGCTGAATCACCCTCAGTATGCCCCCTGGCAACGAGCAAGGAACCCCTAGCAACAAGCATGGAACCCCTGGCAACCATCATGTAGGCAAGCAGAGTAATGTGTATTACACAGTTTGTGGGGCATAATGTTAAAGGAGCATTATAACAGGGAAAAATGACAGGGGGGGCGCCGAAACATACTGTTGCTCCAAGCACCATGTCACCTAGCTACTGCTCTGTCCGTGACCGCCCCTCCTCCCCCCGTGGCCCAGCGCTGGAGCTCCGTCTCTGTCCCCCTTCCGCTTTGTTGCAGGAGCTCCGTCCGTGAGAGCCCCCCCTTCGCCCGGCCATAGACTCAAACACATATGTACATACGGCGCACATTAAACTGATCAATGCGCTGTAGCAAATTAATTTTGTTACTACTGATAATGTTATTACTGTGGGGAATACGTATATTTTGAGTGAATAAGATGTCTGGACGAGTAGTACAGGACCTGATATGCCAAGAGGGCTGTTTGGAGCAACTGCAGCCTCAGTGTATGATGATGCATCTACATTTAGGGGTAACTGCAGCATATATCTGCAGAAGCAGCCCCCAAAAGTTTCTATGGGAGCAGCTACAGTATAATGTGAGGTTTACCAAGCAGCTTATGGCATCTTCAACTTCAGATGGCACTAGCACTTAGAAGCCAATGGGCTGCTCTATTGTTGATCCAGAGAATCCCTTTGCACTAGCCAACACTGACCTATGTGAACCCCAATGGCATTGCATGCTCTCCAGCCTGGTCGGATATGAGTTAGCAACAATCCCACCCGGACACCGCTACCTGCCTCCCAGGGGACCCGCTGCCTGACACTCCCAGCTGACTCCCAGCCAAACAACGCTACCTGCCGCCCAGGGGACCCGCTGCCTGACGCTCACACCGAACTCTGTCCGCTCCCAGGTAAGACACAAACGCTGCCTCCCAACCCCCCTCCCCACACTATCACAGACTACACCACCTTTGCAATTATATGCACTTTCATTTCTAAACATTTATGCTGTCACTCAAATTCCCTTTCAGAACATTATTCACCAAATTACACTACATCTCACACTCACATATATTTCCACTTCAAATGGGGCGAAGCCCCTCACGACGGTGTGAAGAGCGCCCGGAGGGCGCGATGAATCACCTAGTATATATATATATATGAGACATACTGATTATTTGGGATAAATTTACTAAAGCTTCTAAAAACAAAATAAAGTGATGTTACTCATAGCAATCAGATTCTGTCTATCATTTTCTAGGATGTAATATAGAAATGATAGACAGAATCTGATTGGATAGTAGCTTTAGAATATTTACCCATTATTGTTAATCTATAAAAACCCATATCCCAAAAGAGGCTGAAGGTGACCTTTTATCGTGTGACCAGCCCAGTCGTCTATAGCCAATGTGTGATGGGGAAAACAACTTTTTTGTTGGTAAATGACTTTGGATTTTGCAGTGCTGCTACTGTTTTGTGACACAAGTATCTCACGACTACAAACCATTTTCCATTTTTAATGCAGCTATGAGGCTAATCTTCCTACTAAATGTCTGATAATCCACTCTTGTCAGTCCCTCCATTGGTTACCTGCAGTAGCAGATCAGGGGAAGATCCCTGGTGCGTAACATTAGGGATGCCAATCCCAGGGCATTTTTTCAATTTTGGAATTGAAAAATGCTCAATCCCGGGATACCCGGGATTGAGTTCATCAATGTAATGATGAACTTTAATCCCCCCTCTCATCCCAAATCAGTTGCCCTGCAGTGTACTTACAGGCAGGAAAGCAGGAGCTGGATGCTGCAATGGGCAGGAGGTGGTGGGTTGCAGAGGAGAGGACCCAGGTGTGCGGCTGTCAGGCGCAGGACCGCGCGGTGCAGAGGAGAGGACCCTGGCGCGTGGCTGTCAGGAGCCGGCCTGGAGGCGGTGCGCTGCAGAGGAGAGGACACAGGCATGCGGCTGTCAGGAGCTGGGCCAGAGGCGGTGAGGTGTTTATTAGAGGAAACGGAGGAGGCCGCGCAGTGATCGTCAGGCAATGCTAATGAATTTTAACAACAGAAAGAGTTACCTCCAAGTCTGTCTGTTGTTACCCAGTTTGTTTTATCTCTGTTTACAATTTTAAGGCGCAACAGAATCTGCTGCACTATATAAGAAACTATAAATAAATACATATATGTGCCCCTTAAAAATAACTTGGGTCTGAAGACCCATTAATCCAACCCAGTAAATATATTTTATACTGTGCTGCAGTATTAACTTTCTGTAGCTTGTTCGGGAAGAGCTGTCCTTTGCATTTTTTATGTACTTGCATACAGTGTTAATAATTGCCATTATGCAAGAGGTAAGTGGCTATGTTAGTAACTGTGAGGAATATGTATTAACCACTTAAGTGGTATGCCTGGAAATCTTCCGGGCTAAACTGTACTGCTGGTGCTGGTCACCAAGGAAGATTTCCGGACTACACTACTTTCCGATCCCCTGAGGATCGTGGCACCTGGGAATCAGCATAATGCATTACATGCTTAAGCCCATCCACTCCAATTGGCCGGGGGGTGGGCTTAATGTGTAATGCATAGTGCTGATTCACCTGGGCAGCAAGGTGGTCGTGTAAATGTAAAAAAACACCACTGAACGCAGGTTAATACCTATTTACGGGTAAATTTATGAAGATGGGAGTGATACTGAAGATAGGATGTAGCCTATAGGCAGTTACCATTATGTGTCTCTAAATATTTTATATAAATTATATAGAATGATATATGAAGGAGCAGAACTCTATGCCACGTGCATTGGTGCAGATTAGGTACACCTCAATTGCTACCAAATTAAATACATTTTATATATTGTCCTCTACTGTATTCAACTGTAAGTCACTGATCTAAAACAGTATTTTATTGTATTAAAAAGTACAATGTGAATGATAGCAACTTTGTTATAGCATACATAACGATAAATGACCATTAAAAGATTGTTACATCTCTTTATGTAACCTAATGGACCAATTTTTTTTAGCTGATTCCCCTCCCAAAACCTGTGGCACAATGCTTACATGATCATCCTGGCCGGTCAGCCCGGGCCAGGTGTTTGGAGGAGTAGGGACCCCCCCAGTAAAGGGGACCCCCCAGGGGAACCCTGGCCCGGGCTGAAGCCCGGGGCTGTGGGTGGCAGACTGATGGCATAAAAGTGCAAAATTAAGAAATAAAGTATTGGGTTATGTTGTGGAACTAAAAGAACCAGCAATCCTTCCCTGCATGCTGGGACTTGGAGAACCACAAGTCTTAGCATACGGGTCATTAATGGGCCCACTGGTTCTTGTAGTTCCACAACACAACCAATACCGAAATAAAACACACACACAGACACACACACTAATAGTTCATCTTTAATACTACATACTTACCTATCGGGTCCACGGTAGGCCTGTCCTCTTCTCCAGTAAAATCCATAGGAGCCCACTCCTGATTGGTTGAGGGAAGAGAATCGCTTATTCTCTGGGAGGAGCTGCAAATGTCAACTCACTTGCGGCTGGAGACAGGCAATCGTTTTATTTTTACACCATGAATGCTAAATGGAATGAAGAGGACACAATCTACACTGGAGGGGATGGTGAGTATAGTTTATTTTCATAGGTACTCCTATGGATTCTACTGGAGAAGAGGACAGGTCTACAGGGGACCCTATAGGTAGGTATGTATGTGTGAATGTAGAATGTATTAAACTTATACTTTAATAAAGGGTGTCATTTTTTAGGTATTCGTTGTCCTCTGCCTGTGGCATGACACCGCTGTCACTGGGTGCTCATTCCCCTACTTCATGCTCTCTTCCCTATCTTCCCACCCCCAACTCCTGCCACTTAGTGCTTACCTTCTACTGATTTCACCCCCGTCACTGGTCGCTCACAGTTATGGAAATGCCCCCCTCAATGGCACAGCAACATTCTATTATAACTAGAATCTCCCTGAAAGTAATTTTCAAAATTAGGCAGGTATGTCGGACAACCGTGCACATTACTTAAGAATGCAGCAGTTAAAAGGTTTTTTTTAGTTGCTAATGACAAGTGAGAAATCCAGATTGAATGTTGATACTCTAGCTGCAGCACTTGCTGTAAAATTCAATATGAAGGATATTTTTTGTTCAGAATTTTCCAATATATTGTTAGAAGATGATACATTGACAAAAAAAACATACATTTAATGGAAAAGTACTCAATTAAATAATAATTAATAGGCATGTAAGCTTAATTACAATATAAAATGTTGCAAATGTTTTCATTATGCATTTATCATATCATAGTGTATTATTGTTGCAATTAATAAAATGGTTCTTTAATTTACAATATTTTTTTCCTTTCATTTATTTGTGTCCTCCTTTTCATTACCAATGGTAATACAATTATCCATACCAACCAATCACCTATTAGATTTATCTACTGCATTTTTAGACAAACAAGGCAAATATCTCAACTTGTCGCTGTTTACGTGAATGTGTGAAACTAAAAGCAAGGATTGTGGACGCCCTCATAGAGGTTCATTTATTAAGAATAAATTTAGCAGTTTTAAAAAGACAATCTTATTTATTGCATAACCAGGAGTTATGGGGATTTGTTGCACACATTATGGCCCTTATTCTGATCTGTGCGGAAATTCCCGCATTCTTACGGAGCGGTCCGCACGCCACGGTGTTTTGCCGCATGCGGCCATCGTCCGTAGAAACGCCCACGTGTCCTCCGCATTCGGACGGACTCACTCTTTAAGAACAGGGCGTGTTTACGGACGACATACAAAGCATGCGTGTGCGGGAGAAACACTCCGATTCGGCACGGTATTACTGAGTATTACAGAGTATGCTCGGGAATACCGCATCCGAACGGGAGCCAAGCGGTGCTACCGCACGTAAGCGGAGTATTTACGCCAAACAACCCACTATGAAGTATCTTCTGCAATACATCACATGACCCACTTATTCAATTACCTATCCTCATAAAAAACTGCTTATTTGGAATTGGAATCAATTAGATTCCAATATATCCTTACAAGCATGCCTAACACATGCATTGCACACATTAACCCTTACAGCAATGTAAGTGCAATGCTTTGTATTACACCCTGTGTAAAAGATTATAAACAATCTACACATATACTATTTAAAGTGCAAATAAAACCAACAACTGTGAACTTGCATAAAGAATTTAATGAACTACACAATTAACAGAAATAAAAAAATATAAAATTAGAAATTAAATAAGAAGGTCTTTCAGGTCCTGCAGGTCTGCTTGAGCCAGCCGCAGATGGTGCTCCAGTCGCCGGAGGGCCCCACGCACACCCTCATCTGCCGGTGTGGTGTCATCTGTGGGCATGTCAAAGGGGCAACAATTAGTCATGTTATTCTTGCATACATTTCACATACTGCGACATAAATTGCACAAATGCTAGGTGACATGTGTGTATATATATATATATATATCTATGTAGAGCATGGGTCCTCAAACTGCGGCCCTCCAGATGTTGTGAAACTACAAATCCCAGCATGCCTTGCCACAGTTTTGCTATAAGGAAGTGTTAAAACTGTGGCAAGGCATGGCGGGATTTGTAGTTTCACAACATCTGGAGGGCCGCAGTTTGAGGACCCATGATGTAGAGAGATAGAGACACACATAGATAAATAGATATGACACATACATATATACATACATGCTAACTTATTTACTACATACTGTATTTTTTGCCCTATACCCTTTACTCTGCAGAAGACATAACAGTCATATTGTTTCTTCTCAGTCACAACCCACCCATGACTAACCAATGACAAGCAGGTCATGGCCTCCGTCAATAAGAACTTGTCACAATCTGCTCAGTCTAAGTTCAGTGATGGTTCGTGGCATGGGAGTTATGCAAATGTCAGGAATGCACAGTACACATCCTCAAAATCATAATTCTGTCTAAACCAACCTACAATTCTGTGAGGGGAAAAAAAAAATCTGAAGTACAGGGGGTGTTTAGGTAGAGGAGGCTCCTGGGACACTGGCAACTTCTGACTCCATTCCAAGGTAGGCCGGGCCATACTCCATTTATAGCATACATCCTAGAGTTTATAAATAACATTCACCAACAATATAGATTCCACTATTTGATGGGTCATAATCCACGCTTGCAGCAGGTGAATTTAAGCCACAAATGATCCACTCATCCCTTTACTCCAGGATCCTGTTTAACTACAACGGTTATGTGGCAGTCAAAATGGAGCTCCAACCCATCCCACAAACCGGTGTAATTCAGAGGTGTCCTGGATGAAAGGGATGCCTTGGACACCCCATCTAACCCGTACCTGTATCTGTAGCTACCCACTTTGGGGTCTATATGAATAGGATGGCAAAAAAATTTGTTACCAACAGTGCTACATAACAAATACCAGTACAACTACTTCATGAATGATGCATTATGTTAACATACCGATCTGGTGATATTCCGGGGCCTGGCACGCCTCCTCCCCATCGTCATCCGACTCCTCCGGGGCAACCGTGGCCTCCTCAGACCCCTCCTCCGCAAGCTCCTCTCCACCAACAACCTCCTCCTCCAACTCCTCCTCCTCCAACTCCTCCTCCTCCAACTCCTCCTCCTCCTCCTCCTCCTCCTCCTCCTCCTCCTCCTCCACCACCACCACCTCCTCCACCTCCTCCTCCGCCACCAACACCTCCTCCTCCGCAACCAACTCCGCTTCCACATCCTCCTCCACCACCTCCTCACGCACCTCCTCCTCCTCCACCACCATCTCCTCCTCCTCCACTTCCTCCTCCTCCACCATTTCCGACACCTCCTCCTCCGGCTCTTGGGCCTCCTCATGTGCCAGGGCTGCCTCCGCCTCTTCCCGGGCCTGTTGTGCTTGGGCTCGTGCTGTGTGTTAGAAAAAAACATCATGGTCAATGTGGGGTCATTGGGGCACATGTATTAATCCATAACAAGACATACATGGAAGGGTGATAATGATGGCAAACGATGCAGGAAAGTAGCTCCTTACTGTTAATGGATTCCAAATAGTGACATTTAAATTAGTATGTGATTGGTAGTAATTTGTTCACACATTACAACCCAGGCATTTATCAATGTGTAACACATATTAGATCTGGCACATTGTATGCATCATAATCCTCAATGCTATGGCATTACATATAAAAGCCACATGACTGCATGTTAACCAGGAAGAAGCACACATAACAGTCTATGGACTTTTAAACCCATGGACACCCACTTATCATGAGACACATTTTATTGTTTATATATGCTATGTTGTAAGTGCGAAATTTCATAGCTAAAATACTCACACTCAGCTATTTCGCCCCTGAGTTGCTGAAGCAGCTGGGGCTGGCGCCTGCGGAGGTCCGACCACCGCCTCTCCAGCTGCCCGAGGGACCTCCGCACCCGAGTGCGGGCGTAAATTCGGCGCCCTGCCGCAGCATAGGCCCTCCGCTTATGCCGGTTGGTTATAAAGGGCCCTGCACGGCCCAGCCTTGTCTCCATGACGGAGACAAGAACCCGCAGCTCCGCATGTGTGAAGGGTTCTGCCCTTCGTGTCTCCGCCATGTTGACAATGGCATCTATCAACCAATCAGCTGGTGGCATTGGTTGATCACAGTTATTTGTGTTAATAACTTTATTGTTCATCTTTACATGAACAGCGTCTCTGCGCAAACACAAATGGTGACAAATTCGCTTGCCTTCCAAACAGTAGTGTTGATGTATGGCAATGAACAAATCTGATATATATAAAACACAGTGTGTATGCACTTAGCAAATCCAATGACGCCTCGCTCCGCCAAGCAACGCGTGCTATAGCTTAGCAACGCATAGCTGTACTTAGCATTATTTACTCTATGCATCTATGTGTATGCGTACATTTATGTGTAAAAGACACATACACACACTTGCAGGTATCCTGAGACCACCATTATACAACAGCCCTGCCTGCCTGCCTGCCTGCCTGCCTGCCTGGCTGCCTGCTCCTTGAAATGTAGAAACATGTGAATAAATTCTAATATCATATATATAGATATATATATATATATATATATCTGCAAACAAATCAGACATCAACACATGACAAAATCCCAAACACATTACAGAATAAATCAATGTACTCACCAGTCATCAGGGATAGTATCAACTACAATAATGAAGATATAACAAACACATAAGATCCCTTGAACAAGGTATAATAATTGGCACCAATATTTAACTTCCCCCAAAACTAAGCACATATGATAAATATCTCCTATTTCTTTGCCATTAGGAGGGCAGGCTGGCTAATTTTCGTGTTGTAACACTGACAACTAACACACTGTACTTATTTGCAGGGGTGATTTGTACAATAATTGGTGTGTTCTGTGAACTCGATAACATGTACCTGAAGTATCTTTGCGCCACAGAGTCCCGCAGCTGGTATCCCCTCCGGCATTCAGGGGCGCGGGATGGGCGCATGGGCGGATCTTGCGGCTCAGATGGTACCTCCCACTCATCAAAGGGTATCTCACGCCGCACAGCAATGTTGTGGAAAAATATACACAGGCCCACGATCCTCGACACCATTTCAGGCGCATATTGTAAGTCACCACCAGTGCGGTGGAGCACTCTAAATCGACCTTTTAAAAGGCCAATTGAGCGCTCCACCACTTGCCTGGTGGCAACATGCGCCCGATTGAATGCCTCCTGTGGGCCCGGTGCTGGGTAGCTGTACGGCGTAAGTAGCCAGGGCGTACATGGGTAACCGGAGTCACCCAGAACCCACGCATCACGGCCTTCCAGCTCTTGTAGTCTTTGCCATATCCCGGTTTGTCGGATGACATGAGAGTCATGGGCACTTCCGGGAAACTTCGAGTTGAAGGCGAGAATCTCCATGGATGGGCCACATACCACCATCACGTTCAGTGAGTGGAACAATTTGCGGTTCCTATATATCTTCTCACTTCGAGATGGAGGCACAAATGGTACATGGGTGCCATCCACAGCCCCTATCACATTAGGGAAGCCAGCAATTTGATGGAAGGCCTGCTGGCTTCTGCGCAGGGTCTCGGTGGCAAATGTCATGGCCATGAAGTGCCCCTTGCGCCTGAACATGGCCGACGTCACACGCCTCAGGATTCGGCAGAAGGCCGGCTGAGATATTCCAGCAAGTACTGCCACTACTTGTTGGAATGATCCTGAGGCGCAGAAATGCAACACCGCCAGCAGCTGTGTGTGAGGCGGAATTGCTGTCGTGATCCCGTGTAGAGGTTCCAAATCACTCTGAATTAGGGTGAGCAGATCCAGAATTACATGTGGGGGTAACCGGTACCTAGTAAGTACCTCATCATCGGGCATAGCAAACAGAGTCACCCGTGTGCGATAGATTCTAGCACGTCCTGGCCTCCTTGGGCGACGAGTGGGGAGAGCCGCAAGTGCCCTTAGCCTCCTCTCCATGTAGCGCAGAATAGCTTCTGCAACCTATAAAGAAATGAACATAAATACTGAGGCACCTATGCACATAATGGCCATATCCCACTACAAATTGATTTGTAGCCTTCAATACGTACAATAGATGGCCGCCCCGTGTAATCCCGCAGATCCATTTGACTCTCTAATGATGACACAATAATATGAACTCAATACACACCGTCCAAAACACACAGATAAAGGTGTCAGCATTTTTTGCCGACATCATGTACTATGAGACATTTCATCTATTGCTGGGACATGTTGTCCTGCAATAGATGAACCCACACATGTTTAAGACCTGTGAGTGAAATAGTGAACATGTGACATGTTGCAATAATGATACACGCACTTTGCTGGCCCAACAATCTGTAGTCAGTGAGGCAATGGTGCATACATTCATACACTTACATTGTTAATGGATATCATATCTACAAGGAGCATGGAAGAGCTTACCTTAGACCCTGACAAGTCCAGATCTGGAGACAAATGATTCTAGCAGCAACTCACTATTTATAGGGCTCTCACATGTGTGGTCTATAACAGTAGAGATGAGTATTGCATGATTTGTGGCCTGGATTATCTAAGGGATTGGGCTACTTTTAGCTTGCAATAAAACGCCACAATACCACAGTAGTCAGAATTCAAATGTCATGTCATGCTAGCAAATAGCATGTGTATTGTGCAATAGTCACAGGTTTATCAGAAGATTCTATGCAATGTTAGCATTGGTGACCAGTATTTCATGTAGAACTTTCGCCAGGTTTTACACAATGGAATTTCCGCCACCGTATGCGGCGCGAAAAAACAGCGACGTACGCACACGCACGGAACGCAGCTGCCGCTGATGTCCGCCAAACAGGATACACAAACAGTATATAAAGGTGTATTAGAAGGTGACAATGTTGTTGCTAACATGTCTGGATCACAACCAGAGGTGGACCCAGATCTGCAGCAACTATTTGACCAGATGGACTCCAGCACCACCTATGTGCCACTGCACATGCGGGCAGTGGGTAATGAGGAGGCTGCTGGCCCTTCTACAGCAGGGCAAGCTGCACCTGACCATTCTACAGCAGGGCAACCTACACCTGGCCCTTCTGCAGCAGCCCAACCTGCAGCTGGCTCATATGCACCATCAGCAGAATTGGTTGGAACACAACCGGGGACTTCACAAGGTAGTACCATGGCCAGCACTTCAAGTGCAGCGACTGGTGCCAGGGGGCGTGGCCAGGGACGTGGCAAGGGGCGAGCCAGGGCAACAGAGGAACCAACTACAAGAAATAAGGCATATGAAGCACAGGAGCTTGCCATCCTGGTTCCCCGAGCACGTGATTGGATTGAGTGTCCATCGGAGAAGCTGACACACACACGCAGATGGAAGATTTGGGAACAGATAACGGCAGAGATTAATGAAGTAGCGCCACAAGTTCGTGAGACGGACCATGTGAAGAAGAGGCAAGTTGTTTTGTGATACATGTGCCCAGTAATAGCCAAGTAATGATTGAATTGATGCTTAGATGCATTTAGCAAATGGGCCGTGAGGTTGTTACGATACACATACATTATTGCCATGTTATTTGGTTGAGAGTTAGAGTAGGGTGATTGTGAATGTGTATTGTAACGGTTGATATCATAGTTGCATGTAATATTATATATGGGACATTAATCACATGTTGTAATATGTAGCACAGAGCAATGGCTGCAACAGCTAACATTGGGAGTGACATGTATTAATATGTCAACTTACATTGCAGGTGGCAGGACTTCAAAACCAACCTGAAGAGGAAGATGACCAAGCGGTGGGAACACAGCCAGACATCTGGGGCCGGGCCCATGCCATCAGGGCTAGAGCTCACCCCCCTGGAGGTGATGGCCGAGAGCTGTATAGCAGTTGAGGAGATCAGGGGGGTGAGCACGATGGATAGCGAGGCCCCAGCTGAAGTGTTTGCGTCTTTTCTGGAAGGTAAATATTGGTCATGCCATAAACTTGTGCAAGTAATTATCGTAGAATGTCTCCTAATTGTGTTTATCTTTTCCCACAGACACCCCACCGCTTGGTGAGGACTCTGCTCAGGAGGTGGAGGAGTCCGTGCCACCTGGCCCCAGAGGTAGGCCTGTGCAGCAGCAGGCATCGGGCCAAGCCGATTTGGCCGCCTTGGCCCAGGTGCTTGGGGACATCAACCAGCAGGGAGACTTGGCATCAGAACGGGTGCGTAGGACCGAGGAGATCCTGGCGAGCTTGGTCAGCACCCAGCAGTCCATGGCTGCGAGCATGCAGGCCATGGCTGCAAGTGCTCAGGTGCTGGCCGAGCAAGCCACCCGCCAAAATGATCTCCTCCTCCACCATAATGAGCTTATGGTGGAGCTGATTACCAGCAACAGGGTCCTAATGTCATCCGTTTCTGGTGCATTACCACCGGAAACACTCCCTGCTGGCAGGAGGGGTAGACCAGCCAACCCCTCCACATCATCTGCTCCACCTGCCCCAGCATCTGGCCGTCCCCGAAGAGCTGCTGCACAGGCCAAGGAGCCTACCAAGGCCAAACGTGGTCGAAAATGAACTTGTGGCTGCATTAATCTCCGCCGTTATGTGTTCCCAAATCTTCCATTGTGCTGTGTGTGTCAGCTTCTTGTGTCCAATCACGTGCTCAGGGTAACCAGATGAGCCCTTGCTTCATATGTCCTTAGTGGTTCCCCTGTTGCCCTCTTTTGCCTGCCATTACTGTCAGCTGTACTTGAAGTGATGGCCATGGTACTATCTTGTGAAGTCCCCGGTTGTGTTCCAAATGATTCTGCTGATGGTGCATATGAGCCAGCTGCAGGTTGGCCTGCTGCAGAAGGGCCAGGTGTAGGGTGCCCTGCTGTTGAATGGTCAGGTGCAGCTTGCCCTGCTGTAGAAGGGCCAGCAGCCTCCTCATTTCCCACTGGCTGCATGTGCAGTGGCACATAGGAGGTGCTGGAGTCCATCTGTGTGCAATTATATATGTTTTGTATTATTATTTATTTTGCAGCATTCCTGCCATGTTGTTTATTGTTTGTATGTATTATTTTATGGTCTTTGCATCACACTGGCATTGAGTGTGACATGAATATAAATAAATGTGTTTACTTTACCCAAAATGTGTGGTTTCATGAGTACATGTCGAATACACATGTGTATTGATAGTATTAATATTCAGTCATGTCCATTGTTAGCAGTTTTTAAGTGTGGGACAAGTACAGCATATGTGGGGGATTACTAAGGTTTCCTTGAAGCAGCAATGGTTTCAATTAAAGCACTGACAAGCGGCCTATTAGTGAGTAATGAGTAAAGGAGTAGATTCTATTGGGTTCAGGTGTTAATGCTTGTAGTCATTAGGCGTACGTTCGCCTCCCGCATGAACGAGTGGTGTCCGCAAAGCAATAGTACACTTGTGGACACCGCACATTTCTGCCCTTTTTGATCGCGTGCATTCGGAGTGGTTTCCGAATGTACGCCCCCCAACATAAGTGTACTCCCCCGTGTCCGCCCATGTTTCCGCCCCGTTTTGCCCACTTTGAAACTACGCCCATGTGTCATTCCGCATGACGCCCATAATACGCCCCTATTTCCCGAATGATAGCGGTGAACAGTTCTGGACGGGATTTGGCCGAACTGGTACCGAGTCAATGCGTGGCACATGCGCGTAGCGTTCTCCACGCATGTGCAGACGCCGTAAAGACGCGATCCGAAAGTACGCGGTAAAGTCCGCGTCAATCAGAATAAGGGCCTATGTCCTTTAAGACAATTTTTGTTTTAAAACAGTGGTGTCAAACTCACAGCAGAACAGCTGTTGTGGAACTACACATCCCAGTATGCCCTGCCAAAGATATTATATCATGGATTGCTAAAACTGTGGTAGGGCATGCTGGGAAGTTTAGTTCCACAACAGCTGGGCCATGAGTTGGACACCACAGTTTTAAAAGCTACAGGCAAGACAGGTACTAGATAAAGCTGAAAGTTTGCTCCGACATCTGCTGTAATAGTGAGCTAGGAGCTAAGATCTCTCTCTACTATGTATGTATTGTTACTTGATCGAAAGCTTTGCAGTATGTAAATAGTTAAATGTGAATTTCATTCCCATGGAAACAGATTCCTTCTCTCCATGGGATGCATCAATTGCAGGAGGGGGGAAAACACATCAATTCTTATGGATTTCACACATTTTAAGGGTCAATTATGAACGGTATATAACAGAGAGGGACAGACCAACCTATGTAAATTACAGGAACATACACGTCTGACCATGCAGACACATTGGGCCTGATTCAGACCTGTTAGCAAGGGTGAAAGTTTTGCAGATGGACAAAACCCATGATGCACTGCCAGGGCCGCCAAGAGGGGGGGAGCAGGAACCAATTACTGGAGCCCGGTCTAGTTGGAGGGGCCCGGCAGGGGCCCTGGTCTGACCCCCCTTCTCCCCCGGGCAGCAGAAGCAGCACACACCAACAGCATGTGCTGTGCTGACAACAGGCTCAGCATGAGCGTCTCACTGAGTTTTTTCACCCACCTCAAACATTTTGGGGGCGTGGCCTAATTGCAGGAGGCAGGCACGCCTCCAGCTATTAGGGGATGCCCCAAAAATTTTAACGGGGCCCGGCATACCTGTCGGCGGCCCTGTGCACTGCAGGTGAGGTGCAAGTAACATGTGCAGAGAGAGTTAGATTATGTTAGGTGTGTTCAAACTAGAGATGTGCAGGCTTGGTTTTACCCGGATTTACTCAGATCTCAAGCCGGTATCTTATTGGCTATCCAAAACACGTGACAGCTGATAACCAATCAGAACTTGCGATAAATTGACGATAGGATCTGAGTAAATCCGAACCTGCACATCTCTAGTTCAAACTGAAATATAAATTGTGAAGTAAGAATAAAGCAGTCAGTATTTACCTTGCACAGAAACAAAATAACCCACCCAAATGTAACTCTCTCTGTACATGTTACATCTGTCACACCTGCAGTGCAGCATGGTTTTGTCCATCTGCAAATTTGCAGCCAGGTCTGAATCAGGACCATTGCACAACATGTTATAAGAGGTTACATGTTGAATGTATGGATTGGCACATGATTATTGCCTTCTGCAGACTTCAGTCATTGGCCTATGTTCAATAATCCATGATCATTGAGAGTCGGACATTTGCTCGGTAGCGGTTACTCTATTATTTTGTTGCACCTGCCTCAGGCAAGTTTTCTGCTAAAACGGGACTGAGGCGGCCAAAACAAACGGTTCACTGTTTGTTTTGGCGGGAAAATGTGCTTTTTATCAGGCAAACCTAGTTGCATAGCCTGATAAACAAAACATTGGGGGGGGGCAACTGATATTTTTCGCTCCTGGAGTTTTATCGGGCTAATTGGATACTGGTCGGTGCTGGGGGGGGGATTAAAACACACATTGAATACCTCCATAGAGTCTGGATACAAGGGTTCTGCAGACGTCCAAAAACGAATGAACACTTTCATAAGTGGGCTATCACCACCAACTAATAAAATATTGAACTTGAGGCATGATTCTACAGGTAGCCCAGGGCTTTGAAAATTGCCCGGAGCAATGGTCTGGTTATGGTCTGCGCATTTTATACATGGCCCTTATAGTGTCAAAGAGGAGACATCAAATTACATTTAAAGATAGAGGGCCAGATGCGCTCTCCATTTTCACATACACATCCCATTGCATGTAATCAAGGAAATTTTGCGTTTAATGGCTCGCTATGCAGCGAACAACTGCTGCTTAGCAAGCCTAGCTGAATCAGGCCCTATGTTCATTGCAAGTTTTCCAGAAAACAGGATGTAAAGCGATAACTTTATACCACCATGCAAATATAATATATCAACATTAATAGGTCACACACTTATTCAACTCCCCATAGCCAACGTGCTGTGCTGCCCACCATCCAGGGCTGGTGCCAGGGTCGCATTAGAAGAAGAAAAGGCCCATGTGCAGCCTCCTCAGGCTGGGGCCATCTTTCTAGCAGCAGTGTATGGCCAGCTTAAAGAGTAATACATAGTAACAATTGTAAATGTTTGTGGGAGCAAATAAATACATGTCAACTATATACAGTAGTAAGTTATACAATCTCATCCTCTCCTGATAGTGTTATATCAGCTGTTATTTGAGTGACAACAGTCTTGTGGATATCAGTGAAGCTGGAAGAAGCAGCACAATTCAGTCAGTATAAAATACTTTGATCTAATGTAGAATCTTCTGCCTAGGTTGCCTATAAAGACAAGCTAGGTTGCTTGGGAAGAGCGGTTTTCCTTTCATTTCGCGCTTCCTATATACATAGAAAAGGTGATGCATTTGTCATTAATTACATATATTCAGGCTGAATAGTGAAGCCTCCTGCAATGCTAATTAGTAATTTCCATTTTAATAATTAAATGTTCCCCGCTAATACATAAATGCAAATTGCTTTTTGTCTCTCGTTTGTTAATGACTTGAAAATACTCGACAATCACAGGAACAATATCTCACTCAGGCAATGCACGTACAATGTGACAGTGGAAGAGTCACGTAATGGTTGTATACTGAAAGTACAATACCTTGTTGTAAATGGGATAATAATGACAGGGTAAGATAAAGTTTATCTCAAATGTCAATTACAGTTGAACCTTTACACATGCTAGTTGTAAAATGATGCACAACAGTTTTAGTTTGTAATTGAAGTTCTTCCTATGAATTTATTGGGGAATATGTAACAGGATTCGAATTGCAGAATGATGGTGGCCAATCCTGGAGGTTTTTTTTTAAATCTGCACTCTACAGTCATGGTTTTGCCTTGTAAATGATTGCCACTTTTAAAAGACTTGGCAAATTTGGACCCTATTACATATTCCGCATATGTCCATGCACTATTGTTCTGAGTAATGTTAGGTGCACACTATGCAATATATCTTTTTTATATGGACAATCGATATATCACAAGTACATTGGAGGATGTGTACACCCCTATATGTCTTTAAAAGATGTAGTTCACAGACATATTGGGGGAAATTTACTAAAGGAAATTTGTAAAAAAATAGGTGTATTTGTATCCAGAAATACACTTATTTTTAAAAATTTACTATCCCGAAAATACGGCAATTCGTATTTGCATTGATGTGCTATCAATACGAATTGCCGTCTTTTCGGGATAGTAAATTTCTAAAATAAGTGTATTTCTGGATACAAATACACCTATTTGTTTACAAATTTCCTTTAGTAAATTTCCCCCATTGTGCCAGCCCAGCAGCACAGCTATTGTCGATATATCTGTGTACATCTGAGTGTGTGTACAGCCGGCACGCCAACTGCACAATAGATCGGCATCAGCCATTTTTTATATGCTGTCACAGTGAGGCCGGGCATGTTTAAATGACTCTGGTACCAGGCATATGAGATGGCGGATGGGTAAGTGTCCATGTGCAAGAGTTTGTGCGTACACCTTGCCAATCTTTACATTGGTTAGTGGATTGGCCAGATGTCTGATCCGTCAGCCAGGTTTAAAACGGCCTAAGATTACAGGCATCAAACAAATGACAATTTGTGCTTCCTGGTGGATTACAAATAGGGCCGACATCAAAGGGGAACTGCATTACCAGGCCCCGGGTAGATAGGGTGGTGTGCCCCAAATACACAGCAGTGGTTGATTCTTTGCAAAATGTATTAAGAATGCAAAATACATACCGCCTTGCATCACGATGATACCAACCGCATATGTATTAACATATGAGAATAGTTTTGCAAAGGACAGCAAAAAGAGCTGCCCTTTGTCAAGCTTCCATATAAGAGAGTCCCTGCAGGTTCCTTTCACCTCCTATGCCTGGGAGCCTCATGCTGCAGATGGCTGCACGACTCCCATGACTCCTCCTCCCTGCACCCATAGGGGAAGTCCTGCGAAAACCCAGCAGAACTAAGTTTTTACCACAGTTTTGATTTGATTCATCCCAGCCTATATGAGTGCAAGTGAGAAGGCTGCTCCACCTCATGCAACAGCACAGCAGCACCATAGCATGTGCCTATACTTTTAGCAGCCAGTCACTTTGATGGAATGGAAGGCTTTATTTATGTCAAGTAACAGCCTGAGCCTCTGGATGTACTTACTGTACTTTCTATATCTATCATACTTCCCAGCCAGGACCACTGAGGACCATTTTTGTTGAGCAGCACCCATCAAACGGAATGCCCTTCCACGCACATTAAGACTCTCCTCTAGCCTCCAAACTTTCAAGCGTTCCCTGAAAACTCACCTCTTTAGGCAAGCTTATCATATTCAGGACCCCCACACCACCTACAGTAGCATTCATATCTAATTGCATCCCATCAGGACTGTCCTGTAATGTGGTGGGACTGACATGCTATGGAATTCTATCCTTATGTATCCCTCCTATTATCCCTATACATTGTAAGCTTGCGAGCAGGGCCCTCCTACCTCCATGTCGGTTTGTATCTACCCAGTTTGTTTAATCACTGTTGTTTCCAATTGTAAAGCGCAACGGAATATGCTGCGCTATATAAGAAACTGTATAAAAAATAACTATAGTAGCACCTCAGCTGCAGCAGTACAGCAGGAGAGACTCTTGACTCTGTGACGGCTACTGCTGCCATGGTAGGGATAGTGGCTGCAAGTATGTGTGTGAGACCACTGCCTAGATGATATATACACAAGGCTACCATCTGGCGGAAGACCGCGGGGGGGGGGGGGGGGGGGTATTGCCGGATGACTGCCCGACAATAGGGATCCCGACAGTCAGTATACCGATATCGGAATCCAGACTGCTGGTGCTCCGAATGGGAGATCCTGACTGACAGAGACTTTTCTCCCCTAGAGGGAGAAAACAACCTGTGGCGAACAAAGCAAAGCGAGCCACCAAGCCCACAAGGGGCTTCTTTGCGCTCGCCCTCCCTGTCGGAGCACCGGCAGTCGGGATTCCAATGTCAGTATACTGACTGTCGGGATCCTGATTGCCGGGCAGTCATACCACACCGGGAAAACGAAATGACAGTAGGTGCGTGGCGCAATGCTGCCTGAGATTACTATCCCTGAAGATACACCTTTACTTCAACAATATAACATACAGAAAATTGGTATATATAATCAATGGCGCAAAAGAGATGATTCTTAAGTTTCTTCGGTTCAGGCTTTTTCCTCTCTTGTAAGATGTTATTCTCGGATGGGCAAGGTTCGCCAAATCAGGGTGTATTACGTGAGGAAAAATACAAAAAAATAAAGATTACAATTCAATATTGGTGTGTGTCCTTTATTATGAACACTAGAGAGTGGGTGCTCTGATTGTATAAAGAAACTGGGTCACTTCAGGCGTACCAGAACTCACTGGGTAAATGATGGTTTCCCTCTTGTAAAGGTTTATTTTATCCCGAAGGGGCTCAGTCTCAGTGTGAATATCTCTCCAAATATTTGTTAAACGATCAAAAGGGCTTTTCCAGCTGTGCTCATGAAAAAGAGAAATCAATGTCTGAGACTCTCTTTCAATAGTGAAAATAAGTATATGTGAGAGCTGTACAGAACACAGTGAGTTGTGACAGCATACCTCACTTACATAGGTGATTAAGAAAGAACATATGTAAAAGGTTTTTTCCTTAGATAGAGGAGAAGCGTACCCCTACTCACGATGTTATGAGGAGTTTTCAAACCTATAAAGGTTTCTTTTTCCCGTATATGTTCTTCGTAAGTGCTCTGGGCAGTTATAGTGTCCACTATTTCAGTGCTCCCAGGTGTATAGGAAATGTAAAAGAAATACCAATGTGATTAAGATATGTTGAGTAGGTGATATTTCATATAGAGTTATCACCCTGAGATTTGATGGCGTACCTTACTCACCCCTTAAAATGGGGGCACTAAGCCCGTAGCGGTTTCTTCATGGGTATATCCCAATACTGCTTTGTGGAAAACCAGGAGGCCAATGTAGGTAGAAAATTCCAAAAAGACTTTAATCCATAAAAACACTGGTATTGCTGGCTGTAGTGCTCCTCCAGTGCGCACAGCCACCCACGTGTGCAGAATGCACTTAAGTATCATCTCTTTTGCGCCATTGATTATATATCCCAATTTTCTGTAAGTCATACCACACCCTCTCCGGGATGTGTGTGCAAAGAGGGAGGTTGTTGTCGGACTGGACTGAGGATGGGCCCTGGCTATTTTGCCAGATCCATGTCCCAAAATTACTGATGATAGTCCTAATTATAGACATCCCAACTATTTGGATAAATGTTAAAGTATTTGTAATAAAATTAAAAAAAAATTAGCACATATTTCATATGTTTCAGTGATGAAGTGAAATTCCACTTTAGTCATTTATCCCCTTTGGAAATACAAAAATGAGAGTAGGTGGTAGACAAGTTGGTTGTAAATCATCCCAATAAAACAGATAATTAATCATTACACCCTTAATTATATCCATATGCTATCTTCCGTCTAGCTTTCTCTGTATGCAAGCACGAGCCACATTATTGGTTAGAATCCTTCAGTTCACTGTCACTTAGCTACATAAAAGTCAGAAAGCATGACTTCCCAGACACATTATACATATGGTAATATTAGATGGTAATAGTCACTGTCAGACATAGAAGGGGGCTTGTGTACAGTTGCCGCACATGTGTTTAAAAAAAATTCGGTACTTATGAGTTATCTGGGCGCCCGATTTTTTGATTGTATGCCTTAAGTTAAGGCATACAATCAGATGCGATGCGATGCGATATCGCATCGCATCGCATGCGACCATCGGATGCGATGACCCGATTTTTCCATAGGAATCAATGTTAAAATGGACTGAGTCCATTTTAACATGGAATTCAATGGGAAAAAGGGGTCCTTTTCATACCCCTACTATCCAAGTGGGCATGGAGTTGGATATAAACCTGTGGCGAGCGTAGCGAGCCACCGAGCCCGAAGCGTGGCGAGCGAAGCGAGCCCCGCGAGGAGACGGTATTCTGTGTCCCCTCGCGGGGCTCGCTACGCTCGCCACGCTTCGGGCACGGTGGCTCGCTACGCTCGCCACAGGTTTATATCCAACTCCATGCCCACTTGGATAGTAGGGGTATGAAAAGGACCCCTTTTTCCCATTGAATTCCATGTTAAAATGGACTCAGTCCATTTTAACATTGATTCCTATGGAAAAATCGGGTCATCGCATCGCATCGCATCCGATGGTCGCATGCGATGCGACGCGATGTGCCCGATCCGACCCGATTTAGAAATCGGGCGCCCAGATAACTCACAAGTACCAAAAATTCTGTACTTGTGTAGTTTAACGGCGGCGCCGCCGCGCGCACACTCTGTCTCAGAAACTTGGCAGCCTGCCAGAAGCTCTGTTTAACTGTGCGCGTGCCACTCTAGCTCAGTTTAACTGTGCGCGTGCCGATCTAGCTGTAAGCTACGTATTGTAAGCTACGTTATCAGCGTAGCGCCGGGCAGCAGCAGCAGCGCGCTGCCCAGGCGCTGACAGGTTACTGTGGTACTTGTAGTTCCACAGTGAAATAGGCAGTCCTGCGCACCGCTGACAACAGGGGCATGTGAAGTGGACACCCCGGCACACCGCAATCAAAGGGGGTGTCCCCCATGTCCCCCATGTAGACGCTAAATTTTAGGCGCAAAACCATCTGAATCCACACTGCCTGCAAACCGCTAAGATGGGGGAGTCTGGATTTAGGCGCTAAAGCGTCTGAATCCAGGCTCCCTGCAAGCCTCTAAGAAGTGGGGTTTCTGGATTTAGACGCTAAAGCGTCTGAATCTAGGCTCCCTGAAAGCCGCTAAGGTGGTGGGGCATCTAAATTTAGATGCTAAAGCGTCTGGATTTAGTTGGGTCTAGGGGTACACTATTAAAACTTGTCCACAATGACACTAGTCGATGCAACAGCTGTCGACCTTGTTAATTCCACTATCAACGCCAACCCGAAGCGTGGCGAGCGGCGGCGGTACGTGTCCTACGACCTTTTCATACCCCCACTATCCACGTCGGTGTGGACTTGATCTTACAAAGTGTGGCGAGCCACCGAGCCCGAAGCGTGGCGAGCGCAGCGAGGGGATGCGGATACCTGTGAAGCCCGTGAGCGGATGCGTATACCTGTGAAGGTATGCGCGTCCGTTCGCCACGCTTCGGGCGCGGTAGCTCGCTGCACTCGCCACACTTTATAAATTCAACTCCACGCCGACGTGGATAGTGGGGGTATGAAAAGGTCGTAGGACGCGTACCGCCACCACGCTTCGGGTTGGCGTGAATAGTGGAATTAACAAGGTTGACAGCTGTTGCGTCGACTAGTGTCATTGTGAACAGGTTTAAGAGTGTTTTGCACAGTGCACCCCTATGTACCCCTACACCCTACTAAATTCAGACGCTTTAGCATCTAAATCCAGACACCCCCTTTGATAGCGGTGTGCCGGGGTGTCGCAGGGAGTCTAAGTTTAGACGGATCTAGACGCTGCGCTACGCTGATAACGTAGCGCTGCGCTGAGAACAGCTAGAGCGGCATGCGCACACGCTACACTGGTAACGTAGCACTGAGAACAGCTAGAGCGGCACAGTGGCGCCGTGAAACTACACAAGTACCAAAAATTCAAATCCAACTAGTGTGAATTAGCATGGGTCATAAGTACAGGGAGAGTTTAGATTTTTTTTTTTTTTATAAAAAAATGTTTAGAATAAAAAAAGTATTTTGTTAATACAGCAGATATACAGTAGGTGCTGATGTTGACTGAGTACTTTGTCATTGTGCTGAAACGTGTGTGATTTGCCTCCACACATGTTCCAAATACGTGAAGGCAGACATTTACAACTCCTTGCTAATGAAGATGCAATAGGAGCGGACAGGGGAATTCTACTATAGGCTGAGTACAGCAAGGGTGTATCCATGTAGGTGTCATTCCTGCAGAGCAGCAATTTTGTGTATGTACACTAATTATAAGGTGTATCATGTACACCTACACCTGTTATCCTGAGCACCTGCTATATTGTAGGTGCAAATCCATGCTGATGATAAACCAGTTATACATGCTACTGGTGCCCGAGGTGTCATTATCTAAATATAAAAAAGTTTCTGGCACTGTATATGTGCGAAAATACACAATCACCAAAATCACAAGAGGCAAGCTAGTTATGGCTACTTTACCATCGTCATCAGCAGCAGGTCCTTAGGCATCAGCAGATTACACGGCTATTGTCAGGCATATTTTTATCTCTGTGATTCTGCCTTTATGTGCAATTACATGACCAGTGTCGGACTGGGAGGGGATGGGCCCACCGGGGGGGAGGGGGGTGTCTGGTGTGTGACATCAGATGCGGGGCGTGTCCAGCGTGTGACATCACAATGCGGGACGGGTCCAGTGTGTGACATCATGCCTGTCCATGGCTCCTCTTCTGCCCCCCAGCCTGCAGTAGGGATGGCCATCGTTGCCTTTGCTATTGATGGATGCCATCGATGGCAATAGTGCAACTATGCAAATGATGACCATCAATGTTTTTACATATCGATGGATGTGAGGTTATCAGACTCACTGTAAATCTGTAATTATTATATTTTATTAGGTGTAGTAATTAATGTACTTTTTAGTCCGTCGGTACCCTCTTGTTCTCCATATATGTCTATATTCCCCATAGCTGCGTGTATTTCCAGATCAGATCGCTCTTGCCCAAATATGGAAATAGCCAGGAAAGAACATTGCAGGGATTCACCCATATGTTGTGTCCACAGGGGGTAATCAGGACATAATGTAATCAGACTATGATTGTGTCTCTATCTTCAGCTCCTTTGTGTCAATACCAGACTTAGTGGAACCTGGCACCACAGGGGGTGATCCAATTCCCCTGCTATCAACAGGAAGGTTGTCCACAGGGGGTGACCACCACACAACGTAATCAGCTGGGTATTATCTTGTGTTGACACTGCTCTGCATATCTCTGGCTACTTCCAGACTTTCTGGAACCAGACCCAGCAGGGGGCAGCAGCAGATGGGCAGCTGGATATTACCTGGGGGGATGTGTCTGACTCTCAAGTCCACCAATCCGAACCAAGTACCGGCCCCCTGGCAGTTTAAGCCCCGTGGGAAATTGGAAGTTTTTAAAATGACTTGTACACCTGCCAGCTCAGTATGTTAGTCGCAATCCTGGCTAGAGGTGATACTCTGCCACTAGACCTTGTGAGCGCATCGTTTGCCTGGGGGGGGGCATCCTACATAAGCTCTGGTGTGGAGCGTCCGGTGCTGTGTGGATTCGCACAGGTTTCTGCTGTCACTGCTGTGTGGAATAAGTGATAGTTTCGTTATTTGGACTGTGATGCTACGAGGACTTTGCTACCCGGATGTTTTTATGCTACCATTTGAATCTTTTTCCTGTCTTCATCTACTTTTGTGTGCTGTGATAAAAATAAACCATATTTTGGTTTCATCTGCTCGGTGTCTGAGTGATTGAAGAACTCGTATCCTCACATTTGGTGGCAGCGACAGTGGGATCATTCAGACACCAACCTTCGAGCACAGAAAGCACAGAGAACAGAGGATCAGACCATATGTAAGGAAATGGAAAATGCAATAAGGTGATGTTCAGCAAGTGAGCAGGTGTCAGTCCTGTGAAAGGGAAAATGTTTCCAAGGAAAGAAAATCGATGCCTCAAGACCCCTGTAGCAGAGGAGCTCAGGGATGGAGGTTCTTCAGTGTATCGGCAGGCTGGGAAGCCGGATCTGTTATTTATTGTCAGAAAAATGCAGTATATCTGGGAGTACTGGGAAGAAGCTCAGCAGATGATCAGCGGGTGGAGAGTATCCAGCATACAGGACAAGTTGTGTTACCTGGGGGATGCATTCCTGCACTGTAAAGGTGAGGCCACCTCTTGGAATCTGCTGGGGGAGCCAGAGTTTGTAGAATTTACAGAGGAAGTGATTGCTACAGTTACCCAGATGCTACAAAGAGGACAATATTCTGAGGCTGAAGGACAAGTCCAGAATAAATTGATGCCCCAGATAGAACCAGAGGAAAGGTCTAGAAGGGGGCTACTGCAATCTGGGCAGACAACCGAGGGGTCTGCCACAGAATTAATTGTTACCGCAAGAGAAGGGTCGTTGTCAGGGGGGCCCCTAACTGCCCTTGAAGAAATGAGTATGGAGGAGCTGATAGCAGAATGTCAGCTGCGAGGTATACCCATCCGATCCTGCACTCGCGGGGAAATCCTTCAGCAGATCCTTCACGATCAGGGAGATCCTACAAATGCATTTGCTGATTATCGGGCATGTATCCTCCATTTCGGTGCACAGTTGAGTGTGTGGGAACAATTGCAGTGTCTGGAGGAGTGCTTCGTGGTGGCAGAGGAAGAGGCGATTGATCGGGGGCTCCTGGATACCCCAGCATGGCAAGATCAGTGTCGCAGGGGGCGTGATGAAAGGCACCGCCTGCAACAGCTTCTCCCACAGCCTAGGGGAGAAGCTGCTCAGTGTTCTATACAGGGGAAGGTTATCCCCAAAATGAAGGAAGTGGGGCCTGTGAGCCAGGCACCCCGGGAGGAGCTGCACTACTGCTTCCCTTTTGCTGAGGTGGGAGATGCAGAATTATTAACCTGCTGCCAGGGGATCTATGAGGACTGCGTCCAGGAGGAGATCACCGTGGTTAGAGGAGTATCCGACAACATCCAGGCCACAAGCATACCAGTCGCAGAAGATGTCTTGCTTCAGGCTGCCCAGCATATTCAGCTGGGGAAGGTGGTTATCCTGGAGACTGAGGACTGCGCAGAGGAAGCGGCAGGTGAGACCCAGGCTTTTGAGGGGGTAGGACTGGCCTTGGACCAGCCTGCCCTGCAGCCACCAGCAGAATTGTTCCTGATGGAGGGTCCCTTCTCAGCCCTGGGCATTGAGACCAAATGCTGTACTGAAATTTGCCATGCCCCTAGTTTGGGTTTGAGGGAGGAAGGACTTGACAGAGTGGCGGAAGTGCCAGGGCCAGGGCTCCGATATTGGGCTGCCGTTTGGCAGATGTTCCTTGGGCAAGAGGGGGAGGTGGAAACTGCTCCCTGCCCCCTTGTGCCAGAGACAAAAGTATTAGCACACCCTATAGGTGTGCCAGGTGTGAAAGTTTACGATGTTGCAGAGGGGGGGTACCCCACACAACGTAATCAGCTGGGTATTATCTTGTGTTGACACTGCTCTGCATATCTCTGGCTACTTCCAGACTTTCTGGAACCAGACCCAGCAGGGGGCAGCAGCAGATGGGCAGCTGGATATTACCTGGGGGGATGTGTCTGACTCTCAAGTCCACCAATCCGAACCAAGTACCGGCCCCCTGGCAGTTTAAGCCCGTGGGAAATTGGAAGTTTTTAAAATGACTTGTACACCTGCCAGCTCAGTATGTTAGTCGCAATCCTGGCTAGAGGTGATACTCTGCCACTGGACCTTGTGAGCGCATCGTTTGCCTGGGGGGGGGGGCATCCTACATAAGCTCTGGTGTGGAGCGTCCGGTGCTGTGTGGATTCGCACAGGTTTCTGCTGTCACTGCTGTGTGGAATAAGTGATAGTTTCGTTATTTGGACTGTGATGCTACGAGGACTTTGCTACCCGGATGTTTTTATGCTACCATTTGAATCTTTTTCCTGTCTTCATCTACTTTTGTGTGCTGTGATAAAAATAAACCATATTTTGGTTTCATCTGATCGGTGTCTGAGTGATTGAAGAACTCGTATCCTCACAATGGACATCCATTTTCTTTGACTGAGTAAAACACAGGGCTTCATGGATGTCAGGCAGAGCTAAGCTCCGTGTCCTGGTCCCTTGGGGAAAAAAGAAAACCGAAACTATTCGTTTAAGCTTGAAATCGATGATGGGAAACTGTCTGGTTCTCGGCCATCAATGGCAAAACTATTCAACATAGTTGATTGTCATCCCTAGCCTGCAGCCGCCGGGCAGTCAGTAGCAGATGACTGACACAGTGGCTGCAAGATGCTTTTGTTATTGTTGCTGGGCAGTCATCAGCTATTGCCTGACCTGGTGGCAATAACAAAAGCATTTTGCAGCCGCCAGGTCAGTCTCCCTCTACTGACTGCCCAGGGACATTAAAAGTTGTCGCCAGGCCCCGCCCACCTAAAAAAGTTAAAAAGTCACCTGCTCCCCCACCAGGCCAGTCCAAGGATGAATATGAACACTCTTTTTATACTTGATGCGCAATTGTACACCCTTCCCCCTCTCCTTTTCCACCAAATGGCAAGCAGTGCCATCTCCCGCGGTGCAGGTAATGGGGACAGCAGTGTGGCTGCCCCACAGCACCTGCATTAGGCTTGCAGTGTGCCTGGAATTTCACCCTGCAGCTTGTAGAGACACCTTGTAGCAACCTATGTGGTCTACTTCCTGCAGTCAATGGCCCGACACCCTCAGCTTGATGTCATGATGTTGAGGGGTGGATCCGACATGGTGCAAAATGGCCCTGCTCTGGCACTGAAGCTAGGACAAGTACTTACTGCTACAGCATAAACAAACATGCACCTGACTGCAAGATTTGTAAACATTCATTTTGTTGGATGAGATGTTTCTACAATCAGAAATCTATTAGGACTAAGGGAATATTTCAGCATTCTCTCAGAGTGCCAGACACTAACTTCCAGGGTTTTCCGCCATGCAAAAGTACCTGACTCACCCACTGAAATCAGTTTTTCTTATATTTTCAAGAAGTTCCTTACTTGATATACTAATCCATTTAGGTGCAGGTACACTGGGTGACATTTAATAGGATGCGAAAATGTTATTTTTGCGATTTTTTTTTTCCAACAAAAACGGCCGAAATCGCACTTTTCCCTGAATTTGCATATTAAATGAGATGCGGAAAACAACAAAAACGCGTTTTTTGCAGTGAAATCGCACATTCTGAAAGTGCGATATTTAGTTGCGCCGGAACTCGCATCCAGATGTTTTCCTATTGAAAATATACAATTTGCATATTTAATGAGATGCGAAATCGGGAAAATGTGTCTAAAAATCGCCACATATGTAGACCAGGTTCTGACAGGCGAATTGGCCAAAACCCTGCACAGATCATTGCGATCTGTGCATGGTCCTGTGTATAAAAATGTGTAAAAGTGTTTTTAACACAAATTCACACATTTCCTCAAATTCGCACATTTTCATGCCTAAAAATCTCACATTATCGCATTTTTACACCTCATTAAATATGCAAATTCGCTGCCAAAAATTGTATTTGAAGTAAAATAAATAAATATGTGACAAAACAAAAAAAGGTATCTTTAATGTTATCTTACTGCTAAGAGCTGTGCATAACAAAGGAGTGTTATGCGTAAACATTTTTAAGTGAAAAATATGAATTAATGATGAAGGTGAGTTAAATGACATAAAATGTTGTACTTATTTATTCTATATAGCAGATCTACAAACCTGAAATGATCACACAGATGAAATAGATACCCAGCTGTCCATGTACAGTATATGGGCCTAATTCAGACCTGATTGCATCGATACACTGCACATACATACGGCCCATTCACGAGACTGTCCTGCAATAACATCTTGCTATTGGCCGTGCACAAGGTGATTGAAAGGAAGCTGGCATTTGGGGGTGGTAACCTTCCGTTTCAGGGGACAGTCAGGGAAAATGCAGGCGTGCACGGTTGTATTATTGGAAGTCATGTGACATCAGCTCTGGCCCCGATTAGCAGAGCGGCCTTATCCAATTTGATGCCCTAGGCAATATTTTTGCGCACCCCCCCCCCCTCTCATGCCGATTTCCGAGCACACATGCAAATGGATGTTTAGCGTAAACATCCATTCGCAGCCTTGCGCGCGGAGGTGAAATCATCCGATAGTGCCAACCATCAGCTGAACCAATCATAGAACAGGGGCGTGTTTGTTCACACAACATTATCACACATATATATTTACATCAACCATTGATCAATATACACAAAAGGTACACATAATAAATCTTTTGATGCACCCAGCAGACACAACCTCAGGGAAGACCACACGTGGCTGTTAATTCAGAAGCAGGGATGCGTAAAATGCTCTGGATGTGTCACGTGACGATCACACCTTCCAGGAGCGACTTTCCACATCCTCATACTGGTCATGCCATCTCTATTAAATACAAACTTCATTGTCGTTTGGACTTATACATGCTTCTGTAAGCAGGGAGAGCCAGACCTTCTTTTTCTCTCTCTCTGATAAATAGAAATCACCATCCCGGGATATAATGCAGTGGAGCTCAACTTCAAGGAAGGCTTGCTCAAGCCCCAATGGTAGGAAGCATGTAGGAAGAAAACAGAAGGAGCGCACAAATAAGCAGTAGTGTATTAAAATTTACTAAAAAAAATGTAATAAGCTCACATACATAGCAATAAAAGAATATCAGCATGGGGGTATTCACCGCATCAACTAGCCAACAATGTCCACATGTAGCACACAGGCTGGAATGGACCCAGCGTCTTTGGGAAAATGATCAGGACATTCCGCGAAAGAATTGCACATCATCGGTCTGCAATTCGTGCAGCGCTCTCTAACAAATCTAACGACCAGACAGTGGCTAAACACTTCGCCCTGCAGAAACAGAGTCTGGCCAGTCTTCGTTATATTCTGATTGACCATGTACCTGAGAATATCCGTGGAGGGGACAGGAACAAGAGATTGCTCCAGCTGTGAGACCTGCTGGATCTACAAGTTACAGACCGTTTCCCCGAAAGGACTTAACAAACAAATTTCCTTCAATGTCTTTCTTTAATATTGTCTGCATTCTGATTGATTTCCCACATGCCTGTTCTCCCTTTGCCTTATTCACCACATTCTTTTATTGTATCATACATGTCACTTAGGGCCTTATTCTGGTTGGTGCGTATATTTCCGATTTATTTCGGAGCGGTCCGCACACCACGCTGTGCGGACATCGTACGAAGAAACGCCCACCGGTCCTCCACATTCGGACAGACTCACACTTTAAGAAGAGGGCGTGTTTACGGACGACATCCAAACCTTTGCGTGTGCGGTGGACACACACATATTCTGCACGGTCTTACAGTGTATGCACGGTCTTACCGCGTCAGAACGGACGGGAACCTGGCCGTACGCACCGATGCGGTGTATTTCCGCAAAACTCACCACTATTATCTGAACACCGAAATCTGTTACATGACCCACTTATGCAATTAGGCAACCTCATTAAAAAGGGATTGTTTTTAATGGTCATATATTTGTGTGTTTAGTAATGGTCCATTTAAGCTGCAATGGTTCCAATTGAAGCAATGACAAGAGTGTAATTATTGAGTAATGATTAAAGGAGTGGATTGTATTGTGTTCAGCTGACATTGGTTGAGGTGCGCCCGTACTGATTGGGCGTTCCGAATGGCTAGCGCATGACCGGGTGGTGTCCGCAAAGCAATACTTGCTTATGAAGACCGCATGTTTCTTGCCTTTTTGTTCACGTGTATTCGGTGTGCTGTCCGAATGTACGCGTACCAGAATTAGTGCACTCCCTCGTGTACGCCCATGTTAACGCCCAGTTTAGCCCACTTTGAAACTACGCCCCTGTGTACTTCCGAATGACGCCCATAATACGCCCATATTTCACGAGTGAATGCGGTGCACATTTCTGTACGGTATTGGTGAGAACAAGTACGGAGACCTTGCGTGGCATATGCGCATAGCGTTGCCCACACATGCGCAGACGGCTAAAAAACGCCATTCGAAAGAGTGCGGGAAAGTACGCACCAACCAGAATAATGCCCTTAGTTGTTTTGTTTAATTCTGGTGATCCTCTTTCAGGTACCTCTGCTAGTCAGTTGCCTAGCAACCGAGACGCCTGTCTGGAATTCCGGATGTGAGAGTGTGTGATGCCTCCATCAGGTGACTGGCCTGACAGGAAGTACACGGGAATGCGAGGCGGACAGCACGGGGAAACCGAAGAGGAGGGTCTGATCTATTTAGGTAAGACTTGTGTGTGTTGTATGTTGTTCTAAACCTTAATAACGGAGTAAAATCCGAAACGTTGGAGTAATCTGCGTTTTGTCTACTTATTATCATCAAGTCTCTGTGAGTGCCACTATCCCTGCTTCTATGTTATCCCATTGAGTGCAGCACTCGGGCAATTGTTTGCAGAATTTTGGAGTGCCGGTAAATGACAATTTATATATATATATATATATATATATATATATATATATATACACACACAGTAGTATATGCGGCACTTGGCTTGAAATTATTTACAACGCAGGCAGGGGTGTCGTTATCACAGACGGGGGTGTCCTATATATATACAAAAATATAAATATATGACACTCCCGTCTGTAATAAGGACAATTTACTTTTAGTATTAAAATAAAATACCGAACTAGAAGAAGCAACCCATGCAGGTTTTTCATCCAGTAGATGACGGTCTTCCCTCTCACAAAGCGCGCTGTGCGGTGAGTCTCCTCTCACTGCTCCAGTCCAGTTCAGGCCGCCTCCCACAGTGATTGACTGAGCCAGGTTGGTGCCCGGCCAACGGGAGGCTGGAGCGGCTAGTAATTGTCCAGGGGGACATGCAGGCAGAAGCCGGTAATTGCCGGACGTGGGGTGCGGTGTGAGTGCGGCTGCTTTTGGTGTTACCCCCACTGAGGGTGACACCAGGGTGCAGCCCGCACCCCCTAGTGACGCCACTGGTGAGCGGGCGGGCGTGGCGCCGGGAGGGCAGCTTAGAGCCAAAGGCATTTGGCTGGGAAGCTGCCACCCCTAGGCATAGGCTGATGCCCTAGGCAATTGCCTAGTATGCCTATGCCTAGGGCCGGCTCTGCCGATTAGCCTGTTTCTATCGCAGCCATTGAGTAAGTCCTGGGCTATGCACAGACTGCACGCAGTGGAAATATCATTAGATGTGAGCGACTTGCAAATGGATTTGCAGCTAATCGCAAATACGGTACAGCTAATTTTCACAGGCCATGCATAGCAATTAGCAGTCTTGCATGGGGCGGCACATATGTGATCACATGGATCTGAAAATTAGTAGCCCAGCGATTAGGTCTGAATTAGGCCCCATGTTTCATATGGATATATATATATATATATATATATATATATATATATATATATATATATATATATATAGAGAGAGAGTTGGTTTGCGCATGTGCAAACCAGTTCTGTCCATCGATGGCTCAAACTATTGAGTGGTTAACAAGCGATGGTGACATTCCATCACAAGTCATGTTTGGAGGGCGGCAAGACGGGAAGAGCTTGAAAGAAAGCGGGACCAGGGAAATATCCCACGGAAAGCCCCATTTCTAACTTTCTAGAAATTTCCAACTAATGTTATAATTTAGAAAGCTCTGCACTAGTGCTGTTCTATTTCTGGATAATAGCTCATAGCAGATGCACATTTGTACCAAGCATGTGGTCTTGTACTGTTATTTGTATATGTCTGGGAGTGGTGAGAAGCTAATGAGCCCATTACCAAACAACAAGGACAAATGTATTAGAGGGAACGCTTGTTGTACGAAGATTCTAATGGCTTACGTAAACATGTTGCCATTACCTATTCATATGTACATCTATAACTCCATTAGCTAATGGAAGATTAATCACACTCCCCAGCAGACAGAACTATAAAGCAATTTCCCCTATAGAAATTTAAGACCATTAACGTATCTTGAATTTTCTGTAACGTCAACAAGTAATAAAATATCTCAGAATATTCATGAAAAGCGGCATCAGAATGAAGAACTAAATTTAAGGTACTTGTGTATTATCACGGCGCCCACAATTTTGATTGTACTGCATCGCATCGCATCGCATGCAATATAGCGGCATGCGATGCAATCAGATGCGATTTTTAAAACCCGAAACGTGGCGAGCGTCGCGAGCCCGCGAGGGGTGGCGGTACGCGTCCTCCGACCTTTTCATACCCCCACTATCCACGTCGGCGTGGGGTTGATTTTAGATAGGATGGCGAGCGCAGGCCGAAGCGTGGCGAGCGGACGTGTATTCCGCGTGCACTCGCCGCGCTTTGGGCTCGGCGGCTCGCTGCGCTCGCCACACTATCTAACACTATGTCGTGTTGACATTGGGGGGGGGGATTTAACATTCTGGGGGCATTTAACATTGTATGCACCCATTAAGGTGTTTGTACAATTTGCTGGCATGCAATGCGATATTTAATTGTACATTCTGGCTTTTTCACACGGAAATCGAATCGCATACCATCGCATACCCTATTTAGTGGTATGCGATGCGATGCGATGGGTGCCGTGATAATACACAAGTACCACATTTAATAAAAAAAACTAAATACGTAAAGATGTTCATTATTAACTAGGGAGCAGGGGCCATACTGAATTCTGCTGCATGGATCTTGCTAGCGATAACTTCCGTCGTCCTGCATTTACAGATGATGGAAGATATGACTGAGGATATCGCTAATGACCCGTGGGAGCGCACCTCATTAATAATGTAGTGTTTAGCTAGCCGATATGCACGAAAATATCCTTAACGGTTATCGTGCACATCCTTAACGATATTGTCTCTTTTGTATGCACCTTTAGGAGCTGGTTAGCTGGTAATATATATCTGTCCTCTTATCTCTCTCCAAAGGCGATGTCATATTAAGTAAATTTGACTCCGTAATGAAGTCACAGATAAACATTGCAACCAATCGCTTCACAGTTTTGGCATCGTACCTTGCATTGCTAATGATCACATATGCTAAGCTGCTGCGGACAGTTTAACATATATGGGTTCATGCTAAATGGGGGCCAGAGTTTGGCTTGTAGAGATAAATTGGGTGCCGTATGACAGACCGACAGCCGGGACTCCGGCAGTCATTACACCGACGTCGAAATCACGACTGTTAAAACCCCGACAGACAGGCAGCGCCTATTCTCCCTCATGAGAATTTTTTTTTCTCCAATAATTGTTAGCAGTGGTGTAACTACTGCTGGTGCAGTGGGTGCAGCTGCTATGGAGCTTGCAGCTACCACTGCACAAACCCCAGATTGCCTCAGACGCACCACTGATATAATAACACCCCCCTCCCCCTTTCTTACAAGGCTGCAGCCGCATAAGTGCCGCATTTCACAGATATTTAGGAGCAGGGCTTAATGAGACTTCTGAATACTGAAATATTTAATTCATCCTTTAGTTCTAGTAGCAGAAATTCTCTATAGCTGTCTGAGGAATTCACACCTAGGGGAAGGGCTAACGATACTGTATCACAGTACTGGAGGCATAAGTAACATAAGCAGACCTTTCAGAGAAACCCACAACTGCATTCAGAGGTCGCCCACATTGTGACCCACCCGCTTAGAGAATTTAGTTTGAAATGACTCACATTTTCATCTCTACTTCCTGGCACTCCTTGAGTAAGCGTGTGTAGAATGTTGCGATCCCATGCTGCCCTTTAGTACTTGTCACTGTCCTATATAAAAGATAGAGGCTGATGCAAAGTTATTGCAAACTAGGAATGAATTACTTTACAGAAGAGAAAGCAAAAAACAGGGAAAAGCACATTTACAGATATGTTCCCATCTTGTGATGCCTCCACATCAGTCAACTGGTTAAACATTATTGGACTAGTAAGCCCGCTTAAAGGAAAAGCTTTGAAAGCTAGTTTCCTCCGTGAGAAAGGGAGAGAGAGAGAGAAAGAGATAGAGTCGCTTCCCAACAGATGGTAGTTTTTGGGAGACACACAGACACTATGGGGGAAATTTACTAAAAATACGAATGCAAAAAGTTGCATTCGTATTCTTAATACGAATTAATACGACAGCATACCTCATATGCTTTGTCGTGTTCCAGAGGGGGATTTACAAAGCAGTCGAATACGACTGCTTTGTAACCCTCCGATGGCGTATAAATTCGTATTAACGGGCGTATATACGGCCGCTAATACGAATTAGTGGAGGCAGTCTTCACGGATCCGTCAGATCCGTGCAGGCTGCAAGGTGTAAAAATAAGTAAATAAAAAAACAGCGTGGGGTCCCCCCACAGCTGTAACCAGCACCAGGCTGAAAGAGCCGGGCCGGTAATTAAAAATCAGGGAACCCGACAAATAGGGGTTCCCCGATTTTTAACAACCAGCCCCAGGCTCCAGGTCCGGTTCCCAAAATGCGGGGGACAAAATGAGTAGGGGTCCCCCGTATTTTAAGAACCAGCCCCAGGCCAAACCAGCCAGCAGGGTAATGCCACCGCCGGGGGGAGACTTTTTATACAAGTCCCCCCTGGGCGGTGGGCATCGAGCTGATTCAGTGTAAAAAAATAGATGTAAAAACGGTACTTATGTAATATCTGGACTCCCGTTTTTCTTATGAGACCGCGTCCCCTCGCGGGGCACGCTGCGCTCACCACGCTTCGGGCACGGTGGCTCGCTGCGCTCGCCACACTATATAAAATCAACTCCATGCGTAGTTGGATAGTAGGGGTATGAAAAAATGAGGTGCATTTAACATGGGAGTCCAGATAATACATAAGTACCGTAAAAACTATTGTTTTAAACTGTGGAACTATGAGTTCCAGCAAGCCTCCCCCGCAAGCTGGGACTTGGAGAACCACAAGTCCCAGCCTGCGGGGCATTAAAGGGCCCGCTGGCACTTGTAGTTCCACAGTAAAAAAAATAGTGAAATAAATACACACTGACACATAAGAAAAATAAAACTTTAATACATACATTACACCAGGGGTTCCCAAACTGTGCGCCGTGGCTCCCTGGGGTGCCTCGGGACACATTCAGGGGTGCCCTGGGTTGGTAGTCAAGGACCAACTCAAATTATTAATGGTTAATTATTTATAAGCAAAACCAGTGCTGGTGGCTGCCAATCATAAAATGTGTACAAACAGAAGCAATTCCTGCCCTTTTCCCTATAACTGACCCTAAGAATCGCATATAAATCCAATCTAATTAAACTAATTTTGGCCGACTTCCGGTGGGCGGACCTAGCTAGTGGCCGCATTTTAAAGAGCTCTCCAGCCCCGGGCCCTAAATACTAAAAAAAAGGGCGAGAAAACCAACCCAGGAAGACCCAGGACCCTGTGGGCACACGCAGAGGAGACAGAGGTGGGCAAGAGACACAGATCCGGCTCCCCACTGAACCAAATACCCCGGAATCAGCGCCAGAGATCGGGCGCTACACAGGAGCGGGCGCCATCTTGAAAACGCACCGCTCGTTCCCCTGGCTGAGAGATTTGACAACCCCCGTTCAAGCGCAGAGCTTACCCCCAGACGGACATCAGCGGCAGCCCCAGGCGCCGGACGCCGGACCGCGAGTGAATCCAGCGGCGGCGGGGGCCGGAGACCGGAGAATCGTCAGGTCCCGGACGCCATCTTGGAGGTGGCAGGCGGCGGCGGAGAACCCGGCGGCACACAGAATCCAGGTAACAGGCAGAGGAGTGAGGGGGCTGGGGTGCTGGCAGGAGTCCTCGATACACCCTGAGGTTTATTGCTGAATACACACAGCCTCCTAAAATCAGCGAGCCTAAACCAGGCACAAACGGGCGCCATCTTGGTGCCTGAAGCATGCACAAGCAGCCCCTGCCACAAACACCCAACAAATCCCTGCACGAGAGAGTGGGGTCTCGCTACATCTGCCCTCATTGTGGTGAGAGTCACCCAGACAAGACCTGCGACACTGATCATTAATTATCACACACCCCCGGCCGCCACATTGGAGGAGGCAAGCCCTGAAAAGACAGGATATCAGCTAATAAGACTCTGAGACTGCTGACCCTGAAAGAGACCTGTGGGGGATTTTACTGCTTCACATACCAGTACCTCCTAACATAGGGACACAGCAGCAATAAGGCTTACCTAGAATAAGGCTGCTTAACCTGGGAGCTGTACTCACGTTGCCTCCTGGTGGATGGTGACAGAACTCCACCCTGACAGCATAAAATATTGCTTACTAGCTGCATTACCTGAACTGACACTGAGACACTACACGGCTGCAGTGAATAAGATACTTGTGTGAAACCGGGTGGGACGCCAACACCGCGTCAATTTAACACCGTGCCCCAACACAGAACAACTGAGCTCATAGGTCACCGCTGAATGCTCAGTCCAGCGATGGACAAATATGTAGGAAAAACGCCCAGGGGAGGACGGAGCGGAACTGCTGCTAAAAACAGGGATACAAAAATCTCATCCACACTTGCAGCCAGCCCCTCAGCATCACCAGCTGATAAACGAACATCTCAGGTGATGAGTCCCTTAACCGAAGACTCCTCCTCCGCAGCACGAGCCAAAGAAATAGCTGCAATACTTTCGCCATTGCTAGATGAAAAATTATCTGGAATAAAAGAGGCCATAGAGTCCGTGGTCTCACAACTGGGAGAATACGGCTCACGATTTGAAGAAGCAGAGCAACGTATATCCAATGTTGAAGATGACCTCCTGGCTGCCAAAAACACAATAGCATCACAAGAAGCCACCATCCTAGCCATCCATGACAAATTAGAAGACATGGAAAACAGGAATCGTAGGAATAATTTACAACTCATTGGCCTGCCGGAATCGGTGAAACCCCGGGAACTGATGCAGCTAGTCTCTAAATGGCTACCGGAAGAACTCAAGTGTTTACCACCTGCTGGCATAATGCAAATCGAAAGGGCACACCGAATAGGCCCAGATAACCAAGACAAGAGGCGTCGACCAAGGCCGGTCATCTTTAGATTCCTTAACTATCTGGATAAGACAGCAGTGCTGGAGGCTTATCGCAAAACGGGAGATCTACAATATCAAGGTGAACGTCTGTTACTGTTTCAAGACTTTTCATACCAAGTAGCGATGAAGAGAAGAGAATTTGCCCCCATCTGCAAGTCATTATTTGAGGCAGGAATCCGGTTTGCCCTACTTTATCCTGCGAAATTGCGTGTCCACCGGGATGGAAGACAACATTTCTTTGACACGGTCAACTCAGCACAGAACTTTCTGGACTCTGTTACGAATGATCCTTCACCTATGTCGGACGCTGACTGATTACCACTACTAGAAATTTGCAAGTATATAGCCATAATAACGATGTTATAATGTTGACATGGTTGGTTTATTGTTTGATCCAGTATACTCTGATTAATAATGCTGCCCTCCTAAGGGGCATTGTCCAGTTGGTGCCAAAAAGGCACAAAGTTTCCCCCCTCCTAAACTTTATTCTGGCCAATTATTATAGCACTAGTTACAACAGGCCCAGTTGGCCTGACAATTGGGTTCCAAAATATACAAAAAATGATAGAACTGTTAAGATCTTTATAAAAATATTTAGTGGGTCACATACAGGAATTAGGTACGCCATACAAAGCGTGGTTAGGCCCCGGCTTGCTGGGACTGGGGCCCCCACAAATCAGTTGCTTGTTTTGTTCGAAATGTTTCCTCCAGTTGGTATAGGCTGAAATGAGCACAAGAGATACTGAAGCACTTATTACACGCACACATATAAGATTTTTGTCATGGAATATTGAGGGTCTGAATACTCCACTTAAAAGGAGAAAGGTCTTGCAACACCTGAAACGGCTAAAACCAGATGTAGCTGTGTTACAAGAAACACATTGGAAAGAGAGTGATCCCAACACCCTGAGAGATAATTGGTTCACAGAAATTTATGCAGCCTCCTACACAAACAAACAACGGGGAGTCCTTATTATAATTAATAAGTCCTTACGATATGAAGTGATAGACACCTTGAAGGATCCTGAGGGCCGTTATCTATTTTTAAAACTCAAACTGGAGGGGGAACTATTCACACTCGCCACACTGTATGCACCTAACGGCCCTAATGCGAAGTTCTTTACAGATCTGTTTGTACAGCTACAAAACTGGGCGGAAGGTCATATAGTCTTAGGGGGAGATTTTAATACTACCCAAAAACAATCGTTGGATAGAAGTAATAATACACAGGGGGACACGCCACCCCCCCGCCCTAGACTTACTGATGCGTTCTCTAGGCCTCTCAGACCCATGGCGTTTCTTACACCCGGTTGAGAGAGACTATACCTTTTATTCACACCCCCATCATACCTCTTCGAGGATAGATTTTTGGCTTCTCCCCACGGCACTACTCAATAGGGTCACAAGATCAAAAATTGAATCCATATTGGTCTCGGATCATGCTCCTACATGGTTCGAGTTAACATTACCCACCCCTTTACAACACTCATACAACTGGAGGTTTCCATCCTACCTAGCAGACTCCCCAGATTTTCAGCTTGAACTAAAACAACACTTCCTGAATTATGTTGATGACAATATTCAACACATAGATAATATTAATCTGTTCTGGGCCGCATCCAAACCCGTGGTGCGTGGACACGTCATAGCATATACTGCAACCAAAAAGAAAAGATTGAACTCCCGACTCTTAGAACTAAGTGCAACTGTCTCAGACTCTTATGCAGCCATGCTGAGAAATGATACCCCAGCTAATAGGGAAAGTTACACAGACGCTAAAGCGTTATATGACACCATATGCACGGAAAAAGCACAGTGTTCATTAGACTTCCAAAAACAACGTTATTTCAGGTGGGGAAATAAATCAGGTAAATTACTGGCCTCCATAGCCCGAGGACAACGCCCACAACCACATGTAAATAGGATCATTGTAAACCAGAGGCAACACACCACCACGGCAGAAATTGCTGATTCCTTCCTAAACTATTATACAGATCTTTATTCCTCCCCTGCTGATCACCCAGCGTTAGGGATGGAGTTTCTAAGGAAAGCAGCACTCCCAACCTTGACCCAACTAGAAAGAGACGCTTTAACAACCCCCATAACGGAACAAGAACTAGAACAGGTCATAAAAGGCCTCCCAAAAGGGAAATCACCGGGACCAGACGGACTAGGAGCAGACTATTACAAAATAGTATTACCACACCTTAAAACACACTTATTGTCCCTATATAACTCTATATTAGCCGGTAATGCTTCACCTCCTGATTTTAACCAGGCTCGGATCATAATATTGCCAAAACCAGGCAAGGACCCAAATCTAGTCAGCTCCTACCGTCCAATCTCCCTGTTGAACCAGGACCTAAAAATACTAACCACCATAGTAGCCCATAGGTTACAGGAGATATTACCAAAGCTGCTCCATACATCCCAGACTGGCTTTGTGAAAGGTAGGTCGTCAGTGCACAACATTAGACAAGTGGTAGCAGCCATAACCAAATCCCAGATGATGAAACATGGAAGTTCATTGTTAGTAAGTTGTGACGCTGATAAGGCTTTTGATAGGGTGTCCTGGTCGCATCTCCTACGGGTGTTACACACTCAACAATTTGGGGTAGGCTTCATCTCCTTTTTCCGCAGACTTTATGACAACCCCAAAGCAGTACTTACTATAAATGGTCTAAACACCGCCAGCTTCACGCTAGCTCGTGGCACCAGACAGGGGTGCCCTCTTTCCCCATTGCTGTTTGATCTCGCCATTGATCCATTAATTAGATTGTTTCATCTACAGGAAGACTGGCATGGAATACAGCATGGGGGGGCAGAGCTGAAGGTCTCGGCATACGCAGATGACCTGTTACTCTATTTTACCAATCCGCAGGAAGCGTTTCCTGGTTTCCTAAAAACGTTAAAAGAATTTGAGGACATCTCTGGTTTTTTGATAAACAAAACAAAAACTAAGGCTCTGGCATTACATAGGGGGGCTACAACTGGTTGGCACGATGGGTTCCCATTCCTATGGGCTGATGGCTCTTTAACATATTTAGGTCTAGAGATACCGGTGAACCCGACCCAGTTGTATGCAGTGAATTACCCACCGCTGATAGCTAAACTGCTGGCAGATCTTCGATCTTGGCGGTCTTTACCTTTGTCCTATTTGGGAAGATGCCACATGATTAAAATGATTTCCTTCCCAAGATTGCTGTACGCCATTCAGATGCTCCCTCTTTTAATATCTGAACCCGATCTACGTATAATAAATACAGCACTCAGTAAATTTATTTGGGATGGGAAAAAACCCAGGATTTCCATGTTTAAATTGTCACAACACACGACATTGGGGGGTATTAATCTACCTTGTGTTAAGAGCTACATGTTAGCGGCTAATCTCAGGTATGCAATTGACTGGATACACTCCACCAACTACTATGCCAATACGGCGCTTGAACAAACCATGAGCCCGAATGTGCCACTGCCGAGTCTTCTCCACATGAGACCAACGGACTTTCCTTCTGAAGTCGCAGGGAATTTATTACTAACAACCACATGTAAAGCATGGCGAATGACACGCTCTAGACTTAAACTATCTACACACAATACAATATTTAATAGCATTTATTACAATACTAACACTAATAGACAGATAATCCAAAATAATAGATTAATCAGACACTGTGAGGCAGGGGATCTCAGATTGATATGTCATTTTATGGGTGATGGGGACGATCCAATCTTGTCCTACCAACAAATCAGTGATAAATTCCCAGATGTAAACATACCCATATATGTGTACTACCAAATGAAAAGCTATGTATCCAGCCAAGCCAAACAGATTCCGATAACTGACAAGTCTGCAGGCATAGATATTATGATCCAACATGCTCAGAACAGACCATGCACTACCTCCCTATTGTACCTACATATAAAGAGACGTATTGATATTGACACTCTTGACTCAGGGATGGCGAAGTGGACTGTAGACCTGCCCAATGCATCATTGTCTTCTCTTTTATCTGCATTTGTAAAACTTAACAAAACAATGGTGTCCGTCTCGTACATAGAAATGCAGTACAAACTGCTACATAGAGCATACTATACCCCGAAAAGAATGTTATTAATGGGGACTGCGGACAATTCATGTTGTTTTAAATGTAAAGCACCTAATGCAGATATACTGCACTGCATGTGGAGTTGTCCAGAAGTGAAGACCTTTTGGGATACGGTGTGTGATCATGTTAACTCACAGTACAACATCACATTCACAGCCACTCCGGAATGGGCACTGTGGGATATATACCCAATACCCAACACTATCCGCCAATCAGCAGGGCAAAGGATATTCTTATCAAAAATAGCTGCAGCGACACGAAAAACCATTTTATCCCAATGGAAAAATTCCAATACATTATCCATATCCTTACTGATACCCCGGGTGTCACATCTATTTCAGATGGACTGGCTTGAGATGTCACTCAACGAAGACGCTAAGGCTAAAAGGTTTTTTGCTATTTGGCTACCACATGTGAAATCCCTGCCAGAATCCACAAAAACTAATCTTAGAAAGGCTGTCCAATTAACGTCCTGGTATAACCTAATGCTACTACAACATAATATACCTCCCTTTTAACAGAACCCTCAATTACCTGTCGAAATGTATTCTGGTGTGCCTATACCGTGCTTTGCTAAGAGCCTATATGAAATGACCCACTGTAACAGGAATTGTCTGTATTGCAAAATGAACCAATTGACAAGTTATTGTGTTATTGAATTTCCGTTTATTCATTGATCTTACATCACATGTATATTGATTGTAACAATGTTTTATACACAAATCTATACTACAGACATGCAATGTATTGTACTATGCAGTTCTTCAATAAAAATTATTTGAAAAAAAAAAAAAAAAAACTAATTTTGGCCTAGGGGTGCCGCAAAAAAAATTCTTATACTCTAGGGTGCCATGATTAAAAAAAGATTGGGAACCCCTGCATTACACACATACTGATACTTACCTATCTTGATCCCGTAGGTAGGTCCCAGGGTCTTGATCCGGTGCCTTGTCCTGCTCCATGTCGGCGGTGGGCTCCATGTCGACGGCGTCTGTGTCGGCAGCATCTGTCGGCGTCCATCCGGTCCGAAGAAATCCATGGGGGACCTGTGGAAGGAAATCCTACTCACCCTGGTCCACCATGGAAGCTCTGAAGTCTTGATCCGACGTAGTCCTGGTCTTCTGTCACCTTCTGTGACACTCCGGCAACTCCATCGGCTCCCCGCATCGGACTGTCAGAGGCGCAGAGTTCCTTCATCTTCCGCGCCTCTCTATAGAATGATTCTATTGGCCGCTAGGCGGCCAATCAGGAGCTGAGAAAGTCAGCTTAAAGCAAATACAACAGGAAAATAAGGTGTATTTTCCTGTCGTATTTTCGTGGTTGTTTCACGCCAATTAGCAGCCGTATTATCAATACGGCTGCTTAGTAAATCAGGAACCACCATTCTTTTGAATGGTGATTCCTGTTCTATTCTGTCGATGGTGTAGACATTCCTATTTGTAAATACAAATACGAATGTCCCATCATTAATACGATTTTTTTTCCCACTAATTTTTTTTTGTAAATTCCCCCCCCCCCCCTTTATATATATATATATATATATATATATATATATATATATATATATATATATATATATACAGGGCTATTTTTCAGCAGGCTCCAGCAGGAACTGAGGCCCTTATTCTAGTTCACTCTTTCTGACAAAATCCTTCTTAGATGGACAAAACCATGTGCACTGGAGGTGGGGCAGATGTTACTTGTGCAGAGATAATTAGATTTGGGCGGGGTTTTACTTCAAAGTGAGATCTATATTGCAGTGTAAAAATAAAGCAGCCAGTATTTACCCTGCACAGAAACAAAATGACTCACCCAAATCTAATTCTCTCTGCACATTTTACATCTGCCTCACCTGCAGTGCACATGGTTTTGTCCATCTAAGAAAGATTTTGTCAGAAAGAGTAAACTAGAATAAGGGCCTCAGTTCCTGCTGGAGCCTGCTGAAAAATAGGCATGTATATATATATATATAAGTTTTCACAAAGTCCGCACTCAAGTAGATATCCGTAGATAGGGGGGTGCTCCTACAGATGACCAAACATCAAGGCATATGGTAGAAGAAAAGGGCACTCACCATTGAAGTAAAATTTTCAACTGGATTTTATTCCATAGCATCAAATATAAGCTGACATACCGACGTAACGTGACGTTTCGGTCCTGTAAGGACCATCATCAGGATAGAGTACAGCCACAATATAAATCCATCAGATAACCAACCTGGCATGCATCCTCAGCAGGAGACACAAAACCCCAAAAAATGTCCAGGTGCACACCCCTATTTATTGTACAATAGTTGCTGGGGGGAAATTTACTAAGATGATTTAGTAGAAAAAAACGTATTTTCCTACGAAAATACGAATTTTTTGGGTGTATTCGTATTTTTGGCATTTACTATGCCAAAAATACAAATATTCGTATTCATATTGATAGGACATTCATATTTGTATTTACAAATACGAATGTCTACACCATCGATAGAATACGACAGGAATGGTGGTTCCTGATTTACTAAGCAACCGTATTGAAAATACGTCCGCTAATTGGTGTGAAACTGCCACGAATATACGGCAGGAAAATACACTTTATTTTCCTGTCGTATTTGGCGATGTGTGGACTTGTGGAAGCAGCATTGAAGCATTGGAGAATCCTGGACTGAGCCCCCCTTGCCCCCGGACCAAGGGACCCAGACTGAAGGACTTTCCTGTCAACATCGCATGCCTGCTGTTTCCTACCTGGGACACATTATTGATGCTTTTTACCAAGTCACTTTATTGTAAGTGCATCTGCTATATTAAACTTCTTTTTATCCTACTGATTTGCACTATGTTGCTCTCCATTATGTCTCCCCTGTATGTGTAAATAGGGTTGAGTGTGGATTGGATAAATCTGGAGCATCTTTTGTTATACAACCATCGACCCAGCCAAATTCGATCTGGTTTTGTATATTTCTACATTTGTCTACAAAAAGGGTTTATTAATACCTTGCTAATATAGTTTATATTGAGCGCTGTGGTTCTCCTATCCACTATTCTTTTGTTGTCTATTCTGTATTCTGGTAGTCTAAGGTGGTACTACTTTGTGAATAGGGATACAGCTGCACTTTATATTAATTGCGCACCCATCTGGTTAAGCCTTTTTGTTTCCGTATTTGGCAGAAGCCTACATGAATCAGTCAGATCCGTGCAGGCTTTAGTGTTAAAAAAATTGTAAAATAAAATAATAAAAAAAAAAATCAGCGTGGGGTCCCCCCCCACAGCTGAAACCAGCACCAGGCTGACAGAGCCGGGGCCGGTAATTAAAAATCAGGGAACCCGACAAATAGGGGTTCCCCGATTTTTAACAACCAGCCCCAGGCTCCAGGTCTGGGGCTGGTTCCCGAAATACGGGGGACAAAATGAGTAGGGTTCCCCCCGTATTTTAAGAACCAGCCCCAGGCCAAACCAGCCAGCAGGGTAATGCCACAGCCGGGGGAGCTCTCCGCGTTGGACTGTGAAAGGCGCAGAGATCCTTCATCCTCCGCGCCTCTCATCAGAATGATTCTATTGGCTGCTCAGCGGCCAATCAGAAGCCGCGCTGAGCAGCCAATAGAATCATTCTGATGAGAGGCGCGGAGGATGAAGGATCTCTGCGCCTCTCACATTCTGATGCGGGGAGCTCCAGGAATCGCCGGCAGCTTGAAGAAGATGGAAGAAACCCTGGACTACGGCGGATCAAGACTGAAGAACCCATGGAGGACCTGGGTGAGCAGGATTTCCTTCCAGGTCCACCATGGATTTCTTCGGACCGGACACCGACCCCCGGACCCCGGAGCCAGGGACCTACCGACGGGATCAAGATAGGTAAGTATCAGTATGTGTGTTATGTGTGTATTAAAGTTTTATTTTTCTGGTGTGTCAGTGTGAATTTATTTAACAATTTTTTTAACTGTGGAACTACAAGACCCAGCGGGCCCTTTAATCCCTTCCCGCCGCAGCCTGTTTTTGCCTTCCTGACAGAGCCCTTTTTTTCAAATCTGACAGGTATCACTTAAGTGGGGATAACTTTTTTTTGCTTTTACTTATCCCAGTGATTTTGAGATTATTTTCTCATGACACATTGTACTTCAAGATAGTGGTAAATTTTGGTCGATACAGTCTGTGTTTTTTTGTGAAAAATACCAAAATGTCGTAAAAAAATGGAAAATTTTGCAATTTTCAAAATGTTAAATTTTCTGCTTGTGAGACAAATAATCATACCACTCAAAATAGTTAATAACTACCATAGACCATATGTCTACTTTATGTTTCCATCATTATTTCAGCCTCCTTTTAATTTTTTTGGACACTAGGAGGCTTAAAATATGAATAGCAAATTCTCAAATTTTCAAGAAAATTTCAAACACTGATTTTTTTAGGGACCAGTTCAGTTCTGATGTGACTTTGAGGGACTTGTATGTGAGACACCCCCATAAATGATGCCATTTCAAAAACTGCACCCCTCACAGTATTCAAAACAGCATTTTGGAAGTTTGTTAACCCTTTAGGTGTTTCACAGGAATTAAAACAAAGTGTAGGTAAAATTTCAAAATTTCATTTTTTTTGCAGATTTGCAATTTTAATACATTTTTCTAAGGAACACAGTAGATTTTATTAGAGAAATGTGACTAAAAATTGATTCCCCCAATTCTTTTGTTTTCATAAATATCCTATATGTGGCCCTAGTGTGCACATTGACCAAACCATAGGCTTCATAATAGAAGGAGCACCTACTTGATTTTGGAGCCTCCTTTTTATGAGATTATTTTTTAGGCACCATGTAGGTTTCTAGGCACCAAAAGATGCTAAAAGTTAGGAACCCCCCCACAAGTGACCCCATTTTGCAAACTACACCCATCAGGGAATTCATCTAGGGGTATAGTGTACATTTCAAACCCCCAGGGGTTTCACCAATTGTGGTACAACTGGGCAGTGAAAATGAAAAATTAATTTTTTTACACAAAAATGCAGTTCTGGCTCCAAATTTTTCATTTTCACAAGGAATGAAGGAGACAAAGCACCCCAAAATCTGTGCCCCAATTTCTCCCGAGTACGGCAATGCCTCACATGTGACCAAAAAATACCATTTGGGTGCATGGCAGGACTCAGAAGGGAAGGAGTGATTTTTGGATTTTGCAGCTCAGATTCTGGTGGAATGTTGGTGGGTGCTATGTCGCATTAGCAAGACCCCCGAAGCACCAATACAGTGGAACCCCCCCACAAGTGACCCCATTTTGCAAACTACACCCCTCAGGGAATTCAACTAGGGGTATAGTGTACATTTCAAACCCCCATGGGTTTCACCAATTTTGATACAACTGGGCTGTGCAAATGAAAAATTACATTTTTTACACAAAAATGCAGTTCTGGCTCAAAATTTTTCATTTTCACAAGGTATGAAGGAGAAAAAGCACCCCAAAATCTGTGCCCCAATTTCTCCCGAGTACGGCAATGCCTCATGTGTGACCAAAAAATGGCAGGACTCAGAAGGGAAGGAGTGATATTTGGGGTTTGCAGCACAGATTCTGGTGGAATGTTGGTGGGTGCTATGTCGCATTAGCAAGACCCCCGAAGCACCAATACAGTGGAACCCCCCCACAAGTGACCCCATTTTGCAAACTAAACACCTCAGGGAATTCAACTAGGGGTATAGTGTACATTTCAAACCCCCAGGGGTTTCACCAATTTTGATACAACTGGGCTGTGCAAATGAAAAATTACATTTTTTACACAAAAATGCAGTTCTGGCTCAAAATTTTTCATTTTCACAAGGTATGAAGGAGAAAAAGCACCCCAAAATCTGTGCCCCAATTTCTCCCGAGTACGGCAATGCCTCATGTGTGACCAAAAAATGGCAGGACTCAGAAGGGAAGGAGTGATATTTGGGGTTTGCAGCACAGATTCTGGTGGAATGTTGGTGGGTGCTATGTCACATTAGCAAGACCCCCGAAGCACCAATACAGTGGAACCCCCCCACAAGTGACCCCATTTTGCAAACTACACCCCTCAGGGAATTCAACTAGGGGTATAGTGTACATTTCAAACCCCCAGGGGTTTCACCAATTTTGATACAACTGGGCTGTGCAAATGAAAAATTACATTTTTTACACAAAAATGCAGTTCTGGCTCAAAATTTTTCATTTTCACAAGGTATGAAGGAGAAAAAGCACCCCAAAATCTGTGCCCCAATTTCTCCCGAGTATGGCAATGCCTCATATGTGACCAAAAAATACCAGTTGGGTGCATGGCAGGAGTGATTTTTGGATTTTGCAGCTCAGATTCTGGTGGAATGAATGGTGGGTGCACCCCCAAAAAGTTGCTGATCAGTTAATTTATACTGATCAGCACAAAAGGGGGGGCAGCAGGGGGGGCGGCAGTCAGTTGCACAGGCAGCACAACCTTTGGTGCAACTGACAGGTATATATATAAAAAAAAAAACCCTGCACCCCCAAAAAGTTGCTGATCAGCACAGATATACTGATCAGCACAAAAGGGGGGGGGGCAGCAGACACAAAATATAGCACTATCTCTCACTATCTCTCACTATCTCTCACTATCTCTCACTATCTCTCACTCTATGACACTGCAGCAGCAGCACACAGGAAGTGACAAGATCCAGGAAGCATCCAGCTGCTGGCAGCACGCTACCAGCGGTGATCAGGTAAGTATCAGGCAAGGATCAGGTATGTATATCATGACAGATTGGTCGGTGACCGCTCTGCACGCAATTCCAGACCGGAATTGCGTCTGCAGCGCAGTCACCGTTAGTTTAAATCACGCGCCATGGCTGTGATTGGTCCGTCGGTCCGACGGACCAATCACAGCCTTGGGGGCAGGTGGGGTGAGGTGTGGTCATCACCGGTGACCCCCTCACGCCCCCTCACACCCGGCGGTGATTGATCCCTGTGTTACCGAGCGTCAGATTCGCGTCTGATTCGCGTCTGATTCGCCGGTAACACAGGAAAACGCTGCGATTGGTTGTTCACATTGAACAGCCAATCGCAGCGATCGCCGACGGGGGGGGGAGGCATCGCCGCCCCCCCTGGGCATGCTGGGACATGTCTGCTGTCAGGGACAGCAGACATCGTCCCTCTGTCACCGCGTCCCTAGACGCGGTGACAGTTTAAAGTCATGACGTATATATACGTCATGTGTCGGGAAGTACATCCCGGCCATGACGTATATATACGTCAAATGTCGGGAAGGGGTTAATGCCCCTCAGGCTGGGACTTGTGGTTCTCCAAGTCCCAGCTTGCAGGGGAGACTTGTTGGGACTCATAGTTCCACAGTTTTAAACAATAGTTTTTCATCTATTTTTTTTACACTGAATCAGCCATCGCACAGGGCCACCGTGGACAGCACCAGGCTTCAGCCTGGTCAGGTAAGTCCTGGAGGGGGGGGACCCCTTTATTGGGGGGGTCCCCACTCCCCCAGGGCCCCTGGCCAGGCTAACTAGTCAGAGGGTTAATGCTTTGGCCGCGGGGACTTGTATAAAAAGTCTCCCCCCGGCTGTGGCATTACCCTGCTGGCTGGTTTGGCCTGGGGCTGGTTCTTAAAATACGGGGGACTCCTACTCATTTTGTCCCCCGTATTTTGGGAAGCAGCCCCAGACCAGGAGCCTGGGGCTGGTTGTTAAAAATCGGGGAACCCCTATTTGTCGGGTTCCCTGATTTTTAATTACCAGCCCCGGGTCTTTCAGCCTGGTGCTGGTTACATCTGTGGGGGGGACCCCACACCGTTTTTTTATTTATTTATTTATTTTTTACACCTTGCAGCCTGCACTGATCTGACTGATCCGTGCAGACTGCCTCCACTAATTCGTATTAGCGGCCATATATACGGCCAGCGAATACGAATTAAAACGACATCGGAGGGTTACAAAGCAGTCGTATATGACTGCTTTGTAAATCCCCCTCCGGAACACGACAAAGCATACGAGGTATGCTGTCGTATTCATTAGTATTAAGAATACGAATGCAACTTTTTGCATTCGTATTCTTAGTAAATTTCCCCCGCTGTGTCATGAAGCAGCTATGAGAAATTGGGATTGGCCCAAATCATAGGCATTTCTGTATTGGGTGCAATATGTGCGGTGCACACAGGCCCCAGCATCCAACAGGGCCAACACTGCACCCATGTTTAAAAATGTACATTGTGTTCTGAGTGTGTGCTGCAGCCCCAGTAAAAAAATCACTCAGAAAATGGTCATCGTACATGCGTAGTAGTGTTTAGTCCCCGGAACATGGAGTCTGCACAGGCCCCCCCTCTGTAAATCCACCACTGCCCCATATGTAATAAAAAAAAACTAGCAAAATTAAATGTGATTGCAGTCGCACCATGGAATTGGTTGCAAAACAAGTCACAGGAATACAGTGTTTGGGAGTGGTAATTGTGAGTGCTCAGACAAACACAGCCGTGTTATGGCAGTTCAGCGGGCAGTTTCTGTGTCCCAGGAGAGCAGCTCAGCCTCTACGTCTACAGAGGCACTCAGACTATGCAACATGACCCAATTTGCAAAGATAGTACCGATATTTCAGCCATTATATGCTAACAAACAGAAATGAAGAGACAGCAATGGGTGTCCCTATTCTCAGGTCAGCTTCTACGTATATTAGCATATAATCGCAAAAACGTACGGCAAAAGATAACAACGGCAGTAGCAAGCACACCCACACCTGAATAAGGCCCATTATTTGATAAATATGCCCTGATATAGTCATAGCCATCACTACTTGTCAGGGTGACAAGGCTGTCAATACGTGATGGTTGCTATCTTTGCTTTATTTTGTTTATTAATCATTATCTGTGTGTATGTGTGGTTGCAGTTACAGTATCTTTGTTTGTCTTCCCAGTAACAGAGATTACTATTAGAAAGGAAGCTAAACATCTCTTTCTCTTCTAGTGTAAGCTGTTTCTATGAGTAAGGGGTAGATTCCATTAAACCTGATAGGCTCCTGGACTTTGTGCTGTGCACATAACTGAATTTCTGCTCACAGATAAATAGGCTAAAAGCAGGCATCCCAGCAATCTACTCTGCTGATGAAAACATTTGCATATTATCTACAAGTTCAACAATGCTTGATATCAGGGAAACCAATCCATAGGCATTTAAGGAGTTCACTTCTTGTTCTTTGGGATGGAAATGAACATCTTGCTCTTGGCTATTAGCAGTGGTGGTTTTTACCTATGGGCTGCAGGACTACAGCCACTCCAGGTAAAATTAGCCACCTCCTCAGCGTTAGTGAAGCCAGTGGCTTCACTGTGACTGGCAGTGACTTCTTACTGGAAGTCCTACATGCAGTCCATTGAGATGTGTTCCCTTCCTCCAGGACTGCCAGACTGGGTTGCTATAGGCAAAGAGCTGGCTTCCTGTAGGAAGCCACTCTCTGCCATACTGTGTGGTCCTAGCCAGCTTCTATGGGCTGCAGCTAATACAGCCCATAGAAGCCAGGCTTTTGCGCATACTAGTACTGCCTCTGGTACTGCGCATGTGCAGGCCATGGTGCCTGACAACTGTATATTACAGGCGAATGGACCCTGTCACCAGGGACTAGTGGCGGGGACCAGCGCAGACCTGGTGGCACGACCAGCAGCAACCCCCTCCTACTCACAGGTAGGAGTCGCCACTGGCTATCAGACCTAACAAATCATTCCTTATTATAAGCACCAACACTATTCCCTTATATGGACGCCTGTTGTAAGAAATTAATCTATATATTATCCAGCTGCATATGTTATTGGGTTTAGATTAAACCAAGCAATACAGATGTATATGTATTCTCCTCTTATAGGATCAGGGTGCCATAGAAACATTTTTACCAACATGCAATTATGCTACTCCAGGGCCTGTGGGATTTCATAAAATATAAGAACTGAAAAAGTGGAATGAACGTGGGATTTGAATCAATTCTTTGCCTGCACCAGCTCTCCCTTTGTACAGTTCCTCACAGCCTAGCTCCCCCCTCCATCGGTAGTCACTAGCTTAGGGAGGCACGGTGGTACTTTTCTTAGCACATCTCTGCTTCCCTTATTCTTGTTTTGTATATTCATGTTATTTATATATTTTAAGCACCTATTCAATGGACAGAACTATTTTTCACGTTATAAGTTTTATCCTGTAAAACAGTGAATTCTAAACTTTTTGAAATCACAAAAATCAGAATTTTTTTCACGGCACCCCCAGGCCAAGTTTCTCATTGAGAAAATCAGAAAAAAAACTTAAATTGAGTAAATTGTCTTTATATTTAATTCTTAGGTTTAGATATGTGGTAATGGACATGATTAATTTCTGTTAGTCCACAATGTGCCTATTACATCGGTCAACAATTTTAAAGCATATTAATAAATGTTAAGTTTTAATTTGACCAATTAAGCATTCCCCCAACCAAAGCGAGAGTACTTGTTCTCTCTGGGGAGCACCTCCCCTTGAGTGACTGATACAAGGATATCTAATTCTGTATATTGTGGATACATACATCTTTTCCATATTAGATCATTTATGTATATGAATGACTGTGAAGCTTGGGCACGGGTTTTCCCCTAACCCCTCTTCCTTTCACGCATGCACAAAACCATAACATCGGACAGGGGAGCGAATTCGTCCCACAGTGAGCAGGCCTGAATAACCCCCTTAGTCCACTTCATATTTGCCTACCCTCCCGGAATGGCCGGGAGGCTCCCAAAAATTGTGTCCTCCTCCTGGCCCCCTGGGAAGGTAGGCAAGTCCCCTACTTTCCCAACCAACCTCCGCACTCCCATTCACCGCTGCGCCAAGTCCTGTATTTTGCAGGTACGCAGCAAAGGAGCAGAGCTAAAATGTTGCAAATCTCATCATTTTGCATCATTTTAGCCCCTCCCCCAATCCACGGACCGTGAATTGCAAAGTTTGAGCGGCATGGGGGCGGGGCTTGTTGACATCAGCCTTGTCCCGCCCCTCCTGGTAGCAGTATCTGGTCTCCTCTCCGGGCTTCTTATACATATTTCTTATGCTTGTTTTCCCTCTATGCGTATGCAAGATGGTTTGTTTTCATTCATGCATAATCTAACACTGAAATATGTTTAAAAGAATCTTTAGGAATTTGTGTGTCTGTGGATTACGGGGTCATTCCACAAGTCGGCAGCCCCAAAAGGCATTGTCTATGACTGTGATCCTGACATTTGTCAGCGTGTTGCCTGAGGTCCTACAGTTCACAGTATTTCAATTCCTGACAACAATAGACGTATAGTGCTGAGACTGCACTGATGTCCTTGTCACAATTTTGCTAAATGACATAAATGTGCATGACAGGTTTTATATTTAAGGTATGTTAGTGCGGAGTCTAATATAAGAAACAATCATGCCATTTTGTATTACACTGCTTTAGGCACTTATTTTCTGCAGTGTGAAAAGTACAGATAGTTAAGACTGTACTTTAGAAAGAGGTTTAATGGTAAGAGCCAGTACATACTATACATCTGTCAGTGAACCAGATATAATAAAACACTCAATTCGCACCTGCCAGCCATCTTTATAGCATACTGCAGCCTGGAATATATCAAGGTCTTAGAGACAGAGATAGATAGACAAACACTGACAATAATTCACACGGAGTGCCTGCCAGCTTCCTAACCATTTTCATCATTGGTTTCATATTTCTTTTCCATAAGAAACTCACCCTGCTTCTATCACTAATAAGAAACAGGCTGCACACCAAGATACAGGCCATGATTCATAGAAACATCAAATGCAGCTTCATGGATAAACAAGATATTTTGGGCTGGGTTAGGAGTGCGATACTCATTTACATACTGTACATGAAAAAAAATAAAAAATCTGTTTGATTTACACATATTGTGCAAACTACCTCAGTATATTATGCAGGTTTCTGGATATCTGATCAGGAAATAATCAGCAGCCTTCTCACGTGTCCTTGTAAAAACTATAGCGCGACCATTAGAATCCAGACAATGGCAGGCAGGATTAGACAAAAGCATTGTCACTTGTCAGGGTTCACTTGTAAGGGTTCAAAACACAATGTAGTATCAATGTGGCTAGGCAGACAACTCCCAGAGTGCTCGCCGTTCCCCCATACTAATGAAAATGGGGCGTGGCTTCATAAATGCGGCATTATCACTAAGCCACATCCCCTTATGAGGAGGCCCGCTTTCTAGTTTATCCATAGCGGCGGCTCTTACCTCTGCGGAGGGGGGCTGCCGCAATACGGGCCCCCCCTCCGCTGCTGCCACCTCAGTACCTGATCCCAGCAACCGGTGCCAGTCCCCACTGGAGGGCCGGCACATGCACAATAGCTTCTTCGATACTGCCCATGCGCTGGCCCCCAGCATATTCAGGGTCCTGGGTCCGGCTCATGCACAGTATTGTCCTCCTACTGCGCATGCACAGTTCCAGTTTTTATGGGCTGCAGCTCATGCCTCATGTAGAAGCATCCTGGAGAGGGAGGGAACACCTCCCAATGGGACTGCCTTGGGTGAATGGCAGGTCAGACTTCCAATAGGAAGTCACTGCCAGTCACAGTGAAGCCAGTGTAGTCTCACAGACTGCATCTGGCTTCACTTAGGCAGAGAACAGTGGCAGATTTTACCTGGAAAGGGCTGCAGCCATAGGTAAAAACCGCCACTACATAACTCCCAAGCCAATAAGCTCCAAACTGTTAGATGAAAAAGATCCTCGTGGCCGCTGCGCAAGAGAACATTGACTGAGCACCTAATGTGTGGGTGCTGCAGGACAGCCGTCCTGTTGCCCCTCTCATAATCCTGCTCTGATCACACATCATTATGCCTCTATTTGCAAAGCAAAACCTCAGTGCTCTAGGCTTGGTAGGATGTTTTTTAAAGCAAATTCTTGAACAAGACATAAAGGATTCAAGGAGTGGTGCCCTTAAACGGGTTGGGATCATTTGGTCTATTGCATTATGGTCGAAAGTCATTAGGTCGAATCCATTAGGTCGACATGCTAAAAGGTCGACATGACTCTAGGTCGACATGGGAAAAGGTCGACATGATTCTAGGTCGAAATGTCATTAGTTCGACAGGTCATTAGTTCGACAAGGTCATTAGTTCGACATTGTCTATGTCGACATTCACAAGGTCGACATGGGGTTTTTCACTGTTTTTTTACCTGAATGTCAACACAGTCGACATAGACACAGTTTAAAGTGCACTGCATCCCCTCGCATCGCTCGCTGCGCTCGCGATGCGTCGGGCACGGTGCCTCGCTACGCTCGGCACACTATTTTATTCTCCCACCACGCCCTAGTGGATGGTAGGGCATGAAATACCGCCTGTCGGCACATGTTGGCTCAAAAAACAGTGAAAAACTCCATGTCGACCTTGTGAATGTCGACATAGACAATGTCGAACTAATGACCTTGTCGAACTAATGACCTGTCGAACTAATGACCTTTCGAACTAGAATCATGTCGACCTTTTCCCAAGTCGACCTAGAGTCATGTCGACCTTTTAGCATGTCGACCTAATGGATTCGACCTAATGACTGTCGACCATAATGCAGTAGACCAAATGACCGCATCCCCCTTAAACTTTACCCCATACCTTAACTCTTCTATTTGTACAAGGTATTACATTTTTCCTTCATGCAGAAATCTTGGATATTTTCCATGAGAAGTGTATCTTTTTTATAGATGGAACAGTTTGGGGTACAAACTGATGTCAACTTAACTTGAGGGATGTGTAACATGGTGCACCATTCTCACTGCAGGAATTTGTTTGCATATTTTGAGGAGGGCTGTGACATTTTTTAAATTCTTAATAGACAACCACACTTTGTCACCTGCTGTCATTAAATGTGTACAGGTATGCAAGTATTTCTCATTTTTGAATTTGAGCTGCGCTTGATATAAATTAGTAATAATTCTCTTGTAGATTCTGAAGGAGCGTGTGGATTGCTGTGAGCACTGAGGCAAGGAATAGCTGTGGGAGATAACTGTAATTTATAAAGAATGTGCTGTACAAGGTGGGAGCGTGATGACAGTTGCAAATGTTGCTAGTTCTAGGTATTCAGCCTAATTATCCTTCTGCTATTGTAAACAACAAGAAACCCTATACTGTATGTCTGGTCATTTGTTTGTTGGGTATACGGTCACAAGGTCTACAACCACTAGGTCAACAAGCATTAAGTCGACACCACTAGGTCGACATTCATGAAGGTCAACATGGGGTTAGGTTGACAGGGTCATTAGGTTGACATGGGGAAGGTCGGCAGTCAAAAGGTCGATATGGTTTTTTTTTTACTTTTGTTTTGAGCCATGTGCTGACAGACGGTATTTGATGCCCTACCATCCACTAGGGCAGGAGTGGCCAACCTGTGGCTCTTGAGCCACATGTGGCTCTTTTCTTAATAAGATCTGGCTCCCACACCTGCGGCACTGCCACTTGCTTCCTATGACTCTGAGCTACTTTGCTGTGTGATCGACGTGATGTCATGACATCATGTCACGGGAAGAGTATCAGGAAGACCGCAAGGGGGTGAAAGGCTGGGTGCGGTGGCCAGCAGGCAGAGCGGGTGCGGTGGCCAGATGTCAGAGCAGGTGTGCAGCTGCATTACATAGCGTGTGTGTGTGTGTCTACTTACCTTCTGTAAGTCATTATTTTCAGCACTGAAATAAGTGAAATCAAAACATCACTCTGGATTGTCAAAAGTCCCGCTAATAAAAAAATTACAACAAACTAAAAAGGTAATTCTTATCTTTTCAACTCCAATTGATTGTGCAACGTTCCTTATACAAATCTCTCCAGTTTGTATCATGCGAATGGGAGATATAAGAAAACCATCATAGCCAAAACAGATTTATTCACATACAATGTACAATGACATATATTAAAAAGGAATCCTCATACACAGGATATTCCAATTACCATAAAAAATTGAGAACTATATTCAAAGAGTTCTCATAAAAGCGGGTTAATGGAAATACATCCACTTCAAATGCATCACATAAAGGAAAGGATAAGTCAATCGCAAATTATCAGATGGTGTGGAGAATCAGTGGGCCACTGAATTCTCAAATAGGCAACGTGCGCGACTCTGCGCTAGTCCTGGACCTCTGCAGCTGGTCACTGGGCAGCGTAACCTTCTCCTTGTTTCTGCACCTGGGGTGGATTCCTTCCAATTCTTCTAAGGGGGCCAACGCGTTTTGACCACGTCCGTGGTCTTTTTCAAGGCTTTTGAAAGGTTCAATCCTTTGCTCCAAACGGCGATATTTAAAGTCCATAGGTTTAACTGCTCCTCCAATGAGGAGAACAGCATTGTCCGCGTCATTGCGCTAGCGCGATCACATTTTCGGCGGTCACGTGACCCACTCCTGCTGGTCCGTCCGCACGTAGAAGTATTATAGCTGTGCCGCATATGGGCAGATTTTCCCTTAGACAAAATGGCGGAAGCCGCATTTCCTGTCCCCCGTGAGCTGGATTGTAGAAAAGATCTATAACAGGACGCCCGCATGATCTGGGTCACGTGATCGCTGCATCCTATCAACACCATTCTACAGGGTATTTTTCTGTAGTTGCCTTGGCAACCCTTTACTTATCGTTCCCAGATTCTTTAATTCTATAAATCAGATATAAAATACATAGGTTAAAATTCATAATATAATACATATATAGATAAAATACATATATAGAATATAATACAAGAAAACTGTGTATCCAGAGATACAGAGAGGACAGCACTCCTTGATCCTTTTTAAAGTCCAGAATGACACAATTTATTCATCCATAAAGTTGAGCATCAGACTTAAATGCAAAATGTGGCAATCTTATGCCTCTTAGTAATAGTGGGGGTCACAAGCATAATCACCCATCCTTGCAGCTTTTGATACAAGCAGTCGGCAGTCGACGGTTCCGTTTCGGCTAGAAGCCTTTCTCACAGACTGACCCAAGCATACTAACACTCAAACCGTGTTAAATAGCCACCAACACCTCAAGCAATTAGCTCACACAGCTGTTGTGTGTTGCACATCAGCCAATCACAGCTAGACAGCCCAGCCGCACCTTCGCCCGGAACTCCATAAAAGGAGACTGAATAACAGAGTAATCTGTGTGTGTGCCGCTCCCCCACTCACGTGGGACTCATCAACCAATAGCCGGCTTACTGTGCATCCACTCTCCATAGGCAGGCGTGTGTTCAGGGCCGGGAGTCGGAGGTGGAACGCAGCGCATCGCGCAGCGTCACCCGCGTCATCACGCAATGCCGGGGACGTCAGCTCCATACAGGGCAGCCGGTGTCCTACGTCATCACCTGGCGCGGACCCGGCTTAACCCCTGGACCGCATCCTGAAACGCTCGGCCATCTTGGAGGGGGTACGATGCCATTAGAAAGATTGGGACGAGTAATGCGGACGCCATCTTGGGAGGGTCGTAACGTACGACCTGCTAAGTACCATAAAGGACAGTTCCTATGGAAGTGGTACAAAAATAGGCAAAGTGGTGTGCTGAGGTATGGGCATGTCACTAGATAGGCTGATCGGGCTAGTCACAACAACATAGTAAGACATAAAAATAAGTAGAAATGACATACATATATACAAATATATACAGTGGTTACATTAGGGACCAACGCTTTATAAGTGGTGTCACTGGCACATATCAGCATGTTGAGCCCATTATTTATAGAAACAGGTGAATGTACTGTAATCAGGGTTCTCAAGATACCATGTCACTACAGATAGGCAGAAATGGGGTATTCCTCATTAAGTCCCACAGGGGATAAAGTGTCTAGTTTTCGTATCCATTGACACTCTCTTTGCAGAAGTATTTTGTGCCTGTCGCCACCCCTCCTAAGTGGAGGAATGTGGTTGACTATCATGAACTTGAAGTCTCTTATGGAATGTCCGGCAGCCATGAAGTGTCTAGCCACAGGGGGCGTATTGATGTCGACACCACTGAGCGCTTTTTTAACAGAGGATCTATGCATAGCTATTCTTTCTTTCGCCATCCTTATCGTTTTACCTACATAGAGTTTATTGCAGGGGCAGAGGGTGACGTATATGATAAATTTTGATTCACAATTCAGTCTGTGGTAGATAGGAAAAACTTGACCAGTGATGGGATGGGTGAATTGCGTGCCTGTGACCAAGAAGCTGCAATTGGCGCATTTAGTGCACTTGTATGTGCCATTTTTAGCTGTTAACCAACCACTCGAAGGTTTTGCTGGACTAATGTCCGAGTAGGATATTCTTTGTTTAAGGTTGTTACTCCTTTTGAAACTGAAGAGTGGGGTATTGATGCATTCCGCACCTAGTACTGGATCAGTGCTCATGATGTGCCAGTGCTTCTGAACCGCAGCTTTTAGAATTCTAGAGTTGGTCGAATAGGTTGTAGGAAACACAATTCTTTTCAAGGTGGTGTCATTGGTGAAAGGTTTTAGTAGATCTTCACGGTTGAGTGCCTCACATTTCTCCACCGCGGAGCGTACTTCGTCCTCATCGTACCCTCGGTCTAGGAATTTCTGGGCCATGTCTTGAAGATCCTTCTGTAAATCATTTCGGTTTGAAGTAATTCGTGCCACCCGGATGAGTTGTGAAAACGGTAACCCTCTTTTTAGCGGCTGTGGGTGAAAGCTGTCATAAGCAAGGAGTGTGTTCTTGTCCGTCTGTTTTTTATACACTTTGGTGTTGTATTGTCCGTCCCTGGCTGTTATTGTCACATCCAAGAAATTTATCGTGACTGGATCATTACTACATGTGAACCTAATAAGGCCCGGAAGCCCATTCAGGTGAAGTACAAATTCTTCCAGTTGTTTTTTGGTGCCAGTCCAGACCATAAAGAGGTCATCAATATACCTCATGTAGAGAGCTATATACTTGGAATACTGTTTGTTAGACATAATATGAAGTTTTTCATAGTGGTACATAAACAGGTTGGCATACGATGGGGCCATATTGGACCCCATCGCAGTGCCAACCAGTTGAAGGAAAAATGCATTGTTGAATAAGAAGTAGTTCTTATGTAAGATTATATCAATGAGGAGTAATAAGTAGTCTACCGGTGGGCCCACATAGTCTGAGCTTACTGTCAGAATCTCACGAACTGCCTCTATACCTTCTGTATTTGAGATGTTGGTATAGAGGCTACTGACGTCTAATGTGGCTAACAAGCTGTCAGTCGGGGGTCCCCCAAAGTCTCGCAGTTTTATCAGGAAGTCTGTGGTATCTCGTATATAGTACGGAGTTTTCTGGACGACTGGTTGTAATTGATAGTCGACATATTGGGACAAGGGCTGGCTTAAGGAACCCCTGGCAGATATAATGGGTCTGCCAGGGGGTGCCTCAAGGCTCTTGTGAATTTTGGGGAGTATATACATTAGAGGAATCTTAGGGAAGTCTTGCTTCAGGAACAGTGAAGTTTGATCGTCAACCCATCCATTAGTCACTCCTAGGTCAATGACTGAATCTATCTCTCTTTTGTAATTAGATGTGGGATCAAAGAGAAGTCTTTTGTAACAAGTCAGGTCGTTGAGTTGTCTCATTACCTCAGTTACATAATTGCTATGATTGAGAATAACTATGCCCCCGCCTTTATCGGCGGGGCGGATCACAATGCTCCTATTATCGTGGAGTGAACGTACAGCAATGGATTCAGCGCTTGTGAGGTTCGACCTGATCTTGTCATGTTTTTGAGAAGTATTATGTAGATCAGTCTTTACCAGTCTGAAAAAAGTGGCTATAGAGGGGTTTACCGTGGGAGGGTCGAACGTACTTTTGGGTTTGAAGGGACTCATGGTGGTATCAATCCTAGGGCCTCGTTTTTAAAAAAAATCCATGATGTTAAGTTTACGTTGAAACTTGTAAAGTTCGACCTCTAAATCTATAGGTTTTTGTTTAAACGTCTGAATGAATGTCAGTCCTTTAGATAGGACTGTCATTTCTTCACTGGTAGGTGAGTAGTCAGAAAGATTGTATACTACTTGTTCCTTGGTCCTGTTTTTGTGGCGGTTCCCCTTCCCCTTGTGTCGCTGTCCCCCTCTTCTTGTCCTTTTGGTGTGTTCCGATTTCGGCTGTGCGTATGGACGCGCTCCCGAAAAAACTGCGGTCGTCTAGATCTCGAGGACTGGTCTGAGTCGCTATGTGACGTGTGAGAGTCAATGTCAGTGAATTTTCTCTCGTAGCGTCTTCTAGGTCCCTCGTTAGCCTTCCAAGGGCGTCTAGTGTTTTGCTTGTTAAGCCAGGGATAGACCCGTAGGTCCTTGTAATCCTCTTTTACTTTTTTATACTTGGTCTTCTTAAAAGTCAGGAGTTCGGTTCTAAAGGTCTCTAGTCCTTCAGTCAGTTTTGTCACCCATGCACCTCCGTCATCTGCAGTCATAGTCTCAAGGCCACCCCGTTAACATTCAGCGATGTCTATTTTTAACACATCTATTTCACTATTGACCTGTTGTATTACTAATATCATTAAATCAAGACTACATTGGTTGAGAATCATACACCACTGTTTACAAAAGTCAGTATTCCCTCTACCTATCGTCGGTTGATTTCTGATACGAAATCCCCTAGAATATAATACATATATAGATAAAATACATTCCAAAATACATAAAAAGAGAGAGATAGAGATCCAGTTCCTTGAATTTAAAGTGACAGGTGCATCATACATACAAGGCAGAGAAAAGGGGAAAAGAAAGATCACAAAAACCTCTTTAATTCGAAATCAGAGTTTAAGCCACCAGGTATTAGTGTTCAATATTCATATATTAGTTGCATTTCTTTTTTCGCTAATAATGATAAAGTGTCTTTGTGTCTCATATGGCTTTTGATGAGTTTAATCCCAGCAAAGCTTTTAATCGAATTGGTGGAACAATTGTGTTTTATCTTAAAGTGGTGGGATAGAGCATGGGTTTCCACACCCTTTTTTATGTTCCGTAGGTGTTCCCCCAGCCTTACCTTCAAAGGCCTGGAGGTTCTACCTATGTATACCAATTCACATGTGCATTTAATCATATACACTATGTTACTCGTGTGGCACGTTATAAACTCCTGGATGGTGGCTTCCTTTCCGTTAATGGTTATTTTTTCTATTTTGCCGGCACCTTCCCCTTTTATTCCTCGACATCCTATACATACCCCACACCTGTGGAAACCTTTAGTTCTCACATACCCTTCCCGTTTTTTAGGGATAAGTGCGCTGTTTACTAGGTTATCTTTAAGGTTAGGGGCTTTCCTGTATATAAAGGCAGGGTTTTCCGGTAATACTGATTTAAGTATTGGATCCTTTTTAAGGACTTTCCAATGCTTACGGAATGATTTTTCCATCTCTCTATGTTGCACATTATATCCTGAGATAAATGCCCACTCATATCTACTGTTATTGGATCTTTCCTCAGGTTTTCTTGTTAACAGCATTTGTCTGTCAGTGTCCCCAACCTGTATGGCTGCTTTCTCTATGAGACCTTTTTGATATCCACAATCAGAGAATTTTTTTGTGAGACCCTGTGCTTGTTCTTTATATGTGGCATCACTCGTACAGTTACGTTTAATCCTTTTTAACTGGCCGCTTGGGATGGAATTAAGCCAGTTTGAGTGATGGCAACTGTCATAATTGATGTAGGTACCAGAGTCCGTAGGTTTGTAGAATGTTTTAGTGCATAACCTATCATTTTCTGGAAAAATAGTCAAATCCAGAAAATCTACATTGGTAGTACTGACATTAAATGAAAATTCGATATTCCAGGTGTTATCATTCAAGGAAGTGCAAAAAGCATCTAAAGATTCTCTATCTCCATGCCAGATAAATAGCACATCATCTATGTATCTCTTCCAGGTCACCAGGCTCGCCCCATGCCTCTTTTTTGGCCAAAATATATTCTAGCTCCCAGTTGCCCATGAATATATTGGCATAGCTAGGGGCGAACCTGGTGCCCATCGCAGTGCCATTCTGTTGTAGATAGAAAGTGCCATTAAAAAGAAAGTAGTTGTTGGACAAAATAAATAGCACCCCTTCTTTGATCAATTCCTTCGCTTGTGGGTCTATGTCGCTTTTTTCCAAAAAGTCCGAAACAGCTTGTACACCTCTTTTATGCTCAATAATGGTGTACAAGGACTTCACATCCGCAGTCACGAGAAACATTCCCTCCTCCCACTGGACCGTGGGTAGGAACCTGAGAACGTCTCCCGTGTCCTGCAGATGCGAGTCATTTAATAACACTAGAGGTTTTAAAAAATGGTCAATAAACTCGGACAAATTCGCAGTGACCGAGTTTATTCCCGCCACAATGGGGCGTCCCGGTGGATTTTTTGGATCCTTATGTACCTTTGGCAATAAGTAGATCACTGGGATAGTGATCTCTGTCCGTATTAGGAACTTCTCTTCGTTCTCTCCCAATATGCCATTGGATACATATTTTTTCACTAGATTTTCCAGTTCCTTTAAAATCTTATTTGAAGGGTCAACCTTTAATTTTTTATGTTATAGGATCGTCAAGGTGGGTGTTTACTGCCGTCTCGTACCATTGACGGTCCATCAACACCACTCCCCCACCCTTGTCGGTGGGTTTTATAACTAGGTCTGAGTTCTTTTTCAGACCGTCTAATGCTTTTCTTTCATTAAAGTTTAGATTGTGTTTAAATTTTTCTGATTTTATCTCCTTCAAATCATCTTGGACCAGTGAACTGAAACTGTCTATAAAGCTCCCCTTAATATGTGAAGGAAATAAAACTGACCTTGGTTTGAATGATGTAAGGGGTGGTTCTTCTTCCATGGCTTCTGTATTATTTTCTTTCATCAGAAAAAACTTTTTTATACATAGTTTCCTAATGTATTTGTTAATGTCTACAAATGTAGAAAACTTATTTACCGGAATGGATGGGGCATATTTAAGGCCTCTCCTGAGTACTTTCTCCTCATAGACATTTAGTTCATATGAGCTAATATTAAAGATTTTCACACCTCTTTCTTCTACTCTTTGATCAGCTACATTTACACTTGGGTCTACATTGAGTTGTGGTTTTCTTTTTTTTTTTTTCGCCGTTTGGAGCAAAGGATTGAACCTTTCAAAAGCCTTGAAAAAGACCACGGACGTGGTCGAAACGCGTTGGCCCCCTAAGGAGAATTGGAAGGAATCCACCCCAGGTGCAGAAACAAGGAGAAGGTTACGCTGCCCAGTGACCAGCTGCAGAGGTCCAGGACTAGCGCAGAGTCGCGCACGTTGCCTATTTGAGAATTCAGTGGCCCACTGATTCTCCACACCATCTGGTAATTTGCGATTGACTTATCCTTTCCTTTATGTGATGCATTTGAAGTGGATGTATTTCCATTAACCCGCTTTTATGAGAACTCTTTGAATATAGTTCTCAATTTTTTATGGTAATTAGAATATCCTGTGTATGAGGATTCCTTTTTAATATATGTCATTGTACATTGTATGTGAATAAATCTGTTTGCGCTATGATGGTTTTCTTATATCTCCCATTCGCATGATACAAACTGGAGAGATTTGAATAAGGAACGTTGCACAATCAATTGGAGTTGAAAAGATAAGAATTTCTGTATTTTCTTGTGTGTAATATACATGTGGAAGGGTTGAGGCGCAAAGGTGCTGGTGGATAATATTTCTGTTTTTCACTGTATCTTGGGAGGATTGTGGAAATACCTCCAATTTATCTCACTAGCCGACTTGCTGCCCACCTGGGAGCGCACTATCTGTGATTCTGAAACTTTCTTAGAAATAAAAAGGTAATTCGTTTTTTATAGTGGGAATATTATGGAAATGATGCATTGTCAATGTGATTGTCTTACTACCAGCCTAAATAAAAACTGAGGTATTGGCCACAGGTCATGCTCCTATACTACAAATGTAACTCCAAAGGCGTGAACACAAAAATGGGGCATGGCCCTGTGCCACCTAGCCCACAATCCATTTAAAATGGGGAGTAGCTTTGTGGAAGCTAGGCCACACCCATTTTCTGCATGGTATTGGCTCTTTGTCTTACCATAACATAGTTTTTGGCTCATTACCTCTAATTGGTTGGCCACCCCTGCACTAGGGCGTGGTGGGAGAATAAATTAGTGTGCCCAAAGCATGTGCACCATGCAAAGGAATGTGGTGCACTTTTTTAGAGAGCCATGCAAAGGAATGTGGTGCACTTTTTTAGGGTCCATGTCGACTGTGTTTTGACTGTCGACCTTCACCATGTTGACCTAATGACTCAGACCCAGTCAACCTGACCCCATGTCAACCTAATGCTGTCTATCCAATGATCCATACCCGTTTGTTGATGTTGACTTCAGGACATATTTTATTTGAAGAATTTCACAGATAGCATTATAAAAACAATGATGCAAATGATCACGGTCTGATACTAAGCACTGAATCTGGGAAACCATGTAACCAATAAACTGTTTGTAGAGCAATAGGTATAAACTCTACCACTTTGGAGAATGCATTTGCAAAAACCAGTATAGTGGTGAATCTCTTATACCCCTTTTACACCAGACTTTGGACCTGGGATATTGCCGCTCCAGTCCGGGGCAGGGCATGGTGTAAATGGGCTGAAAAAAAATAACACGGGTACTGTTCCCCGGGAATCTGACCCGGCAAATGTTCAGGGTCGGACACGGGGCTTATCCGGGGCTCAGGGCAGTGTAAACGGCCATTATCCGGGTTATTTGGTGGGTAGAGGGGCGCAAAGACCTGATTGGAGCTTCTGCGGCTCTGGCAGATTATGTCATCAGCTGGAGACCCGCACAGGGCGCATGTAGCAGCGCAGCAGCAGCGCAGCAGCAGCGTTACCGCGCTACCACGCTACAAGCTGACTCCACAGTCTCATCTGCTGCAGCACACACTGCCTGTGCAGTGTTTTCCACTTTGGCTGACCCCAAGCCTGATCTGAGCCATCATGTCCACTTCCAACTGGTCTGACAAGGAGGTACGTGAGCTCCTGCAAATCAGGGCAGATGAGGAGATTCGTCGGCAAATGACCGGCACCGTCCGGGATGCAGTGGTGTATCGCAATATCGCAGAATTGCTGGCATCCAGAGGTATTCAGCGCAGCCAACAGCAGGTTGTAAACAAATTGAAATCTCTGCGGAAGCAGTTCTGCAAAGTGAATGACCAGAAGCGCAAGAAAAGTGGTGCAGCTAGGCCCGATTGGGTGCACTATGACCTGTGCTACAGTGCTTTTGGAAACACGGCACTCTGCAACCCTGTAGCCCTGTCCTCCTCCATAGCACCCCATTGCAGCCAGACGGACAACAGCCAGGACAGCCATGATGTACCGACTACCCAGGCTTCCCAGCTGTCCCCGCCAGTCTCAACGCCTTCTGAAGCCACGCAGATGTCAGCACACATGAGCCCGGCTTCACCGCTGCTGTTTGGTGATGATGGTGCAGCAGAGAATATAATGGATGCTTCCATGCAGTCTGACAGCGCCCAAGCAGCCACAGATGATGTTGTGGAAGAAAACAGTCAGACAACGCTCCCCAATCGAAGCACTCCATTACGTTCTAATTGTAAGTAGACATTCGATATATTTACACTCATTAAACAACCAACGTGGAGTTAGGGCGGGATGAGGCCCAGTATATGTTGCAGTATGTTGCTAGCATGCAGGTGGAAGAAGGCCACTAGCACATTTTGGCAAACAATACTGCTGTTTATTGTATAACACTTAACATGGAAGTATAATGTTATTTTTTTTTTTTAAATTACAGTGTACAGCGTTCCTGCCAAAAAGAAAAAGCTTAATCGGTCTGAACTAGCGGCTAAAGCGATGACATCGGTGATCGTGGACCATCTACGCCAATTGGATACTGATGTCCAAGCAAAGGAGGATGCTCGCATGGACAAATATTTGGAAGCTGAGAGACAGAACCAGCAGGCATTTATGTCTCAATTGCTGGCAATACAAGATAGGCAAATGTCCTTTTTAGAACGTACATTTGGCGTTTTTTTCACACAACCTGCACCACATCCCCACCACCCACCTAACTACCCACCCAACCCATATGATCATTACAATAGAGGTGTCAGTTTCAAACCTGCCACATCTACCCAACCAAACCAGGTGACACCAGAATACAGAGGGCCCAATTATAACTTTGGCAATAGTGCTGCTAGTAGTGACCCGCCAATCCTAGAGTCCCCAGAGTTTTCCGTGTACCGGAATTTGAGCTAAGATTTAAACTTTTAGTCTTCAAATATTGCTCCAAAATGTTGCACTTTACTTATTTTTCAAATCTTCAAAAAGGTTGCACTGATGTTTTTATAGTCTTTAGAAAGGTTGCACTTTATTGCTGAATATTTGTGTGATTCTCTATAGGAGCAGTCACCATACAGTTCTATTTTATAATAATGTGTCCTATGATGTAAAACTGTATGGGCACAAAGTTTTACAATTGTTCTCTATTCCCAGTTGGACTCTCATATCTTGGTCTTTCATTATGAATAACATCTATAAACAAGATGTGAAATGTATGTACAGTTTGATGCATATTTTCATTATAAAGCAAACAACTGGAAGATTTCTGTCTGGTTTTTTTTTAAATCATTGAGGGAAGGTTTGCTGCAATGGTGGCCCTGATTCTTTCTGCACTGCCAACATGCTCACCCTCATAATCTGCTGCTTCAGGATTGCCCCCTGTGTCCTGCACATTCCACTCTGGAAGAAAGAGGTCCTTTTGTATTTGCTCCTCCTAAAAAAAATTCCACGGTCTGCATGAAAGCTTCTCCGTGGCACCGGTCTCTGACCCAGATCCTGCGATCCCGCATGGCCGTCAGCCGCAAAATCGAGGTAAGGCTAGATGATATCAGCGCTCTCCTGCGGCACAAATATTGGTGCCGAGATCTAGACCTCTCAGCCAAGAATTGTGCTATCCTACTCCAAGTGCGAAGCAAGTAGCACAGGGTGAGAAGCTGCTTCAAACTCTCTATTGCAGAAAAGTACAGCACAAACTGCAACACAGCCACTCCGTCTGCCATCTTTGCTGTGAGCAGAACCCACCCCGTCCCTTTTCCCTTTCTTGTGACCTCATCTCAAACAGCCCAAAGGTCCATTTTTAATGACACCAGCAAGGAAAGACAGGGCTGATCAGTTTTCAGTGTGAAAGGGCCTTACCCGGGATTAACCCGGATTGAAGTGCAGTGTAAATGGGGTCTAAGGCAGGGCATGCCCTGGCAATATCCCGTGTTCGATTTCCCGGGTCCGATCCGGTATTCTGGTGTAAAAGTGGTATCATAGGCAGTAAGCCCCTTTCGATAAACCCACACACATTTTTCCTGGCATGTGCCTTTGGTGAACCAAATGTCAGAGAGGCTTGTGACACCTCATCCTTAATACCCTTAATATTTGAGGGGAAGTGTGCATGTACGGAATATATCTTGCAAATCGTATTTGATAAATAGGCCACAAGGGCGAAAAGACACTGTTATATGGCGTGTACACACGGTGAGATTCCCTTGCTATTCGACTTGAGATTCGACTGCTATAAAATCTTTGCTATCTCTTTTACATACAATTCATGCTATCTACATTAGATTTGCACTATATAGTCATTGCAGCCCTGTCTATCTGGGTTTCGATTTGTGCTGTCATGGGAGCGCGCATCAGGATCGCAAAGCAAAAAACCTGTGCGATCTGCATGCGATTTTGACTATATAGTCAAAATCTCATGCTGGAGTGTACCATGTGTACACAGCATTAAAGGCTGCAAGTGAAAGCTGGGAAGGGCATGAAGATCTTTATTCTGAGCACAAATCTATCAACATCCAATATATTGTCTTGAAAACTCTGATGACCAAAATTATTCGGCCATCATTTCTTTGTTTATACCTTGGTTACCTACAGTTGTCGAGTTGAGATTTTGTAAAAAAAAAATTTTAAACTGTAAAGAGGAGAGATGTAGAGGGTTCTTGATAAACAACCATCCACTAAAATTTGAGATCCATTTATTACAGGTTTCTCCATTAGGAAGGAAACCCGGACAAATTTTTAATGTTAGGGATTGAAAAACTCAATTCCGGCATTCCTGGGATTGGCCTCCATATGCTATGCCATGAAGCAGTCCTTAAACAGGTGGGCAGGGCAGACGGGGGCAAGCAAGTGCGTGGCTGCACAGTATGACGCATTGCACTATGCAGCCACACAACCTGGGTGCTGGGCAGCACCTCAGCCAAGTGCTACTAGTGCCCAGCTAAATGTGCATGTGCATTTCAGTTCCAAAATCCCAGGCTTGGAGGCTCCAATCCCATGATTGAAATCCTGGAAAAAAATGTCCTTAATCCCAGGATCCTGTTGATCTATTCGTTTAGTGCTATATTGCTTGAAAGGGAGGGGTCATTTTAAATAATTACATAGTTACATAGTTACATAGTAGGTAAGGTTGAAAAAAGACTTGCGTCCATCTAGTTCAACCTGGTATAGATATCCATTGCTGATTTGGTAGGTTCTGGTATTTTACAGACAAATTATATTTCTTATTTGTACCCATGGATGTTTTTCTCCAGTAAATGTTTGTCCAACTTTGCCTTGAACGCATTTAATGAGCCAGCCGTTACCACCTCTCTGGGAAGAGAGTTCCAGAGTTTGACTGTTCTGACCGTAAAGAAATTCTTTCTACTAGCTGAATGAAATCTTTTTTCTTCTAATCTATACTCATGCCCTCGCGTCCTAGATTCCTTTCTAGTAGAAAATAGGGTGTGTGACAGTTCCTTATATTGGCCCTTGATATACTTGTACATGTTGAGCATGTCCCCCCTTAAACGTCTCTTTTCTAATGTAAATAGTCCCAAATTGCTTAATCTCTCCCCGTAGCTTAAATTCTCCATTCCCCTAATAAGCTTTGTTGCTCGTCTTTGGACTTTTTCTAATTCTATGATGTCCTTTTTATAGTGTGGGGCCCAGAACTGTACTCCGTACTCTAGGTGAGGTCTCACCAATGCTTTATATAGTGGCATAATTACCCTTGAGTTCCTAGTTTCCATTCCCCTCTTAATACATGCCAGAATTTTGTTGGCCTTTTTTGTAGCTACATTACAATGGGCACTACATCCTAGATTGCTGTCTATTTGGACTCCTAGATCCTTTTCAAGTATGGAATTACCCAGTTCCTCTCCGCTAAGGTTGTAACTTGCACACTGGTTGTGTCTCCCAAGGTGCATAACCTTACATTTATCTACATTGAACCTCATCTTCCATTTTTTTGCCCACTCATCTAGAATTGCAAGATCATTTTGAAGCATGGTGACATCTTCTGGTGATTTGATGACTTTGCTAAGTTTTGTATCGTCCGCAAAGATGGATACATTGCTGAGTAACCCTATCCCAATATCGTTAATAAAAATGTTAAACAAAATGGGCCCCAAAACCGAACCCTGGGGCACTCCACTTAGTACCGGTATCATATCTGATACGGCACCATTCACAACCACTCTTTGTTCTCTATTACATAGCCAATTCCCTACCCATCTGCAGATATTTTCACCCAATCCTAGGTTCTCCATTTTATTAATCAATCTCTTGTGTGGGACAGTATCAAATGCTTTAGCGAAATCTAGGAAAATCACATCTACAGCATTTCCATTATCGAGGTTTTTGCTAACCTCTTCATAGAACCCTAGTAGATTAGTTTGGCATGAACGATTTTTCACGAACCCATGTTGGTTAGTACTGAGTAAACGGTGATGATCTAAATATTCCTGGATACCATCCCTTAAAAATCCTTCAAATAGTTTACCCACAATTGATGTTAAACTAACGGGTCTGTAATTAGCGGGATCTTCCTTTTTTCCTTTTTTGAATATTGGCACTACCTCTGCTATTCTCCAATCTTTTGGTACTATACCTGACGATAGTGACTTGCTAAAGATATAATGTAGGGGGGTAGCTAGTTCATCCCTTAATTCCATTAATACCCTCGGATGAATCCCATCTGGCCCTGGTGACTTATTTGTTTTGAGTTTGCTTAGCCTCAGTATTATTTCCTTTGGCGTGAAATCCACAATGAGATCTGGCTTATTTGTCCCGTTTGTGGTAAATGTTCGTTCCACAGTCTGCTCTCCCTTAGTAAATACTGATGAGAAGAACTCATTTAACAGTTTTGCTTTTCCCTTGTCCTCAGTAACACTTTTTCCACTAGTATCAGTTAGTGGGCCTATGTTTTCCTTAATTAAACGTTTACTATTTATGTATTTAAAAAACTTCTTTGGGTTGGTTTTGCTTTCAGTGGCTATGCACTCTTCATATAATATTTTAGCTGCTTTGATTACCCCTTTACAAGTTTTGTTTGATTCTTTGTATTTTGCGAACGCCTCCTCATTCAAGTTATTTTTATAGAATTTAAAGGCTCTGGTTTTATTGTTGATAGCTGACCTTACTTCTTTGTCCAACCATGGTGGCTTTTTTTTGTTGAATTTACCTTTAGTTACTTTAGGAATGTATTCAATAGTTAGTGAATCAAGCACCTTTTTTAGAGTATCCCACATTTCCTCTGCATTTTTCCCCTCCATAACCGTTTCCCACCCAATTCCTGTTAGGGCTTCCCTGAATAATTCAAAGTTCGCTTTTCTGAAGTTTAGTATTTTTGCAGATCCTTTTTGATGTAATTTACTGAAGTTGATTTCCAGTGAAACCATATTGTGATCACTATTCCCTAATTGTTCAATTACTTTCGTGTTTGAAACTAAGTCTGTGTTATTTGTTAATACTAAGTCCAAGAGCGCCTCATCACGAGTTGGAGTTTCTACCGTTTGTGTAATAAACTGGTCTTTAAGTAAGCTTAAGAACCCATTGCTTCTTGCTGATTTACCTGTTTCGTTTTCCCAATCAATGTCGGGTAAATTAAAATCCCCCATAATTAATACCTGACCCTGATTTGATGCTTGTTTGATTTGGTTTAAAAGAAGAGACTCTTCCCTTTCATTTATATTTGGTGGTCTATAGCATACCCCTATTATAAATTTGTTTTTTGGTTTCTTATTATTGTCGGTTATCTCTGCCCACACTGTCTCCGAGTTGTCGTCTTCCAGGTCTGTGCTCATATTTTTCTCACAGGATGTTAAGTTATTATTTACATATAGGCACACACCCCCGCCCCTTCTATTTTTCCTGTCTTTCCTGTAGAGTGTATATCCCTCCATGTTTAATGCCCAGTCATGCGACTCATTACACCATGTTTCTGTAATACCAATGATGTCGTAGTCATCCCTACTGATCACCGTTTCAAGCTCCCCGATTTTACTCACTAAGCTTCTTGCATTAGCCAGTAAGCATTTTAATTTATGTTTATTTTTAGATATGGCTCTAATATTGTGATTAGTTTCACCCCAGGACCCATTTGAATTCTTTACTAGCTTCCTCTTTCCCCTCTCCCCTTCAATAGACTCTCTACAGGCCTCCCCACCATGCACACTGCCTGCCCTCTCCATAGTTCCGGGAATTATTCCTCTGTCATTCCCTCCTTCCCGTATACTAAGATCATCTGTACCTAAGAACTGTAATGGGGTAACTTGACTGTTACAACATAACATTTTATTACATGACATTCCTGATGCACCCTGAGAGTTACCCCCGATTATACCCTTGTTATGTCCCAGGGCTTTGTCTATGTCTCCGTCCCCCCCCCCCATCTCCTTCCCCCATATGATTCCTGATCCCAGTCCGGCTTCTCTCCCTGATTGTCCCATAATGTCTTGCTGCCCCCACCCCCCCGTCGCCTAGTTTAAAATCTCCTCCAACCCTCTAACCATCCTTCCCCCCAGCACCGCAGCCCCCTCCTCGTTCAGGTGCAATCCATCACGGCAAAAAAGATGGCGCCTGACCGAGAAGTCCGCCCAGTGTTCCATGAACACGAATCCCTCTTTCCTACACCAATCCTTAAGCCACACATTTACCTCCCTGATCTCCCTCTGCCTCCCTGAGCTAGCGCGTGGCACTGGTAATATTTCCGAGAAAATTACCCTAGATGTCCTCGCCTTTAATTTCTTACCTAATTCCCTATACTCTTTCTTGAGGACATCCCACCTACCATTGACTTTGTCGTTGGTGCCGATGTGCACCAAGACCGCCGGGTTGCTCCCAGCCCCTCCCAACAATCTGTCGACTCGGTCCGCGATGTGCCGTACCCGAGCACCCGGGAGGCAACAGACCGTGCGGCGATCGCGGTCCCGATAGCAGATTGCCCTGTCTGTTCTCCTAATGATGGAATCCCCTACCACCACTATCTGCCTTGGTACCTCACTAACTGTCATCCCGTTTGAGCTAGAGGGACCGCTCCTCTGGTTGCTAGAGGGAGCCGTCTCCTCCAGCTCCGTCATTTCGTCTCCATCCTCCCCCGAAACTTCGTCCAACCGGGCAAATTTGTTCGGGTGTGATAGATCCGAGATGTCGTTCCTGTCCCTCCTGTCCCTCTTGTTTCCCCTTCTAACCGTGACCCAGCTGGCTACCTGATCCTCCTCCTCTACCAGTGACCCCATCTGCAACTCCTCCACCGTTCTATTTAGGCTTTGCTCAAGATTGGAAATATCCCTCAGTCGCTGAACGGTCCGCTCTAGATCAGTGACCTGGGCTTCCAGGGCGGACGTTCGCTCACATCTCGTGCAGATGTATTCGCACTGGGACTCTTGCTCCAGGTGCGCATACATCTTGCACAACATGCACTGAGTGAGATTCTCAATCAGGGCCCCACCCATTTTATCTACCTCCCTGCGACTAACCCCCTAGTATACAGTAGAGAGTTAAATTACAATGCAATTACACACTACAAGTGAATTTTTATCAAAATATAGGAAAGTTGATACTTATCTGTTCCTGCAGCTGTGTCACACTCCTGGTGTCCTCAAACCTGTATCTGTCCACTTCCTCTGTAATTTCTTCCAGTTGCACGTTTTCCTCAGTGGCCCACTCTCAGATCATGCAGCAAACTATCTGCACTTTGTGGACCCTTTAACAGGTCAGGCACCTGGGCTTCAAGCAAGAAATAAACAGAAGGGACAGAAGCCTCTTGCAACCTGGTTTAACCCCTTCCTGGATGTAACTCTGCACTTATTTAAAAATGGCACTTAGAATAAAATGGCAGTTCAAAATTCACAAGTTCATTACATTCACTTGCCCCCTGCTGTTCTTATACTGCTGCTACTAATCAGCTACCCACCTGAGCAGATAACCACTCCCACCTTCAGCAAAAGTCTGAGCAAAAAATAAAATAAAAAAAACACAGTTTAAACACACAAAATATACAATCCCCTCAGGTTAATCCCACAAATCACCTACTAAACACACCACTCCTTCTTGGATATAACTCTGCACTTATTTAAAAATGGCACTTAGAATAAAATGGCAGTTCAAAATTCACAAGTTCATTACATTCACTTGCCCCCTGCTGTTCTTATACTGCTGCTACTAATCAGCTACCCACCTGAGCAGATAACCACTCCCACCTTCAGCAAAAGTCTGAGCAAAAAATAAAATAAAAAAAACACAGTTTAAACACACAAAATATACAATCCCCTCAGGTTAATCCCACAAATCACCTACTAAACACACCACTCCTTCTTGGATATAACTCTGCACTTATTTAAAAATGGCACTTAGAATAAAATGGCAGTTCAAAATTCACAAGTTCATTACATTCACTTGCCCCCTGCTGTTCTTATACTGCTGCTACTAATCAGCTACCCACCTGAGCAGATAACCACTCCCACCTTCAGCAAAAGTCTGAGCAGATAACCACTCCCACCTTCAGCAAAAGTCTGAGCAGATAACCACTCCCACCTTCAGCAAAAGTCACTCCTTCTTGGATATAACTCTGCACTTATTTAAAAATGGCACTTAGAATAAAATGGCAGTTCAAAATTCACAAGTTAATAGCCCTTTCACACTGCACAAATAACCCGGGCCTGACCTGGGTTGTTGCCGGATCGACCCGGGTCACTGTGTGGTGTGAAAGCGCCAACAGGAAAAACCCGGGTCCAGCAACCCGGCATTCCGAATGTAATTGAAATATTTTGAAAATGGTGTTAGTGAAGAGATTAGTAAGAGAAAAGTGTTACATAGAATGTAATACTGTGCCACCTCATAGCCAGCCAGCCAGCCAGCCATTCTATTCCAGGGGCACCACACCCAAAAAATATGTTACACCAATCTGGGTCTATAATTAACTAGAATATAGCCACATGATAATGGCTCCTTACATAAAATATACCTAAACTAAGAGCTACATACTTTGGAGCAACCCCATAAAGCTCCATGTGGCACATTAGGACCTGCACATTTTCCTAATGCAGGCTTTCTTCTCCCTCCCACAACAGACATATATATATATATATATATATATATCCAAAACTGGACCGGCACTCCCCTCGATAAAGCAATGTAGCTGCGTGCCTTTGTAGAAAATCATAGACAGCAAGGTCCCACCTTCCCATAGGCAGCTGGAACAGACACGTCACTGCAGCATTAAGTAGAAGAATAGCTTTATTGACCTCGACGGGCCGTTTCGGGGTTAACACCCCGTTTTCAAGAGGATACAAATACATATACACACAGCATTTAAATAGGACACCTTGGCGCCAGAAATCACCACTTACCACGGGGATTGTCCGGTGAGAATTGTGGGCGGTAAGTGGTGATTTCTGGCGCCAAGGTGTCCTATTTAAATGCTGTGTGTATATGTATTTGTATCCTCTTGAAAACGGGGTGTTAACCCCGAAACGGCCCGTCGAGGTCAATAAAGCTATTCTTCTACTTCATGCTGCAGTGACGTGTCTGTTCCAGCTGCCTATGGGAAGGTAGGACCTTGCTGTCTATATATATATATATATATATATATATATATATATATAGTGGCAGATGCTCAATTAGTTAAGTGACATCAGGTGCTTAAAAGGGAGGGGTAATTCTGAGTAAGTGCTATCAGCCACATGCCTGTGTCACTATAGTATTACACCCATATTGTGTTACACCTGCGTCTGATAAATTAACCAAATGTGACTACCAGGAACACTCATTTCTAATAATACATCGAAAACACTGCTCTAACCCGGTATTTGAAAAAGTTTCTGAAATGGGTCTGAGCAAGCTAAACCCCTTTCACATTGCATTGTGGAGCCAGTTTATTACTGGGTTATTTACCAGGTTGGTGACTTTCACACTGAACCCAGTTCACCAATAGAAAAACAGTATAATGTAATTTGTAATGGACTGTTATAGCTCACATGTTTGTGTTATAGCTAAAAATAAACCTGCTTGTTAATGTTTATGTACTGGACCAATTACAAATGTCTTTATATATTAGAGAATCCTTTACAGTGCCAGTGATTTGTTTGGCAATGTCTGCCCACCCTCTTATTCTAAGCAACTCCCTCACCTCCTCATCAGTCCATGTTGCCATAACTGTATGTTCTGTAGTGTAGAAACATGCCAGCAATTCTTCTCCACTAGATATGGCCATTTTGAAATCATCGATGGATTATTGCTGATGTTGATTACTTTTGCCATTGATGTGAGAGAACAAGATGGTTTCCCTAATGGCAAAGGAGAACCGATGTTTCCTTCTTTTTTTTTTTCAAGGTGCCGGGACCTAGAGCATAGCTCTGCCCCCCCCCCCCTTCACGACACCCGGGAGTCCCTTCCTCAAGTTCTGATTGGCCCACAGGCCATTCAGTCAAATATAATGGATGACCATCGACAGATAAAACTATCGATGGTTATCCATCAAATAGTTTACGACTATCAATGTCTGGGTGCAGAATTGCCATTGATGGAGACCATCGATAGCATCTGCACCGATGGCCATCCCTATTCTCCCCTACTTCAAATGCTATTTCTCTTGTTTCATGATTCAGGATAGTGACATAAGGCAGGGTGTGCCTATCACCTCCTTTTGAAAGTAATGTGTTTAAAATACCGGGTCTGAGGCTTTCACACTGGAAAAGTAGATTGGCTTTGAACCGTTTTTGACCCAGTATTTTGACTATGGAGCTTCCACACTGCTCCTAGAACTGGGTTGACATGCTTAAAAATCGTCAATATACCGTGTTATAGCTGAGGTGTGAAAGGGGTATAATTCACTTTTTAGTGCGTGTGTCTGAATTGGAACTGTAACTCTGTATGAACACCATGTGCAAATGAAAAATTAATACAAAATAAATAAAACATATTGGCCCCACAGGAACAATTCAAACACATTGGCCCAATAGGAACAAATAAAACACATTGGCCCCAACATGAAACAGACTAGCATCTAGTAACATGACCTAGATCGGTAGAAGAAGAAAAGAGAGAGCTTAATTACACCCACATGGGTGGTGCGGGTATATCACTTCTAGTAACGACAGTATACATAAACATCTTGTTTGCTGAAGTGACTGCAATCCTCAACCGCTTATCAGCCTAGTGCCAATGTGCTGTCTCTCCTCCCAGCCGGCTCTATGGCCATACACAAGATCTCACTACTATTACATACCTCCCAACATGACCCTCTCCAGGAGGGACACAATGCTCTGCTCCTGGACTTTCCTCTTAATGCATGATTACCTCATCTATGTTGAACAGGTTAATTGATAAGAAAAGGCAATCATACATTAAAAGGAAAGTCCAGAAGCAGAGCAATGTGTCCCTCCTGGTGAGGGTCATGTTGGGAGGTATTCTAGTATGAGATATCCCATGCCGCCCGGAGCTAGCTGAACAGCCATGGACAGTGTGGTCCCTGCTAGTGATGGGACAATTACAACTGATGAAATTGATAGCTGCAGTTGTGGAGCGGTCATCGGTACTGACCGTTCACACAATACCCCACACATCGGCGTGCTAGCTTACAGATATCGCTTCCGATAACAACAAGTTTGCATAGTGTCCCTGTAATTTACCGGTAATTACTGCTGTCTTTAATGGGTGAGAAGTGGTATAATCACGAGTAAATAAATGTGATGATATCAGTTCTCCTCCATATCACCTGCTCTTTCATCTACCACAAAGTCACTTTAGAGCACTGTGCTTGTGGGATGACATACGGCTGCATAATGCCAAGGAACCGCAGGTCATGGTCCAAGCTGCATTCAGTGAGCAAAGTGCTGCCCAGGTGGTGTTGCTGGTGTTGCAGTTGCTGCCAGACCCACAACTCTTGATTAGTCCAAGCTGTCGCACTGGTCCAATGGCCAGACGCTCAGACGCTCCAATAGAATGGCACTTAGGAAGCTCTCTCAGCACTGGGCAGCCGTCACTCTGTGTGTGGAGCTTAACTCCAGGATGAATATAGAATTCAAAGCATATTGTAGGATTAAGAAATTTGGTAAATCGCAAAAAAATAATAAAAAAATGTTATTGCCGCAATATGTGGGCATAAGCAATAATAGGTAACAGGGAACTTCCATGTCTTGATAAATCTGCTCCTAAAACTTGTATGTTCATTTTTTAGAGTTGAGAAGCCAAGCACAGTACTGTAGCTTACAATTTAGGTACAATTTGTGGGAACTCACAGTGCCCATTGTATCATTATTAGTCTACACTTTCACTTACGTTTGTATAAAAGCACTGATGTCAGACCAAGAAGGAAAGTACTACAAATAGAACAATGATATGAGTACTAGGTGATTCATCGCGCCCTTCGGGCGCTCTTCACACCGTCGTAAGGGGCTGCGCCCCCTTAATTTGTGAACATTTGCATATGAGAAAGATGGTTAGAATTGTATGAAAGATGGCCTGTATTGCAACTTGACTTATAGGTGAAATGTGTTAAATAGAGAGCATATGATGTGGAAGGGGGTGTGTATTGTTTTGTTTAATTAAAAAGCGGTTACAGAGTAAGATGTACATTGATAGTGTGGATGGTACAGTGACATTTGTGGGTGTGGGGGGGGGCTGTGTGTGCATGTTGTTTAGGTGTGTGTGTGCAATAGTATAGTAGGGTGTTTCTGAGTCAGCGGCTCCCCACTGGCGGAGGTCACGACACAGGAAAACAGGAGGCTGGGTAGTGATAGGGGTGTGTGGGCATAAGGGGGACTAAAGAGGAGGGTGGGAGATACTGTGCAGCTTCTGCCAGTGGGTGAGGGTCCAGCGTGGCAGTACAGGATGGTGGCCCTTAGTCAGTGTCTCCTCCTACTGGGTGGGAGTTCGGGTGCATGAGAGCAGGAGGCTGGGCTATGAGGCATGATAGGGGCATGTGGGCAAAACAGCGTCAGCGACTCCCCAGTGGTGGAAGTTACGGTTCAGGAGAGCAGGAAGCTGGGTAGTGATAGTGGTGTGTGAGTATATGGGGGACTAAAGAGGGGCTTAGGGGTGCTGTGAATTGCGGGAGGGGCGCGGGGGTGCCGTGAATCAAGGGAGGGGGGGCGCAGGTGTCGGCGAATCGCGGGAGAGGGTCCGCAAAGCGTGGGAGGGGGCGTGAATTGCGCGAGGGGGGTTGCGAATCGCGGGAGGGGGGTGCGCGGGGGGTCCGTGAATTGCGGGAGGGGGGGGGGCACGGGGCGCGATGAATCACCTAGTTGGTTATATATTCTTGTAGAAGGATGGTAGGATGTTGCTGTCATTTAGAATGCATTTACATAAACAGTAATAGTAGCAGTAAAAGGTCTGACTTAAAACACCTACAGTAAAACAGAACAGGTGTTATATATTATACAAAGAATTGGTTGATGATGTGCAGGCTGACGTGCACATAGTTCATAGTTGTCACTGGAAAAAAATTGCTACAAGAAAAAATCAACACAGAAAGTTCAACACATGTAAATGTTGACATAAGTGTGGCACTTCATCGGTGTCCATGTCGACACATGAGAATGAATATGAAAACATTCCAAAAAAGAAAAATAAATCTTCAAAAACTCATGTCAACCTTTTTCATTGTCGACCATAGCCGTGCCAGTGTTTTGTATGTGCCATTTAATCCTGGGGTTGCCGTGAATCGCGCGCGGGGGTGGGGGGGGGGGGAGGGAGGGGGTGAGGGGTGTCCGCTAATCACGGGAGGAGGGGTCGTGGGTGATGCCGTGAATTGCGGGAGGGGGGGGGTGTGGGTGCTGCGAATTGTGGAAGGGGGGGGCGCGGGGGGTTGCAGTGAATCGCGGGAGGGTGGGTCGCGGGGGCGGGTGGTTGCCGAAATGACAGGAGGGGGGGGGTCAGGGGTGGGGAATCGCGGTAGGGGGCGTCGTGGGGGGCACCGTGAACCGCGGGAGGGGGGGCCGGCGTGAATCGTGGGAGGGGGGTGCCGCGAATCGCAGGAGGGGGGGTGTCACGGGGTGGGGCCGCGAATCGCGGGAGTCACCGGGGGTGCCGCGAATTGCGGGGGGTGTGCTGCAAATCGCGGGTGGGGGGTCGCGGGGGGTGCCGCGAATTGCCACAAGAAAAAATCAACACAGAAAGTTCAACACATGTAAATGTTGACATAAGTGTCCATGTTGACACATGAGAATGAATATGAAAACATTCAAAAAAAGAAAAATAAATCTTCAAAAACTCATGTCAACCTTTTTCATTGTCGACCATAGCTGTGCCAGTGTTTTGCATGTGCCATTTAATCCTGGGGTTGCCGTGAATCGCGCACGGGGGGGGGAGGGAGGAGGTGAGGGGTGTCCGCGAATCACGGGAGCAGGGGTCATGGGTGGATGCCGTGAATTGCGGGAGGGGGGGGTCGCGGGGGGGGGGTGTGGGTGCCGCGAATTGTGGGGGGGGGCGCGGGGGGTTGCAGTGAATCGCGGGAGGGTGGGTCGCGGGGGCGGGGGGGTTGCCGCAATGACAGGAGGGGGGGTCAGGGGTGGGGAATCGTGGTAGGGGGGGTCATGGGGGGCACCGTGAACCGCGGGAGGGGGGCCCGGGGGGTTGGCGCGAATTGTGGGAGGGGGGGTCGCGGGGTGCCGCGAATCGCAGGAGGGGGGGTGTGTCACGGGGTGGGGCCACGAATCGCGGGAGTCATCGGGGGTGCCGCGAATTGCGGGGGGTGTGCTGCAAATCGCGGGAGGGGGGTCGCCGCTAATCGCCACAAGAAAAAATCAACACAGAAAGGTCAACACATGTAAATGTTGACATAAGTGTGGCACTTCATTGGTGTCCAGTTCGACACATGAGAATGAATATGAAAACATTGAAAAAGTGAAAAATAAATCTTGTCAACCTTTTTCATTGTCGACCATAGCCATGTCAGTGTTTTGCATGTGCCATTTAATCGTGGGGATGCCGTGAATGGGGGGGGGGGGGGAGGGAGGGAGGTGCATACCTCCCAACATGACCCTCTCCAGGAGGGACACATTGCTCTGTTTCTGGACTTTCTTCTTAATTTATGGATTACCATTACCTGTGCTTAACACCTTTCTTATCAATTACCCTGTTTAAAACAGGTGATGACAATCACAAATTAAGATGGAAGTCCACAACCCAGCGTTACAGCTCCAGACACACTTTGAGTGACAGATGTAGCCAAATATATAAGAGATTGTGTGGGAAGGCAGTGGAACTATTTTTAAATACCCAGTTGGTAAAGCGCAATGGAATGTGCTGCGCTATATAAGAAACTGTTAATAAATAAATATCTAGCAAACATTTCTGGAAAGTGACGGAAGCCCATCCCCATTTTAATTCTTAACACATTTACTGCTATTTTGTCTTTTATTTATTAGATGCAAACATTCTACTGTGCTATACATAGAATCTACAAAAAATGTATTGACATTACAAAGAAGGTAAAGATGGCTTTATGTAATAAAAAATACAATTTGTTAATATTGACAGCTAGAGATTTTTTTTTCTTTTAAGCACTAAAGCCCCGTACACACGGGGGAGATATATTGCTCAGTTTCTCCTTTTCATCAGTGACCAGAGATGGTCGCTGATGAAAGGGAACCTCTGCGGCACCGCGAACAGCGATTAGAACAGGGCTGAAACGGGAGCGCGCACCTGGCGATTTATCGTGGGGGCACACTCCCATCACTGGCAATATGGCTGCCAGCGACCATATTTCCAGCGATTTCAGCCCCTATCGCCCCCGTGTGTACACAGCTTAATAGTTGGATGGTTGTTTAGTTTATTGACATAAATCCGTTAACAGATTTCTTCGCTTGCTTTCTGATTGCTGGTGATCAGTGTGCATGGTACCAGTAATTTTTATGAAATCTGTGTGTCGCACAAGAGAGACCTGTGGACAAGTGATAAGTGAGACCTGCTGATGAGGACAGTTTAGTAGGGAGATAAAGGGGCTAATTCAGCACCAAATGTACATTAGGAAATATAGCAGACAGATTTTTTGGTACTTGTGTATTATCACGGTCCCATCGCCCATCGCATCGCATACCACTAAATAAGGTATGCAATGGACCCGATTTCAGCCTTTTCCCGGGCTGAGTATACAATTTTAAAATCGCGTCACATCGTATGCTATTACAATGGTATGCGATGCGATGCGACGCAATTTCCCATTGAGTCCCATGTTAAATGGCACCCCCAGACCCAATTTTTAATTGTATACCCACCCTGATGGGTAATAAATATGTTAAATACCCCCACATTGTTAACGGCCCCCCACTATCAACGCCAACCCGAAGCGTGGCGAGCGGCATCGGTACATGTCCTCCGAACTTTTTCATACCCCCACTATCCACGTCGGCGTGGAGTTGATTTTATAAAGTGTGGCGAGCGCAGCGAGCTACCGAGCCCAAAGCATGGCGAGCGGACGCGCATTACTTCACAGGTATACGCGTCCCCTCGCGGGGCTCGCTGCACTCGCCACGCTTCGGGCTCGCTGTGTTCGCCACACTTTATAAAATCAACTCCACGCCAACGTGGATAGTGGGGGTATGAAAAGGTCGGAGGACGCGTACCGCCGCCCCTCGCGGGCTCGCTGCGCTCACCACGCTTCGGGTTGGCGTTCATAGTGGGGTGGCGTTAACAATGGGGGGGGGGGCATTTCACATACTCGTGACCCATGAGGGTGGGTATACAATTAAAAATCGGGTCTGGGGGGGGGGGCATTTAACATGGTAATAAGGCATCTGGGTGCCTTTACAATTAGAAATCGGGTAAAATCGCGTCGCATCGCATGCGATCATATCGCATGCGATGCGACGCGATTTTTCATTGTACAATGCCCTGCGATGGAAATTGTGCGCGCCGTGATAATACACAAGTACCGATTTTTTTGCTAATGTGCCCATGAGGCCATAAACTGCAGTCGCATTGTGAAAAATGTGACCGCAGACCACAGAGCACTGGGGAGTGGCAATGAGGTGGCTACCAATCGCTTGCTGGGAGATGACTAACCATTTTGTGGGTGTAGTTCTGACATGCGTGTGTTGTTCAGGGGAGGGAGGGGGAGCAGCTGCATGACTTCACACGCAGCCATTGTAAACCAGAAAATGACCAATGTATATTGCACTCTAGCGATCCAGGCACAAACTTTTGCAGTTGCATCATGGGAAAGGGCCCGGCGAGCAAGATGGCCTTGCCCTGTGCTGGGCAGCCCCCCGCAGCCTATTGCAGGGAGTTGTTAGCTCCTGTGTAGAACTTGTGGACACTGATAATTTATTTAAAGTAGCTATTATAATTCACTAGTAGTCTAGCATTGCGCTAGGTCTGGGCTACAGGCAACCTCTATGCAGCTTTGTTATTCAATGAAATAGCATTGGTTCTATAGATATGCCATATGACCAATACTTTCATGTTGACTGTCACCAGGATTGGTACCTTTAGGAGACCAGCATCCAGAAGGAGGAAGAATAGTGCTCTAGTACTGTACACTCAGAGGTGTTTCAAGAGAGGAGAGGACACGCGTGCAGCCTCCGCTGCGGCCCCCTCCTCTCTGACGGTGAAAAGACTCTACTGTGCATGCGCAGGTCTCCAGGAACATATTTTGCATGGGCCTTGTTCCCATAGACCAGGGGTGTCCAAACTTTTTGCGACGAGGGCCAGATTTGGTGAGGTGAAAATGTGGGGGGCCGACCATTCAGCCTGACATTCTTTGAATCATTAATCACATCAGAATGGTCCCCCACTCTGCCTCTATGTCCCCCAGCCTGCCACCATTCACTGTATGTCCCCAAGCCTGCCCCTCCTTCACTGTATGTCCCCCATTCACTGTATGTTCCCCACTCTGCACCCATTCACTCTGTCCCACAGCCTGCCCACTTCTCTTAATGTCCACCAGCGCCTCCATTCATTGTATGTCCCCCAGCCTGACCCTCCTTCACTGTATGTCCCCCAATCTGCCCCCTCCCTTCTCTGTATGTTTCCTAGCCCGTTGTGTGAGCCAGAGGAAGGAGAGGCAAAGCAGGCACTGCAAGGACAGGAGATACTTGGGCTCCCGCTGCTGCCCTCCTCCGCTCTGCATGTTACAGGAGCAAGCTTCCCCCTTGCTGCCCCCTCCCCAAACACTGCTGTCACTGTGATTGTGGAATAGGGTGATATACGATTGCAGCAGCAGGGGTAGGATGCCAAAGACATCTGGCTGTGGCAGCCAGCACCCCCTCACTGCAGCAGACAGCAAGGTAAAGGCGTGCTCGCCGGGGCCCCACCTTTAGTGTCCTGTGCTGTGCTTCCTACAACTAATGCTCTGCCCGCTTCCAACTGGAGGCTGCGGGCCACTTGAAATGACAGCACGGGCCGCAATTGGCCCCTGGGCCTGACTTTGGGCATGCCTGCCATAGACACATCCGGTGCGCATGTGCAAATCACTCAGAAAAAATGGTAGCAGCCATTTTTTGACTGATGTGCATCTCCGGTGTTGAGATGCTGACCACCTCTGACCACCATCTGCTTTCTTTCACCAGTCTCCTCTGCATGCCCAAACCCACCATCACCAGATGCAATCTCGGGCCTCTCGACCCCACTATCCTGTCCTACCTCGAGACTTTCCTCTTCCCACCATGAACAGCCTCCTTCTATAATTCTTCCCTTACCTCTGCTCTCCACTCTGTTGCCCCCTCTCCTTTTCCCCTTTCTGCTGCTCTAAACCCCAAACCTGGCACACCAAACTAACTCTATTCTTATAAAAATGTTCACGCTGCGTTGAACGATTTTGGAGAAAATCTCACTCTCTGATGGACTTCCTCCATTTTAAGTTTATTATTTCTTCCTACAGCTCTGCTCTCTCCCTCACCAAGCAATCCTTTATCCAGTCTTTTCTCAGTCCTCTAGTCACCGATATCTCTTTAAAACGTTCAAAGCTCTCCTTCACCCCCTCCTACTCCCCTCCCATCCTCCTGCACTGACACTAATTTTGCCTCTTTCTTCATCTCCAAATTTGAGGTTATCCAACACGATATCTCCTCCCATCCCCTCTCTGCTGCCCCCATCATCCTTCCCCTTTAACTATATCACTTTGTCCTCCTTCAGCCCAACCACAGATAAGGAAGTCCACTACCTCATCTTATCCTTTCCCCTCTACCTGCCTCTTGAACCCCCTTCCATTCTCCTCCACTTCCTCTCCCTCACTGGCTGCTCCCACCTATCACACTCTACTGGCATCTTTCCCTCACCATTCAAAAATGCTCTGGTCTCACCTATTCTACAACCTCGACCCTTTATCACCACTGGCTACTGCCCCATCTCTCTTCTCTTATTCATCTCTAAACTACTTGAACAGCTAATTTACAGCCGTCTCACCAGCTACCTCTCTGACAACTCTATCCTTGATCCCCTACAATCTGGCTTTCACCCACTTTCACCTCTTACCTCACTAACAGCTTCTTCTCTGTGTCTACCTTCGTGTATCCTTCCTGTTGGTGCCCCTCATGGTTCTGTCCTTGGTCCCCTTCTGTTCTTCATACACAACTCTTCCCTGGGTGCACTCATTAACTCCTTTGGCCTTCAATACCACCTCTATGCTAATGACACATAACTCTACCTCTCCTCTCCTGATCTGTACCCCACTGTTCTCTCTCAGGTTTTCAGATGCCTCTCTGCCATCCCCTAATGGATGCTTAAGTGCTTTCTGAAGCTCAACATGGTCAAAACTGAACTCAATATCTTTCCCCCAGCCAGAGTAACACCCACTACTAATATCTCTATCACTGTTGTTGACAACATCATCTCCCATGTACACCAACTTTGCTGATTGGGTGTCACTCTGGACTCCTCCCTCTTTTTTGCACTCCACATCCAAGCTCTGGCACAATCGTGTTGGTTCAGGATACACAACATTTCCCGCGTCAGGCTATTTCTCTCCCAGAGTGCAACTAAACTTATCATCCACTCAATGATCGGCTAGATTACTGCAACATTCAACTCCGCGGCTAGGCTTATCTTTCTCACCCACTATTCCACTTCTGCCAATTCCCTTCGACAAAATATGCACTGGAACCCATACCCCAATAGAATCCTCACAAAATTGTCACTCACACATACAAGGACATCTCTAATTCCACTGCTCCATACATCTCCATACATCTCCAAACTCATCTCCCTTCATACTCCCTCCCACCATCTACGGTTGTCCGATGACTGTTGCCTCTCCTCTGCCCTGATCACTGCTTCTAATGCTTGAGTTCAAGATTTTGACGGTGCTGCACCCATTCTGTAAAACACACTCCACAGCTCTATTACTCTCCTCAACCGTGCAAAGCTTCAAATGGGCACTGAAAAACCCACCTATTCATTAAGACGTATTCTTCCGCTCCATAACCAAGTCCTGAGGCTGCTCCTCCAACCCCATCCCTTATGCATTGACCATCTTTGCTTTGCTTACATCCTGCTTTCAGGTCACCTCCCGCTTGATTGCACCATGTCATCTGTCTGTCGCCCTTACCACTAGATTGTTAGCTTCTCAGAGCAGGGCCCTCTTCTCTTATCCTCACATTTCACTTACAGCTCTATCCTGCTACTCACATCTAAGCTGTAGGGTGTATCGATTTGTGGTGCTCTTTGTTACCTGTACTTGATTTGCTTATTTATTTACTGTAATGTTAAGTTATGTACTGTTCTATTGTTTACCCTGTGTACGGTGCTGCAAAACAGGTGTGGATCAGTTGGTCCCCAGCACGTTGCTAGGCAGTCATTAGGTCGACACCATTAGGTTGACATGCATTTAGGTGGACCTGTGTCTAGGTCGACATGCAGGAAGGTCGACATGGGTTAGGTCAACAGGGTGATAAGGTCAACAGGGTCATTAGGTCGACTGGGGTAAGGTCAACAGGGTCATAAGGTTGACATGGGTAAGGTCGACAGGGTCATTAGGTTGACATGGGTAAGGTCAACACTGAAAAGGTCGACTTAAAAAAAATACCCTTATGTCGACACAGTCAACATAAACACTAAAACGTACCACTGTGTCCCCTCGAATGGCTCGCTGCACTCGCCATGCTTTGGGCACAGTGCCCCGCTGTGCTCGGCACGCTATTTTATTCTCCCAACACTCCCTAGTTTGATGGTAGGGCTATAAATGCCGCTTGTCGGCACATGTCGGCTCAAAAAAACAGTGAAAAAACCCATGTTAACGTAATGATACTGTCGACCTAATGACCCATGTCGACCTAATGACTGTCAACCTAACCCATGTGGACATAATGACCATGTTGACCTTACTGCATGTCAACCTATCTGCATGTCGACCTAGTGGTGTCGACCTACTTGGTGGTGACCCAATGACCGAACCCCCTGCAAAACACATTTGGTACCTTATAAATAAAATGTAATAATAATAATCTAACCTTTCCAGTTTTTAAGGCAGTATCATAATAAATGTACTGTTTGCAGGCACACAATAATGAGGTCATGCAATAACGGGCCCTTCATGGCCAATTAAAACAGTTTTCATGTGGCCAAATCCTGGGTCGCATCATTCAGAAAGAAGAAAAACCCAGTAAAACCCCAGGTCACTTGCAGGGAGGTACCTTCCAACCGTAACAAAATCCTGGGTTGATGCACGTTCATGTGCAAAACCCAGGATTTTGGAGCTACTTTTACAAACCTGTGCCACCTGTCCTGTCCATTTCACAATCTCTGACAGTCACTAGGTCAACATATATTAGGTTGACATGGTCATTAGGTCGATACAAGCATTAGTTCGACATGAAAAAGGTTGACATGAGTTTTTCATGTTTTTTGGTGTCTGTGTCGACTTGAGTCCATACATACCACTTCGCTCTCCATGCTTCAGGCCCACTATTATATTCGCACTCTATGCCCACTTGGAAAGTAAAGTATGAAAAACCACCTTTAAAATAAAACCATGAAAAACTCATGTGGATATTTTCCATGTTGACCTAATGACCATGTTGACCCAATGCATGTCGACCTAGTGGATGGTAACCTATAGTGGTGCAAAGTGACAAAGTGTAAATAACATGTTATGCGATACATTGTCTGTGGCCAGATGTCCGATATGAATGCAGGAAGGTAGAATGGCACTCCTTTTTGCTGGGTCAAAAGTACCGTGGTGCCATCCAAATAGAAAATGCAGCGGCACTGACGGAATTAGGTAAGTGTATTGATGACATAAACAGAAATCTCTCACAGACTTCATCAAGGGGCATACATACTTTCACTCCATTTCTAAGTGATCTGGGTGGGCCGCAATGTGTGCTGAGCAATTGTGCTTAAGCAGGTCGCTCAGAAAGAGAACCTGGGTTGCCCCATGTATGGGGCTTTAAGGTGCGTACACACTGGCCGATATATCCGCCGACCACTTGTACAGCTGCCCGCAGGTGATTGACAGCTCAGTGGGCAGGCACAGGCACATGCACACACCCACTTGTGATGTCAGTCCCGATAGATTTGGCAGAATGTATGGCGACACTGCCCAATCCGTCTGCAGATATATCTGCTGATCAATTGATCTGCAGATATATGTACAAGTGTGTACCCAGGTTCAGACTCTCCTTCCTAAGCAGTGTGAGAGCACTTATTGATTAGCATTTAACACAACTACATAGCTGAAAAACTTAATTAGTCTCTTGTGAGGCTAATAGATCAAAGACCTGGACTGAGCCTAAATGCATGGAGAACTCTCCCTCTAATCTACCATCCAACCTCAGGACCCTTTCCGGCTCTTCGTAAAAGCCAAAAGCTCTCAGCAGTCATTACTATCCTCCTTGGGTTTGAAACTACTTATCTCAGAAACATTGAGCAAATATACCTGCCGTCTATCACTATTCCAGTGGCAGTGACAGAACCATAAAAACATAGGGGGTTATTCTAGTCCATTCTTTCTGACAAAATCCTTCTTAGATGGACAAAACCATGTGCACTGCGGGTGGGGCAGATGTAACTTGTGCAGAGAGAATTAGAATTAGTAATGTCATCTCTCTCTCTCTCTCTCTATGAACTGTATATGGCTCTGATACTAGCCGGTGCCTCCCCAGCCATTGACCTCATTGCATGTCACTACTGCCTTGTAAGTTAGCTTGGGAGCAGTGACCTGTGAGTGCTCAGCAGCAAAGAAAAGACTTTCTTGCAGGAACCTGGTGACTACTAGAGTGCCCATTACACTCCTTTTCCTGGGTTGCCACCAACATGGCAGGATCCATATCTGGCTTAAGGTGGCCATACATCTACAGATCGATTGTCATATTGGGCTGCTTGGAGCAAAAACCTGGTAATATGTGAATGACAGATTTTGGCAGTTTTCCAGCATTTCAAAGCAAAATGGTCAACTGTCATTTGCTCTCCACCATTACCAGGATTTTGTTCCAACCAGCCCAATCTGACAATCGATGTATGGGGCCCAAGTTCTTAAATTCTGTGATTACTCACCCAAGTACAGGTTGAGTATCCCCTATCCGAAATGCTCGGGACCACAAGCATTCCGGATAGGGGAATTTTTCGGTTTTTGGAATAATTTTTTTTAGGCATACTTACCTGTCCCCTGATGGTGTCCGGTGGTCCCTCGGCGTCCACAGCAGGCCTCCGGCATCTTCTCTGGGTCTCCAGCGGTCCCAGGAATGCATTGCGCGAGTGTGCGCGCGCACCGGTGACGTCACCGGCGCGCGCGCACACTCGCGCAATGCATTCCTGGGACCACTGGAGACCCTGGAGAAGATGCCGGAGGCCTGCTGTGGATGCCCGGGGACTTGGTAAGTATGAAAAGAGGGTTAGGGGGGTTAAAAAAAAAATAAAAAAAATCGAATGATTCCAAAAACCACGGTTTTTGGAATAATTCGGATAAGGGATGTACGGATACAGGATACTCAACCTGTACAGCTGATGATCAGAATTAGATTTCTGAAACATACTGAAGCATGTAATTATGAAAAGGAGTTTGTTACCCTAGGTATCATGAATCGAGTTTTGGGAAAATGAGATACAAAAATGTAAAATTGGAAATATGAACATATGGTGCCTTGCGGGTTATGGTTTTAATAGTTCTTACAACGTATCACTTTTTCCAGGCTGGTAGTAAGAAGTTTCCATAATAGCCAGTCATATAAATCTGTCTGCTAGAGGCATGGTCACATGGAAGTCAGCATGTAACATAAGAGCAGTTTTGTATGATCATTATGAATAAGGTTAAATATATTTATTACATATGAATAAAAAGTCTTTATTCTATAATAGTGTTAACTATGAACATTTTGTAGGAATCAGCCGTTTCTCTCTCCCTGTGCTATATTTTCATTGCTCTGTCTTTGTGCTTGAGGACTTGCAGGTGTTAGCTGACTGCTGTAGATGCATTTCTCACATGTCAGTAACTTGCTGAGTGGGTGACCCAGAGGCAAGCTCCCATTAGCTTAATGCTGCCTGGCGTACAGTATTTGTTGGGTTTATTTTTTCACTCCTAAGGCCCATACATACTGGGTGACTTTCAGCTCAAAAGCCACCCAGTGTGTACGGGGCAGCGATGAGCGGTGATGCGCGCTGCACATCATCGCTGGCCCGGGCACTGCTGGTATTGCTAGCAGATGAGTGACGTGGGTAAAAGGCTCTTTATAGCACCCTGGAAAAATTGCTAGAACGGGCAAGAATAGCTCGGTGTGTATGCAATGAGCGATTCAGCCCAGTGACTTTCCCCATCATCGCTGTCCATACACACTGGGCAAAGTCGCCCAGTGTGTATCTACCTTTATGTGGCCGTATTTCAAGTGATGATGCCCTTTTGTTGCCACTTTCACAAACAATATCTTGTACATTTTACAGTATAGCGAAACTAGATAAAATATGCTATATCCTGTGCAACTGATACATTATTAATTGACATCAAATGTCTTAAGGACCCCATACACTAATCTGAGATATCACATGCAGCCTTGCATGCGATACATCGGCAACTACCTGGCAGTTGGACCACATACGATACATCGTATGTGACCCTTTAGCATACGATGTATCGTATGCGATCCCCAGCAATTGCTGCAGAATCCGACAAATCTTATGTGCATCACTTGGGACCGCGCATCAGATCAGAACTGGAGGTGAGGCACATATGATTTGGGCACATTTCACCCAATTTTTTGCCATCGGAAGGTGAAAAGGGCCCAAAGCGGGTGATTCTAATTGACTCAGTTAGCTGCAAAGCTCGCAGCTTACCGAGTCCTTGTGACGCTGCCCCACCGAATACACCCCCCCCCGGTTTCCCCTCGCAACAATGCCTGGGGATATGTTACGAAGACATATCCCCTCATGTGCCCGCAGCAGGAGAAATCATTCGATGACCGACGACCATCGAATCATTTGTCCTGCCTTCGGAAATACAAGTCATTGGAGACTGACTTATATTTGCAGACGGGGCGGCTGATGTCATGTGACGTCATCCACCTATCCCTGGCAGACTTCATCTCACCCGCAATACCATGAAACGCTGGGCAATCCCATGGGAATGCGGACGCCACTGCCCCCCTCCACTGCGAACAGGGCGGCGACAATGTAAATTGCTGAGGCAGGAGCAAACCCTGACCATCGGGGCAGGGGACGAATTCGGTTCACTAAGAGTGAACCAGAAACAGCCCCAAAGTGTATGGCCAGCTTAACTGCCAAACACTCCGGTTATTCAGATGTGGTTGCAATGAGCATCGCTGCTGCTTACTTGGAAGCAGCAACACTGCTCATATACTGTATTTTAATGCAACAAGAGGTGTTTAGCATAACATAAGTGGACACCTCCTACATGGATCACCGGCTACACCATTGGCCGACTAGATGAACCCTGAGGTAACATCGCTAAGGAAAATGGGGACCGTAGCCTTTTCACCCCCAAAAAAGGGACGGTACTCTTTACCTAGGACGGCGCCCATCGCATGCACTAAAGTAACGGGTGCGACGCGACCGACACGATGCCCGCGATTTCCCATAGGGATCAATGTTAAATTTTTCAATGGACACGATTTTTCAGTTCAATGCCTCAATGCCCGCGATTTTGCCATAGGAAACAATGTTAAATGGGCCACAGAGCCCAAATAGCCACCCTTAGCAGTGAAATGTCCCCCACAATTTTTAATGACACCCCACGATCCACGCGAACCCGAAGCGTGGCGAGCGCAGCGAGCCCGCGAGGGGCGGCGGTACGCGTCCTCCGACCTTTTCATACCCCCACTATCCACGTCGGCGTGGAGCGAGCCACCGAGCCCGAAGCGTGGTGAGCGCAGCGAGCCCGCGAGGGGACGCGGATACCTTCACAGGTAAACGCGGCCCTACGCGGGCTTCACAGGTATCCGCTGCGCTCACCACGCTACGGGCTCGGTGGCTCGCCACACTATTCTATTCTCAACTCCACGCCGACGTGGATAGTGGGGGTATAAAAAGGTCGGAGGACGCGTACCGCCGCCCCTCGCGGGCTCGCTGCGCACGCCACGTTTCGGGTTTGCGTGGATCGTGGGGTGTCACTAAAAATTGTGGGGGACATTTCACTGCTAAGGGTGGCTATTTGGGCTCTGTGGCCCATTTAACATTGTTTCCTATGGCAAAATCGCGGGCATTGAGGCATTGAACTGAAAAATCGTGTACATTGAAAAATTTTACATTGATCCCTATGGGAAATCGCGGGCATCGCGTCGGTCGCGTCGCACCCGTTACTGTAGTGCATGCGATGCCCGCGATTTTTTACACCCGATGACCGCGATGGACATCGTGGGCGCCGTGCTAGGTAAAGAGTACCAAAGGGACATGTCTGTTTTGTAGAAATGCAGCAAGTTCCGACCAATATCTGCCACCAAACGATTGCACACTATCAATCGCTTAACACCTGCAGCCGTGCTGTATCCGATGATGCAGTACTGGTCCAGTGCATGCGCAGAATATCTGATCAGAACCTAGTAGCAAAGCAGCACCTGGTAGTAGGATAATAGTCAGCTCCATCTTTCCCTAACCTTCATTTTTCCAAGGCAAGGCCCTCACTTTGGCTCATGTTTATGCATTTCAGACAAATTAAAACTTCTGCGGCTCTAAGCCAGCCAATAAACGGTAACTAGTAACTATACGAAGAAGTGGAATAGATGAGTCACTTAAAATGTTATAATAATTAACAGTACACTAGAAATTGATGCAATCAGTTTTCCCGTTGATATTATGTAGAATGGATGGACTGGTTCCAATGACTCCATTCCCACTTGCAGTGGAACCTGGGTCATAACCACAGCAGCAACATCTTCTGGATGCTGCATAAATTTACTCCACTGCTTGATCACAAGGAAAAGTCAATGGAGTGTCCTCTGTTAACCTCCTCCCCCCTCCAGCAGTTACAATTGGCGATTACCACTGCATGCAAACAAGATTAGTATTCAAATGTCAGTAGGTAACAAATCTAAAAGGTTTTTTTTTTATCATTTTACATGATATATCACTGTCCAGACTTTGGAAGCCTCAATTTATTTGGATTTTTTTACTGCAGTGAGTCATGCAATGTGGCAATTTTTGCTATAATGAATATTAAATACTCAATGTTTTTCACCATCATAACATCATGTTACAGAACATTTACAACACATCCTGGAATAAATGCAGCAATTGCACTGGGCAACTGGTATATAAATAGGATACATGGCTTATCCTTTAGCAACCTCAACAACACAAGGACTCAGGTTCTAAGTGAGACAGCATAAATCATCAATAGCTACCTTTTACTCTGGTTGCATGGCAACAGCTTTGTCAAACTGTGGCTCATTAAGAGACGGTACACAACAAGTGTCCCCACCAACCAAACACAGTAACTATATTTGTTTGCTAATTGTGATTGTTGTCTACTCACTGTGTGTGTATCTTTTTTTTTTTTATGAATGCATTTAATAAAAGTACACTGGGGCAGATGTATTAAACATGTGTTAAACATGTGTTAACTGAGGGGGAATTTTTTTTAAATGTATGAACAGCGCCCCTAATGTGGGGGGATTGCAGTGGACAGCTCTGCTGTGCGTTTCTCAGCAGGGCTGTCCCCTAAACCCCCCCCCCCCCCCAGTAATTAGCGGCCAGGGCAATGTATTAACAGCCGCCTAGGTGTTAAATTGCCCCAGCCACTTTGCCAGCTCAGGGCTAGCGTTGTCCTATTCCCATTGCGGGGACAACGCTAGCCCTGCTGCTGGCTCTGGGCTGCTCTGGAGATCTCGCAGGAATAGCAAGATCCATCATATGCCCATTACAGCCGACCGGGGGGGAAGTGCGATCGCACATGCGCTGGGATACCGGAGGCGCCGATAAGGAGAGCTGTTAACGCTGGGGATAACGGCTCTCCTTATCAGCGCTGGGGGGGGGGGGTTTAATACATACTGGGGCAGATTTATTAAGCTTGGAGAAGAGATAAACTGGAGATAAAGCGGAGAAAAGGTAAAAGGAGATAAAGCACCAGCCAATCAACTCCCAACTGTCTTTTTCAAACACAGCTGATTGGCTGGTGCTTTATCTCCTTTTACCTTTTCTCCGCTTTATCTCCAGTTTATCTCTTCTCCAAGCTTAATAAATCTGCCCCTCAGCCACTACGGGTCCCCGCTTCTCCACCTTATGCAGGAGAAGCGGGCACCTGCCCCACTGTAACTTTCATAAAATATAAATATTCACTTACTTAGATGTTTTGTGATATTAAGGGGCACAATGTCAAGTTCCGCATGTATTTGGTGTTTTAAACATGATAGAGGGGAGCACGTAACTTGAAGGGAGATAAAGTGGAGAAAGATAAAGTATGAACCAAGCTCCTCACATTTCAAAATAGCAGTTAGAAGCTGATTGGATCGTACTTTATTTCATGTCACTTTCCCAAGGTTTAATCCATCTCTACCTCAGGGCAGGTTGCATCAAGCATTGCATTAATTTGAAATGCATTCGCAAGCATAATGAAATTTATTACCACTGTACACTTGAAGAAAATCACAAAAGACAGCCCTTGTGGTAAGAGTAATCCTTTGCGATGGCAGGACTTCTGGGTTTATGACTGGGAGTCCTCTCTGCACATATGTGGGGGCTGACACACATACTGGGGGGGGCACTAAGAGGATCAGACTGGATCCCTCTCAGGATGAAAATGCAAAACAACCCCATAGTCTTCTATTGGACCCACAGCATTCAAGTCCCAATATCTATCGCAATCCATATGCGGTAAGTGGCTGTATTTTAAAGGTTAGTGTTTCCTGCCCTGTGGCTCTTATTTAGCCATGAAATCCCAGTGCTGGTTCCTATAGAAGAACCACTTGGCCCATCTACTCTGGATCATCTAGTAACGTCTGAAGAGTACCAAAATGTTGCTCATCAGTCGCAAAGATGCGCCATAAAAAATAAATGTACACATATATGTATTTTGGATTCATGACAAAAGCCTGCTGATGTCAAAATGGTTGATTTTATGGATATATTATCAACAAAATGGCTTCTGGTATACTTGCAAGACACCAATTTACTGTTTTTATTGTATAGTTTAAAAATGTAGATCTAGAAAGAATGACCTTTGAAAGCTATGTGTGCCTTCCCATTTACCTGCATATTTCTCCAGTATACTTTAGTTGAACATTCTGTCACGTCTAATCCTCTGTACTAAAGGAGTGTCATATCCTACCTTACTCACCACATAACTCTCTTACAATGAGACAGAACTGCAGGGCAATCAACAATGGCAGTGTATTTTTGACAATATCTGTAATGACCTACACACCATTACAATGGTGATGCATGCAGAAAATGTATTACGCTTGTATTATGAAGTAATATGTTATTATATATAGGAAGCTAAGTTTGTGGTGCATATAAAGCCCTTCCCATATAAATGAAAAATGCAATGCACAGACATAGGTCATTGCTGCAGTAGCACATACAATGGTGGAACTCAAACATCCAGAGCTGGCTCCTATGTCATACATATGTTTTTCAGAAGTATTCAGGAAAAAGACAGTTATATTTTGTAGGATTTTCTCTCTTTTTTTTTTTTTTAAATGTACATTTACAGTAACCACATATTCACGTTAATACACATTGTGTTATTTATTAAAATATAGTATTCAACAAAATAAAAAAGGCTTTATTTGACTTTTTGCTATTTTGCATATGACAAGGAACCATTCCACATCCTACTTAAACATTTTACAGGTGCATCATTTAGTTCCAAAAATGTTTACAAAGGATGTAAATCTGTATGTCATTGGCTTAACAGCCTAAATTGCCAGCTTGTATTTTGCCATGTTGTATATTAATAATACACTGTGCACAATGAGAAATATCTGCCCTGGATCACACACACACACACAAAAAAAGAAACATATCACTACAGTTGTGTTGTCCTGTGTCTCTCATCTTCTGTTCCAGGATAATTAAATACAAGCATTTCTGGGACAGTGCAAAATAAGCGTTATATTATGTAAGGTTTCAGTTACAAAAGTAGTGCAAAATCATGAAAGGCTGATGCAATCTGTACTAGAATTTCTACCACCATGCCCCACCCATCTGCCCATCATACATTATTCAGCCCTTCTAATAACAGAAAGCAAATTAAAACAATTGTCTCTATCTCTCTCTACTGAAGAGCTTACTGATAATCAGCATCATTTGTTATGTTGATTAATCCCATGCGACCCTAATTGACGTACTGCAGAAAAGATGCACTACACAAGGAAATAGATAGGGTCCATGCATCATAAATGCCAAGAGATCCCACAAATATAATGTTACCAAGGCATCGAGAAATGACAGTATCTATTTGTTATTTTATTGAACTGGGCTGCTAACCTCAGGCAGTGAGAGGGTTAACCAGGGCTAAAAGGATTCTTTAGTCACTGCATCTTAACGTATTATGACGCACCTAGAGGTGCATTACAGGAAATCTGATTCATCTCATGGATTTAGCTGTAAACCTTTGATATCCTTAAAATAAATAAAATTGGTTCATCAAAATATGAGCCAGACTTTCTGTATAGTAATCAGACATCCCCCCACCAAGTCAACGTTAAAAAAAAATACAAAATAAACCCTAACCCGTTAAATAATATTAAAAATGGTGATAATTATAATAAGCCTCTGCTGTTAATGTCCCCAGCTTCCAAATCCGATTTCTTCCTTGTATCTGTTAGTGAGGATGTTGGCTTTGCGGGTGAGTTTGCTGAGCACAGTATGCAGCCCAGTGAGGTGATAATGGAACTGTTTCTCCAGGTTCTCCTCTCCATCTGCATCCTCCAGCCTGCTAATGTCCATTGTGGTGAGCTTGTCCTTTTTCCTGTCGTCTCCCTGCAGGATACCCCACTCAATGTCATTCCTGATGGATTTTAGCAGAATGTAGTAGCCGTGCATGTCTTTCCTAGTGAAGTAATTGGCAGCTCCGTTGCTATTGTGGACCTCTTCCTTCACCTCTATATCTAGAGGCACGTCCCTCAGCAAGCTGGGCACCATTACCGTTTGGTCCATGTTATTTACCGCCCCGATGAATCTGTTCATGGCGTTGAACAATGAGTGCCTCTGGTTGTATGTGTCAGATATTTGCATCATCTTTGCAGTGTATAGTGGCGGCGACCGTGGTGATAAATCCTGAGCAGGTGAAAAGCACAATACCAGAAAGGCTCTGCTCCTAGGTATGACAATCCGCTCTCCTGGAGATGGTGAAGCCCAGTGAGCTGCTCAGATCGCCAGCTGTCACTGATCCCTGGGACAAGAGATTACAGAACTGCTACCGCACGCTGCTCCAACAAAGAGCTGTCACCAACAGGGACTTCTTTCTTGCAGAAATCAGTGGTTGCATTAAGTCTCCTTACTCTGTCATGTAAATGAATGGAGATGTGAGTCAGTGTGATAATATAGCCACTCCTTTCCACATGAACCAGGCAACCGGCTCTCTTTGAATCTCGAGCACAGTATATATATAGTCAGAGAGAAAGGTGTAGCTGGAAGTGCCACCCCTTGCAGTATAGCAGGATAAAGCCGGTTCACAGATCTAAATGACCGAGAGTAACACAGGATTTGGCTTCAGCTGCTTTACATAGGAAGCTCCGCCCCTTTCTCATCTCCTCATATGCCGGCAAGTCCCAGCTGCCCAGTAAGAAGATCAGGCTGTTGCCTGGTAAAACCCCTGCTCCTTGCATCATTCTGGCTCATGTCTCCTTATGTAGTACAGCGATGTAACAGCATAAGCGCTCGTGTGTGTTCCCTCTATAAGGTCTGTTCAGTATAATGGTATATATTCTGGTCCCATGCAAAAGCTGGTGGGAGGGCAGCACAAATACATACTACAGAAGACAAAAAGCTAATCATTTGGAAGTTATAATGAGCTGTACTTGGATTAATGTTTTTCACTAACAAGGAAGTGAAGGGGGATGTGGTCGTATGGTTGACAGTAAAAAGGTTGACAGTCAGGTCGACCACTATTGGTCGACAGGCCAAAGGTCGATGCACCAAAAATGTAGACGTGCATTAGGTCGATATAGACAAAAGGACGACATGAGTTTTTCACAATTTTTTCAAAAAAGGACTTGTTCATACTTTACTATGCCAGCGGACATGGAGGTGGAAAATAACAGGGTGTCAACGGCAGCTAGGCACCGTGCCTGAAACATGGCGAGAGCATGTGGTACACATAGACAAAAGAAAAACAACTTATGTTGACCTTTTCCATGTCGACCTTTTGCTTGTGTCGACCTAATGCATGTCGACAATTTGGAGTGTTGACCAAAAGTGGTCAACTTAATGACTGTAGACAAGTCGATCCATACCCAGTGAAGGAAGGTGCTATGGAAAAGGAAAAAAAAATTCCACAGCAATGGTGCGTACACATAGGGGTGATTATATCAAATATCGCTGGAAATATGGTTGTTGAGCGACCATATTGCCAGCGATGGGAGTGTGCACCACCGATAAATCGCTGAGTGCGCACTCCCATTTTCAGCCCCTGAATGGTCGCTGGTCGGAGGAGCATGCTCCTCCGACCAGCAACTTCCCCTGCCTCTTCTCCCGGCAGTGTGACATTTTCATCTGCGACCATCTTTGGTCGCAGATGAAAATGGGACACTGAGCAATATGATTGCTGAGCAATATATTGCCAGCGACATATTGCCCCATGTACACAGCTTAAGACATCTATATAAAAGCAAATGTGGAAGTGGCACTCTCTGGAAAAAGTCGGTGCCCTCCAAGGTTGCACAGCTGAATGTACATATCCATATATATGTGACAGGAGATGGTGACGCTCCAAACAAAAACACAGGGCACAAGGCTGGTAGCAAATGTTTTAATGTATTGTTACATCTTCGACAAGTGCAGTAATGGCGAATATATATGCTATTAATTCACTGTCTGAAAAGAACCCTAAGCCTTTAGAACTTCCCTTTTGCACAACTCCTGGGCTGAATGCTGAGTATTAAGCTGGGTACACGCTGTCAGATATATCTGTAGATCAATTCATCTGCAGATCTATCTGTGTACGGAGCGGGCAGCATGTTCTCCATATCCCGGTGTCACAACTGGGTAGGTGCATTTACATGCGCCTGCCCAGTTGAGCGTTCAATCACCGCTGACGGGTGTAGGTGTACACACAGCCCAATGTGCCTATAGATCTTTTAATATATTGGGCATAGCATTGCACTGCCGACGTAATGTCAGCAAACAATGACGTTCACAGACATATTGCTGGTACACAGTGGCCGATGCTCCAGGGGACAGTCTATATATCTTCCAGTTTGTACCCAGCTTTAGAGGCATATGCAATATTAGATATTTTTAAGATAGTTTTACATAGTCACCAAAGGGACAATCAACTGCCCTTCTGAAGAAATGAGTTGCCTAAGAAATATTAATTCTATTATTTTGCTTTATTATTGTTTTCCTTTAATTGTGTTCTCTGCTGTAGGTTTATATGGTGAATTAAAGCCCTTTACACACTTGCCGATGCCCCCCCCCCCCCACCTCCAATATTGGCGGCAGCAGGGACCCAGTGGGGGGAAGCAGGCACCGTCAAGTGCATACACACTTGGCTATGCCAGCTCCTAGGTGAGTGACAGCAGGGGGGGGCGATGGGAGGAGTGACCGCCATACTGCCGCTGCAGCATGGCAGTCACTAACAAGGACCTTACCAGACATGCGGGATGAGAGAGGGGGTAATTATAAAAGTGCAGGAGTACACATTGTTAATGACAGGGAGTGTACACACTAGGCAATATCCACAATATTGTGTCAAATATTGTCTAGTACAATTGGGCCATTGGATGCAATAAGAGGTTGACTTGCATAATATTGACTTCATATTGGCAACAGTGTTAATGACAATGTTGAAATGTGGACAAGGAATATGTTGCCATATGCAGAATGTCAATATGTTCTCAATGTCTGAAATGCCAACATTCTGCAGAATGCCAAAATTAGCGATAGACTGCTGTGGGGAAGGTTAGGTTGTGGGGTTAGGTACTGACAACCAGACTCGCTGGATCAAATGACTCCACTGGAACTCCCCATCAATGGGATCCAGATGACTCACAAACAATGTTTAGGCTGACAGTCAATATGTTGACATTGACAAAAGGACATGAGTTTTGCACAATATTTTTTACTTTTTCATGTTTAATCAACCACGTACTTTACCTTTCCCGAATAGGAACAGTAAAGTATGGGGAGAACAGCGGAGCACATGCTACACTTCTTTAGGATCCACATGCTGAGGTGTCAATGTTCAGTACAGTAGCGACATATCCAATTCGGGCTGAAATTAGGCTGCAAATAATGCCACGGCAACAGCAATTTCAACCCTTTGCATCTAACAGTATTGAACCCAGTGTCGTATTAGCTAGTACCTCCTATGCCAGTGGTTCGCAAACTGTGTGCCATGGCACGCTTGTGTTCCTTCGGGGACTTGCAGGGGTGCCTTGAGTTGGTGGTCCAGGACCAATTCAAGTTATTTATGTCCAATATAATAGTCAAATTGGGGACAGACATTAGTGAATCCTGTCCATTATCACATAACTGATCCCAAGGACGAGTTATCAACACCATTTATTTAGCTTAATATTTGTTTCTGACTTTCTTAATGATAAACCTTTAGCCTAGGGGTGCCGCAAAAAACTTCTGGTGCTTCGGGGGGTGCCACTTGCTGTGACGGCAAGTGTGTATTAGGGATGGACAACGCATCAAGATGTTTCACTACCATCAATGATTTTGTTTCAATGGCAGCAGTTTTACCATTCAATGGCAGCATTCAGATGCTTGGCACCAATGAATAGTAAAAATTTGATGGTGTCTTGATAGTCCTTCCGCCAAGCCAGCCACGCTACTGTACTTCTGTGCATGCATGGACATCCTGAAGAAGTTGGCACATGCACAAGAAAGGGCTTTTGAATTATTTTGATGTGATGGTCAATGGCCACCGCATCAAAAGATTGATGGCCGATGCCCAGCCATCATTTGAGGTTTGGCTTCCGATGTCCATCTGTAGTGTGTATGTCGTCAACCCTGATGGATTATGTCGCTATATATATTGCTGTTTACACACATAGTTAAGTTTGTACACATCATTGCTGCAAGCATCTGAAAGTGTGTATACATTTGCCAATGCCAGGATCCGCTGGGTCAGTCGCAGACGATATAGCACTGGGTGCACATCGTCTGATGTCTATTCAGCAGAAAGGTTACAAACTCATAACCAATTGGAATCACCTGCAAATAGCACTGGGATATTTTTTACTGCTTAACAAAATAAATGTACATAGCTAACTACAGCATACAAGTCTATTTACACATATTAAATGAGTACATTGATATAATTTAGTTGCAACCAAATTATTCTATTTGACATGTCCAATACACATACATTGCTAAGGAGCCTATTTTTAATTGGATCCTAGCCCATAGGCTATAATGGCCTACCACCATTTCAGAATGGTGGTAGCCCAGGAACCCACTTCAATGCTGCCCAATGTTGATACATCGGGTAACATTGCATCCCCCATAGAAACTTATGGGGATGCGGCCACAAGGGGAGCAGGAGGGATCGCAGCAGGTATCGGAGAATCCTGCGTGGTCCCTCCTACATACATTCCGGATATGGTCGGTTGGTCGACAGTCATTAGGTCTACACCGTTGGTGGACATACTGGAAGGTCGACAGGTGTCTAGGTCCACATGGGACAAGGTCGACAGGTGTCTAGGTCCACATGGATTAGGTCAACAGTGAAAAGGTCGACATGGGTTTTTTCACTGTTTTTTGAGCCGACATGTGCCAACAGGCGGTATTTCATGCCCTACCATCCACTAGGGAGTGGTGGTAGAATAAAATAGTGTGCTGAGCATATAGAGGCAGGTACCGTGCCCGAAGCATGGTGAGCGCAGCAAGCCATGCGAGGGGAGTGGCGCAATTAAAACTGTGTCCATGTCGACATTCAGGTAAAAAACCTGTGGAAAAACCCCATGTTGACCTTACCCATGTCGAACTAATGCTTGTGTCGACCTAGTCACCTGTCGAACTTGTCCTATGTCAACTTAGACACCTGTGAACCTTGTGCCATGCCGACTAGGGATGGCCATCAACCATCGATGATTTGAAATCATCGATGGGTCATAGCCGATGTCGAATACTTTTGCCATCGATGGGGGAGAACCAGATGGTTTCCCTCCATCGATGGAACAGCAAAACAATGTTTTTCCTTTTTTTTTTTTCTCAAAGTGCCAGGACACGTAGCATAGCCCCGCCCCCTTGAAGTCCCGCCCCGTGTTTTGATTGGCCCACAGGCAAATCAAACACAATGGATGACCATCGATATGTAAAAATATTGATGGTCATCCATTACATAGTTTAGCACTATCAATGGCCAGTTGCAGAAATGCCATAGATGGCAATGGCAACTATGTCCATCCCTAATGCCGACCTTCTAGTATGTCGAGCCAACAGTGTCGCCCTAATGACTGTCGACAGGGCCGGCGCAAGGCACCGGAGCGCCCCAGGCGAGTCGGGGTGGGGGCGCCCCGGTGCGGGGGGGTGTACCTGTCCTGCTGCGGCGCTGTGTATTTAAATCTGGCGGCGGAGGCAGCGGGGGTCCCTGCAGTCCATTAGAAATCACGAGCGCTATCCGCCGGGCTATGCGGAAGCGCTTCTAGTGTGAACACACTGGCAGCACGCTGATTGGCTGAGATCAGCGTGCGCCGTGCTGCCAGAGTTTTCACACTAGAAGCGCTTCCGCATAGCCCGGCGGATAGCGCTCGTGATTTCTAATGGACTGCAGGGACCCCCGCTGCCTCCGCCGCCAGATTTAAATACACAGCGCCATAGGACAGGTACCCGGGCGGCACAAAATGCCGCCCTCCAGTGGCCGGCGCACTAGGCAAATGCCTAGATTTGCCTAGTGGTGGCGCCGGCCCTGACTGTCAACCATCATTAGGTCGATCCAATGATCCCAACCCATACATTCGGTGGGTTAGTTAATATTCGCGGCTAAGCCCTGAAACTAAAGCAGCAAATTTGATACATGATAAATGTGCATCTAAATGAGGTCAGAATAAAATAGATTCAAAACACTTCCAGTGTATATAAACCATTACTTGAGTATTTCTGCATATTACTAGTATTTTATATATGTGACGCGAAGATTACAGTTGTCATTGACTTTAAAATCTATAATGAATTAAATGTTGTATAACCTGTACGACCAACCAAGCAATCCCTGGGACAAATAATGAGCATCGAGATGGGGAGATAACATAATGTGACCTACGGGCGCCGCCAGCAGAGATAGGGAAGACGGAATGCATCTGGCTGATTACCGATAAGCGCGTGTGCCTGCCTAGTTAGAGATCTTGCTGGAGCAACTAAGCAAGCGCCGTCTCCCACTGCATCTCTCCCCCACCATCCCTCAGTCATTACGTTCTCATGCCGTGTCCCACACGCTCTGCTGTCTGCAGATACTATTAATAGGCATGCCGGCATCACCCCACAGCCATACCTCCAGCGCCAACCAATAGCAGCCTGCAACGTCACTGAGTAGCCGAAATAGTTCGAGCCAGTAGAAACGTTCTGCACTCCGCCCACATTCCCATCTCGACCAATCACGGTTCATCCCTGTCCCTGCGGCCTCGGCGTCCCTGGTAACAGGAGAGGAGGCAGTGGGCAGGTCACGTGGGCAGCGCCTTTGATGCGGTGACTGGAACGCCAAGGAGGATAGAATTGATTCTAGAATTCCCCAGAGAGGCATTCTTCTTCGTGTGTTTTCTTGTGTAGCGTTACCTCCCACCGCCCTTCTTTTCCCAGCACGATGGTAACTACTCACCTGTAAAATACTGTACAATCTGCCTGCAAGCTCAGAGACGGTGGGCGTTTGGAAGATAATATTTTGCTCTTTGATGCTGACATTTAAGTTGCAGCGTTTTTAAGAAAGGTGTTAGTTACATACTTCAGCTGGTAAAAAGGTGATATTGCTTTTCTGTATATTATACAGGCTGAGACGTTGGCATATACTGTGGCAAATACTAATTTGCATGCTCAAGATTCTTAATGTCAAAATGGGCCAACAATTACGGATTTTTTTAAAATAGGATGTGAATGGTCTGTTTGCTCTTAGGGTACGTTCATGTAGCAGCGAGATGCCCTTTAACAGTGATAACAGGGCTTTCAGTGCTTCCTCCTGTTCACAGAATGGGTTACCATGGAGATATCACAGTTTTTTCCAGCGGTGCCCCCAGAGCTTGATTAAGGCTTTTTCTTTCTTTTTTTTGAGGGGGGAGGGGGAGTTGCTAAGGTCTTCTCCGCTATATTAACCAATCGTTTTGCTTGCAAACCTATCTGAACATTCAGGAAAGTATTGAATGGTCTACAGCAGACCTGGCTAAAACATTGTTCACGACTGGTGGATCGCATGGCATCAACTTACCAACCTCTAATGGCTTCTGTGGCCTCAGAAGCCCAGTTCCCAGTAGCGCACTGCATGTGTGATGTCATGAGGAGCTTATAAGTAACAGTGCCATCGATGTATTTGAATGATGTGGGTGTTCACCCACAGTCTGCAAATGGATATTTATGTTAAACATCCCCCAGGTGGGGTTTGGGGGACTCGCAAGGCTGCAAATTCCCAGCCTTGTGAATCAACCAGTAATAACCCCCCATTGCGTGAAAGTGGACAAATTATACTAGTGTATGGAAACCTTAAGTCCACTGCTCTATACATCTCCATTCTCATTTCCCTACACACTGCCTTTCACCCTCTACATCAAAACATCCCGTGCACGTATCCAAAATTTTGCCCACACTGCCCCCATTCACTGGAATAATAAGTATTATTTATATATTGCACTTTCTCCAACAGGACTCATGCCCCTTTCACACATGCCGGGGAAACCCCGCACGGCCAAGAAGCCATGCTGTGCACAGTAGTTAATAATGGACTGGAGTGTGTCCATTCACTGGCCGCCCGTTTGCAGCCGGCTGTCATCCCCTGGAAAGGACGGCTGCCGAGCTGTGGTCATCCCGACCATTGTAAACTCCTATGTACGGCACGGCTTCTTGGCCGTGCTGGGTTTCACCGCCCGGTGGCGGCTGGTGAGTGTGAAAGGGGCCTCAAGGCACTTTACAGACATCAAAACAACACACATAAGACTAGGATTTGGGGAGTACAGCATTCGATAAGTCCCATAGATATAAATAAAGCCTTGAGAGCTTGAGATCCAATGTAGATGTGGGAAAGCAGATGCTTGTGTAGTAGTATGATTTACAGTGTATGCAAACATCCACAGAATGAGTTCCCTCTCTTTATTAGACTCTCCTCGTCTTTGCAAAGCTTCAGATGGGCACTGAAAACCCACAAATAGTAGCACCAAGGCCGCTCTCACTACCTGCCACCTCATGTTCTGGCCATCCACTTCTACTTTCTGCCTTCAGGCCTCTGTGTCTGCACCTCATTTCACCTGACTGTCTCTCCATTGCTCCTTGGAGCATGGCCCTCTATCCTCCTGTTCACACAGCCTTTTTCTCTCACACCTCAATTACAGCCCCCTTACTCAGCTACTATCTATACCCGCATCTCTTCTCACTTATGTTCATTCATCTCTACAAACGACAACCTGCCCCTAGTAGCTTGCGGATGTCTCCTTTGTTTCCCTACATCCAGGGCCGGCGCTACCCGCTCAGCAAAGCCTGCAAAGCAGGTAGGCGCCGGACCTGAGAGGCGCTCCCTACTCCCCACCGAGTGACAGCTGTAGGGGGCACCTGTTTCATTAATTGTCCCTCCTCCACAAGCAGTGACAGCGACACTGCGTCAACCTCCTGTGCAGTGCACAGTGCACCTTTGCTGCCCGCACACTCACTGTGCGGCTCCTCACCTCAGTCAGGCATACTGCACAGCCTCTTTCACATGACAGCCTCACGGGCACCTTCCCTTGAAGCCCGCACACTCACTTTTTCTCCTCACCCGGCGGCTCCTCACTCAGGCATGCAGCACAGTGCAGCCTACAGAGCGCCGAACCTAAGACACAGCGGGGAGCACCGAACAGCATCAGCGTGGAGCTCCCCCGCTGTGTCCTAGGTTTGGCGCTCTGTAGGCTGCACTGTGCTGCATGCCAGAGTGAGGAGCCGCCGGGTGAGGAGAAAAAGTGAGTGTGCGGGCTTCAAGGGAAGGTGCCCGTGCCGCTGTCATGTGAAAGAGGCTGTGCAGTGTGCCTGACTGAGGTGAGGAGCCGCACAGTGAGTGTGCGGGCAGCAAGGGTGCACTGTGCACTGTGCAGGAGGTTGACGCAGTGTCGCTGTCACTGCTTGTGGAGGAGGGAGTGCAGCTGTGGACTCTGCTATTTAAGCCGGGCATGCAAGAAGGGTGGAGATCTGCGGCAAGGCAACACTGCTGGACACCTGGTAGGTCTCTGTCCCTACATCCCCCCCTAGTCCCTGTGTCCCCCCAGTCCCTGTATCCCCCTAGTCTTTGTCCCTGCCCCTCCCCCCCTTTGTTCCTGCAGCCCCCCCCTTTGACCCCCAGTCCTTCATCTTCCCCCGGTCACCACTGTCCCTGAGTCATCCCCTGGTCCCTATCCCTGCGTCATTCAGCGGTCCCTGTCCCCCCCCCCCCCCCGGGTCCCTATGTCCCCTCCGGTCCCTGTGTCCCCCCGGTCCCTGCATCCCCCGTTCCCCGTCCCTTCATCCCCCCCTGTCCCTGCATCCCCCCTGCCTCCCCACGGTCCCTGTGTCCCCAAATGTAAAGTTTGGCCCCATCCATGACAAAAACGTGAATTATTTTTTTTTAGATCCAGGGTATGGGTGAAAACCGGACCAAGACAAAACCCCCGGACCGCCGGACCGGACATCAAACTCTGCATTTTGGAGCTTGTAGCCTCCGATCCGGGGGGTGTCCTGTCCGGGGTGGCTGCCTGTCACACCTGTCACCAGGTAGAGGAGGAGGGGTAGAATAAAGTCTCCTTGTATGGTCCGGGCATGTAGCAAAAACCGGACCACACGGGGAGGCTGTAATCTCCCCTTCTCCATGTCCCTGGTGATAGCCATCATACGGACGCCCCCCGGACAAGACACCCCCCGGACAGGTCACCTCCCGGACCGGACCCCACAAGCTCCGGACTGCAGATTTTGATGTCCTGTCCGGCGGTCCGGAGTTTAGTCCGAGTCCGGTTTTTACATAGTCCCTTAGATCCATGTAGCATAACATAAATTTGATCTCAATCTGGATGGCATGATGTGAATTTTGGATTAATCTGGGTGGAATGATGTTCATTTTGGATCAATCCGGGTGGCATAACGTGAATTTTGGCTCAGTCCGGGTGGCATGATGTGAATTTTGGCTCAATCCGGATGGCATGGCGTGAATTTTGGCTCAACCCGGGTGGCATAACGTGAATTTCGGCTCAGTCGTGGCATGATGTGAATTTTGGCTCAATCTGGGTGGCATGATGGTAATTTTGGCTCAATCTGGGTAGCATGATGGGAATTTTGGCTCAATTTGGGTGGCATGATGGGAATTTTGGCTCAATCTGGGTGGCATGACGTGAATTTTGGCTCAATCTGGGTGACATGATGTGAATTTTGGCTCAATCTGGTGGCATGACGTGAATTTTGGCTCAATCTGTGAATTTTGGCATTTCATTTTGGCATAAAGGTGCCCATACACAGTGCGATCCTGTTTTGCGAGGCGATAAGCGGTCCCCCACATCGCAAAGCACAAAAAGTATGCTGCATGTACTTTTTGAACTAGATCGCACCACATCGAATCTATTTCAAAACAACGCTGCTTTAGCACATTGCATATGTTTTTAACTAGATGCAACGCGCTCTAGTTCAACGGAGCACATCGGTCCATGTACGGGCACCTTAACATGAATTTTTGCTCCATCTGGGTGGTATAATGTGATTTTTGGCTAAATCCTTTAGAATTTTGGGTCATTGTGTATCGCATAATGTTTAAGGGGCAAGTATTATGCGGTCTACTATTGTGTTGCATAATGTGTTTAAGAGGTATATGGTGTGGCACACTACACTCAAGAACATGCCCCTTTAAAGTGTGCATACCTCAAGCATGTCTCTATTATAAGATATGGGAGGGCGCAAATTTATAGTTTGCAGGAGGGCGCCCAATACCCTAGCACCGGCCCTGGTGAATAGCTATCGGGAAGAAGCTTTTTGCGGTTCTTGACGACTTGGCAGGGATGGACCTGAAGGGTCTACCTGATGGGAGAATATCAAGCAAGTTATGGCCAGGGTGGAGTTTGTCCGCCACGATCTTCCCAGCACGCTTCTTGACCCTGCTTAAGTATTGTTCCCTTACAGGGGGAGGTCCGTCCCAATAATCTTCTCTGTTGTCCTCACCACTCTTTGCAGGCTCTTTGTAAGATTCATTGGCCCCTCCATACCAGATTGTAATAGAAGAGCATAGAACGGACTCCACGATAGCAGTGTAAAAGAGCCGGAGTAGCCCCTGCGGAATGTTGCATTTTTTTCAGTTGCCTCAGGAAGATCAGCCGCTGTTGGGCCTTTTTGACAATGGAAGTTATGTTGGGCTCCAAACCCATGTGCAGATGTCTGAAAATCTTAGATCATGATTTTTGGGCATATGCACATGCATTCTTGCACCAGTGCGCTGACACTTGTACTGCGATGGGCTCATGATCACAGTTTAAGATCTGACAGGGAGCAGCAGCGACGCATGGGGCTGTTCCCAGGGCGTGCTGTGTTTTTTTTTTCAGGGAGCGGCCTGGAATATGCTTGCATGTCCGGGCTGCGGTGCCTGCATGACCTCACACACAGCCGCTGCGTCCCAAAACATGGCGGCTGCTAGTCATGTGTAACAAAGTTATTGCACTTTAGTGATGTGCCCGCAAGCAGGGTGGTCTTTCCCTGTGCTAGGGGACCCTTCTGTAGACTATTGCCACCAGTTGTACTTTTGCTAAATTTCGCAACCGTACAATTGGGTCTGAAATCTGAATGAAACCCATAGTCAATATTGATGGTTCTAGTCTCCTGGGAAACTGCACAGTCAAAATAGTTCAAAAATGCATGTGTGTATGTACATTTATACATGTAACCAAATAATTGCACTTCTGACAAGAGGTAGAAGTGACCATTGTTTTGCAGTTTAACACAATATTCAGCAGGTTAATTTGAACGGGAGACCTCAAGGGAATTAAGGGAAAATTAAAATAATATGCAAATTGATTGTAAATAGATGCATTATTTAAATAAATAAAAAACAACTGCTAGCACTAGAGACAAATCTTTGCAAGAAAAGACAGTTTAATAGGCAATTCCAAGATTTCTGGTGTTCAGGTGCCAATGCATGCTGCTGCTAAATGTAAATGAGCAAAGTCACTTTGCTTCCTTCATAGTGTTTGGTTTTCTTATCATTTTAGATAGCTGTCAAGGTCGACCAGACATGTCAGCCTAATAGACATAGGACGATTGCCAGGGACATGCAGTCAGGGGAGGCAGGAAAGGCAGTGCCTCACCTGTTATAAAATGATTAAAAAAATAACTTTAATAAAGATGATATTTAGAACACATATAGGAGGTAATTCTAATTGGTTTGCCAAGCCTCTTTAGTTCACTGCTTAGCGAGCCTTTTAGCTGGCATACAAATGCATGCCCCCTACTGCCTAGCGAATATACACGCAGCACAGCGAATGGATGATTTGCATATATATATCCATTTGCAGGCTATCGTGCAGCTCCGAAATCATTCAATGGTCGCTGACCATCGAATGATTTCTACAGGGCTCGCAGATCTAGACTTAGATCTCTGCTGACTTAGACTTGCGGTGTCCAGTTCAGAGAACTGGGCGGGCGGCTGACATCCGGTGATAGCAGCCGCCCAACCCCCGGAAGGCAGGTGCCCACCTGCTTTCGCATGGGGACGCCCAGCATTTTCCTAGGCACACCCAGTGTTTTGGTGGTTATGCCCAGGAAACGCAGGGCACTCGCAGGCGAACACCCCCTTCCCGCCTCCAACCTCAACCCCCCCCTCTGTGCTAGCGCCATGGAGTCTATGCAGTGATAAAACACATCTGTCAACCAGAATGACCTCCATACGGTGTTGTGACTCCTGCTGACAATTGAAAAATGTCAGCAGTGGGGGGCGAGGCTAAGCCGCAGGGATAAAAGATACTGAAAAGCCCATTGAAATACAATGGGGAAGTGGCACCCGTCATCAGCAGCTGGGGTAGCTCGCTTTTGGCGGCGTTGAATCAGCGTTAAAAAAAAGTTTGAATTTCACCAGCCACAGACCTTACTGCAGGTCACTGAGTTGTATCACACTTATATAATGCGATTTTATTTTAAATTTCATGGTTTCAATCTCTGTATATAACATCTTTCAGTTGTCCTTATGGGTAAATAAGTTAGTGACAGCTGCCCTTTAAACAATAGGAAACAACTCCAGATTTGGACGTGTTAAATGGCCCGCAGGGAAGAACTAGCAACGTAGCTGTTGAATACTGAAGTGTTACAAAAATAGTTTTGCTCGCAATTTCCTTACAAAAGTAATACATTCTGGCAAATTCAATTTTTGAAAGAGATAGATGGCTTGTTTCCTGAAAATGGCAGGAAATGTATCATTTATTACCATGCAAAGTCAATTGAAAAGGAAAGACTGATTTTTTTTTTTTAACCAATACTAAAAAGTGTTGGAAGTCCTGGAACACAGAGTAAGATATTCTACCCCTGCCTGTTACATTAGCCCATTAATCAGGACTGCTTTTTGAAGGCAATTTTCAATATATTTCTGGTGTGCGCATTTTTTTAGAGCAAGAATGGAGGTGGATTTTTTTATGCGAGGGGATGTTTATTGGTAAGTTAGAAGTGTTCAGTACTTCACCTTGTGTTCACTGTATAAACTCTACATCTCATGGGAGGTATTACCTTGATGAATTCACCTTTATGAGTTTAGCAGCAGCTGCTCAGGAACTGAGAGGCGGTGAGCTTGCTGAGAAACTACGCTATTATGTTTTTTTCTGCTAGCCATAGATTGAGAAAACGGTGGAAAGTCAGGTAATGACATACAGCATGTGTCAGGGACAAAGAATTGGGGGAGATTTACCAGGTCTTTATGATATTTTACAGTCCGTCCATTCTCTAACTGGCAGTGAAGAGAATGGAAGCAGCTCAGTAGGATTTTTGGTATCCGACATGAGAATGTAGAGATGGTATTACTGCAGACACAGGTCATAGATTTTTTTTTTTATGTGACCATCTTATATAAACATTATTAAAGTTTGTTACTTTGAATCAGCGGTTCTCAAACTGTGGGTCCTGACCTCAAAGTGGTTCCCATCCATCTCAGCATGGGGTCGTGACTCCGTGTTGCTGACCATCAGGCTGATGACTTTTAATCTCCGTCAGTGATTCAAGGAGTCTGAAAAGTCTATTGAATTGTCTGTTATCTTAGACTCCTCACATACTTCCAGTTATATCTGGTATTGCGGCAGGTCTGGGCACCGCCAGGCGGAAGTGCCCGGGCCGCCCTTCTAAGGACACTCCTTCCTTTGGACACTGGTGTTCCATCCTCCTTCCTTTGGACACTGGTGTTCCACCCTTCTTCCTTTGGACACTGCTGTTCCACCCTCCTTCCTTTGGACACTGGTGCTCCACCCTCCTTCCTTTGGACACTGGTGCTCCACCCTCCTTCCTTTGGACACTGGTGCTCCACCCTCCTTCCTTTGGACACTGGTGCTCCACCCTCCTTGCTTTGGACACTGGTGCTCCACCCTCCTTCCTTTGGACACTGGTGTTCCACCCTGCTTCCTTTGGACACTGGTGTTCCATCCTCATTCCTACAACAAAATAAATGTTCACTAAAATACAGCTGAAACGGACCTACAGAAATGTGTATATTGTGCTGGAACGATAAGACGGGTGCAACCACACACTGATGATGATGTTGACTTATAATTAGCCAGGTGCAGAAATGCCACAATACGCTATTTATGTGTATTTTGCAACCAACTCTGCATCACTAAGAAGAATGTTGGAGTTAGTGGTCCGCTGTCTGAGGGATAATATTAGCCTCCTGCAGCTTGGAGAAAAGCTTAGAGAAATATTACAGATCACTGATATTCATCAAATGATTTAGCCCTGTTATTAGGATTATCTTGACAGTGGGCATAATGCTTATTACATTTGTGACACACAATGCTTACTAGTAAATCATATTATTTTTGTAGTCTGTCATTTTATTCCATAATAAAGGGAGAAACCTAATGTAATGCAATTAAATTGTACTTAGAAAACTTATTTGGGGCACAGTTTAATTTTCCATGTAATTCTTATTCTCTAATGATGTACTTTGTTAATAATGTAAAACATAGAGTTAATCATTTTGCTTCGTGACAATTACTATTGGGAATAAACACAATGGGGTTTATTTACTAAGATGGGAGTTATATTGAAGATGGGCTGTTGCACATAGGAACCAATTAGAATCTATGTCTTATTTATTTACCTTCTAAAAGATAATAGATCGAATCTGATTGGTTGCCTATAGCAACATCCCATATTTAATAGAACTTCTATATTTGTAAATAAACCCTCACTGACATAATTTGGGTCATGGGGATGTTTCTTTGCAACATGTTTTGGTCGCAGCATTACTTCGGCTTCATTCCAGGGTGTCTCTATTGTTAGCGTCCCAGACGCTCGGCTACCGGGGGCTGGTGCACGGAGGGTGCACACAGCGCTTCCGCCCGGCTCAGTCGAGCGACCGTATGTCACTTCCGCCCGGCGGAGTAACAGGACTTCCGCCCGGCATAGACGCGCGGCCCAGGGCTCTCGGCGTTCCCCTGCAGCCGCTCAGCGGTTGCATGGCCACAGGGGACGCCGAGGGGCTCGCGCTTGGCCATCCTGACTTGTAGTTCTTCCGGAGGCCAGTCCTGTACGGCGCCATTGCTTGGCTGCACCATCCTTCGTAAGGGATGGGTGCAGGCAACATGGCGCCGGTTATAGCATTATACTGGTTACGCTTCCAGATCCCGGTCCTGGTCTCCCAGAGACTCTGGTGTCTTAGTTTTGGTGTCCTTGATCCGTCTCCAGTTCCTCTTTCCTGGGTACACGTAAGTGCTCCAGTGGAGCCTGGTTTTTCCCAGCATCTTATGGTGGCAGATTGCCTTATTTTATGTTATCATCTGTTTGGCTACCCAGCTTATACCCTTTATTTTAGGCTAAGATTCTGGCCTTCCTTATCAGCCCTGCTGATCTCCGTTATCAGTTGGGCTGTTCCGGAGTTCTGTTAGTTTCTCCCTCCTGGGGGGTTCTCGTCAGGCAGGGTGCAGTTCCAGTTTTACTCCTGGCGTTTTGGGGAATTCAGTATTTGTGTTTTCAGCCTTTATTTGTGGTGATTCCCCACACTCTTTCACTTGTGATTGAGACTGGGTCGCATTCCCGTTTTTTGGCCTGGTGCCGGCAAACAGGGTGTCTTTTTCAGTTAGGCCCAGTAGTCAGTTTTACCTTTTGAGTTTACCTCTGACGATCGCTAGTCCCTTGTCCCGACATAAGACCTGGCTGCATCGGGGTTGGAGCGGGCCTAACTCGCTTCTTCGGACGCGGCGGCCACAGGTGAACACTAGCACTCGCAGGGGCTTGACATCTGCCAGAGGTACTCAACATTGAGAGTGTAGGGTTCGCTGTGGCCGTCCTAACCGGCGGTCCTGGCTATGGGCTCACGCCTGACGTTCAGTACCCAGCCTTCCAGCGTAACATCTATAATGCACATATAGTAGTCAGTATGTGACTAACAGAGGGTATTTCCATGCAATGTGTGATTGGCAACGGGACTATAGAGGCGATTCAGACCCCACCCTGATGCGCAGTGAGTTCACTCGCCGGGCCTTACGCTCGAGGAGTGGAAGGAAGGGGGCTGGCAGGGGGTGGCAGCAGGGGAACGTCCCCATAGAAATGGTGGGCGTTCCCCTGCAGATGCAGACGTGACGATGCCTGCTTGGGGAGGGCGGATGATGTCACATGAAGTCAGTGCCCACCCTGAATTCGGAGATCTGTGGGCATGATAACAGTCAGTCTAGACTGACTTTTGTTAGCAAACGGCTAACAATTTATGCTGCTTAGCAAGTCAACCAGAATCTGTCCCTTTATCTCTATCAAAGGCTTAGTACCGAGATACCATAGGGCATGGGTGGGGAAACTCAGACCCGGGGGCCGTATGCGGCCCCTGTAGCCGGTTTGAGTGGCCCTCCCACCCTTTGCCAGGAGTCAAGTACAGGGGAATTCTCGCGAGAATTTGGTAGTTCTTGCGAGATTCCTCTCACAAGAACCAGCTGGAGACTGTCAGTCCCATTCAGCGGCAGCCGCCAGAGCGTGAAACGGCTGCAGCAGGACAATTTGTAAGAGAAATTTTTACATATTTTTTCCCCATACAAACGGCCCTTGGCACAAAAAAGGTTCCCCACACCTGCCATAGGGGATGACTTTTGAAAGTGTTTACCATATACAGGTACTACATATAAATAAAATTTGGCACTCCACAATGGTAAGAAAGAAAGTCTTGTAATTAAGTAACTAAGATTTCCAGTATTGCAGACAGGACCTGATTTTAGGTCAGGTAAAGCTGCATAACAAGTTAAACTGTAAAACACTTACATTCATTACTGTTAAAGTGGTTGGTTGCAGAGGGGTGTGTGTAGGAGGGCTAATCAAAAGTAACAAGATATTTTGTTGCAGCTTTTGATTGGTCATCCTTATAAACCTCCACACAGCCAAGGGCTTTGAAATAAACATTGAGCCCCGAAATATAGTATGTGGGAAATTGACTAAGAGCATACCTCCCAACTTCTGCGAAGGCGGAGGCGGGATGGTGTGCGCGCTGCAAATTTTGGGGGCGTGGTCTATCGAAAAGGGGGCATGTCTTATACTCGGGACGCTGCCGCGAGGTCACGCCCCCGTTTTCCACCGTGGTGGGGGCATGCCCAGCAGCTCTGTGAGCTGCTGGCCAGCCCCCAGCCCCTCTGCCTGCAAGAATAGACACTGTGCGCATTCACGGACTACAGGGGGGGGACCCCCAACTACCCCCCCCCCCCACCGCGGGACAATGCCAGCGGCGGGAGGGACGCGGGAATGTCCCAAAATATCATGACGTTCCCGCGATAAGCGGGACAGTTGGGAGGTATGTAAGAGGGAAGTTCTATTGCACATGGGATGTTGCTGAAACAGAGTGTGAATGTGCTGTGTCAGGGTCTAGGTCCAGTTTGACTTGGTCATACAGATGGAATATGTTTTTACAGTTCAGCTGGAACATCTGTCTGACATCGCCATCTTTATGGCTAGCATATTCTGCCATGTTTGCTTCACATGCAGTAAATCATTGCAGCTGAATGAGCCCCTTTTACTGTCAGTATTGTGTTCACAATAATTGCAGCTTGAAACACCTGTGAACACATGCAAATACTTATCTCAGGAAGTCATCTAATTGCAAAAAAAAATTTGGGTGAGAATTTTGTAATTTCCCATGCAAGTTTCAAAACCCACTTATTGGTAAATTAGGCAAGTTTGTTGTGTCCTATGAAACGTATTTGCGAGTTTGAATGCAAATTTGCCCGGACTCCTTTCTTAGTATATCTTTCCCGTGGCCTCAGCTTCTCTGTGATGTAGGTATGGCCATTGGTGCAGTCGCCATTGATGGCTGCCATCGATTGCGGCTCTGCAAGCAGCCATCGATAGTAATAAACTATGTGATGGACGACCTTCAATAGTTTTACCTATTGATGGTCATCCATTTTCTTTGACTGGCCTGTGGGCCAATCAAAACGTAGGGGTGGGGCTTCATTGGGTGTCGGAGCTGTGCTTACGCACTTTGAAAAAAAAAACAACCCACAAGCCATCTGGTTCTCCCCCCATCGATGCCAAAAGTATTCAACATCGACCATAAACCATCGATGATTTTGAATCATCACTGGTCGATGGTCATCCCTGCTGTGATGCACTTTGCTAAGTGTTGGGATCACAGCAGCAATCTCACCTCATAGACAGTAATTATTTCTGCTGTAAATGACTATACGTATTCTCTTCATTCACCTGTCAAACAAACAGAACAGAGAACAGATTAAATGTGACTCATGTGCGCAACCCTTTATGCTGATGTCACACAAGTTATTTTCACACAGCAGGAAAACAGCAAGGGAAAAAGCTCTTCAATATTTCACAGCATTTTTCATGCTGGCATTAGAACGCTGCCTGAAAAGCTGAACATAATATCGAAGCTGATTCTAAGGAGCAGTTTAATCGTTTGTGTGACAGGTACAGAAACAATCATACAGACTTCTGCGTAACTCATCTGCCTGGATTTTGGTGGGGAAGCCTTGATTTAAGGTTCTTGAATGGGGCGAGGTTCCAACCAATGAAATGCAGCTTTACTTATACCCCTTTCACACCGGCCTAAATTCCCGGGTTGGGTCCCGGAACAACCCGCGACTAGCGCTGGTGTGAAAGGTTCTAGGGACAATTTGCCAGCATTTCAACCCAGCAGGGTTGCTCCCCGGCCCTTCCCGGACTACTGGCTGGTGTAAAAGGTGCCGACCCGGGTTGTCCCTGTGAACTGTCCCAACCCAGGAATGTCCCTGCATGTCCCTGTAATTTAATTCCCGGGTTGGTCTCTGCATTGCTGGTGTGAAAGGGGTATTATACATAATACCCCTAACTCAGGGCTGGGCAATTGCGGCCCTCCAGATGTTGAGGAACTACACATCCCAGCATGCCTTGCATCAGTTTCAGCATGGCCACATAGCAAAACTAATGCAAAGCATCCTGGGATGTGTAGTTCCTCAACATCTGGAGGGCCGCAATTGCCCAGCCCTGACCTAACTGATTATAAAGATAGATACGCAAATCTATTTATCTATCTGTGAGCTATCTAATCTATCTGTGACTGGATGCCTGCCCTCACATTTCCGGGAGCATGCATGGTAGTCCTGCCTGGTTAATGGGTAACAAAGATATTTCAACACAGGTGATGGTAATCCTACATTAAAGGCCCCCATACACTAGGGCGACTTGTCCTTAGGACTTGTCCTTAGGACAAGTCGCCCCCGACTTCCCCCTGAGCTTCCCCGGCTGCTCCCCGGGGGAGCTTGATTAGATTGGCACTTGATGTGCCATTTTTTACATGTGATAAATCGTCTCGATTTATCACATGTAAAAAACCCGGGGAGCAGGGGGGGGGGGGGGGGCTACAGAGCAGGGCTGCTGGTGGGAGCAGGGGGGGCTGGGGACGCTGCGGTGGACACAGGCGGCATAGAGCCGGGCAGAGGGAGCCGGGAGCTGTCAGTGCTAGAAAAAGAAGCCTATACAATGAATGGGCAGCCTGTGATTGGCTGAGCGCTCTCTCAGCCAATTGCTGACTGGCTGAGAGAGCGCTCAGCCAATCACAGGCCGCCCATTCATTGTATGGGCTTTTTTTTTTATTCAGTACGGACACAGCTCCCGGCTCCCCCTGCCCGGCTCTATGCCGCCTGTGTCCCCCGCAGCGTCCCCAGCCCCCCCTGCTCCCTCCACCGCAGGTCCCAAGTCGGGTGGTCGGACGTGCAGCAGGTCCGACCACCCGACGCAGATCCGATGCGCACGGGACCGCGCATCGGATCTGAGGGGACATCAAAACTAGCCAATTTTGGTCTGATTTCGGCCAGATCCGACTGATCTGGCCGAAATCTGACCAAAATCGGCTAGTGTATGGGGGCCTTAAGAGGGAAGGCTGGAAACAGGGCATTGTGTCCCTCCTGGAGAGGGTCATGTCGGGAGGTATGCAGTAGAAATGTTTAGAGGTATGTGTATATATTGCTCTGTAATACCATTGCCACATACCCTGCAACATGACCCATTCCATTAGTTACAAAGGGCCTGATTCAGACCTGTTCGCTAGGCTGCATATGTTTGCAGCCTAGCAAACCGTTAAATGTGGCCTGCCACCCCACCTATTAAATCACCTCTCTAAAATATGGGGGAGGGGGGGTGTAAGATAACACATCCCCTTACATGCGGCTGCACAGGTGAAAATTTGGGGCGGGCGCTGATGTCATGTGATGTCAGTTGCCTGCCCCAAGCAGGCATAGACACGTCTGCCAGGGTATGCCCAGCGTTTTTTATGGGCACGTCTATAAAACTCTGGGCGTTCCACTGCTACCACCAACTCCCACCCCTTCCCGCCCTTCCTGCCCATGAAGTGTGAAACTCGACGAAGCCGTACACTCCTGTGGTTTGCGCATACCCACCCTGACCATCGGGGACGGGGTTTAATTCAGCATGTTACAAATTTTTCTGAATCGGCCCCAAAACTTAATGTATGATTGCCATCACCTGTGAGGAGCTAGTTAATTGATGAGAAGGGTGTGTCACCACAGGTGACGGCAATCATACATTACCAGGGAAGTCCAGGAACAGAGCATTGTGCACATGTATGGTATCGGTCATGATGGAGGGTATGTGTTCATGTTCCACTTTATATTGTTCTGTTATACCATATTCTTGTGCCACTATATACTACTCTTATTGTATGAGTACTTTGTAGTTTTGCTATTTATGTGATTACACTGCAGGGGAGAATGGTTACAGTATAAGCAATAGACAATGTCTAGGTCGACCGATAATAGTCAACAGTGACTAGGTCGACACCTGTAAAATGGTCAACACTTACAGAAGGTCGATACAAGCTTAAGGTGGGCATGATCAACACCCACAAGGTAGACACAAGTTTTTCACGTTTTTGGTGTCTGTTGTCATATGTCGACATGGGCACCATATAAGTGTCCCATGTCCATTCGCACAGCTCGCTGTGCTTGCCTTGCTTCAGACATGGTGACTCGATGCACTTGGCACACTATTATATTCTCACTCTATGCCCACTTGTATAGTAAAGTATGAGCCAAGTACTGTAGGTCTACACCAAAAGAAGTGAAAAACTTGTGTCGACCATGCCCACATCGACCTTAAGTTTGTGTCGACCTTCTGTCAGTGCCGAACTATGGTATGTCAACCATTTCCAGGTGTCCACCTAGTCACTGTCGACCATTAGTCATGCTTGGCTACCTGACCCTCCATGCGGGAGAAAATGCTCTGTTCCTGGCCTTCCCTGGTAATGTATGATTGCCATCACCTGTGGTGAAACACCTTTCTTATCAATTACCTAGCTCCCCACAGGTAATGGCAATCAAACATTACCAGGGAAGTCCAGCAACAGAGCAATTTCTCCCTCATGGAGAGGGTCAGGTAGGCAAGTATGCCATTAGTGGTCAATCTACACATTGTCAATCCAGGGACCACATACCAATAAATGTAAAGTCAAAGGTTTGTTTTGGGCATAGGGTGGAGCAATGGTTAGCTCTGTTGCAACAGCATAACAATGGTGCTGCAGACCTCACGGTGGCTTGTGGGAGCCAGCACCAGCAGGTCTGTGGGAGGTGCCAGGCGCACTGACCTATAGCTGAGCTGACCCTGACAGCTGCAGCCAGGCCAGCCCAGAGTTGCCTGGCCGTGGCAACGGAGCACGTTATGATGTTGCGCTGCCACTGGCCTGGGCCTGGATCCCATTGAGCATACAGACTATCCCTGTACACAGAGCCTATTGGCTGCTGTGTACAGGATGGGCAGGTGGGGGCGGGCTGGGATGGAGGGGAAGCAGCAGTCTTATCACGGTGCTGATCTCTGCCTCCCTCCGGGTTCTCTAGGTTATTGATTCCAGTTCCAACCAGGGCTGCACTTGTAACTTTATGTTCTTCTGCTGTTTGCAAATGTTTCCTCCTAGTATGTATATATCTATGTCCATGGTATAGGGAACAGTGCAGGAGATTTATCAAAGCTTGGCAAAGGGGCCGCATTAGCAAACCCATTCCCTTGCATGTTAGAGCGGGGATTTACACAGCGGGGGGCGTTTTACCTGTTCGCTGGGCTCTGAACATATGCAGCTTAGCGAACAGGTTTGAGTCCGGCCCAAAGTACCAGCCAATCAGCTGTGATATTTTAGAAAGCTGTAAAAATCACAGGACTTGCAGTGCCGTACCTTTGTACTCTTCGCAATCATGCTGACGGAACACTCAGGCTCATCAGTCTAGGCATCCGTGCCTGAGAATATTCCGTTGGTTGCCTGTTCATTCTGTATTCACATCCATCCTTTCCTTTCATTTCCTCTCTCCTTCACATCTGCTCACTGATGTGCCCCTCCTTGCGTGCCATCTCTAATCAGTCAATACGCCCTTGGCTTCATTTGCACAGTCAATTCATAATGATCTTCTTAATGACCTCTGTCATCATAAGTGTTTCACTCTAATTCACACAAGGATTACGGTGTTCCTGAACTTGCATATCTGTCTTGTTCTTCATACCCATAGATTGCCAAACTGTCCTCCTCCTTAATGAACCATTTACAGGGGCATTTATATTCTGCCCTAGGTTATGAGGATTTAGCCTTACTGGGCCTGATTCAGAGATGGACGCAGGTAGAACAGCCGCTGCAGCTTGTACCCTTACTGCAGCTATGCTACACTATGCCACAGCTGACGCCCACTACCGGTTACTCTGATCCTCTGCAGTATCCGAGGAAGCAGCATCAGATCATCTGTGTGACCATTTGACATCTGAGTAGGGGTGGGAACACACATGAGTGATGGGAAATTGGGCCAATGCTTGGGCCAGATTGCCCAGACACCAGACGATGTAATGAAGGATGGAGTGACACCTCATTCTGTGCTTTATTATACCTCACCAGGTCGCACACGATATTTTCCGGTTTACCGTGACCCATGGGAGCGCTCATTAGTGGATACACACTAGGTGATGTAGATGATTTGTCATTCCGATACAGCAAATCGTCTCCACGTTGCTCCAAAATGTATCCAGGATTACTCCCAGGTTACTCATAATGTCTGTGAAATCATTGTACTTCAGCACACCCAGAAACAGGGCTAACATGATGCCTGTCACCACTCCGTTTTCGCTCCTAAATGCCATCAATGATGCTGCAGTGTACAACTCTGAATAAGGCATGCAGTCTTTTTAGTCTTTGAGCCACTGGTGTATCTATAATGGGTGCAATGTGTGAGGTGCACACGGGCCCCTGGATTCAGGGGCACCAACACATCGCACATGCTGCACCCATGTAATTCTACTCACCTCGATCCAGCGCCCGCTCCGCATTTTTCGGTGATTCACGCAGGCGCAATAGAGGTATCCTGCGGGTGCCATGTTCAAGGAGACCTGCGCATGGGCTGTAGACTCTGGGGGTGATTCAGACATGCTCGTTGCGGGCCGAGTTCGGTCCCCCGGATGATGGTGGGGGTTTGCACATGTGCGAAAATGCACATGTGCAAACCCCATGTGCTATTGGGGTGGCCAGTGGGAGGAAGCGTTTTTTGGGTGTTCCCATAAAAATGCTGTGCGTTCCCCTGCGAACACAGGAGTCATTATGAACGGGAGAAAAATCATTCGATGGTGAGCGACCATCAAAAGTATTTTCACCCGTGCGGCCGCATGCGAGTGGATGTGTAGGCAATGCAATGGCAGGGAATCGCATGACGGGGGGACACGTTCCCCGAAGCGGCGTTTACCCGCTCACTAGGCAGCGAATATACGCTGAATCGGGCCCTTAATATTTTCCATCTGTTTTTATTTCTTTGTATTGCAAAATGACAACGGTCAGTATAAGAACCTATGTTTCACAGAAATATGCAGACGTTCCTTTACTGTAACATTCTTCATTATAATGTAATGTTTCCAGGTTTAGCAAGAAAAGTAATACTTGCAATATAATGAATGAATGGTTTTGTTTGGCTTCAAACGTCCATGAACCTCAAGCCGATTCTCTTGAATGTCACTGCTCATAGAGTTTCATGAGCATCTATAAATAGCGCAATCTAATTTGGTTTTCAGACTTCCTAATAAAAGTACACAACAAATACTGTATAATGGCTCTCTTTTGCCATCTAGTGGCAGTGCGTAAAATAGCTGAACACATTTTATTGCGCTGTCTACCAGAAGCGTCTTTCGCTTTTCTTCTCCTTCAAATAAAAATGTATTTATTACCAGTTATTTATATAGCACACACATATTCCACAGCTCCTATAAAATTGTGTTTTTAGTATAAAGTATTATTATTATTATTATTTCATTATAAATAATAATAAATGCTCCTATATAATGAAAGACTAATGTTGCGCCTCACCTGTATTGGGGGAATTAAAGTGTTTTGCATGCCAGTGGCCACTAGATGGCACCTGACAGAAGGATTCAAGTGTTTCTCTGTTCAACCTCACACAGCCACCAGTGCTAACATTACTGCTATGTTGTTACATTATTGTGACAGGCTTGTAACTAGTAATAGTACGTTCTATAGATTGTGAGCTTGCGAGCAGGGCCCTCCTACCTCTATATATGTTACTGCCCAGTTTGTTTTATCACTGTTATTTTCAATTATAAAGCTCAACAGAATATGCTGCGCTATTTAAGTAACTGTAAATAAGTAAATGACTGCCCATGCAGAGCTGTACACCTTTTGAGATATGGCTTTGCATCAAGAGAACACGCAGCAAATTTACATCAGCCACACATCACATAGACATTTGCTGAATAGACTCCATAAATCTTAAAAAAAAAACTTCTCTAATACATCGGAAACAAATCTAGTGTATGAAAAAGTAATTATTTTAGGTAAATTAAGTATTTGAAAGCATAATGTATGCCAGAGAGATAATATAAAGCACCAATCAGCATCAGGAGGCCATTTTCAAGTAGTCAACCATAAGCCGTTTTCTCTAATGACTGAGGCCGACGCCATCATCTACTATTTGTAACTGCTTTGACCATGTACAAATAATATGGCATTCCCTGGCATATTAATGCAGCTTTTTCCCAATCTCAGTCCATTCTCTGACAGTTCTCAGCCTATGTTGTAATACGGCCTACACACATGCCGATATTAAAGCATTTTCTAAGGGATTTTGCTTAGTTTGGCAAAGTCGCTTAGCAAATGCCCTCACATCGGTGTATGTGTGGGGGCTATATCGGCAGCAGTGCACGTCTCCGCGCGTCTTTATCGCTGGCCGAGATTGATGGACAGTGTCCATCAATCTCGGCATCGGCAGGGTTCTCCCACCGGAGAACACTGGCGCTGTCTGCTCGCTTAGCACACAGAGCTGACAGCTCGCTCTGTGTGTGGGCTGTCAGCTCTGTGTGCTATGCGATAGCGGCGCAGCACAGCCCGACCTAGCATAGCTAGGCAGCCCTGCACACATCGCTATGTATGTAGGGCCCATACCTCTATCTTCTTTCGTATCCAGGTGCAAACAGGCTAAAGTTGGGAACACACTTTACGATCACTCTGCTGATGGGGTTAACGCTCCTGATTAACCAAGTGCTGTGCCCCCAGCTTGACCTGCTGTCAGCCTCCTATGACACCCATACACACCATGCCTGAAATAGCTCAGTGTGTCTGGGTTTCTATGGGATCGGAAGGTAAGTCAGATGATATCAAACAGTCCAAAAGATGCAACCTCCCAATTTCAGTTTATGCCGTTTACCTGTTCATGGAATATCCTGTGATCCGACCATGGCTTGTATAAGCATACAGCATACCTCCCAACTGTCCCGCTTATCGTGGGAATGTCCCGGTTTTTTGGAATGTTCCCGCGTCCCTCCTGCGGCCGGCATTGTCCTGTGGTGGGGCGGGGGAGGGGGGGTATTGAGGGATCCCCCCCCCTGTCGTCTTTGAATAGATGCGCACAGCATCTGCTCTTGCAGCCTGCTGGGCTTGCCCCCAGAGGTGAAAATTGGGCGTGGCCTTGTGGCAGTGATGCATTTACAGACCACATCACCTTTTGCTAGGCCACATTATGCGCATGTCTGCGGCACGTGCACTGTCCTGTGGCGCTGGAGCCAAATGTTGGGAGGTATGTTATAGTGCCAGAATTATGCATATATGGATGCTTGTTCTTGGCATTATATTTCTCCTCTCCAGGACAAACCCAGAGAGGAGATGCAGCTAACCCCGTGGTTCCCAAACTGTGTGCCGTGGCACCCTGGGGTGCCTCAGGACACTTGCACAGGATGGTGGTCCAGGACCAATTAAAAATATTTATGGTCATTGTAATAGACAAAACCAGTGATAGTGGGTGCCTATAATAACAAATGTGTACAAACAGAAGCAACTCCTGTCCCTCACTAGGTAACTGAACATAAAGGCCTGTACACACACATCGATTTGCCTATGATTCTATGTTAAATTAGATTTTCTATTAGATCTGGCATTAGATCTTTCCATTCGATTTGGCATTAGATCTGTACTTTTGCATTAGATATTGAATTCGATATAGAATTTTATATACATTCATGGTACATTGTACACATTCGATTTACTAAATCGAATTTGATATTTCCTTCGCTGCACAGTGGATTTTTCTGTTCGATTTTGTGAAAACGGGAGCGCGAATCGAATGTAGATCGAAAATGACACAAAAAAACATTCCAATTCGTTTAGGATTCGATTTTGCTTCTATAAGGAAAATGGAATCGAAAATCAGGAAAAATCGATGCATGTGTACAGGGCTTTAGGATGACAACACAATCAAATTTAATAATCTTTTTCTAAATTTTCTTTGAAAAACTTGTGATACTCTAGGGCAGGGGTGGCCAAACCGGTCCGAGATCTGCCACTGGTCTACATTTTCCGCACCACCTAGCTGGTGCGCAGCTGTAGTCATTACTAACTGTCACATTTTCAAACATGCTGTATTCATTCCTACTATAGATCCACAGGTTGCCTGAAAACATGAACTGTTGGTAGATCTTGAGGACAGGTTTGGCCACCCCTGCTCTAGGGTGTCAGGATTCCAAAAAGTTTGGGAAACACTGAGCTAACCACTTTATGGGTGGGGCTGGGCTCTTCACGTCATTCAGGAAAGCTGGAGGCCCAGACGGAGTGTCTCCATCTGCCCTCAAGACCTGTGCAACACAGCTCGCCCCTATCTTTACCAGGATTTTCAACACTTCACTAGAAATGTGCAAGGTCCCCACCTGCTTCAAAGCCTCAATTATCGTCCCGGTTCCCAAGAGCTCCACTGCGAAAGACCTCAATGACTACAGGCCGATTGCACTAACATCAGTGGTCATGAAAGTGCTTGAACGTATGGTGCTGAACCACCTGAGAGTTGTTACAAATGCTCACCTCGACCCCCTGCAGTTTGCCTACCGAGCAAACAGAAGTGTCGAGGATGCAGTCAACCTAGGGCTGCACCACATTCTACAGCACCTGGACAGTCCAGGCACCTATGCAAGGATACTATTTGTTGATTTCAGCTCGGCATTCAACACTATCATCCCTCACATCCTGGAGCCAAAACTCTGTTCACTAGGAGTCCCAGAACCTACATGCTCCTGGATCACTGACTTCCTGACTGAAAGGAAACAGGCGGTGAAAGCAGGCGCATTCATTTCAAACACATGCACAATTAGCACCGGTGCCCCTCAAGGATGTGTCCTCTCCCCCCTGCTCTTCTCCCTCTACACAAACGACTGCACCTCAGCAGAACAGTCAGTAAAAATTATAAAATTTGCAGACGACACAACGGTTATCGGCCTAATCATGGATGGAAACGAGTCGGCATACAGACGGGAGGTGGATCGGCTAACTAAATGGTGTAGCGGAAACAACCTTGACCTCAACCCCCTCAAAACGGTGGAGATGGTGGTGGACTTCAGAAGGAAACCAAATGCCATGCACCCACTCATAATATCTGACAGAGTAGTGTCGAGGGTCGACTCCTTCAAATTCCTAGGAACAAAGATTTCCTGCGACCTCAAATGGGGTCCCAACATCATTACAACTGTCAAGAAGGCTCAGCAGCGGTTGTTCTTCCTGAGGCAACTCAAGAAATTCAACATCCCGCAGGAGCTGCTGCTCATCTTCTACACTGCCATAGTAGAGTCTGTCCTTTGCTCCTCGATCACAATCTGGTTCGGAGGAGCAAACGAGAATAACAGACGAAAGTTGCAAAGAGTGGTGAGGATGGCAGAAAAGATCATTGGGGCGGAGCTCCCCACTGTCCAAGAACTATACCTAGCCAGGGTCAATAAGCGTGCAGGAAAGATCTTGGCGGACAAGCTACACCCTGGCCACAACCTGTTTGAACCCCTTCCGTCAGGCAGACGTTTTAGGTCCATCCCAGCAAAGACGACAAGAACTACAAAAGGCTTCTTCCCAATAGCTGTCCACCAACTAAACCGTATTGAACATACCAAATACTAACTCGAACTTTTCTAGATACATGTGAAATGTATGTGATGTATGTTTATGCCTCTCTTCCCACCCCCTTTGTGTTCCCTGATTGATGCTGCACTGTTACCACAAAAAATTCCAAGCATACGCAAGTATACCTGGCCAATAAAGATGATTCTGATTCTGATTCTTAAGCCCTGTCCCTGCCACTAAATTTTTTTTTGAAGGGGCGGGGCAGAAACGATTCACGTCATTTTAGCCACACCCCTTCCAGAATACATATGGCTGACTGTTGGTGGGGGACGGTCAGAATTCCGATGTCGGCATCCTAGCAAAGAGAATCCCCTAGATAACCCTCCCTCCCTGCAGAACCCCCCACGGCCTAAATCTAACCCTATCCACTAGTGCCCAACCCTCACCTTTGTACCACGCTGCCTTTACCTAACCCTCCTACCAAGTAGCCTATCCCTGAACCCCACTTCTAAGTGCATAACCTTTACCCTACCTACATTCTAAAGCCCTAGCACCCCCCCCCCCCCACACACACACACACAACATTCACTAATCCGCACTTCATTCCTTTGAAGTAGGTATCCCCAGCGATAGCAGGATTCGGTATGCTAACTGCGTCCCAGCATCCACTCAATATTTTGTTGAACTGGACCAATTTGTCCTTAGCAACACTCTATCGCTTCATAGGGCTTTTCAAGTTTATGGTTTTTGAACAGTAGGCTGAGTGAGCGTACACTTACTGAAGTCTGTAGTAGGTATACAGGGGTCCGACAGTCGGGATCCGGACAGTCATTAGCCCGACGTCGGGATCCCGGCTGGCCGGACCCAGACAGCATGGTGAGCGCAACTAAGCCCCTTGCGGGCATGGTAGCTTGCTACACGAGCCACCTATTCTATCCTCCCTCTATGGGGGTCGTGGACCCCCACAAGGGAAAATAGCAGGTGGCCGTCGGGAACCTGGCTGTTGGTGTTTTGACAGTCGGGATCCCGACGTCGGGTAAATGCCTGTTGGGATCCTGACTGTCGGGACCCCGTCTGGCACCCGTATACAGGTGAATGAAACCCTGTGGAGGGCCCTATGCAGTGGAAATCTCAGGGCTCCCTACACAAATGATCTCCTAATACGTATTTAATTTTACTAACAAACAGTCTATGATCTGGAAACTGAAATGTGAATCTGATTTCTTATGGTGTATGTACTTTAAGTTGTTAATGGGTACATTACATTAATACAGTATTCTCTGTGTTTCAGGGCCCATTGTTCCAATGCCTACTTTGGTAGTCCGCTGGTGCTCCAATATACCATATCTTAAGGTGCCCGTACACAGAGCCAATTTAGGCCGATTGCGAGGAATATGGCCATGAAATCGGCCCAAATAGGCTCAGTTTTATATCCTCTCAGGTTCGATGCGCGGTCCCGTGTAAATTGGACCCAAGCAGGTGGTTGGACCTGCTGGCTGGCCGACGACCCGACCTAGGACCTACTCCCGTGCAGTGGGGTCCGTCCAAGCGGCGACGGGGGCTGGAGCTTGTAGCAGCATTTTGCCGGGAGAGAGGATGAGGCTCAGCCAATCAATGGCCAGCCAGTCATTTCAAAATATTCAGCAGCCGCATCCCGCCGCCTGGCAAAATGCCGTTACAAGCTCTGGCAGCCTCCCAGCCACCACGGCTCGGACGGATCCCGCTGAGCTGCTGGGGTGCTCTGGGCAAACTGGTCCGACTTGACCTTAGGACAAATCGGGGCCAGTGTATGGGCTGATACTGGTCTTTTGTTAAAGCACTTCCATTATTCCCGCTTCTACTTCTCACCTACTCTGCTGCTAACCTTACACTACATGCTGCTCCATCTGTATGTTTGAAAATTTACAGTTAGGAACTAGTTGGTTGATACAATGGGGTCTATTCATGTTGCAGAAAAAAGTCCTGTTTTGCATTAAACAGTGCTTGTCTCTTCCTAGTGCTATTAATAGTGTGGGTTACCGTGACTTCATCAGCGGAACCCTCGCTTCGTGCCTGAATTCCATCACCATACTTGTGTCATTCATTAATTCAGCTTTCCATTCCACAGCTGTGCACATATTCGCTACCTCGGGAAGGTGTAATCAGTGCTTAAATGTGAGACAGCCGGGAAGTTCAATGCTTCCCTACTCTCTGCCCGGTCCCAGTTATGGTTCCGGACCCCTAAACACCCAACAGCCTCCAGGGACCTCAGCCTTTAGTCTGACACCTGCTGGCTGACTCCAAGCACTGCAGAAGGAACCAAAGGAGAAGACCGCACCGTTGAAGCCAGGATATCGGATCGCATCTCTGGAAAGTGGAGAGTATACATGAATTGCTACTTATCAAAGCAATATATCGCACCAAACTGATGTGATATATAGTGATAGGTAACAAATCTACATGAATAGAACCCTTTATCATGCTTCACTTTTCAAGCTTTGATAAATCGGCCCCAAAGTGTCATATCTCAGCCAACAGCAGGTGACTATATATAGACTAGTAAGCCCGATCGAAGCAAATGCTCAGAACTCTGGCCAAGTTTGGGGTCACAGTGGCTGCGTGTGAAATCATGCAGCTGCTGCAGCCCCCCCCCCCCCCCCTTCCCACTTGGTCTGGACAGGCCTGTGTTGTCTGGACTGTGCATGGAAAATGCTCATTTGCCATTTTCTCAATGGTTGGTCGCCACTACATCACCTCCCTCCATCACCATACCTCCCAACATTACCCTGTCCAGGAGGGACACATTGCTCTGCTCCTGCACTTCCCTCTTAATTTATGACTACCATCACCTGTGCTATAACAACTTTCTTATCTGTTACCCTGTTTAATACAGGTGATGGCAATCATACGAGGGAAGTCCAGAAACAGAGCATTGTGTCCCTCCTGGAGAGGGTCATGTTGGGAGGTATGCATCACGTAATTGTCGCCCCAGTTGTTAAACTGTGGTTGTGATGTGACTGCAGTTTAAGTGCTTCCGCTCGGTGTTTAGCGCTATTTTGTGATCTGCGGGCCTTGTTCAGTCAGGCCCTGTGTCAGAATTTTGGGTCTCTCCTGCCAAAATTAGGACAGTTGGGAAGTATACGCTTAGCACCCTGAATAAATCTTGCTTAAGTAAAGATTTTTTTTAAAAAGGCTTGTCTGATTTATAGTTAAATTAATTAGTGCCAGGTTAAATGTGAGATTGAATATGTCTAGGTTATGTGTATGTTTTTACTGCAATGTATTAAAAATAATATCCTAAAATAAAAAGTAGAATTAACGTTAAATGTGTCCTCTTTTCGTATTATGTTCCCATCAGCTCCTCAGTCAGCAGAATACTGTATTCCTATTTTGCATGCAAGCACATAACCACAACAATTTTGCAATGCAATTGAGAGAGGAGGAAATAGACCATTGTAAATGTGTTCCAGTACATTCAACCGTGTTGCAACGAACGAGCGGAAGAGGCTTTTCACTTGTAATGTCAGCATGTGCGATCTGCAAAGGAAAATTAGACAAGCTCCGACATAGACTGCAAGGGCACTGCTAGGCATTGTGGGTAATGATTAAAAGCATCTCAGCTGGACTGAGCTAACAGCTGCTCTTTTTCCGCCTCCAATTTCCAGATGGGAGTCCAATCACCTGAGGCCCGCACTTTTTTTTTCCTACAGCTAATTCCTCCTCATTAATTAAATTATTAAATGACTTTAGTATCTTTGTTTAATGTCTTTGCTTTCAGGTGCATATATAAATTATCATTGAGCTTTGTGCCAGAAGCGGAACATAATACTGTCTATGAAATTAACTGGGAGTGAGGGTTTGCGTTACTCTTGCCCAGAGCACAAGAGCAATTTAATAATTAAAGATAGACGTCAGATAGCCAACCCAGCAGTTAAGAAGGTATTTCTCTCTCTGCAAGAGCCTTGCTTCCATATATTTTGTTACAGTCCTTTCTGCTTGTGGTAAAGACACAGAAGGGCATGTGCAATAGCATCAGAGTTTGTTAGAGGTGCTAGAAGCCTTCTGAATTCAGACTTTTTTTTTTTTTAGACCGGCAATCATTTAAAAAAAATGTATCGGAGCACGTGTTAACAGGAGTGAATTCTTTTGCGATAATGAAAGTTGGTTCTGAGATTTGTGGGTAAAAAGTTTCCGATATGCTACCTGTCCCTATAATCTATCTATCTATCTATCTATCTATCTATCTATCTATATATATATATATATATATATATATATATATATATATATATATGTGTATATATCTAGTGTCTTTGTCTCCGAAACACTGCCATCTGGCAGCGAGTGACACTACATCTCTTTCTCTCTCAAGCCCCTTACACACGGGGGAGATTTATTGCTGAGCAATATATTGCTCAGCTTCTCCTTTTCATCAGCAACCAGAGATGGTCGCTGATGAAAGGGAACCTCTGCCAGTGACCATATTTCCAGTGATTTCAGCCTCTATCACCCCCGGAAGTGCGGCATTGTGAGACGCGCGAACCGGCATGCAATAAATAAGGGGCATGAAAGCACAGTAGCTCAAACTGAGAAAGCCGCCGAGCAGCATCACAGGCGGAGAAACGCGTTTTTGAGCTCCAGTATACCGGCCCCTGTCAGGCACAACAGAGCCTTGGTCTATTATATTGCAGCAGCATTTACTCACAGAATATGTCCAGGTACCATCACTGGGAATTGATTGGAAGGACTCCTACTTGCGAATTAATTCTGGCTTGAGGAGATTCATTGTGTCCTTCCACATCTGCGGGAGACCATTGAGCATACACGGGATTGGTAAATATTATGGATACCATATTGCCTGAATTAAAAAGGAACTTTTATATCTACATATGAATTATATCCAACTTGAGCCACCATTAAGCCTCACTAATTCAGTACTATTGCCAGCAGTATATGTTGTATGTTGTTTGTCCTGTATGTTTTTTTTTATTGTTATGAATTGCACTTCTATACTATGTATTAGTAATTTTAATAAATGTACCTTATGATTATTAACTCTGATTGAACAATCATTTGTCCTGACAAGACTGCGCTTCTTAAAGTGACAGCGACCCTATTGGGCCAAAGTCATTTATCTTTTTTCTGTTTCTTCTTATAAAAGGCTACACATCATTTTAAAAGCCGCTGCAGTCTTGCCTGGTAGTAAAGTTATACTTATTAATTTATTGTAATAGTAGAATATCCCAGCACTACTACGTGGCCCTAGGGTCACTCCCTTCTGTTCTTTGTATATTCACCTCAATTCAACATGCTGTCACTACTTGGTGAGCGTAATGCAGAGAACCACACCACAGGCAGATATGTAAATGCCAGTCTGTATGAGTCCTTAATCACTTCCATGTCTTTCTCATCACTATGTGACTGGCCAGTCAGATGAAACTCCGCACAACAGGAAATGATATTAAAACCTGCAGCAGACTTTAAGATCCAAGTCACACACAACACAAAGCGATTTTCCAGTCCTATAGCATGCTTCTGGGGCCCTCCCACTTTCCAAGCTTTCTCTTATATAATTGTCAACATTTCAATATATATACTGTAGCTCCTGGGCAGGTGTGTCTACACTAAGCTATAGTATTTGAACTCCGAAACTACCTTGGTGCTCTGTCACACCTCCTCTGTTTCTACAGCTCCATATCTGCAGGGTCTCTCCAGCCCCCTTCTGTCTCTCCATTGCTGTCCCATTAGGCAGCCTCCTTCTGTCTCTCCAGCCAGCATATCTTCTGTCTTTACAGCCAGCACCCCTTTTTGTCTCTCTAGCCAACAACTCTTCTGTCTCTCCAGCCAGTATAGTATATACAAAAGGAGGGGCTGGCTGGCTGGCTGGCACATTTTAGCCTGGGGGGCAAGTCCAGAGCATTGGCCCACTGAGAGGGATGCGGGACACAGCACACTGAAAATGTGCCCGACTTCCTGGCGTCCCAATCCGCCCCTGCCACAGGCTGCTCACCTGCATAAAAAAAGAAGAGGACACCACTGGCTGCTCTCCTGCATAAATAAACAGGACACCACAGGCTGCTCTCCTGCATAAATAAACAGGACACCACAGGCTGCTCTCCTGCATAAATAAAGAACTGGACACCACATGCTGCTCTCCTGCAAAAAGAACAGGACACCACAGGCTGCTCTCCTGCATAAAGAACATAGCACGACAGGTTTACCCTTGCGTAAAAAAAAACAGGACACCACAGGCTGCTCCATTGCATAAAAGACAGGACACCACAGGCTGCTCCCCCTGTATAATAAGCATTCCATGACATTACAGGCTGCTCCCCCTGTATAATATTAATGCAATGACACTACAGGCCGCTCTCCCTGTATAATAAAAGTAATGCCATGACACCACAGGCTGCTCCCCCTGTATAATAATTTATGTGTCATGGCATTACTTATATTATACAGGGGGAGCAGCCTGTGGTGTCATGGCATTATTATTATACAGGGGGAGCAGCCTGTAGAGCCATGGCATTACTTTTATTATACAAGGGGAGCAGCCTGTGGTGTCATGGCATTACTTTTATTATACAAGGGGAGCAGCCTGTAGTGTCATGGCATTATTATTATTAATAATGCCATGACACCACAGGCTGCTCCCCTTGTATAATCTTTTA